>NC_063064.1:31544969-32209034 GCF_018812025.1 Megalobrama amblycephala
AAGCAGATCTATCTTTATTCCCATAATAACAGTTATGCTGTAGACAGGTGCTTATATTCATTTTGTGCCCGTCTGAATTTTCCATTCAGTTCGATGTAGTCCACTTTATTTGCATGACAAACTGTTCCATAAACCTTCTCTCAGTCCGTCTCTCAGTGAGATGGATTCTGTCTGTCTCTGTCTGTCTCTTCCCCCAGTGCGATTTGTTTGCTAAGCACATTTCACATCTCTCTGTCATCACTTCACGTATCGACCAATGAAGAAATAAATCAAATGTGCACATCAACTCAACAGCGCCAAGTGCATCTTATATTAAGATCAGTTTACAGGCTTTAATGCAGAATTCAGACGCTCAACTCCAGCGCTGCTTCAAAAGAAAATCAGGCATGTTCAGATTTACATGCAGCCTTTTCAAACTCAGCAAGTCACAATGTAAAAGAATTAATAACAACATAATGCACACATTCTGAGGAGATTAGCATACTTGGGCTTGTCAAAACAAATCAATGATTCAATTACACATGCAAACATCTCAATTGCATTAGTCCACTTCATAGTCTAACGCTCTTCGACTGACAAGCGCCCGATAAATGACAATTATACAGCTGGGAATTTCAAATAATCAATTCTGACCCGGGTCAATGGTAAGCCACTTAACGCAGAGGTGCTAATCAATGACGATGACATTACAGTCCCGCGTTATAGACTGACAAATAATCCAGGTTCACATCATGATGTTAAAGGATGTTTCGGTGCATTTGCACATTATGCATGTATGTTTGGGTGGGGGATGAGAAGCTGAGCCGTGTCCCGAGAGAGTGTGTTCATATTACATGCGCTCGCATCAAAACACAACGATGCTGTGCATGAATAAATGACTGTCAAACTGAATACAGGCGCGCTAAAAATATGGTTAAAATAATAAATAATCAAAGCTTCCTTGCAGTCCCAGGAAGGGATTGTGCCATTGAAACGGTACACAAAGGTTAATCTTCTAATGTGTGTGGGGGTCAAATTCAGGCTCAGCCTTCAGCTTTAGCTGTCAGAGGGACATGAGGCCTTATCTTCAGCTCAACCCGACACACGCTGCGCTGAACACGTGCTCAGTTTCTTACAATCTTCTGTGGTTCTTCAGAACTCCACATGCTGAGAGTTTGAGACCCGTTTAGAGACACACATGTTCACTGCAGTCATGTGCTGCTAGACTTTGTTTATCTTCACGAGAGCATGCTGGGGGACGCAGAAAGCAGCTCTTCGACACAATAACTGAGTAAATATGGTTTTAGGGTGTACTGTTCATTTCTAAAGACCACTGCACACATCAGTCTGAAAGCTGCTTTGACTTCATATCAGTATGGAAGCTTGTTTCTGCCACAGAATGAAAAGGTAATTACAACCTTTTTCCAACAATTCTGAGAAGAAGAGTCCAAATTTTGAGATAAAAAGTTGCAATTACCTTTATAATTTTTTTTATTCTACGGCGAATACAAAAAACAGAATCGCGGGAAAAAAAGTTAGAATCACAGGATGTAAACTTAGAATTCTGAATAAAAGTCAGAATTGCGGGATGTAAACAAGGAAAAAAGTTAGAATCGCGGGATGTAAACTTAGAATTTCGAATAAAAGTCAGAATTGCGGGACGTAAACTTAGAATTCCAAGGAAAAAAGTCAGAATTGTGGGATGTAAACTTAGAATTCCGAATAAAAGTCAGAATTGCGGGACGTAAACTTAGAATTCCAAGGAAAAAAGTCAGAATTGTGGGATGTAAACTTAGAATTCCGAATAAAAGTCAGAATTGCGGGACGTAAACTTAGAATTCCAAGGAAAAAAGTCAGAATTGCGGGATGTAAACTTAGAATTCCGAATAAAAGTCAGAATTACGGGATGTAAACTTAGAATTCCAAATAAAAGTCAGAATTGTGGGACGTAAACTTAGAATTCCAAGGAAAAAAGTCAGAATTGCGAGATGTAAACTTAGAATTCCGAATAAAAGTCAGAATTGCGGGATGTAAACTTAGAATTCCAAGGAAAAAAGTCAGAATTGCGAGATGTAAACAAGGAAAAAAGTCAGAATTGAGGGATGTAAATTTAGAATTCTGAATAAAAGTTAGAATTGCGGGATGTAAACTTAGAATTCCGAATAAAAGTCAGAATTGCAGGATGTAAACTTAGAATTCCAAGGAAAAAAGTCAGAATTGCGGGATGTAAACAAGGAAAAAAAGTCAGAATTGCGGGATGTAAACTTAGAATTCTGAATAAAAGTCAGAATTGCGGGATGTAAACAAGGAAAAAAGTCAGAATTGTGGGATGTAAACGTAGAATTCCGAATAAAAGTCAGAATTGCAGGACGTAAACTTAGAATTCCAAGGAAAAAAGTCAGAATTGCGGGATGTAAACTTAGAATTCCGAATAAAAGTCAGAATTGCAGGATGTAAACGTAGAATTCCGAATAAAAGTCAGAATTGCGGGACGTAAACTTAGAATTCCAAGGAAAAAAGTCAGATTTGCGAGATGTAAACTTAGAATTCCGAATAAAAGTCAGAATTGCGGGATGTAAACTTAGAATTCCAAATAAAAGTCAGAATTGTGGGATGTAAACTTAGAATTCAAAGGAAAAAAATCAGAATTGCCAGATGTAAACTTCGAATTCCAAGGAAAAAAGTCAGAATTGCGAGATATAAACTTAGAATTCCGAATAAAAGTCAGAATTGCGGGATGTAAACTTAGAATTCCAAGGAAAAAAGTCAGAATTGCGAGATGTAAACTTAGAATTCCGAATTAAAGTCAGAATTGCGGGATGTAAACTTAGAATTCCAAGGAAAAAAGTCAGAATTGCGAGATGTAAACTTAGAATTCCGAATAAAAGTCAGAATTGCGGGATGTAAACTTAGAATTCCGAGGAAAAAAGTCAGAATTGCGAGATGTAAACTTAGAATTCCAAATAAAAGTCAGAATTGTGGGACGTAAACTTAGAATTCCAAGGAAAAAAGTCAGAATTGCGAGATGTAAACTTAGAATTCCGAATAAAAGTCAGAATTGCGGGATGTAAACTTAGAATTCCAAGGAAAAAAGTCAGAATTGCGAGATGTAAACAAGGAAAAAAGTCAGAATTGAGGGATGTAAATTTAGAATTCTGAATAAAAGTTAGAATTGCGGGATGTAAACTTAGAATTCCGAATAAAAGTCAGAATTGCAGGATGTAAACTTAGAATTCCAAGGAAAAAAGTCAGAATTGCGGGATGTAAACAAGGAAAAAAGTCAGAATTGCGGGATGTAAACTTAGAATTCTGAATAAAAGTCAGAATTGCGGGATGTAAACAAGGAAAAAAGTCAGAATTGTGGGATGTAAACGTAGAATTCCGAATAAAAGTCAGAATTGCAGGACGTAAACTTAGAATTCCAAGGAAAAAAGTCAGAATTGCGGGATGTAAACTTAGAATTCCGAATAAAAGTCAGAATTGCAGGATGTAAACGTAGAATTCCGAATAAAAGTCAGAATTGCGGGACGTAAACTTAGAATTCCAAGGAAAAAAGTCAGATTTGCGAGATGTAAACTTAGAATTCCGAATAAAAGTCAGAATTGCGGGATGTAAACTTAGAATTCCAAATAAAAGTCAGAATTGTGGGATGTAAACTTAGAATTCAAAGGAAAAAAATCAGAATTGCCAGATGTAAACTTCGAATTCCAAGGAAAAAAGTCAGAATTGCGAGATATAAACTTAGAATTCCGAATAAAAGTCAGAATTGCGGGATGTAAACTTAGAATTCCAAGGAAAAAAGTCAGAATTGCGAGATGTAAACTTAGAATTCCGAATTAAAGTCAGAATTGCGGGATGTAAACTTAGAATTCCAAGGAAAAAAGTCAGAATTGCGAGATGTAAACTTAGAATTCCGAATAAAAGTCAGAATTGCGGGATGTAAACTTAGAATTCCGAGGAAAAAAGTCAGAATTGCGAGATGTAAACTTAGAATTCCAAATAAAACTCATAATTGCGGGATGTAAACTTAGAATTCCGAGGAAAAAAGTCAGAATTGCAAGATGTAAACTTAGAATTCCGAGGAAAAAAGTCAGAATTGCGAGATGTAAACTTAGAATTCTGAGGAAACAAAAACAGAACTGCGAGACTAAAAAGTTGCAATTACCAGAGTTTTTATTCCGTAGTGGAGGAAAACAAAACAGAATTGCGAGATGTAAACACAGAATTCTGAGGAAAAAAGTCAGAATTGCGAGATAAGAAGTTATAGTTAGGCTATATTTATATATGACATCATGGTCCCATGAGGCGACATTTCCTTCATTTGTACGTTTCTACATATAGCGGAATGACAATAAAGCTCACGTGTCTTGTCTTGACATAAAGCTGACTATAAACTCACAATGTGAGGAAAAGTCACAATTACCTTTTTTATTTTTTATTCCATGGCAGAAACAAGCTTTTCAATGGCAAACTCTGCATACGATCAAATAATCAAGGCCAACAATAGCAAATAATACAGTAGAATGCTCCATTCTCACCTACTGCTTCTAGTTGGTCCATCATGCTGACAGCTTCTGATGCTCCTTACAGAAAATACACGCAGACGCACGTGTCTCTCTCTCTCTCTCTCTCTCTCTCGGGTATCTCTGGAGGCCAGGCTTTTGGCTGAAGGGCTGTAGTTAAAGCGATGGGGGAAGGTTGAGGACTATCTAACCCCTCTGTGTTCCCTAGTCAACAGGAAGTCAAGAGGTATACATCTGTCACAGGCTTGATAACACAAGCCCCCCGCTGCCCCCAAAACTGGCCCGAAGCAAACTGCCCTTCAAAGCAGGAAGATTATGAAGATTGTATTACACTGTAAACAATGATTTTTACAAGTTTGAAACAATGATTATTAGGGTATGTTACAAGAAAATACTAGTTCAGTCTTCATACTTCAAAATGTCACAATCACCTAAATGTGAATGCAACTTAAGAATGATTATTTGCAAATTTAGCGAATGTAATTTTTGCATTTATCCCCAGTAACCAGTGAAAACATGACCCATGATGCACTGATGCTCTGGGCATTAATTCACAGATATAATGAACAGAAGTGACCCTGAATTCACAGCTCTGACCAGTCAAGCCCCTCCTCCCGCCTGTGACACAAAGAGGTGGGCGGGGCCCTGTAATGATTGACAGGTCTCCCACGGGGCTGGTGCATTTCTGTGGTGCTAAGCTGTAAATCAATGCTGCTTTAAAGTGCTGATCACAGCATTTGGATTAAAATCCAGCGGATCTGAAGCTGGAGGCGCTACAGACGGACAGGAGAGGTCTCAGGTGACATATTCAATGATCACAGCAGACAATGTGATCTTTTTAGATGTGGTAAACAGGTCAGGGAAGAGCTGTCAGACGATCTGGTTACTGAATACAACAGACGCCACCTAGAGGTGAGAGGTGTCGATGATGAATACTAAAATATTGCCTACTGTTGCTCAGAAATAGTGTGTGCAATAGTACAGTGATAAAATGCTACAGCATCACATGACCTCATTTATTTCATTAAGTTATCAACTTAGCAGTGTTATTAATGTTAACTAATACCATTAAAAATATTTCTGTTCATTTAAATAAAATAATATAAATATATATTTAATTTTATTTATTTTTATATTATTTATCAATAATAATATTTATTTATTTATTTTTAATTTTATATTATATAAAATTATGTAAAATATAAAAAATTATAAAAAAAAATTAAACAAATTTTATTTCAGGTAGTTTAAGGTTTGTTTAGTTTAAGTTCATGAACTAAACTTATGATAATTAAAACTGAAGACATAATTTTTAAAAAATATAATTAAAATGACAAAAACAAAAATTTTTTATTAAAATGGAAAATATAAAAATTAATAAAATTTAAAATATTAATTTTAAATTTAAAATATTTTTATTAATTCAAAATATTGATAAAACTAAAATAATTTATTAATTATACTACTAAGATACATTATTTGCCATTTTAATTACATTTAAAGGTGCATTAATACAATATATTTTTATATATAAAATAATTGTATTTTTATATTTATTATTTATTATTAATAATAATAATAATAATAATAATATGTACTCATTTTTATATTTATTTATTTGATATAAAATGATATAAAATATTTAAAAAATAAACATTTTATTTCAGGTATTTGTAATTTTTGTTTAGTTTAAGTTCAAGTACTAAACTTATGATAAATAAAACTGAAGACATAATTTAAAAAATATATAATTACAATATCAAAAACAAAAAATTAACTAAAATGGAAAATATAAAAATTAATAAAATTTAAAATGTTCATTTTAAATTGTAAATATTTTTATTAATTCAAAATATTAATAAAAAATATAATAATATATTAATTATACTACTAAAATACATTATTTGCCATTAATGTATTTTAGTAGTATAATTAATATAATTCATACCAAAGGTGCATTAAGGAAATATTTTTAGATATATATCTATATAATAAAATATTTTTATTTTTATATTTATGCATAATAATAATAATAATATTTACTTATTTTTTAATATTTATTTATGTATTTCATATAAAATGATATAAAATATAAAAAAATTAACATTTTTATTTCAGGTAGTTGTCATTTTTGTTTAGTTTAAGTTGAAGTACTAAACTTACTATAACTAAAACTGAAGACATAATTAAAAAATAATTAAAATGACACACAAAAAAAATCAAAATATTAATAAAACTATATTAATTATAATAAAATGCCATTTTAATCACATTTAAAGGTGCATTAATATTTATTCCCAAATCAAATTACTGCCTCTTCTATATAAAAGAACCATACATTATATTCCCTGAGTGTCATAAACTGATAGAAAATAAATCTCAGTGAAGTGTGACATAAATCCTCATATCGATCAGTTTACTAAAAGAGTTTTTAAGACTCCATCCACCAAAACCATTGGTTTTCTGAGCCACACATGATAAAGCTCAGCTCTGATCAGCTGGTCATATCAGATCAGATCAGTGAGCCTGTGTCACTCTGAGTGTCTGGTGGCTGATGGGTACGTCACATTGCCCTGATGCTGCTGTGTTCTCTGCACAGGAAGCCATTTTGTGCCAGATCTGTGGCGGTGTGCAGGAGACAGCAGGTCTGATGAGCAGAAACAGCCTGACCAATGACAGATCAGTCTGCCTGAAAAACACTCAGACACACAGAGACACGCGCGAGAGCTGCCCGACCTCCCCTGCTTCAACACAAACATCCTCCTCCTCCTCTTTGTCTGTCTCTGCTTGTGTAACTGCTGCTTTTGGCTGTTGCCATTTTCGCAGCGCTCTGCTTTAAGTGATTTTCCTCTAATCAAGAAGACCATGTGACTCTCTGCATGAGAGCACAAACCTCTCCGCGCACAGACAGAAACTGGGAGAAAAAGAGAGATGTGAGTGTGTGATCACACATTTCAGCCAAAATCTGATTTGATGATTAAAATCAAACATTTTCATCCACTTTCATAAATGGAAATAAATCAGATGTGATTTCTGTGTGACTTTTTGTTAATAACTATTATATATTAACTATTACAGTATTAATAATATAAACACACACTCTCAGCCATGGATGGAGACCACACAGGAGAGACACACACACACACAGAGGAATGTAAACACACACGTTTCACTGCTTTACTGAGGACATCTCAGGTTTTAAAGTGGCGGTGATGATATTTACTATAACCTCACTGATATCATGACTGGCTGATTTATGAGTGAGGCGCACTTTAAATCTCCTGAAGTCATGCAGTCATGTATTTTCCATCCGACCACAATCCCACAATCCCCACAGACAGAATCTGAGCTTCTACTGAATTACAAAACATAAACTCAACAGCCCATGAAGTTACAAAACCACAAATCAGTCCGAATCCTCACGCAAATCAATAAATCCATATGCACACGCTCAGGTTTCTGCTGTAAGAGAGCGATTCCCGTTTGACTGACAGCTGCTGAACGCGTCTGGATTCACAGCCGCTCGAATAACCCGCCGATTCTGATACGTGTGAAAATGAATTTAATGCTCCATAAAGCTGCAGACGTGATCTTGTGCAGGAAGGAAACAGAGAGTCTGAACTGTAGAAGAGGTTAATGAGACTCACTTTACTTCTGTAATGTGATGATTTCTACATTACTGTTTACATTTATGAATTTAGCAGATCCAAAAGAGGAACAAACGCAATCCATAAATTTATTATTTATTAAAATGTCCTGATAATTTACTCTCCTCCATGTCATCCAAGATGTTCATGTCTTTCTTTCTTCAGTGGAAAAGAAATGAAGGAAAACATTCCAGGATTTTTCTCCATATAGTGGACTTCACTGGGGTTCAACGGGTTGAAGGTCCAAATGTCAGTTTCAGTGCAGCTTCAAAGAGCTCTACATGATCCCAGACGAGGAATAAGAGTCTTATCTAGAGAAACCATCACTCATTTTCTAAAAAAAATAAACATTATATAGTTTTTAACCACAAATGCTCGTCTTGCACTGCTCTGTGATGCTCCACGCATGACGTAATCATGTTGGAAAGGTCACGCGTGACGTAGACGGAAGTACCGATCCAGTGTTTACAAAGTGAATGTCAAAGACTAAGTCAAAAGAAGGTAAAACAACAATGACGGACGATCTTGAAGTTGGAAAAGAAATTGAGATGGAGTTTTTCGCCCTACTTCCACCTTCGTCACGCGTGACCTTTCCAACATGATTACGTCATGCGTGGAGCATCACAGAGCAGTGCAAGACGAGCATTTGTGCTTAAAAACTATATATTTTTAGTAAATGTCTGATGGTTTCTCTAGATGAGACTCTTATTCCTCGTCTGGGATCATGTAGAGCTCTTTGAAGCTGCACTGAAACTGACATTTGGACCTTCAACCCGTTGAACCCCAGTGAAGTCCACTATATGGAGAAAAATCCTGGAATCTTTTCCTTAATTTCATTTCCACTGAAGAAAGAAAGACATGAACATCTTGGATGACATGGAGGAGAGTAAATTATCATTCTGAAGTGAACTAATCCTTTAAAATGCAGAGCAGGAATTGATTTGAGTGTGGAGGACTTTCTTCTCATTTAAACTCCTCATACTCATGATATTCTCTAGGCTCAACAATGTTCAGCAATTATATTTATGTACTGTAAATACAGTAAAATAGCATTTAAAGTCCCCTCAAAGAGAGAGAAAAAGAATCATCAGATGCACTGCAAAAATGCATTTCTTACTTTTTTAGTATTTTTGTCTTGTTTCCAGTCCAAATATCTAAAGACTTTTAAATCAAGATGCATTTACTAGACAAATAATAAAAAATAAAATCAAAATTAAGTGATTTTTTGCTTAAAACAAGATAAATTATCTGCCAATGGAGTAAGAAAAATAATCAAAATTATTTTTCCTTAACCCATAATTTTGCTTGTTTTAAGCAAAAACTCACCTTTTTTTCAGAAAACAAGACATTAGATCTTTACTTGTCAAATAAATGCATCTTCATGCAAGATTTTATAGATATTTGGACAAAAACACTGAGTAAGAAAAGCAGTTTTGGCAGTGTGTGAACAGAAACGGATGATCTAACGGCTCCGAACACATCCGACACGCTGTAAACACGCAAGACATGAAAGATCTGGAGGGCCGTTTGACCCCTGAGAGCCTCCGTCTAAATGAAACACATCGTCTGTGTTTGGATCAGACACATTTATCATCACTTTGGAGGAGCTTAAAAAGTTCAAATCAGCGAAAAACACAGACAGTTTTCATAGAAAAGAAGCCGAGTGTCACCTGACCACTTGTTGATTTATACATCAAGGCCCGTTCACACCAAGAACGGGAACTATGATAGCGATGATTTCGTTGTGTTTGTTGCAGTTTTGTCGCTTTAAAATTCTGATTGTTGTCCAGCGATATCTGCTATTCTTTTATATACGTTCTTGGTGTGACAATACCGTTCGCCTCCGCAAACACATAAATTATATCAAGTAAACTCTCTTCTGTAAGCACATCTGTGATGTGACAGAAAAGCGTTTGATGTTAAACACGTGTGACCATCACACGGCAGGGGTCGGCTTTTAAACGCAGCTTGACCTTTAGCCTCTAATCAAGCCACTTCAGAAACTCCTTTGATTTATCCCTTCGTTCCTCTTTCTGCTCCACGTCGAACACAAAATCTTCATTTCCCAACTCAGAAATTTAGGCCACGAAAGCTCCAGCCGATGGAAAACCTCGGCCGTAAATGTCACCAACGCAAACCAGCTGTTTGAGCAAATTAAACCCCCTCCATTTTCCCCATCATCCCGCACTTCAAACGCTGCAAAAGTCAAACGTCAGAACGCGGGCAGCCATGTTTACGTGCGCATCTGAACCTGCTGTCCTCTCCGTATGTCACCGCAGCGCGGCGGAGCCTTACCGGGACACGCGCAGCCTCCCACGGACATCTTCTCACATGCCCGTCGCCGGAGCCGCCGCAGCAGAACGCTGGAATGGTGCCGTTGAGATTCTCCTGCGCTGTTGCTCCGGACCACCGCGGCTGCTGCTGCTCACATGGGCGTCTGTTTTCCACACACACACACACACACACACACACACACTGAGAGCGAGAGAGGGAGGAGAGAGAGAGAGAGGGAAAGGTTAAAAAAAGAACAAGCACAAAGGAATGAGAGCAGAGAGACGGAGACGCGGGGAGTTGCAGTTCGCTCGCTCTCATTAGTGTGCAGATAGCAGCGCTGCTGGAGAGAGAGAGAGAGAGAGACGTAATCTCTGACTGCCTTTGGTTTATTTACTACAATATATATTCATGTTCCAGTATAATTTGATATTTACAGTTTCCAGGTCAAAGGTATATGGATCAACATTTACATGACATCATCAAGAAGCACCTGATTAATCATCTGATTCATTATTTGATATGCTAAATAAATAATCAATTTTATACATTGATTGCATGCAGGAATATTATAGTTAAATAAATTCAAAACTATATATATAAAAAAACAATTGTTGCTTGAAATAAAATAAACTTTAACTGAAATAAAACTAAAACTTATTTTATTTCAGCTAGATGTCATGGCAATATTTCTCATTTTCATTGTTTAATATGAAAATTACTAAAACTTTAACTAAAATGAAAATGAAAACAAAAAATCTAACTAAAATAATATAAACTATAATATTATCTCCATGATACTAAAACACACACACACATCAGTGAGACTACAGGTCATCAGAGGTCACGACTGTTGTACCTGCAGATGTTTCCCGTTAAACATCTCACATCTGACCCCAGAGATTCACTCTTCACTAAGCCCCGCCTTTAAAGCAGTACTGACCAATAGGACTTCAGCAACTGTTGCTGACTGGAGAGATCAACAATGACTGACTGTGTCCTGGCCACTAATATCCACAAACCCTAAAACTTTCTGACTATTTCCAGTTTTTGAAACCATATCTTTAACGTGGTCTCAGACTTTTGCTCCCCGCTGTATATAGTGAGTTATTATATATATATATATATATATTATAATTGCAATAAGATGGGCTGGTAAAAGCTGGGGGGCAAAGAAATAAGTATAAATATATAATAAAATATCAAAGAAATATTTAAAATATTAAAACTATTTTTAAAAATTTGTTGGGAAAAAATTAAAATACATATATAATAAAAAATAAAAAAAATGCATGTATACTAAAAATAGAAATTACAAAATAAATCTTTAAAATATTAAATTAAAAATATTAAAATATTATATTATTTGTTGGGCAGACAAATAAAAGAACATGCATACTAAAAATATAAATTAATAAAGAAATATTAAAATAATAAGTATTTTAAAATATTTGGGGGGGCTAAGCAATAAAAATACACATACAAAAATTAATTAATAACGATATTTCAAAAATATTTAAATATAAAATATTTAAAATATTTGGAGGGTAAAACAATTAAAATAAATACATGCTAAAATCATTAACAATTACATATTTAAAATATTAAAATAAAAAAATGATTGGCAAAAAAATTAAAATACATGCATGCTAAAAATATTAATTGATAAAGAAATATTATATATTATAAGTATTTAAAAATATTTGGGGAGCAAAACAATAAAAATACACATATACAATAATTTATAATTAATATTAAAATAAATATTTTAAAATATTTGGTTGGTAAAATAATTAAAATAAATATATGCTTAAAAATAAATAATTAAATATTTAAAATAAAAATATTTTAAATTATTTGGTGGACAAAAATATAAAAATATATACTAAAAATAAATATTTTAAAATAAAAATACATGTATACTAAAAATAATAATTAAAGAAATATAAAAATAATACGTATTTAAAAAATGTTTGGGAGCGAAAACAATAAAAATACATATCTACAAGAAAATATTAATAAAGATATATTTAAAAATATTAAAATAAAAATATATTTTAAAATATTTGTCGAGTAAAAAAATGAAAATAAATATATGCTCAAATATAATTAATAATGAAATATTTAAAATATTAAAACATATAAAATACCTTAAAATATTTGATGGGCAAAAAAATAAAAATATGCAACAAAATAATTAATAATTAAATATATCCAAAAAAAATAATAATAATTTTTATTTAAAATATTATTTTCCCACCCTGTCAGTATGACACGAACACAAGCTCTCTCAGTCCAGTGCTGCTGGAGACAGTGGAATGGAGCTCATTACAGGAGAAACAGAGGGGGGGTTCACTCACAGAGGGCACCGTCACCATGGCAATGTGGCAGATCACACTAGCAGGATCACACACACACATAAACACTGTACTGACACACACACACACACACACACACACACACGTGTTTGCTCTTGATAGACAACCACTGAAATGACAAATCAATTTGACCTCAACACAAACACACAGTATGAAGTCATTATGATTGAATTCATACTCTGTAATCTTTTAATTAGGGCTGCTCGATTACAACGAAAATCTAAATTACGATTATTTCGGTCAATACTGAAATCATTGATTGATATCAGTCAATATTAGATATATTAGTTGATATTGTATATCTAATGCTCATCTAGCATATCCAGTTGTTATGTGGGTTGAATTCAAATCAAATATTAACATTATTGCCCAAACCACTTCTGAATAGGATGTCTACTTCATAAATATTATGAAAATTATGGAATATATGGTTCTGATCGCCATATATGGAAATGGGTGTGTCCTTATATCATCACCAGTGGAGCCTGGATGTCATCTAGTGGAAAAGTTTGGTACTGCACCCAAAAAATTCTTACTGAAAGTTAATTTTTTGAGATATCAACCTAAAATTTGGCACAAAACTTGTTCAGGTGTTTGGATTTGATTTTCTTGTAGTTTTAGAGTTGCATGTTCTGTAAAGAAACTTAGCATGTTAAAATACATATTTTATTTTTAAAAAAATCCTATTTTCATAAACTTAAACTTCTATAAGTCTTAAAATTTCACTTTTGTAACTTTTTTTAAAGGGTTAGTTCACCTAAAAATTAAATTTCTGTCAATAATTATTCATGCTCATATCGTTCCACACCCGTAAGACTTTCGTTCATCTTCAGAACACAAATTAAGATATTTTTGATGAAATCCGTGTTTACATCCAAACGCCGGCTCAGTCAAGCTGATCATGTGACACATGCGTGTGATGCTGATGCAGGAGCCGGCCAATAATGAGTCGGCGTTCTGACGATGAACCTGGAAGCGCTGGATGTAAACAACGTATGAGAATGACACAGAAGAGAAGAGATTGTTGAATAAAGTCGTTATTTTTATTTTGTTTTTGCGCACAAAAAGTATTCTTGGCTCTTCATAACATTAAGGTTGAACCACTGCAGTCACATGACTGTTTTAACAATGTCTTTAGTTCCTTTCTGGACCTTGAGAGTGTTGATTATATGGACGAGTCTCTCGGATTTCATCAAAAATATCTTAATTTGTGTTCTGAAGATGAATGAAGGTCTTACGGGTGTGGAACGACATGAGGGAGAGGAATTAATGACAGAAATTACATTTTCAGGTGAACTAACGATTTAACTTCTGTAATAATCGGTGAAGATTCCTCTTTAAAAATACACCAAACTTCACTCTGTGCTCCGAAGTATTAAAGATTTATAACAAATTATATTTGGAAAATATTATTCATGGCAAGAGCCGTGTCGTACATTTCCTACAAGTTACACAAGAGTTGCATATATTCAATAAAATCTAAACCAAACAAAATATAGAAAAATACACAGTTACACGAGATGTTTTACATTTACATATGACAAAAAACCTAAAACTGTGTGTGTGTGTGTGTGTGTGTGTGTGTGTGTGTGTGTGTGTGTGCAGTCGTGTACCTGAGCAAATGATCTTTTTCAAAGCCGGTTGTCTCTCTCTCTCATGTGGTTCTGTCAGTTTCTCTGTATTTCTGCGCACACAGTCAGGTTCTCCTCTTCTGACAGAAAGACACTCTTCATCAGCTGTTTCCTTCTTACTCTTACTCAGCTCTATAAAGTCTGTTCTGGGATCAGATGATTGCACACGACTGAGCAGCGTTTAGTGCTGTAGTAACTAGGCTGGCGTCCTGCTGGCAAAGTCTGATGGGGTGTCAGGTTAAAGGTCAGGGGTTGTCTATGTTGACTGATGTTCTCTGCAGACCGTGTGCAAATACAGAAAACACTCACACAGGCATTTCATATAAACTGACATGATAAATAACAAACCATGAAATTAAAATTCAATTCTTATTTTTGATGGAATATTGCAGTGTTTATTGTAAATGATTTATCAGGTCACATCATTATTGTGTTAAATTCATGTTCCTCGTAATCTTGAATCAGAATAACTTCCCCTCCCTCTTCTCTTCTCTGATGATGAGGGCGGGGCAACCTGTCACTCACGTGAGATCCACCAATAGCAAACCACAACCATCCAATCAATTCCAAAAGCTACATTTGTTCTTGTTTGCAAAGCGTTTCTCCCGGATATACGGTGCAATAAACTTTCAAGTCAACTTATATAAGTAAATATTATTTATATCAAAATATATGCCTTTCATCATTTCTACCCATTAACAAAGGGAATTAATGTTAATACACTAGTTGTGTATGTTTTATTTAAATCTAGTATTTTGCACATGTGTCTGTGATGAGGCATGGGTTAGAAAATCACCTGATATAAAATCAATGGAAGTCTATGCAATGTCTTCACTAATATTGTGAAACAACTGTGTGTGTTTTCTCTCTTCTACGTTTCATTTGAGAGGTTCTCTGGGTTTCCTGCCAAGTTCTGAGAGGCCACCGATACGGGAAAAGAGGGAAGAGGAGGGTGAATCGAGAGAGAGAGAAATCAAGGAATCTCTGTGACCTGTGACTGCTGCGCATCGTCTGTTTGAGGCGAGCGGATCTACCTGTGCGTGTCCAGATAATGGAGATCTCTCTGGAGAAACGGCAGCAGGAGGCGGGGGTCTGGATAGATCCGGAAGGTGACCCACTTTCACGGAGCTCCCTTCTGCTTCACAAGACACGCTGCTGGCCCCGTTTCAAACAACACGCGGCTCTGAGAGAGAGAGAACTGAAATAAGACACAGGATCTGAACACCTAAGAATAAAGGTCTGCTGACTCTGGAAAACAGTATTCTTCTTGTTCTTTGAGTAGAGGAGTTTGATGTTTTCTGCAGTCAATCCACAACATTTATTCAAATTACACTGATTGTGCTCATTAGCTCATTAACTAAATCCCTGATATTCAAATTACAGCAAAATTATTTTCATGTTGCGGCCAAAACTAACATGACATACTAAGTCATGATTACGACAAAGTTATAATTATGAAAATAAAATGTTGAAATTATGATAAAAAGACAAAATTATGACTTTGTCATGGTTATGACTTTTTGTCAATTTCAACTTATGTCATAATCATGACTTTTTAACTTTGACTTAATAAGTTTCAACTTAGTATGTCATTTTTTACTTTTTGTCATAATTACGACACGAAAAAAAAAAAAAAAATTCTGACAGTCGTAATTATGACAAAGTTATAATTATGGAAATAAAATGTTGAAATTTTGAGATAAAAAGCCGAAATTATGACTTTGTCATAATAATGAATTTTATTAATTTTCGACTTTGTCATTTTTTACTTTTTGTCATAATTACGACATTAAAAAAAATAAAATTCTGACATACTAAGATATAATTATGACAAAGTTATAATTATGAAAATAAAATGTTGAAATTATGAGATTAAATTTAGAAATAATGACTGTCATAATAATGAATTTTATTAATTTTCGACTTAGTATGTCATTTTTTACTTTTTGTCAAACAATCTAATTCTGACATACTAAGATATAATTATGAGTTATAATTCTGAAAATAAAATGTTGAAATTATGAGATAAAAGCCTAAATTATGACTTTGTCATAATGACATTTATTAATTTTCGACTTTGTCATTTTTTTACTTTTTGTCATAATTACGACATTAAAAAAATCTGACATACTAAGATATAATTATGACAAAGTTATAATTATGAAAATAAAATGTTGAAATTATGACATTAAAATTAGAAATAATGACTGTCATAATAACTAATTTGATTAATTTTCGACTTAGTATGTCATTTTTTTCTTTTTGTCAAAAAATCTAATTCTGACATACTAAGACATAATTATGAATTATAATTCTGAAAATTAAATGTTGAAATTATGACATAAAAGCCTAAATTATGACACTGTCATAATAATGACTTTTATTAATTTTCAACTTAGTATGTAATTTTTTACTTTTTGTCATAACTGCGGCATAAAAAAACTAAATTCTGACATACTAAGATATAATAATGACAGTTATAATTCTGAAAATAAAATGTTGAAATTATGAGATAAAAGCCTAAATTATGACTTTGTCATAATAATGACTTTTATTAATTTTTCGACTTTGTCATTTTTTACTTTTTGTCATAATTACGACATAAAAAAATCTAATTCTGACATACTAAGATATATTTATGACAAAGTTATAATTATGAAAATAAAATGTTGAAATTATGAGATAAAAAGCCAAAATTATGACTTTGTCATAATAATGTCATTTTAACCATTTTGATTTAGTAGGCCCTATGTCATATGTCATAATTATGATGTTTTAAGTCATAATTTCGGCTTTTCATCTCATAAATATGACTTCTTATATCATAACTTCGACTTTTTATGTCATTATGATTTGCAAAAGTATATTTTTCTTATGTGGAGCAAATGTCTTCCATATTAACCTATACTTTACTGGAAAATAAGACATATTCATTCAAATGGTTATGTGAACAATAATATTATTGAAATGCAGAGTGAAGAAATTAACTTTATACTTTAAATAATCCATTATTTGGCCCCAATTAAAAACATGAAAGCTATCAGTCTTGACAGAAAATGAGTAATAAATCGTTGCCCTACCTGACAATATCGACCACTAGATGCCACTGTATTTCATCATCCTAATAATAAAAATCAAACCAAATGTGTAAAATAACAGTAATTATTTTAATTATAATTTAGAGTAGCGTAGTAACTCTTCACAGTAAATCAAACGGTTAAAGTAAAATCATGAGGCGACGCGAGTCGTTGCCTAGTAACTACAGCAAAGACCGTTGGTTGAAACGCATTCGAGCTGTCATTTTCCCGGGAACCTCCGCGTCACGTGACTCACCCGGCGCCTCGTGTGCAACTCTTCTCTCTGAAACAAAATGGCGGCGCCGCATGGCGTAAAACTGAAGGATTTAAAGTGTGATTTCACGGACAGTACAGCAGTACACGCGCACCAGGACGCTCAGGTTTGATATATGCTTCTGTTGTGTACATGCAGATGTTTGTGTGAATGTGTTCTGATGACGAGCATGTGTAGAAAAGACGCTCCGCATGTGAACACGTGGACGTCAGCGCGTGCTAGAGGCGGATGTGAAGTTATAAATCGAAATAGAAATCTTGTTAACGGCTCAAATGCGGTTTAATTAGTTATTCACGTGTCTGAATTAAGTTTTTGAACAACAGTTTATGATTTTCAACTGTTTAAATGATCATTCACCGGTATGTGTAGATTAAGGTTGAAACATGATATTCAAATATAAACTGTCGAAAATAAAAATTCTCTCTTTCAAGCGCATAAAGGTGGGAAATATCACTGTGTTTGATAGATTCTGTATTCAATAAGTATGATAGGCTATTAAATGAATGAAATCCAACGATTTATTTATTTATTTTTATTTTACTATTGCACGATCTTATTCTATTAGTGCTAATCTTTAAATAAATGAATGGATTATTAAGTTAATTCTCTCCTCTGTCAGATAATGTTCGTGTTTCTGATCTGAAATAACGCTGACGTGTCTCACCTGACACACACCTGACAAAATATACTGATCCAGATTCAGTCTGAATGAATGAACAATGATTCACACTGAAATCAAATCAAAAGTTATTTATTTTAAGTTCAACTAACTATTAAAATATAGTAAAATATATAATGGTATTATTCTTTATGTATGTATTTTTTGTTTCTACTGTAAAATTGTAAATGTAAGCTTCAGTATCCACAGCTTGTTGTACTAGTAACTAGTATTTTGTATGTTTCTGCCATGAAATAAAAACTAAAAAACATTTTATAAAACAGTTTATAATCTCTCAATTCTTCAAAGTCAGAATTGCATGACATAAACTCGCAAATGTGAGGAAAAAAGTTGCGGTTTCTTTTATTTTTTTCTGTGGTGGAAACAAGCTTTCATAGTTTTGATGATTTTTGTTTTATTTTTGGCCAAACATAATTTAAATGATTTACTACCAGGCAAACACTGCTCACAATAATCTTATTAATACCACATTTGATAGGAAAATACATTTAAAGGGTTAGTTCACCCAAAAATGAAAATAATGTCATTTATTACTCACCCTCATGTCGTTCCACACCCGTAAGACCTTCGTTCATCTTCAGAACACAAGATATTTTTGATGAAATCCGATGGCTCAGTGAGGCCTGCATAGCCAGCAATGACATTTCCTCTCTCAAGATTCATTAATGTACTAAAAACATATTTAAATCAGTTCATGTGAGTACAGTGGTTCAATATTAATATTATAAAGCCACAAGAATATTTTTGGTGCGCCAAAAAAACTAAATAACGACTTATATAGTGATGGCCGATTTCAAAACACTGCTTCAGGAAGCTTCGGAGCGTTATGAATCAGTGTGTCGAATCAGCGGTTCGGAGCGCCAATGTCACGTGATTTCAGCAGTTTGGCGGTTTGACACGCGTTCCGAATCATGATTCGACACAAAAGATTCATAACGCTCCGAAGCTTCCTGAAGCAGTGTTTTGAAATCGGCCATCACTAAATAAGTCGTTATTTTGTTTTTTTGGCGCACCAAAAATATTCTCGTGGCTTTATAATATTAATATTGAACCACTGTACTCACATGAACTGATTTAAATATGTTTTTAGTACATTAATGAATCTTGAGAGAGGAAATGTCATTGCTGGCTATGCAGGCCTCACTGAGCCATTGGATTTCATCAAAAATATCTTGTGTTCTGAAGATGAATGAAGGTCTTACGGGTGTGGAACGACATGAGGGTGAGTAATTAATGACAACTAACCCTTTAATTTAATAGGAATTACTTTCTCTTACACAATTTTTATGTGATTACAGGAAAGTCACGGATAAGTTGTAATTCCTTATCGTAATGATTTTACAGCTTTGACTTTACTACAGCCCAGAGTTTATGGCCTGGGTTTAAATCCTCCTAATCCTATCCAACATTGTTTTGTGTGTTCGTTTTATCCACAGATTGAATTTGGAAAACATGACGTTTCCGTCTTTGATCTGGATGTTGGAAGGATCTCTGATGCTCTCCATGGAAGCCTGGATCCTTCGATCTTATCCATCTTTCAGGAAAAGAGGCCGACTGACAGTGTGGAAAGCGAGGCGTCGCTTCTGTCTGCGCTGACCGAGATTTTAGACAGCGTGGACGTCGAGACGTTATCGCCGTTTGACATGCTGCCAGACGCAGAGATTTTTTCGGCTCAGAAGGGTCTAGACCACACGGTTAGTCGTTGTTTTGTGTCTCTGTATGTGTAAAAGCGTTTAGTTACTTTACTTAGTCGCACTTTTCCCCTCACAGCTCAGAAATATTCTGCATTCGACCCAGTCGTCGCCGGATCGAGCAGCATCTCTTCAATGCCCCAAAATCTCACAATCACCCGCCTCAAGGTCAAGAAAAGTAAGTTTCCTTTGCTTTATCCTGTTATTGATGCACAGTTACTCACTGGGCGAGTTCCCGTCTCCACAGCGTCACACCCAACCGATGAGTCACAGCAAACCGCTGTACGTGTTGTTGGTGCAACTTGTATCTATACTGGATTTTTGCAGATAAATTTGTCTGAAGATTGAATAATTGGCCAATAGATTTTAAAATCAGTTATATGAATGAAAAACTAATGCAAATTAGTGATGAACTTAATAATAATGACTTAAATGTAACTTTTGGCCTCTAGCGGTTAAAAACTGCATGCATTTTGCAGAAGAACATTGTTTTGGTCGTGCTTCGGCTCTGCGCGGATGAATATGATTATGCTACAGCTCATAAAACATTCACTACTAGGCTTAAGAGATATAAGCAAGCAGTTTTAGATGGAAAGGATGAAGACGTTGCTGTAGCTTTATCCATTAATAGACACGGCATTTCCTTAAATAAATTCCGGCACATCTGCAACAACTAGGGCTGGGTAAAAAAATATTGATTTCTCGATTTTAATCCGATATTGAAACTGATATCGATTCTCAAATCCCAGGAATCGATTAGTCTAGTCTGTTTTCAGTTGATGAATGAGCAGAATATGTAGCTCCTCCCATCCAATAAATCGCAATAATCTTTGTTACTTTTGATATGAAGCAAAGTCTCAGATTTCAAATGACGTCCATCTTATTATGAGATTCAAAAAACAAATACCGTTTTGGCGCTGTTTAATGTGGCGTGACGGATCGCTTTAGCGCCTCAGTTAAAGAGAAGCATGTGATCATCCTCTCCTCCGCTTTAATACCAGTTACAGCGAAATAAACATGCATGAACATCTGAAGGTATGTTAAAATATACAGTACAACTTACTGAAATCCGTATCACGTCTCGTGTAATCGCTCAATCAGTGTTTCAACCTCGGAAAGACGTTAATAAAACAGCTTCAATGTCATGTGACGTCACATTTACCTCAGAAAAACATATTCAGTGACCATAAACTCATTAGTCAGCTAGAAAAGTGACTCTAGAAAGATAAATATAGCTATGCACCGTTACATATTCATTATAATTTATAATGTTCTTCAATATTTAATGCATGTTTGAATAAATCAGTTATGACAGTCGCGATTTAAATGTTTATATTTAAAAAAAACGAATTGGAGTAGAAATATGATTATGTATTTCTAAACTTTTTTTATAATAAAAACATCATTGAGTGTAATTTAAGTGTTTGTAAATAAAAAATAAGTTAATTTAACCTTCAGTATTATTATAATAGTACCAGCTGACTCTCATGTGTAGTTTACAGCATTAGTGAGAGATTTTTCCTCTAGAAAATTTTCCATGTACTGAAACTGAACAACATTTCAAATCTCTCAGCTAAAGAAGAAGCTTAATCGGCAAAACCGATAACTCGTTTAATCCGTGTTTTGTGTGGTTTTCTCCATCAGGAGGTGGTAATATCAGACAGACAGTTGAGACCCCGTCGCCATTTGGGGACCCAGATTGAGATTGATGATGAGAAGAACTCGAGAGAGACCAAGAGCCGCTCTGTGAGAAGCTTCCGCATTGAATCCGACCTGATTTTCCTACAAGACGGACGTGAATTACTTGCAGATTTAGTGAGACACATGCATCCGTACTGCATCCGGACAGATCTGGAGAAAGAGAGCCGGAGCGCTGAGATCCATGTGTCTGCAGAGGAAGAGGAGGAGTTTGTGGATGTAGAGGGTTACGAGGAACAGGAAGAGAACTTTCCTGGCCAGTCGGGACTAGGATTAGACTTGCATCCTAAAGCAGAAAGCGGCTCACCTTTGATGTCCGTATCCGAAGAGGAGTGTGATAAAGACGAAGCAAATGCACGAAATATCTCATGTTTAGAGAAAAACGTTCAGATGATTATTCAGCGCAGCGCTTTGGTCAAAACCAGCGATGCAGGACGGATGAAGAAAACGGTGACCTTTGCTGTGAATTTAGTCTCCGTTCATGAGTTTCCACCTGATTCAGATTTGCCAGACGACTCTGAATCCACATCCTCTAAAAATGACATCACTTCCCCTCAGAAGCCCAAATCCCTCAGTCTGCAGCAGTACCGTCTCCTCAGACAGAAGAAACGACCTCCTGAAGAGAGACGGATGGACTTTCGAACGAAATGGCCTTCTCTTCCCGACCTTCCCAGGGAGCTTCCGTCCATCCTGCCGGACTTGTTTAAACTGAATCCAAACACAAATTCTGGTGCGACAGTAAAAGCACCAGCTGCTAAGGTGAAGATGTCTGCATCTCAGCCGGAAGAAATCACACGTCCCTCCTGTCATGTGGTCAGAACGTCTGCAGATCTTTGCATTGACCCTCCAAACCCGGTTTTAGTGCCCTTGAAACCCACACATAAGACGGACAGCAGTGCAGCGCCATCATCTGCGATAAACTCGACCCAAACCCAACCGGCGCTTACAGACACACCAGAACCGCTGAATTCGGACTCAACACCTGATGTTTGTGTTTCTTGTGAAGAGGTTCGACTCACTGAAACTTCAGCTCCAGGTTCACCAGTGAGAGCCGGAGCAGAACCTTCGGATCAAAGGAGTCGTCCGTCGGTACTGATGCCCTCGACCGTCACAGAAAAACACAGCGGAGGACAGCAGGACCAGACCACATGTGGCGAGATCGGTGAGCAGACGTCTAGAGATGTTTAAAGACTGTGATGGATCATTCATTCACATACTGGAAAGCAGGATTATTATCGTGAACTAAAACTTAAATGATTAAAAAAAAATAATTTTTTTTACGTCAAACAAATGTTAAATGAAAGAAAATATATAACTTTTTAAAATTTTTATTTTGATTAGTTGCCAAGTTAACATTTCTAAAATAAAATAAAATAAAAATTCATAAAAATGTAATTATAAAATAACAAAATCTAATAAAAATGGCAAAAACACAACAAATGTTACTAAAACTTTAAATTTGAAATGAAAATGGAAAGTATAAAAACAAATTAATTTAAATTATTTATAAAAACTCTAATACAATCTAATTCGACACTAAAAAGACAAAAAAATTGACAATGACAATAACAACAAAATTACTAAAACTTTTAATTTTAATTTAAAACTACAATAGAAACTAAAAACAATAAAAACTAAATATAAAAATATAAAAAACAAACTAATTAAAATGACAAATACATGAAACAATTACTAAAATGAACTAAAATGAAAATGTAAAATATATAAAAAATTAATTTAAAACATTTATAAAAACTATATAATGGATTCTAAATAGACAATTTTAAAAATAAAAATGACAATAAAACAAAATCACTAAAATGAACTAAAATTAAAATGGAAAATATAAAAAAATCATGTTTAAAATATTTATAAAGTAATAGAAACCAGAAACTAAATAGACAATAAAAATTAAATAGAAAAAAAACTTATTAAAATGACAGAAACATTCAAAAGGACTAAAACTAACTAAAATTAAAATGGAAAATATATAAAAAAATAATTTAACATTTATAAAAACTATAATGGATTCTAAATAGACAATAATTTTAAAAATAAAAATGACAATAAAACAATAAAATCACTAAAACTAACTAAAATTAAAATGGAAAATATAAAAAAAATCATGTATAAAATACGTATAAAGTAATAGAAACTAGAAACTAAATAGACAATAAGAATTAAATAGAAAAAAAACTTATTAAAATGACAGAAACATTCAAAAGGACTAAAACTAACTAAAATTAAAATGGAAAATATATAAAAAAATTTATTTAAAACATTTATAAAAACTATAATGGATTCTAAATAGACAATTTTAAAAATAAAAATGACAATAACACAAATCACTAAAACTAACTAAAATTAAAATGGAAAATATAAAAAATCATGTATAAAATATTTATAAATAGAAACTAGAAACTAAATAGACAATAAGAATTAAATAGAAAAAAAACTTATTAAAATGACAGAAACATTCAAAAGGACTAAAACGAACTAAAATTAAAATGGAAAATATATAAAAAAAATAATTTAACATTTATAAAAACTATAATGGATTCTAAATAGACAATAATTTTCAAAATAAAAATGACAATAACACAATAAAATCACTAAAACGAACTAAAATTAAAATGGAAAATATAAAAAATCATGTATAAAATGCGTATAAAGTAATAGAAACTAGAAACTAAATAGACAATAAGAATTTAAATAGAAAAAAAACTTATTAAAATGACGCAAACATTCAAAAGGACTAAAACTAACTAAAATTCAAATGGAAAATATATTTAAAAAAAAATTTAACATTCATAAAAACTAATGGATTCTAAATAGACAATAATTTTAAAAATAAAAATGACAGTAACACAAAATCACTAAAACTAACTAAAATTAGAAACTAAATAGAAACTAGAAACTAAATAGACAATAAGAATTAAATAGAAAAAAACTTATTTTAAAAAAAAAAAGAAAAAAAATATTTAAAAACAATCATCTAGAAACTAAACAGAAAATAAAAACTAATAAGATGACAAAAATACACAAAATTATTAAAACTAAAATTAAAATGAAACCGGAAAACAAAACTTATTTAAAATATTTAGAGACTAGAAATTAAATAGACAATAAAAACTAAATAGAAAAAAGACAAAAACACTTAAAATGAAAATGGAAAAACATAAAAACAAAACCTTATTAAAAATGTTAATAAAAACTATAATACTATATCAGTGATACAAAAATAACACTGTTTGAAAGTGTTTCATGTTGTTTGTTTTGCAGGAATTGAAGCCGCGGATCTGACCAGCCTTTTGGAGCAGTTTGAGACTCAAGGTATATAAAAACGCATGTTTGTTTATGATTATGTGTAATTGAACAGACAGTATCAGCTCAGATAAGACCCGTATGCTTTATCAGCTCTGAATCATTTTCATCCCATGAAAGGTTAAAGTTGTCTTTTGCTTTCAGACTGAAGTGATTTTCCCATCTGAATGTTCGTCTCTTCGGCACAGAAGACAATATTGTCCCAGATTTAATGCAGCCAGAGACGGACACGGTCCCAGTGTTATTAAACTTGTGATTAAACTCTCACTGAGTTCTTTAATGGTGTAATAGCTTCTGTAGAACAGCTCATAAACGAGGAATGAATGATGTTTGTATGTTCAGGGCAACCGAAGGAATCTAAACGTCACAGGAAATGATTATAGCAACTAACGACAGTTGATATCAATGTGGATTCCTCAGTCAAATTGTGTTTCTCTGCAGCTTCTGAAGGGCAGATGCTTCCAGAAGTTTCCCCGGATGAGCATCAGGATCGACGGCTGACGGACCTCAGCAGCACTGCAGGTCAGAGTTCATCTCAAAGTTAGTGGTCTGATCTACACGCAGGTAACAGGTTAAACTTTAGATTGTCGCTGTTGGGCGGAAAACTTTTATCTCACTTTTTTTTTTTCATAAATCATTACTATCAGTCACTCTTTACGTCTGTCTGTGGGTTTTGCAAATATTTAACCAATGAAAAGTATTAATCAGTCCTCGTAACTCCATTGGCTTCTCAAACTGTCAGTCAAACTCTGCTGCATCGCTTCTTGTTTGCAATGCAATTATGAATAAAGAACTGGTTTTCTGAATAACTACAGTTCTACAGCACTATATATAATAAAGGCTAATGTTTTATGTATTTGAGGATAATGTCCGCCCCATTATAATCACATTCATTAGGAAGAATGCAGATTAATATGCTAATGAGCATGATGTCATCAACTTTTTGAGCAGGCTTTAGCTAGTTTCCACAGCAGTTGACAACATTGTTTGTGTCATTTGACATGAATATTTCCTTCTCTCCAGGGCTAACTCCACCCGCCACACCTCCACATCAGATCTGGAGACCCCTAGTGCCGGTCAAAGGGATAAAACATGAATCCATCAAGCCGCCGCCCAGCAAAACCATTCAGATTATCGAACCTCGCCCACTGCCGCCCAGCAAAACTCATTCAAAACCTTCACTTCCCACCTTCACTCCTGCATCAAATCCCTCTCAAGCGTTCCTGGATCACGACTACTGTGGGATTCTGGGCAGCAAGACGTCTTTTGCGCACATGAACTCGCGTTCGGGTCATTGCGATTACAGGACGTTGTCCGAGGCGCCGCGTCTGTCCGATTCGGTGCTGCTGTCTCCTGACAGCTCCCCCTGCAGGATGGGCGTGTTCGAGCAGGCGGAGTCTCTGAGGGGGCGGACCTTGCGCTTTTCCTCCCGCTCTCCGAGCCCATTGGACCGTGGAAGGGTGAAGAGGCGGGGTTATGATAGACGATACCGGCGCTCCAACTCCAGTTCAAGGTCGTCTTGCTCCTCTTGTTCTTCATCTTCATCATCGTCATCTTGTTCCAGGTCTCGTTCGCCACCCAGAAAAAGGTACATGAAAGATGTTGCTACTAAAATACAGTAAAAATGTAGTTAAATAATCATGATTTTCACTTAATAAACACAAGATTGATGGTTAATAATTAGTATTATTTATATATATATATATATATATATATATATATATATATATATATATATATATATATATATATATATATATAATATAACATCTCAAAATGAAAACAGTTTCACCGATAATGTTAATTATGATTTTTAGTTACAGGTCCAGGCATTCTGGAAGCAGTTCCTCGTCCCGCTCCAGTTCACGCTCGTCTTCTCGTTCTCCTCCTCGCAAGCGTGGACGCCGCTGCTCCAGATCACGATCCAGATCACAAACCAGATCACGATCCAGATCTTTATGTCGCTCTCGTTCTGGTTCTGGTTCGCGCTCGCCTGAGTCGGACTGGAGCGAGTCTCGCTGCACATGGAAGAGGTCAGTGTGAACGCAACAGAAAAGTGTGACTCTTCTTGTGTTGGATTGAGTCTGAATCAGTCGTCTTTCTCAGTCGCAGGCAGAAGGAGCTGAACCGGCGTCGTGAAGAGGCTCGTAAACTCCGCCAGCAGAAAGCTATCGTAAGTGTCCAAACCATTGTCTCTCATCTGTTTGTGTCCGTGTCTGATGATGGGCTTGATCCTCAGGAGGAGCGCAGGGTGGTGTATGTGGGAGGAATCCGCAGAAGCATGTCGCCTTCTGACCTCAAAGATCGATTCTCGCTGTTCGGGAAGGTTGAGGATTGCACAGTCCACCTCAGGAGTCACGGGTGAGATTTACAAACTCGTGTCGGTGCATCATGAGAGTGTTCAGTATCGCTTTATGGCTTTTGATATATTTTCTCTGTTCTCTGCTTCTAGAGACAACTACGGCTTCGTCACGTATTACAACCGAGACGACGCTTACGCTGCCATTGAGAACGGAAGTAAACTGAGGCGCCCAGACGAGCTTCCCTTTGACATCTGCTTTGGCGGCAGACGACAGTTCTGTAAATCCAACTATGCAGATTTAGGTTGGTCTGATGAATGATTTCTCGCTGATATGAGCAGAAATACAATTTTACATCATCGTTTAAGCGCAACAGAGCAAGTTGAACCCAGAATACGATTTACTGAAATAAAAACAAATGCAATCGCACATGCGCAAATAAAGAAATTAAGAGCCATAAATATTAGTGTTGTCATTTTACAGTTGTTTCATTATATTATCTTTGTATTTTTACTTTTTTTTTTTTTTTTTTTTTACAGTAAAATATTACAATAGTAATATCTCTTTTGTTTTTATTAGTAATATTTGTTTTTATGTAATAGTAGTAATAATAATAACAAAAATAATAGTCACAAAATTTTGCCTTTTACATCGCATTTTAGATTATAATCACAATTTTTATCAGAAAAATCGTGCAAAAAATCGTTTGCAATTGTGCAAATGCTGCATGTGAAAATTAAGACCATAAATATTAGTGTATTCATTTTACATTTGTATTATATTATTTGTCACAAATACTTTTTTATTTTACAGTGAAATATTACAATAGTAATATTCGTTTTGTTTTTATTTAGTAATAATTATTGTTGTTGTTGATGATATTATTATTTATAGCCATATTGATATATAATTACAAAATTTTGTCCAAATTGTGCAGCCCTACAAACAAGCACAGCGATCCTGGGATTTTTTTACATCGCATTTTAGATTATAATCACAATTTTTATCAAAAAAACAAACAAAATTGAGACAGCCATAAATATTAGTATTGCCATTTTACAGCTGTATTATTATTTTATTATTTTTCATAAATACTTGTTTTTTTATTTGACAGTAAAATATTACAATAGTAATATTTATTTTTTGTTTTTATTAGTAATTTTGTTTTTATGTAGTAGTAGTAGTAATAATAATAACAAAAATAATAGTCATATTGATATATAATCACACAATTGTGTCCAAATTGTGCAGCCCTACAAACAAGCACAGCGAACCTGGATCGCATTTTAAATCATAATCACAATTTTTCAGAAAAATCGCAATTCGATTATTTTTTTTTCCCAAATTGTGCAAATGCTGCATGTGAAAATGAGTGAAAATGAAGAAATTAAGACCTTAAATATTAGTATATTCATTTTACAGTTGTATTATTATATTATGTCACAAATACTTTTTTATTTTACAGTGAAATATTACAATAGTAATATTCGTTTTGTTTTTATTTAGTAATAATTATTGTTGTTGTTGATGATATTATTTATAGCCATATTGATTAAAATTTTGTCCAAATTGTGCAGCCCTACAAACAAGCACAGCGAACCTGGGATTTTTTTTTACATCGCATTTTAGATTATAATCACAATTTTTATCCAAAAAACCCCAAAATATTAGTATTGCCATTTTACAGCTGTATTATTATTTTATTATTTTTCATAAATACTTGTTTTTTTATTTGACGGTAAAATATTACAATAGTAATATTTATTTTTTTGTTTTTATTAGTAATATTTGTTTTTATGTAGTAGTAGTAGTAATAATAATAACAAAAATAATAGTCATAATGATATATATAATCACAAAATTTTGTCCAAATTGTGCAGCCCTACAAACAAGCACAGCGAACCTGGATCGCATTTTAAATCATAATCACAATTTTTTTATCAGAAAAATCGTAATTCGATTTTTTTTTTTTTTTTTTTTTTTTTTTTTCCAAAATTGTGCAAATGCTGCATGTGAAAATGAGTGAAAATGAAGAAATTAAGACCTTAAATATTAGTATATTTATTTTACAGTTGTATTATTATTTCTCACAAATACATGTTTTTTATTTTACAGTGAAATATTACAATAGTAATATTCGTTTTGTTTGTATTTAGTAATAATTATTGTTGATGATATTATTATTTATAGCCATATTGATTAATTTTGTCCAAATTGTGCAGCCCTACAAACAAGCACAGCGATCCTGGGATTTTTTTTACATCGCATTTTAGATTATAATCACAATTTTTATCAAAAAAACAAACAAAATTGAGACAGCCATAAATATTAGTATTGCCATTTTACAGCTGTATTATTATTTTATTATTTTTCATAAATACTTGTTTTTTTATTTGACAGTAAAATATTACAATAGTAATATTTATTTTTTGTTTTTATTAGTAATTTTGTTTTTATGTAGTAGTAGTAATAATAATAACAAAAATAATAGTCATATTGATATATAATCACACAATTTTGTCCAAATTGTGCAGCCCTACAAACAAGCACAGCGAACCTGGATCGCATTTTAAATCATAATCACAATTTTTCAGAAAAATCGCAATTCGATTTTTTTTTTTTTTTTCCCAAATTGTGCAAATGCTGCATGTGAAAATGAGTGAAAATGAAGAAATTAAGACCTTAAATATTAGTATATTCATTTTACAGTTGTATTATTATTTCTCACAAATACATGTTTTTTATTTTACAGTGAAATATTACAATAGTAATATTCGTTTTGTTTTTATTTAGTAATAATTATTGTTGATGATATTATTTATAGCCATATTGATTAATTTTGTCCAAATTGTGCAGCCCTACAAACAAGCACAGCGAACCTGGGATTTTTTTACATCGCATTTTAGATTATAATCACAATTTTTATCAAAAAAACAAACAAAATTGAGACAGCCATAAATATTAGTATTGCCATTTTACAGCTGTATTATTATTTTATTATTTTTCATAAATACTTGTTTTTTTATTTGACTGTAAAATATTACAATAGTAATATTTATTTTTTTGTTTTTATTGGTAATATTTGTTTTTATGTAGTAGTAGTAATAATAATAACAAAAATAATAGTCATGTTGATATATAATCACAAAATTTTGTCCAAATTGTGCAGCCCTACAAACAAGCACAGCGAACCTGGATCGCATTTTAAATCATAATCACAATTTTTTTTAATCAGAAAAATCACAATTCGATTTTTTTTTTTCCCAAATTGTGCAAATGCTGCATGTGAAAATGAGTGAAAATGAAGAAATTAAGACCTTAAATATTAGTATATTTATTTTACAGTTGTATTATTATTTCTCACAAATACATGTTTTTTATTTTACAGTGAAATATTACAATAGTAATAATCTTTTTGTTTTATTTAGTAATAATTATTGTTGTTGTTGATATTATTATTTATAGCCATATTGATACATAATTACAAAATTGTGTCCAAATTGTGCAGCCCTACAAACAAGCACAGCAAACCTGGATTTTATTTTTACATCGCATTTTAGATTATAATCACAATTTTTATCAGAAAAATTGTGCAAAAAATCGTTTGCAATTGTGCAAATGCTGCATGTGAAAATTAGTGAAAATTAAGAAATTAAGACCATAAATATTAGTATATTCATTTTACATTTGTATTATTATATTACTTGTCACAAATACTCTCTTATTTTACAGTGAAATATTACAATAGTAATATTCGTTTTGTTTTTATTTAGTAATAATTATTGTTGATGATATTATTATTTATAGCCATATTGATTAATTTTGTCCAAATTGTGCAGCCCTACAAACAAGCACAGCGAACCTGGGATTTTTTTTACATCGCCTTTTAGATTATAATCACAATTTTTATCAAAAAAACAAACAAAATTGAGACAGCCATAAATATTAGTATTGCCATTTTACAGCTGTATTATTATTTTATTATTTTTCATAAATACTTGTTTTTTTATTTGACAGTAAAATATTACAATAGTAATATTTATTTTTTTGTTTTTATTAGTAATATTTGTTTTTATGTAGTAGTAGTAATAATAATAACAAAAATAATAGTCATAATGATATATAATCACACAATTTTGTCCAAATTGTGCAGCCCTACAAACAAGCACAGCAAACCTGGATCGCATTTTAAATCATAATCACAATTTTTTTTATCAGAAAAATCGCAATTCGATTTTTTTTTTTCCCAAATTGTGCAAATGCTGCATGTGAAAATAAGTGAAAATGAAGAAATTAAGACCTTAAATATTTAATTTTACAGTTGTATTATTATTTCTCACAAATACATGTTTTTTATTTTACAGTGAAATATTACAATAGTAATATTCTTTTTGTTTTTATTTAGTAATAATTATTGTTGTTGATGATATTATTATTTATAGCCATATTGATACATAATTACAAAATTGTGTCCAAATTGTGCAGCCCTACAAACAAGCACAGCAAACCTGGATTTTTTTTAAATCAAAATCACATTTTTGAAAATCACATTGATATTTTTTTTTTTTTTTTTTTTTTTTTTTTTAACCCCCAAAATGTTCAGCCCTAAACAGAAGTTAGTTAGGATAAGATTCTGATGCATCATAAAAATAATAAAGTTTAGGTTCTGCCTCATTTCTGTCTCGTTCTGTGGTTTAGATTCCAACCGGGACGTCGATCCGGCATCCAGGAGCCGATGCGAGTCGTTTGACTTCGACACGTTACTGAAACAGGCTCAGAGAGGACAGAAGAGGTAGCGGCACAGAAGATGGAAGAGAGACTCAATGTTACCTCAGAGCACTGAAACAAACCAGTTTAGCTTAAATTACCAATTTAATTGCTGGTTTTTAGTGCGAGACATGTGTTGGACACTTTCGTTCTGGTTTTGACTGGTCACCCATCATGACTCCATTGGTCAAGTTGGCTTACTTGCAATATAACCAGCTTGTTTCTGTAATAGACCAACATTGGCCACCTATAGGTTCAAACTGGTTTAAACGAGTATTTTGGGTTAAACTCTATTAACTGCATCTGTATTTGTGACATAAATGCACTTATAGTAAATGTCATTGATGGACAGATGACGAGTTTGACCTGGAATAGTTGTTTTTCAGCAGGGTAATTTGCACTTCACTAAACTGATTTTACCTTCACCTCTTTCTTACTTGACATTTAAAACGTCCTGTTGAAGCACTATTGTGTATGAATATTGTACATAAGCATTAATGTATGAAATCATCTTCACGAAAGGACATTAACTTGAATAGCGAATGGTTTGTCTTCTATATATAGCTTGAGTGTTTTTTAAGTGATACCAAAAAAGTTTTTCCCCTCTTTCTCAGTTGGAATGATGAATTACAGAATAAAAAAGTTTATGTATTAACGACTGGCGTCTCTTCTTTTACACTGAACTCAGTACATTAAAGAAAGTGTAAAGATGAATCTTATAATCAAAACATTCAACAGACGTTTGTTTGTTTGTGGTTAGTGGATAAAGGGTTAGTTCAACCCAAAAATGAAATAAATAAAGCGTGGAGAATATTTTTGGTGCGCCAAAAAAACGACTTATTTAGTGATGGTCGATTTCAAAACACTGCTTCAGGAAGCTTCGGAGCGTTATGGATCTTTTGTGTCGACTCATGATTCGGATCGCGTGTCAAACTGCCAACTGCTGAAATCACGTGACTTTGGCGCTCCGAACCGCTGATTCATAACGGTCCGAATCTTCCTGAAGCAGTGTTTTGAAATCGGCCATCACTAAATAAGTCGTTATTTTGGTTTTTTTTGGCGCACCAAAAATATTCTCGTGGCTTTATAATATTAATATTGAACCACTGTACTCACATGAACTGATGAGGCCTCACGGAGCCATCGGATTTCAACAAAAATATCTTAATTTGTGTTCTGAAGTTGAACGGCATGGGGGTGAGTAATTAATGACATTATTTTGATTTTTGGGTGAACTAACCCTTTAATATTTTGTCAAACATTACCGGGTTTGTGCAACTTGAAGCAAATAATAACAAGAAACATCACAGAAATCCTAAAATATCCACTCACCTGACGTTTGTCCTGTTGTTTTCCCGCTAAAACTATGTCACGTGCTGGAGGGCTTCTTTAAGGAGCGGGAAAAACCTATAAATTCACAAATTAAGCAATATTCCCAAGAAAACATGCTTAGTTTGGAACATTCTATGAAAAAAAAAAATGTTTTCTGAACAAATGATCAGTTTTTCATTGTATACGAAAACGAACATCAACTAAAGCAGATAAATTATTTAAATTCACCTTTCAATTTGCTATTTCCAAGCATTTCTAACGACACACATTTCATATATCTTGATTCTCTATTACTTTTTCTAACATTTTAGTCGTGTATTTCTGTGAAATACTGTAGAGTGGGGCAGAAAGCGAAGGGCGGGGTTTATTTGACAGCTGAGGAAGCGCGCATGCGCGTCGGTGTGACCACGCGTACAATAAGGAAGTGGAGAGATTATAAACATAAACATCCAAACAGCTGAGTGTGTGTCAGCAGATCGAGAGAGATCGTCGAGCGAGTTCTGATCCATTCAAGAGCTGCATGTGTGTCTGATCCGCTGCAAAACCAGAAATCATGTCCAAGAAATCCAAGATCTTCCTGAGTGGAGTAGTGGAGGGTGAGTCCCTATAACTTATGATAGAAATAACTAATGTATTTTAAAAATGTACTGGAACATGTAAAAGAAATGCATTATAAACACCATATATAGAGTATTACATGTTATAAATGCATTGCAAATGAGTGTATTCTTGTTGTAATTTTAATTTACATTATATTGAAGCATCACAGTGATCATTTATCCATGTCTGAAGTGACCTTTGTGTGCTGCAGGGTTTTATGGGAGGCCGTGGACTATGAGCCAGAGGAAAGAGCTCTTCAGGAGGTGAATGAACCGCTGTTATCAGATGCCATCAGGCGTTATCAGATCATTTATCTCACTTGTGTGCGTGTTATGATCTTCCCAGGGAGCAGAAATGGGGCTTGAACGGGTATCTGTACGCTCCAAAAGATGATTACAAGCACAGGATGTACTGGAGAGATCTGTATTCCCTGGAGGAAGCAGGTGAAACGAGTGAAATATGTCATATTTCTATCAGTCTTGTATTCCAGCTGGGACTGAAGTTGATTGTGTCTTTCAGATCAACTCATGACGCTGATCTCTGCTGCTAAGGAGCATAACGTGGAGTTCATCTACGCCCTCTCACCCGGGCTGGACATCACCTTCTCAAACCCTAAAGAGGTGGCGGCGCTCAAGAGGAAACTGAGCCAGGTGCAAAAAGGCATCAGTTATTATTTAAAGTGATATTATAAAGATTCTACAACAGATTCACATTCATTCAAAGTCAAAAAACACTTTAATGTTCTCATAATATCCACTGCAGCATCAGCTCTTTCCTCTCAGTGTCTGAAACGCTTCGTTCAAAGATTCGGTCTCTCTAAACCCCGCCCCTCTGAGAGCTCCTCTGCTGTGATTGGTCAGAAACCAAACGCTCATTATCATATCTGAATCTCAGCTCTTGATGCTTTGAGGGCGGGGCAAAGAGACGCTGATCAGCCAATCAAGAGCAGAGGCGGGCATTATGCAAATTAGTTTCAGGTTCAGCAGGAAGTGAGACTGACGAATCGATTCTGGGGCACTTTAACATCAAATGTTTTATTTTTATTCAGCAATGTAATTGTTTGTTCTGACAGGTGTGTGGGTTTGGCTGCCGGTCGTTCGCGCTGCTGTTTGACGACATCGAGACAGAAATGTGTCCAGCTGATAAAGAAGCTTTCAGCTCATTTGCTGAAGCTCAGGTGTCCGTGACCAATGAGGTGTTTCTGCACCTGGAGGAGCCGCAGACCTTCCTCTTCTGCCCCACCGGTAAAACACAGGCTTATTATTCTTTTAAAAAAATCATAAAATAACTGAAATAAAATCAAATATAAAAACGTATAAACTTATTTTAAGTTGGATACATTTTTAATTTTTGTGTAGTTTAAGTTGAAGTACTAAAATAACTAAAAGTAAATAAACTAACACTAAAAATTACTAAAAACTACGTAGACATAAAAAAACATCAAAATTACTAAAAGCAAATGAAAACAGAAAATATAATATGAATATGAAATATACAAAATATTAACAAAAAGTATAATAGTATATCAATGATATTAAAATAACACTGTTTGTCTCTTGACAAAATAATCATAATTTAAGGTAACGTAAAACTTTGTTTATTCCATAAGGGAAATTTGCATTAAACAAACAAACAAACAAAAAACATCTACAAACAAATAAATAATAAAACTAAGTAATGTTTAATAAACTGAAATAAGTTTAAGTTGAAGCACTATAATAAATATTATAACTAAAAAATAAATAAAATTAACTCAATAAATAATAATAAATTAATAAATATTAATAAAATATATTAAAATAATAATAAATAAATATTTAAAATATATTAATAAATAATAAATAAAATATGAGTAAACAGTAAAAATAATTCAATTAATTAAATTAAACCTAAATAGCAATATTAAAAAAATAACAATAATAAAGTGACAAAAGCATATAGTACATACCCTATAATATATTGCACATCAGGATTATTATCGTTAACTAAAACAAAAGCTAAAACTGTTAACATTATATATTAAATACATTTCTGTTCATTGAAATTAGGGCTGTCAAACGATTAATTGCGATTAATCGCATACAAAATAAAAGTTTGAGTTCGCATAATATATGTGTGAGTAATGTGTGTAAATAATATGCATATATAAATACACACAAATTAATGTATATATTTAAGAGAAATATGTTATTTATGTACGAAAAAATTTATTTATATATAAATTTAAATAAAAATAAAAATATAAATAAATACATATACTTCTCAAATATATACATGGATGTGTTTGTATTTATATATACATAATAATTACACACAGTACACCCACATATATTAGGCAAACTCAAACTTTTATTTTGTATGCGATTAATCGTGATTAATCGTTTGACAGCCCTAATTGAAATGAAGCTGAAGTAAAATCAAATACTAGTTGAAAAACTCAAACTAAACAAAAATTAAAAATTTTGCCTTGGCAATATACTGAAATAAGTTGAAGCACTATAATAAATATTATAACTAAAAAATAAATAAAATTAACTAAATAAATAAAAAATATAATAAAAAATAAATAAAACATTAATATTTAATAAATAATAATAAATAAAAGATTAATAAATAATAACAATTAATTAATAAAATTAACTAAAATTAAATAAAGCAAAAATAAATTAAACCTAAATAGCAATATTAAATAATAATAATAATAAAGTGATAAAAGAACATAACTTAATGACTAAAAATGAACCTAAATTAATATGAAAGCTAAAAATAAAAGTTAATTTACAATATTAATAAAACTAAAATAATATATAATATGGACATTTTCCACAGTTCAGTTACAGCTATTATCTCTAAAACAAATACATGAATTATAGCATATTTCCCATCATTCTTCACCCAGAACTAACTCTCGTTGTTTGCGCTGCAGATTACTGTGCTGCGTTCTGCTCTCCCAGCGTCCCTCTGTCTGCGTATCTGAACACGGTCGGAGAGAAACTCAACGCTGGGATCGACATTCTCTGGACAGGTGACATCATCACCGGAGTGTCGCGAAATATCTGCATTACCCAACATTTATTTAACATTTCCTGTCCCTTTATTGGATAACTGTATCAGTATGTGGAATATTTTGTACATATTTGTATGATATGTAAGTATCTGTTTTTGTCCCGGTCAGGGCCGAAGGTGGTGTCGCAGGACATCAGTGTGGCGTCTATAGAGGAGGTGTCAGCTGTTCTGAGGAGACCGCCGGTCATCTGGGACAACATCCACGCCAACGACTACGACCCGCAGAGACTCTTCCTGGGACCCTTCAAGAACCGTCCCACGGAGCTCATCCCTAAACTCAGAGGCGTCCTCACCAACCCCAACTGTGAATTTGAGCCCAATTTTGTGGCGGTTCACATGCTGGCCACATGGTGCAAGTCCAGCTACGCACAGAAAGACGTTCCCATGGGTAATGATGTCATAATGTGTTTAGATGAAATGTAAGAGAGCGTTATATTCTCCTCATGTACTGATGTCCGTCTCTCTCTCTCTCCATCTGTCTGTGAAATGATGTCATCGCTCCACAGATGGAGACGATCAGGGGTCGGACTACAACCCCCATGAGGCTTTGCAGCTCGCACTCACAGACTGGCTGGTTGAGTTTAATAGAGCTGATCAACCTGACGGTAAAAACACAACTATCATGCGTGACTAAAACCAACATTTTCATTACTTGAAATAAACATTAACTGAAATAAAATGCAAACGTATTTTGCCAAAGCAACATTTCTCACTTTCTTTTAGTTTAAAGTGTAGCTTTGCCGATTTTCAACCCGCTTTGTATTGTTACACTGTCAGTAGTATGTGTAAATATTCAATGTTTACCGAAAGTAACTCACTCCTGCTAATGACTAAAAGTTTACTAAGAAGTATTTCCTACTAAAGCAAGGCGGTATTTGACTGGTAAGTGTATCCAGAGCAGACTGGTGGGCGTGGCCTTGGATGGCAACATTCCCAGTGCATTATGGGAGTTGAAGTTTTTCTACCTATAAGGCAAAAGGCCTTATTCTCTGTTTCCTCTAGTCAGGGTAGCACCAGTTTCTTTCGCCTTTTCTAGCCAAGTTTTATTGAAAAGCCATTTCGGTGAAGTACCCCTTTAGGTTCCTAATAGGCACATTTTCTTAATGCTAAATAAATATCTTATTTTGGGGTGAAATATGATTCATTGAATTGATGTACCTGTGTGGTCAGGCTCTGGCGCTCGCGGCGGCCGCTCTAAACGAGACGCGTCTGAAGAGGAGCCGATGCAGACGGACGGTTATGTTCCCGGACCCAAAGACAACCCGCTGTACACGGCCGAGCCGCTGACGCTGGCGGACCTGACGCTGCTGGCGGAGCTCTTCTACCTGCCGTACGAACACGGGCCGACCGCCCTCGTCATGCTGCAGGAGCTGCACTGGCTGCGCTCCAACTGTGACGCTGCAGCGTTCGGCGACGCGGCCGACGAGTCTGAAAAGGTCAGATTGAGACGATAATAATGATCCCGACATACATTATTTAAAGGGTTAGTTCACCCAAAAATGAAAATAATGTCATTAATTCCTCACCCTCATGTCGTTCCACACCCGTAAGACCTTCGTTCATCTTCAGAACACAAATTAAGATATTTTTGATGAAATTCGAGAGACTCGTCCATATAATCAACACTTTCAAGGTCCAGAAAGGAACTAAAGACATCGTTAAAACAGTCATGTGACTGCAGTGATTCAACCTTAATGTTATGAAGAGACGAGAATACTTATTAAGAGAATAAAATAACGACTGTATTCAACAATATCTAGTGATGGGCGATTTCAAAACACTGCTTCATGAAGCTTTTCCGAACCACTGATTCGTACGTGAAAGTCACGTGATTTCAGTAAACGTCATAAGTGTTTCGGAATTTCAGTGGTTCACCACTGGGGGGCGTGACTTTGGCAGTTTGATACACGCTCCGAACATGCAGGCTTGTTGGCATTTATCTGTAATGAAGATTGCAACACTTGCCCCGCCCCCTGCTTCTTTCTGATTGGTCCTTCAGCATCAAACTGACATTGATTTGCCATCCTGCATGACAAATGTTTTCAAATGAACAGTTTTCCTGCAGAATTGGGCTACTTTAACTTTGTTTTTCGTGTCCGCTGGTTGAAGCAACCCCAATAACATGATATTTAGCCCCTGGAATGCTAATTTTACCAGGGGAACCCCATCAAAAATGTGAATTTTACCCCAAAGGATGTGATTTTTACTGAACAGCGATTGTTTTGGGCTAGTTTTGAGTAGCAATTGGGGGTTTTTGTTGCAACCCTGCTAGACACAGTGAAAAACGGTTTTCAAATGGTTTAATGCACAGCTAGCCGTGAATTATCCCTCTTATACCATGGTAATTTGCCAACATTGACTACTGAAAGCTGTTAATGAGGTTTGCAGCACAATATTTGACTGGAAGGGTAAAAATAAGGGTTATTTTCATCAGATTCAACTCGTTCGATCAAGCATTCTGTCCGCTTTAGAGATAAAGTAGTGTGTAAGATTACATTTATTTGAACAAATGAATTATTGTATTTATGTGAATTAATTATCAAGAGAGATGCGTGCATGAATTACCTGCGTCTGTTCAGCGTCTCTCTCTGTTAAAGGATTAGTTCACTTCAAAATGACAATTTACTCTCCTCCATGTCATCCAAGATGTTCATGTCTTTCTTTCTTCAGTCGAAAAGAAATGGATTTTTCTCCATATAGTGGACTTCACTGGGGTTCAACGGGTTGAAGGTCCAAATGTCAGTTTCAGTGCAGCTTCAAAGAGCTCTACATGATCCCAGACGAGGAATAAGAGTCTTATCTAGAGAAACCATAAAAAAAATAAACATTATATACTTTTTAACCACAAATCCTCGTCTTGCACTGCTCTGTGATGCTCCACGCATGACGTAATCATGTTGGAAAGGTCACGCGTGACGTAATGTTTTCCTCAAAAACCTTCATTTCTTTTCCACTGAAGAAAGAAAGACATGAACATCTTGGATGAGTAAATTATCAGGAAATTTTAATTTGAAAGTGAACTAATCCTTTAACAACAAAGCTGTGAGTTTAATTAAATGAAAGCATCCTTCTAATGCATGAATGTAAAAGTGTGTCTCATGTCTGCAGGGTAAAGAATGGCGACAGAGAGCCGAGAAGTTTGATGAAATGTGCGGCGCTGTAGTGCAGATGTTCAACAGACTGTCCAACGTGCCCAACAGGATCATCCTCTATGACCTTTACAACTACATCTGTGACATCAAGAGCGGCGTCACCATGGCCAAAGCCTACGTCAAAACACTGGGTCAGTGACGAGAGCCAATCACATGTAAGAACCTCCTGTCCTGAACGCGCTGTAACAAAGCGTCTGCTGTTGTTTTGGTGCAGGAGGGCGGACGCCTCATCCTTCTCTGGCTTTGACTGACGATCCGGAGCCGTGGGGCTTCAGAGGCGCTTTGTCTGGAGAATTCCAGGTATGCTTCCCTATGACACTGACCTTTGACCTGCGATCGGACCTGACGATGTTTGTGTTCCTTTAGAGGATGCTGCCGTCGCATGGAAACCGCGACCTGTTCCGCAGTCCTCCCGCCACACGCGTGTACACCATTCGGCCCTGCACTCCTAAAGATCAGGTGACGCGCTCTTAAAGGGAAGGTACACACAAAATGATCATTTTCTGCATGTCGTTCCAAACCTGTATGACTTTTTAATGTTTTGTTTTTCAGCCGGAGGTGATGAAGATCTTTAAAGAGATGCAGACTGAGACGCAGCAGAAGGTCGAGCTGGTTGGCGACCGGTGAGAATCTCAGATAATCGCTGAACGTTTAATCGAATCTCTCATTCGCTCACTGCTGCTCCGCTCCTCTCAGGCTGGTCGAGGGTCACGTGACGCCGTCGCAGAACTGCAGTCTGATACTAGATGATGCGTCTGGGGTTTGCGGTTACGTGTTCGCTCTCAGTGATGCAAAGACGGCCATGACTAAATCTCAGGTACGGAAGTGATGTTTCCTTTGTACTTCCTTGATTGTGTTTTTGCGCTCTACTAGAACAGGTTTTCATGCTTTAATGTTTGTTTTTCATGTCTTTCCTCCAGTATCCAGAGACGATGCTGCAGGATTTCCCATCAGTCATGGCTCTTCAGATCCACTCAAAAGTCCCAGATCACGATGCAGCCAAGCGTCTGATTCTACAGGTGCTGTCAGCGCTGAGAGACAGCGGTGAGTTTGACAACACACTCGATTAGATGTGCCGATATATCACGATAATGAATATGCATGATATTGTTATCGTGGGCACTTCAAAAGGCCGTAAATAACAATTTATTACCAATTATTATAATTTTAATATTGCATTTAACCCTTATGCGGTCCTCAGGGTCTTTTTGACCTGCAAATGATGTTTGCTCAAATTAAAAAAAATGTTCTCTTTGTCCAAATGGCATGAGACTTTGTACGGTGGTTAACACTTTTAAGATCTATAAATAAAAAAAAAAATTGGATATCTTGTTTTTATGTTAGTGTAAAAAAAAAAGTTACGTTCGTGGTCTTCGTGGCAACAAAATGTAATTTTGTAACAATATGATAAATTTTTTTAATAACTAATGTAATTTTACTCTGTATATTAATGTTTTTTCTCAACATTTGTGCAGTTTTTGGAGGATTTGTGATATCTTTTAAATTTATATAAATAAATTAAAAAATATTTGTTGAAATAGGCATTTTATGCATGAACATTACAGGCTTTTTTTATGTAAAATTCACTTTATAAAAGGCCCAGATTTCTAACTTTCATTCATGTGGATAACACGGATAATTTGACATGGTTTAGTGTGAGATTTTTGCCCATCTTTTGAAAAATGCAGTTTTAAAAGTAAAAAAAAAAAAAATCACTTACCAGTAGATGGCGCCAGAGCTGCACTATTTGACTGACTGAAAGACTCTTTTCACAAGTTTTTTTCAGTTGGATTCATATCTAAATGTTATGAAATCACAATTATAGCAATAAAAATTACTTTGTCAAAGTTTAGCATTTTTTGTGCAGGGCAAAATCAGTTTTTCAATAATAATTTTATAATAAAAATAATAAAATAATAAAATAATTTTTATTTTTGTGTGCGTGCGTGCGTGTGTGTGTGAGCATGTTTATTTTGTATTGGGGATGTTTTTTGCATTTTTGTGCGTTGTTTCTGATTTTGAGAATGGATTTTGTCCAGTTTCTAAGTGGGGTCTCTGTGGGTTACATTATTGATAATATTATTGAAAAACTGATTTTTTTCAGTACAAAAAATGCTAAACTTAGTAAAAAGTAATTTTTATTGTTATAATTGTGATTTCATAACATTTAGATATGAATCCAACTGAAAAAAAATTTGTGAAAAGATGTCTTTCAGTCAGTCAAATAGCAAATAGTGGAGCTCTGCAGCCATCTACTGGTAAAAATTATAGTTTTTTTTACTTTTATAACTTTATTTTCCAAAAGATGGGCAAAAATCTCACACTAAACCATGTCAAATTATGCATGTTATCCCCATGAATGAAAGTTAGAAATCTGGGCCTTTCATAAAGTGAATTTTACATAAAAAGCTGCATAAAAACCTATTTAAAAAAATATTTTTTAATTATTTATATAAATTTAAAAGATATCACAAATCCTCCAAAAACTGCACAAATGTTGAGTAAAAACATTAATAAACAGAGTAAAATTGGTTTTTAAAAAATATATTATACTGTTACAAAATTGCATTTTGTTGCCGGGGTCTCCAGAGACACCGAAGACCACGAGTGTAGTCCCTTATGCGAAGACTGCATAAGGGTTAAGAATACTTTCCCCGTCAGCCGTATAAAACGCCCAACACCGCCGTATTCTGCGTCAAAAGGACACGCGCTCAGATGTGAACAAGCCCAAAGTGCACGAGAAGCACATGGCGGAACGAGTGAAAGAGCTGAATGAGAGTGCACGTTCACTCTCTGACAGCAGAGGGCGCTGATGGAACAGCAGAAATGCAGCGGTTACCCCAGAAACCCCGCAAACTAATGACAGTTTTAAAATGCTTCAAACAGCCATTAATTTTTGTTGTAATTTCTATGTTGTTCATCACAGCACCAAATACTTAAAGACTTAATAGGGTATTTATTTTCAAACTTAAACATTTTTATATTTTAATCTGGACTACAACATGCCCTAATGATTAGAAATGTTCTGATTATTTGTTATTGTCCGGTAAAACTTTGAGACATACGGCTTCATTAGTTAACATGTTAATTCATTATTACCAAACTGACAATGAAAAATACTTATAAAGCATTAATTATTTTTAATTTCTTAGTTACTGTTTAATAACATTACTAAAATCAAAAGAACTTATTTAATGGACCTGAGATCAAACTAACAATGATCATTTGTGTTTCTTAACTAACATTAACTATAAATAATACTTTCTGTAACAAATGTAGCTATTGCTCATTTCCTGTTGTTCTGTATAGCCTAATTCTTTTGCACTTTAATCTGTTTGAAAATTTTACTTTATATTTTTTGTGTATTGTATTATTATATTTAAACATTCAGAGTTCTTAAACACTTTTTTTGCAACTTATTTCAATAGTGATAATACTGCATACCGTGATAAAAGCTTCAGCATGAAACTTTAATACCGTCACATGCCTACACTCGACCAATGACTGTGTTCCGTGAGTTGAACAGCGTTACATTAGTGTCTCAGTGCAGAACAGGCGAACGTGTGGCATGAGGAAGGTTTGAAGTGTAAATACTCTGTCTGGATGTTTTCAGGGTCTAAAGGCGTTTTCAGCGAGTTCAGATCCAACGACAGAAGGATGTTTGACTTCCTCAAGACGCTGAACGTGTTCCAGGTGCTTAAAGTCGAAGGGCTTCCGACAAACCTGGTCATCATGGGAACTAAACTCTGACACCTGCATTCACACACACACACAGTCATCTGACTGGTAATTTATGTTCAGATGGATTTTTGTTTGGATTCTTTGATTCATGAGTGTTTGCTTGTTTTGAAAATCTGTATAAAACTTATTAACACTAAATTAATAACATTATAAATCAATTCTGTACTGAAGGACACCTAAAAGAAATCAAAATGTCTCAAATTAATAATAAAGCTTTATTTGCATATTCATTTTAATATGCATGTCTCACGATTATCTTTATATTAATGCCATAAATCAAAGAAGTATCATATAAACATGTCCAGTGTAGTTCATACACTAAAAAAACAACAAATAACGACAAACAGCAACACTTTACAATAAAGTCTCATTTGTTAACATGAACTAACAATACTGCATTTATTAATATTTACTAAATATTGTGCGTTGTTAGTTCATGTTATCTAATGCATTAACAAATGCATAGACTTTATTGTAAAGTGTTGTCAATAAAATAAGTTTTTGAGGTTTTGTAGTTTTTAACAAAGGCAAATAATTATTTAAGACGATTATTGGAATTATTAGACTCCACATTTCTAGAGTTTGCTTAGAGATTTCCTCTATTATTGCATCTGTTTCCCGTTGCTTCAGTCCCCTGAGCTTCTGTAGTGAGTGTTGCGTCCAACATTGAGGACGTCCGTCACACAAAAACAATGTTTTGTGTCTAAAAAATAAATTTATTTTGACGCCACTGATCATGGAGATGAGTCTCATGTGCGCAGTCAGCTTGTGTCGATCGATCGCTGATCGTTCTCTGTCTATATGAACTCCAGTCCTTCATATTTGACGTCTCCGATCTTGGTATCAGGCAGCAGGATTCGTCCGTCCAGCGTGAAGGCCGTTATGTAGGTGGCGATCCGCCCCGCGTCCTCCTCTGATTTGAGCGCCAGTACGATCTGATCGTCGGTGTCTGGGATGAACTTGAAAGAGGAGAAGCCGAGCGTGGGCTTCAACGGGCCGACGCGAGACGCAGAGATTTGGCTGAAGTCAGGCGAGCAGCTCAGGATGAGGTTTGTGCCGCGACGCTCGTCTGCGGTTTCCTCGTAGCGTTCTGAGCTCGCGCGACGAGGGAGGAAGAACCAGCGCTGGAGACGCTCGCTCCACACGGCCGACTCGTGGATCAGATAACCTGAGACAAGGAAGAAAGAGATATAAGATTATATATATATTAAGATAGTATATGACATTATATAATACACACACAATTCATATATATATATATATATTACACACACACACACACACACATTATTAAAGTATATAATATACAAAATAACATACTATATTGTAGTATATAATATATACTTGTATATTATAAGTTATATGTTATTTACTAAGATATTATACATTAGTATATAACAAGACAATATATAAATGTATATAATATATAAGATAATTAATATAGTATTTAACAATATATAACAGTATATACAAGATATTATATAGCATATACTATAAAAGTAAATAATATATATAATATAGTATACATAACAGTGTATAATATATAAGAATATAAAGTATAATTATATAAGATAGTATATATAATATATAAGACAGTATCTATAAGATAGTATATAACAATATATACTACATAAGATAGTATAATATAATAGTGCATAAGATATATAATATACTATTATATATATATAAAGACAGTATATATAAGATAGTATTTAACAAATACTACATAAGATAGTAAATAATATATATAATGTATATATTATATACTATATCTTATATACTCTTATGTATACTATATTATATATATTATTTACGATCTTATGTAGTATATTGTTATATACTATCTTATAGATACTGTCTTATATACTATCTTCTATATATTGTCTTATGTTATATACAATCTTATATATTATATACTCTTATGTATAAAATTGTATAACATAAGTCAGTATGTATAAGATAGTATATAATAAAAATATATATATAATATAGTTTATGATATTATATATTATATTATATATATGATTTTATATATATATTAGTATATACCATATAAGTCAGTGTATATATACAAGATAGTATGTAATATTTAAGACAATAGATTATATATATATATATATAATAAGAATATATGATTGTATATATTAAGAATATAATATAGAGTATAATAAGATTTTATATATATATATATATATAAAGATAGTATATAACATTATATAATATACACACAATGTATATTATATATATATAATAAATATATATATTTATTTATTTATTTATTTATGGAAGACATTTTATAAGATAGTATATAATAAGATAATATATAAGTTAGTATTTATTAAAACACACATTTTCCAGAAACAGGTTTACATGGGTGAATTTATCATTATTTATGTTTTATTTTATTAGTCTGATTTTTTATTTTTTTTTCATTCAGTTTTTTAAGAAATTAAGCGTATTGGACGTCAGCGTCCCGTCAGAGTGAGTTTGTGTTTCTCCAGCCACAGCCGGTCATGTGATCATGCATGTATAAATGCTGTCCACTCACCTGGTGGTTTAATATCAGCTGCTTTCTTCAGCGCGTTATATCGCGGCACCCAGTTCTCGTGCTCCACGTCGCCGTGAAACCCAACCACCTTAATCCACTCCGGGTTATTGTTGACAAACTCTCCGGTGATGGTCGTCCACTCCTTCCCGAGACCACCGACATACAGACGCTCGTCCTTCACAGCCAACCACTCCGCTTTAAAACCTGCAACGAAGGGTCAAAGGTCACAAAAAAGGTCAAAGGGTCATACTTTTGAGCATGTAGCAAGACAGTACAGCAAGTTTTATAGTTTTATCAACCTTTAGACACGCTGCCGTCTCCGTCCGTCAGAATGACCCACGGCACGGCTCTGTTGCCCTCTATCCGGTACACCACACCGGTGCGGTCATCCACGCTGTACAGGTGCCCGTTAAACGCCACCAGCTCGGACAGCTCCATGCCACGGCCCTTCTCCGACAGATGACTCTCCAGAACCACCGTGTCCGGATCCCACTCCACGGACACGCTGTCCCCGCTGTCGGACACCAGCAGGTGGCCTCGCTTCAGATAGCTGAACCACGTGTTGTCCTTCTGACTGCGCGAGTTCGTGTCCAGGTCTGCTATCACTCCGATCCGGTAGCGGACGCCACTGGTCGTGTGTTCCGGAGGACTGAGCGGGTACGTGTCGTTGTAACGCGAGTCCACCGATTCGGCCGCCGCCATCACGCCCGATACATCCCGGCTGGAACGCCACGAGCGCTGGCTGTCGGAGCCGTGCTCAGAGGAGCCGCTCGATGTCTGGTGCAGGTACAGGAGGACGCCCAGGGCCAGCAGGGTCGCCACGGTGATGGCCCGCCATCGGAAGCGGAAGCGGGGGTCGGAGACGGAGCTGGTGATGGAGGAGAACATGGAGTCACCATGAACAGGAACCCGCATAGAGTGCATGGAGTCACGGCTCCCTACTGACACAGAGAAGAGAAACAACAGTCAATTTATTATTCAATCGTTCCATAATAAAACATCTCGGGATGCAAATCCAAGATTTAATGCAAGACAAAACAAGTGTTTTTTTGGGTTTTTTTACGCACTGGTCAGTTTTGGTCTGTTTTTCTTCCATAACGTGGAAAGAAAACATCCATAAGTGTTTATTTTATTGCACTTGATCTCTTTGCATCTGCAGATCTTTAAAAGGCAGTGAGTTTAAGTCAGAAATCTCCTCTTCAGCAGATTTACACACACCAAACTTCACCTGTATGAGTGAGTGGAGGCGGGGCTCATTTGCATATTAATGAATCTGCATATATTAAATTGTGTAGAGTTACATTCTAGCTATTTTAAGGCATTTTTTCACAGGAAAAAATGTTTAAATATGTCATTTTGGTGATCAAATATAGTTTTAGGGGATAAAATTATTGACTACAGGGGGACTTTAAAAACGCATAACAGTCGCCTACTAATAAACTCATTCAGATGCAGAGTTTATATTCGTCTGAGCTCCGGCTGTGTGACTATCACATTTCCAGATGCAGGATTCCCAAATCAGATCCTTAAGGAATGGGAACGCTGATCATACCAAACCGAATATGTCTGACTGCCTCAGTGAATGAAATACAAAAAACATTAGAAAAATATTAACTTTTTTTTTTTTTTTTTTTTAAAGAGGCATTTTAAATAAATGCTCAAACAATCATAGAAAGCATGCACATCCATAAAATGATCAAAATCAGGTGCACAACCAAACAAAAATCAAGTCTGATAAAGAGCATGTGGTTTGAAACATCACGTCTGAGCTCATTAAATATCTTGATGAGTTTTCCCATGAACGCTGCAGCACTGAAACAACAGCAAACATCACTGTAACGATGTCACGAGGGAAAAACACGGCTGTTTAACAACCTGCCCGAGTCATTACTACACGCTTCATTGAGGAATCACACGCTTCTGCGGCCCCAAGCGTCAATACATCAGAAAACAAGCTTTAACTGTGACACAAAACACGTCTGCGACACAAACCTGTCAAACAATCACAGCACTCGTTACGTAATCGTTGGCACGGCAACCATGACTTTACCTGTGAAAGGTGAGAGATTGATCTGGTGAACCAACAAGTCTAAAAAAATGAGCAATTATAACACAATTAACATTGTTCTGAAGTTCAGCCAACAGCACAAAACCTTTATAAAGTAGTACAATAGTACATTTAAAAGTAAAAGGAATTAAATTCATATATTTATTTTTAGTTATGACAACCATAATCTATTAAAAAAAATAAAAGTATTTTTTCTAGCAGATTTGTAAAATATAAAAATACTCCATCATTCCCCAAAAAATAATAGTTTCTTAGTAAATAAGTCCCATTAGAAGCGTGGGTCAGTTTTAATGTCCAAATACTCACTCTTGTCAAAAACAAACTAATATAGTAATAAATAAAAAAGCCCCATTGAAGAGGAGCATGAATGATTCTCTACCTCTCTTTCTGCCTCTCATGTCTGGTGTTCATTCAGTGTTTGTCGTCTCTCTTGTGTCTTTATTATCAGTCTCTCCCAGAGCTCATCTGAGATCACTGAGCCACGCAACAGTGACGAGGCAAATACTGAACCCTAACCTACTGAAATACACATTAACCTTCAGACTCAAAACCTGCAAATCACACAGCTTTAAACCGTATAAAGCACCTTATTATTACACCCGAGACCACATTTGTTCTCTAAATCGGTAATACCTTCAGAAATGTGAAACTTGATTTAAGAGTTCATTTGTTCTCGGGACCAACCCGAAGATTAAAGACTCGCTCTAATAATGAATTATACAGTTTTTGCGATCCCTCTAAAGGTGTGTAGATCTGAGGTCAAGTTTCTCTTGAAAAAAAAAAAAAAGCTGATTTGTTTAGGTAAATGATTGAAAACCAGATTGAACATGAAGTTCTCTCTGTATCTGATCTCTCACAGAATTAATCAAATCAGACCAGCGGACGGAGTTCAACTATAAAACTCTAGTAATGATGTTCTAGTTTGTTCAAATAACTTTACTCATTACATCAAGAAGTAATCTGATTACTAATGCACGTTACTTGTTATGCGTTACTTTACTTGTTACATCGAAAAAGTAATCTGATTACTAATGCACATTATTTGCAATGCGTTACTTTACTCGTTACATCAAAAAGTAATCTGATTACTAATGCACGTTTCTTGTTATGCGTTACTTTACTTGTTACATCGAAAAAGTAATCTGATTACTAATGCACATTATTTGCAATGCGTTACTTTACTCGTTACATCAAGAAGTAATCTGATTACTAATGCACGTTACTTGTTATGCGTTACTTTACTTGTTACATCGAAAAAGTAATCTGATTACTAATGCACATTATTTGCAATGCGTTACTTTACTCATTACATCAAGAAGGAATCTGATTACTAATGCACGTTTCGTGTTATGCGTTACTTTACTCATTACATCAAGAAGTAATCTAATTACTAATGCACGTTACTTGTTATGCGTTACTTTACTTATTACATCGAAAAAGTAATCTGATTACTAATGCACATTATTTGCAATGCGTTACTTTACTCGTTACATCAAGAAGTAATCTGATTACTAATGCACGTTACTTGTTATGCGTTACTTTACTTGTTACATCGAAAAAGTAATCTGATTACTAATGCACATTATTTGCAATGCGTTACTTTACTCGTTACATCAAAAAGTAATCTGATTACTAATGCACATTATTTGCAATGCGTTACTTTACTCGTTACATCAAGAAGTAATCTGATTACTAATGCACGTTACTTGTTATGCGTTACTTTACTTGTTACATCGAAAAAGTAATCTGATTACTAAGTAATCTGATTACTAATGCACATTATTTGCAATGCGTTACTTTACTCGTTACATCAAAAAGTAATCTGATTACTAATGCACGTTACTTGTTATGCGTTACTTTACTTGTTACATCGAAAAAGTAATCTGATTACTAATGCACATTATTTGCAATGCGTTACTTTACTCGTTACATCAAGAAGTAATCTGATTACTAATGCACGTTACTTGTTATGCGTTACTTTACTTGTTACATCGAAAAAGTAATCTGATTACTAATGCACATTATTTGCAATGCGTTACTTTACTCATTACATCAAGAAGGAATCTGATTACTAATGCACGTTTCGTGTTATGCGTTACTTTACTCATTACATCAAGAAGTAATCTGATTACTAATGCACGTTACTTGTTATGCGTTACTTTACTCATTACATCAAGAAGTAATCTGATTACAAATGCACGTTACTTGTTATGCGTTACTTTACTTGTTACATCGAAAAAGGATTCTGATTACTAATGCACGTTACTTGTAATGCGTTACTTTGCTTGTTACATCGAAAAAGTAATCTGATTACTAATGCACATTACTTGCAATGCGTTACTTTACTCGTTACATCAAAAAGTAATCTGATTACTAATGCACGTTACTTGTAATACATTACTTGTTACATCGAAAAAGTAATCTGATTACTAATGCACGTTTCTTGTAATGCGTTACTTTACTCGTTACATCGAAAAAGTAATCTGATTACTAATGCACATTTCTTGTAATGCGTTACTTGTAACCAGGGCTGGAAATGGCTGAGATTCACTGGGGGGACTCTATATGGGAAGGATTTTTTTTTCAATGACTTTTCAGATATATTTAAATATAAAATATTATACGATTATATAATATGCTAACATTAAACAGGCCTATTTCATGTTTCCTCCAAACAATATTTTCTTAATTATCAAGCAAGCACATTGAAAGGTCAATGAACAACATTTATGAATTGTGTGTGGCACAAACATGTTAATTCAACAGAATCTTTGCTTGGAGAAAATAACCTGTTTGATTTTGGCCAAATTAAAGATACATTGTCTAGAAATTTGCATATGTGGTGCAGACTGAATTGAACATGTCACAAACATTTTAAATACATTTGTCCTCAGGTTAAAAACTGAATGTTTTGGATGGCTACCACCAAAGTCCCTTTAAGTGTTATTCTATAGTCTTTGCTACCACTCAGTTTAGTATACTTTGAAAATCAACAATTACACATTTAAAAGGGAATCCAGTTTTAATGCAAAAGGAAGCTGATGTGCATTCTAAAAAGCAAAATAATTTGGATAATAATGTAAACATAATAATATTCACTCATCCCTTTTCTTAAACAATGGTTAAAAGGGTTGAAATGTGATGTTTATCATTTTATAAAACTTTTGAGGATGTTACCATAGACATGAAGTTTAAAAAAAAAAAAAAAAAAAAACATTGCTACCTGAACATGCAGTTTTATTCTAATATTCGCTGAAATAATTTCAACTGCTGATTTTTACTCAATAAGCTGCAAGATTATGGAAATTGAGAATATTTTTTTTTTAAACAGTGTTCACAATTCTCCCATGATTCTGAATTTAAAAAAAAAAAAAAAAAAAAAAAAAAAAAAATGTAATTTACTGATTCTGACATCATGTTAGCTGCTGCAGTCTATTTACAAAAAAACATTAATTATTTTGAATGAATTATCTTATAAAAATCGGTTTGAATAAATGATTCAATGACTCGATTATAAAGATGTCACTTGTTTCATAGATGAATCAACGTTTTTGAACAATTCTTTGTAATGAATGATTCAATGATGAATACATTTTTAACAATCATTTGTCACCACCTACTGGTGTAACGATGTAATTGATGCAATCTTTATTTGAAGTATCAAGTTACTTTCAAAGGGTAATTTACTCGATTTTGTTCACTTCCAATTGGGATGGGGGACTGGTTGTCTTCCTTGGTTGCGAGGAGTTTGGGTTTGCTCCCTCGTGAGGTTTATTTATTTGTTTGTTGCTTTATTTTTGCAAAATGGTCCACACATGCAAAGTTGGTTGATAACACAACTGCAATAAAGTAACAGCCTATAGTTAACAATTACTTGTTTACAAAGTGCCATGGGAAGTCAAACTATCTACTTAAAATGTTCTTATACCGAACTTGTTGATTCTTGGAATACAGCCAGGTTTTTCCTAATGGGCATATCTGTCATATTAGCAGAACACATTTTACACATGAGGAAAACTAAAGTTTAGTCAATACTTCAAGAAGATCCATGATTCTAACTTGTACTTGGCCTTATGAAAAAGTAGTTCTTGTAATTGTTACAATAAGGATATAATTACAGCTAGACCATTGATGGCTCCTCGTTGCATGCTTAGGGCAATGTTAACTTTTTTCTCTCTTTTTTAAATCTATTGCCTTAATAGATTATATATTTTAAATTCTTCAAGCAAGTTAGTTAAAATGTACCACAATAAATACAATAGAACGTGATAAATTCTAGTAAAGGTGGTCATGAGAAGTTTAAAATGCTTGCAAGATCATCATCATGTTTTCCCCTCTTTTTTATCAGTCTTTTTACTGGCTGTTTTTAGATCATGATGACTTTCTCCATAAAGTTTTACTACATTCTGAATAGAATTCATATGAAACCCCTTTGAATTCTATTGAGAACGTTCTATTTGATCATAAGAACGGCTCGCGCAAATCTTATCACACTTTTGGAGCGCGCTGGTGCAAATCGTTACATTAAAAAAGGAATCTGATTACTAATGCACGTTTCGTGCAATACGTTACTTTTCTCGTTACATTAAAAAAGGAATCTGATTACTAATGCACGTTACTTGCAATGCGTTACTTTACTCGTTACATCAAAAAGTAATCTGATTACTAATGCACGTTACTTGTAATACATTACTTGTTACATCGAAAAAGTAATCTGATTACTAATGCACGTTTCTTGTAATGCGTTACTTTTCTCGTTACATCAAAAAAGGAATCTGATTACTAATGCATGTTACTTGTAATGCGTTACTTTGCTTGTTACATCGAAAAAGTAATCTGATTACTAATGCACGTTACTTGCAATGCGTTACTTTACTCGTTACATCAAAAAGTAATCTGATTACTAATGCACGTTTCTTGTAATGCGTTACTTTTCTCGTTACATCGAAAAAGGAATCTGATTACTAATGCACATTACTTGCAATGCGTTACTTTACTCGTTACATCGAAAAAGTAATCTGATTACTAATGCACATTTCTTGTAATGCGTTACTTGTAACATCAAAAAGTAATCTAATTACTAATGCACATTACTTGCAATGCGTTACTTTTCTCGTTACATTAAAAAAGGAATCTGATTACTAATGCACGTTTCGTGCAATACGTTACTTTTCTCGTTACATTAAAAAAGGAATCTGATTACTAATGCACGTTACTTGCAATGCGTTACTTTACTCGTTACATCAAAAAGTAATCTGATTACTAATGCACGTTTCTTGTAATGCGTTACTTTTCTCGTTACATCGAAAAAGTAATCTGATTACTAATGCACGTTTCTTGTAATGCGTTACTTTTCTCGTTACATCAAAAAAGGAATCTGATTACTAATGCATGTTACTTGTAATGCGTTACTTTGCTTGTTACATCGAAAAAGTAATCTGATTACTAATGCACGTTACTTGCAATGCGTTACTTTACTCGTTACATCAAAAAAGGAATCTGATTACTAATGCATGTTACTTGTAATGCGTTACTTTGCTTGTTACATCGAAAAAGTAATCTGATTACTAATGCACGTTTCTTGTAATGCGTTACTTTTCTCGTTACATCGAAAAAGGAATCTGATTACTAATGCACATTTCTTGTAATGCGTTACTTGTAACATCAAAAAGTAATCTGATTACTAATGCACGTTACTTGCAATGCGTTACTTTTCTCGTTACATCAAAAAAGGAATCTGATTACTAATGCATGTTACTTGTAATGCGTTACTTTGCTTGTTACATCGAAAAAGTAATCTGATTACTAATGCACGTTTCTTGTAATGCGTTACTTTTCTCGTTACATCGAAAAAGGAATCTGATTACTAATGCACATTTCTTGTAATGCGTTACTTGTAACATCAAAAAGTAATCTGATTACTAATGCACATTACTTGCAATGCGTTACTTTTCTCGTTACATTAAAAAAGTAATCTGATTATTAATGCACATTTCTTGTAATGCGTTACTTGTAACATCAAAAAGTAATCTGATTACTAATGCACATTACTTGCAATGCGTTACTTTTCTCGTTACATTAAAAAGGAATCTGATTACTAATGCATGTTTCTTGTAATGGGTTACTTTACTCGTAACATCAAAAAGTAATCTGATTACTAATGCACGTTACTTGTAATACATTACTTGTTACATCGAAAAAGTAATCTGATTACTAATGCACATTTCTTGTAATGCGTTACTTTTCTCGTTACATCAAAAAGTAATCTGATTACTAATGCACGTTACTTGCAATGCGTTACCCCAACACTGCTCATTTCAGATGAGATTGAAAACACCTGATCGCTAGTTTTTCCACAGTCTGAAAACATCAATAGATCAATTTTGATTTCAGTCTAAGGTTAAAGAGCTACAGTAGAAATTTGTCAATTTTAAACAATCAGAATTGTCAGCTAATAAGGGTAAATTGACGTACTCTGGTAGACTAGAGGAAGTGTGAGTGTTTTCTAAATAGTCAGAGTCTGGTTTCCACAGAGTTGGACCTTCACTGGTTATAAAAATCTTTGATTGAATCATGTCTTCATGTTCTGATGTCAAAGACATGTGACATTGAACTCATATGAAGTTCCTCTATCTGCAGATGCATTTGCAATAACTAAAGTGGGATTATATTTTTGTATATAGTTTTTACATGTTTTTATATAATTTTATTCATTGGTTTGTTAGTATTACTATGTTATTACCATTTAATATTGTTTAATACAATATATTTTCAGGTGCATACTGTCCACTCAAGTGGACATCTGAAAATCTCTGAATAATGGGTTAAAAAAAAAAAAGTTCAAATCTTGTTTTCATGCCCTAAGAGCAATAAAAACACAGGGGGAAAAAATCCTCACTGAGGCTGTCAATTCATCCATGAAAGGGTTAATAATACTTATATTTCCTACTAATGCACGGTTAATCGTTATATATTGCAGTAATGTTAGATCATGTTCTTAGTGAAAGTTATTATAACTTTTATAAGCGATGATCTCTGAGTCTTTAAAGTCTGAAACTCCTGATATAATGTTACAATATTTGTTAATATGAATGAAAGTTGTAATAACTTGGCTAACTTTGATGATCATGTAATCAATCATCTTTACTGCTGCTGCAGTGGGAGAATTAAACTTTAAAAGCCCGGAAGTGCCGTGATCTGCGCATGCGCAGAGCTCCTGTACACACGCGCAGCTTTATTTACATAGTTTACTCACATACACAAACACACAGTGCATTAAATCTCATCACAAATATCCAGTCTGATAGATTTAAGCTTTCTTAATGTTTGTCCGAGCGGAAAATTACTAAACGAAGTTTTTCTCCTAAAATAAACCTCATCAAGAGACTTTTATAAACGAAACAAAGTGTATTATGAGCGTTTAAATGTTTTTATTTCCCTCAGTGACTCGGACGATGATATAATGAGTTCTTGGAGAATGTAATTTTAACTAAAAACACATTAAACTGAAGAAACTCCCGGCAGTTTTTTGCTGAATAACCGAATTTAACCCTTTATGAGTCTGAGGACAAACCGCTCTGAATTTCCTCAATATTTCTATCAAATTACATCATATACTTACTTATTTCTCTCAGTTTAGTCTTGTGTGATGACGAGTTATTTCACCCCCGCTCCATCCTGTGTTTCCGACACCGTTTCCTCGCCGTTCAGAACGAAACGAACCGCCGGCTGCCAACACACCGGTAACGCGAAGCCCCGCCCATCAAACGCGACGCCGAAGACTTGGCTCTTGAATATTAATTACGTAACGCCACGCTCGCCCAGTATGCTTAGCTGATTGGTTGAAAGCAGAAGTCGGCAAATGAGTGCCATGAAAGCTGGCCAATCACTGAAGACTTCGCTCTTGCATATTAATTAGGTTACGCAACCCGAAAGTGCGGAAGATCGTCGAGCAATATCATAATATTCATGAGATTTTGGATACAATGCATCTAATGTCATAAAATAGACCTGAAATAATGTTAAGAATATTATAAGTGTACAATGAGTAAAAAGTGAGTTTGCCTTTAAATAGTGTCGCTCCTCCAAAACAGAGACTGTGTTGTTTTTATGGACAATATGTCCATTATCTGCTGGACCGGCCTGTGACATGAACAAACACAATAATCACAACAACTGTGTTCATATCAGCATTTTATTGAACTGAAAATGCCTCAAATTACACACACTAACAAATTCACATAGAGTTATCTTGATAAAAATGTGGAGTAAGACAATTGATTAGTAGCTAAAATCCCATTGAAACTTCAAACCAGACCGGTTTGACCAGGACTAGACTGGTTTAAACTTGTTTTTCCTGCCAATTCAATTAAAACTTGAAACAAAACACTTTTGTACAACCTTTAATACCAAATAAACATTCATTTGTGACTTTATATGATCAACTGATCCATCTCATTTGCATGTCACTTGAAATCATCACATGGTAAAACATTTAAATAACATTATAAAGACAGTCAAGTGACCGCAGCAGAAAACGTTACACAGTTCTGAATGTACCGACATACACAAACAGATGATGATAAACATTTAATACTAGTGTCTGATTGGACCAAGAGTCAGGTCGCTCTGAGGTCAACTCACAGGTCTGTTCAGGAGCAGTGCATTCTGGGTAATCGTCAACTTTTCCCCATCATCTTGAGCAGGAGCTTCAGAAGATAAGAAGAAATTATGATCAGTAATAAATATAAACTAGGTTAAAAACACATCAAATGACCTTTGGCTGAACAATTAACTGAATTAAAACTGAAATCGCGATACGGATTAGTGCGATTATTGAAAATTAAGAAATTAAGAGTATTAGTATTGTAATTTTACAGTTATGTTGTTTTAATATTTTTTTTTTTTTTTTTTAAGTCAATGGTTTTATTTTAACTGAAATATTTCAACTGCAATATTTATTGTTTAATGTTTTTATTTATGAATAAAAAAATATATCAGATCTCTCACAGAATTAATCAAATCAGACCAGCGGTTCAACTATAAAACTCTAGTAATAACATTGTAGTTCATTCGGATAACACTTTATTATGTTCTATTACATATACTATACTAAACTATAATATATAAGACCATAAAATCATGATTTCATTCAAAATGTGGAGAAAGTAATATTTTACTTGCATGCACGTTACTTGTAATGCGTTACCTTACTCGTTACATCGAAAAATAATCTGATTACTAATGCACGTTACTTGTAATGCGTTACTTTACACGTTACATCGAAAAAGTAATCTGATTACTAATGCACGTTACTTGCAATGCATTACTTTACACGTTACATCGAAAAAGTAATCTGATTACTAATGCACGTTATTTGTAATGCGTTACTTTACTCGTTACATCGAAAAAGTTACTAATGCACGTTACTTGCAATGCGTTACTTTACTCGTTACATCGAAAAATAATCTGATTACTAATGCATGTTACTTGTAATGCGTTACTTTACTCGTTACATCGAAAAAGTAATCTGATTACTAATGCACGTTACTTGTAATGCGTTACTTTACTCGTTACATCGAAAAAGTTACTAATGCACGTTACTTGCAATGCGTTACTTTACTCGTTACATCGAAAAATAATCTGATTACTAATGCATGTTACTTGTAATGCGTTACTTTACTCGTTACATCGAAAAAGTAATCTGATTACTAATGCACGTTACTTGTAATGCGTTACTTTACTCGTTACATCGAAAAAGTTACTAATGCACGTTACTTGCAATGCGTTACTTTACTCGTTACATCGAAAAATAATCTGATTACTAATGCACGTTACTTGTAATGCGTTACTTTACTCGTTACATCGAAAAAGTTACTAATGCACGTTACTTGCAATGCGTTACTTTACTCGTTACATCGAAAAATAATCTGATTACTAATGCATGTTACTTGTAATGCGTTACTTTACTCGTTACATCGAAAAAGTAATCTGATTACTAATGCACGTTACTTGCAATGCGTTACTTTACTCGTTACATCGAAAAAGTTACTAATGCACGTTACTTGCAATGCGTTACTTTACTCGTTACATCGAAAAATAATCTGATTACTAATGCATGTTACTTGTAATGCGTTACTTTACTCGTTACATCGAAAAAGTTACTAATGCACGTTACTTGCGATGCGTTACTTTACACGTTACATCGAAAAAGTAATCTGATTACTAATGCACTTTTTTTTTTTCTTATTCAGAAGATAAGAAGAAATTATGATCAGTAATAAATATAAACTAGTTTAAAAACACATAAAATGACCTTGGGCTGAACAATTAACCGAATTAAAACTGAAATCGCGCTATACAGATTAGAATGATTATTGAAAATTAAGAAATTAAGAAAGTCAATTGTTTTATTTTAACTGAAATATTTCATTTGCAATATTTATTGTTTAATGTTTAGATTGTTTATATGTTTATATATATTATATATATATAATTTTTATCAGGCAAAAAAAAAAAAAAAAAAAATCAAGACATTTTAATATTTTATTTATTAATAAAAAAATAAAAAATTATTAATTAAATATATATAGATATAAAAAATTAGGGGAAAAAAAGAAAGAATCGCAATTAACCTTTGTGAGGTGGTAATTCTCATCGACGAGTTGCTCTATGATGCTGAAATGATCAGTGTTGGGAACATCTTCAAAAGAGACTTTAAGACCGGCGGATTCCAAAGCCTAAAGATCAAAAACACTTCATCTTCTGCAACTTTAATAATAATAATGTGGGGAAGTAAATGTCGTTTCATCTTCACACTTACTTTGAAGTATTCCTCCGACTGCTTTCGGAACTCGGGCGAGTCGTTCTGCGCCACTGCGACGATGATGTCACAGGAAGAAGACGAGACTTTGAGCTGCGACAGGAAGTGACTTGGGCTGTTCCTTAACGCCACTTCCCTGAAACACAATCATTACACAAACAACTCGCATCACATTCATGCAGGTTACATAACCCGCTCTGACAGGTCGGTTAGGGAACGGTTTCTGATCTTTAAAAATAGCAGCAGCTCATGTGTGTTCAAAGACTGCGCATAAACCAGAGACACTTACTCGTTCATCTTCAGCGGCTCGTTCACGTATGTGGACAGGATGGGCTGCAGGTCATAAATGCCGCTGACGAGAAAAGCACCTGAGAGCAAATGACAAGAAATGCCTCCAAAAATCACTGAAATGACTAAATCAAGAGTGGAAAGAAAGATGCACACTTTACAACTTTGAACCCTTAAAGCTACTGTATCATATTTGAGATTTTGATGAACTTTAATGACTAATTAAGTGCATTTAAACACAATTAGTGCCAAAACACAGTGATTCATCACGTGATTTCAGCACGCGATCCGAATCATGATTCGACACAAAAGATTCATAACGCTCCGAAGCTTCCTGAAGCAGTGTTTTGAAATCGGCCATCACTATATAAGTCGTTATTTTGTTTTTTTGGCGCACCAAAAATATAATATTTATAATATTAATATTGAACCACTGTACTCACATGAACTGATTTAAATGTGTTTTTAGTACATTAATGGATCTTGAGAGAGGAAATGTCATTGCTGGCTATGCAGGCCTCACTGAGCCATCGGATTTCATCAAAAATATCTTAATTTGTGTTCTGAAGATGAATGAAGGTCTTACGGGTGTGAAACGACATGAGCGTGAGTAATTAATGACATTATTTTCATTTTTGGGTGAACTAACACTTTAATATCCATCTACACACCTTTGATTTGCGGTGATATGTCGTACTGGGACCAATCGGTGGACAGAACCATAGCGGCCAGGTGCGCTCCGGCAGAATGACCACACAGGTAAAGCCCACTGCAGAAGGACAGAGAAACACCATGAAGGACAGACGTCCCATCAGCCACCTCTCTACATTACACATGAACGGACCTGATGTGCGAGTACTGCTGGATCACTGACACCACGCTCCTGCGCACCTGTGACACCATCAGATCCATGTTCCCTACAGACACACACAAACAAGAGATCCGTTTCCCACGATTCTCTTCAGCTCGGATCAGCACGTGTCAGCCGTACCTTTAGGAGCGATACTGTAACCCACGGCGACCACCACCACGCCCTTCTGGACCAGCGGGACGGCCAGGAACCCGGACTCGTCCTTACTGTGAGCCGGAACAGACCAGTCTAGTTTTAGTGTCACTGATATAGAAAGTTTGTTCAATATTTAAAAATGATCATTAACGATAATACAGACACTTTCTTCATGCCGATTATTATATTACACAACAATAATCTGCGAGTGTCAGCGAGACGAGGACATGCTCTGACTCTCAATGCAAATGTGATGTTTGGTTTGAAAATCACATGAAAATGTCTCTGGAGAAAGCGAAGGACAGACCTGAGAAACTGCCAGTAACCTCCATGAAAGTAAATCACCAGCGGCAGATCTGAAACACATTCAACACAGAATCTGTAATAACTGATAATAACCTGCTAATGAAAGAAAAACACATGCAGAGATTTATATTCAACAGCAGAAGGAACTTTATGTGCTTTAGAAGATATAAATTAAATGATTTACAGTGTGAAACTCACTACAAAAACATATATATATATATATATATATATATATATATATATATATATATATATATATATATATATATAAATAAATAATAATAATAATAATAATAATAATAATAATAATATATATATATATATATATATATATATATATATATATATATATAAAAATAATAATATATATTTTATTAAATTTATAAATTTATTATTATTATTATTAATATATATATATATATATATATATATATATATATATATATATATATATATATATATATATATATATATATATATATATATACACACACACACAGTCAAACCAAAATTTAAACATTTCATTCATTAATTCAGTTTATTCACTATAGTTTAAAAAAAAAGGTAAAAAAAAAATATGGCAAGATCTCAGAGTTAAACTGTGTCAGAAAAAATTAATCTTAATTATGTCAGATAACACTTAAGAAAACATGGTCAGGTCAAAGTGTCTGAATAATTTTTGGTTCCAAATTTGTATCAATTTTACAGTATGAAGTATTTTTGGGTATAATTTTTGCTATCCTCACTACATAAATGAACTATAGTGCACACACTAGTAAAAATATAATTAAAAATATCAAAAATGTCTGAATAATTTTTGATTTGACAGTATAATTAATATATATATATATATATATATATATATATATATATATATATATATATATATATATATATATATATATATATATATAAACTCTAATGTACATTGTTGAGTATTTTCAGTACTAAAATACTATTTTATTACATATTTTACAGTAACAGTACTTTAGTTTAAATGCAGTTAATTGTCATTAAAATATTACTAAAAATAGGCTTAATTTTCGTTTTTACTATGCCAATTTCCAACTATAACATTTGTTTCTGAAAGTAAACATGAGATTCACTCATTGACGTGTGATTTATCCCTTAACACATATTTGAAATTAATATATAATACAGTTCTCATTATTAATACTTTAGAAAAACTAACTAAAAATGTGTTTACCATTTTCTATAAACAAAACAAACTACTGATTATTATTATTAGGGTTATTATCAATAAATAAAAAAATAAAACATTTCTGAAAAACAAAGCTTAATATTATTTAAAAAAATTAAACCAAATAAAAAATTAGAAATGTTGACTTTACAATAAACTGAAATAAGTTTAAGTTGAAGAACTAAAATTATTAAAATTAGCTAAAACTGAAATAAAAAATAAATTAAACCTAATTAGCAATATTTAATTAAAACTAATAAAATGACTAACAAAATTACTAAAATTGAATCTAAAAATAACATGAAAATTAAAAATATAAACGGCAATTAAAAATATCAATAAAATAACACTGGTGTGACTGTTACGTAATTATAGCCTCATTATAATAAATGTAACACCTGGACTAGAGCTGCTGGGAATGTAAACGTCCAGTTTCTCTCCGTCACCTTCACCGTACGGCACGTCAATCAGAGTGTGAGTGACAGCTCGAGCTTTCTCTGTGCCTGCAGACACACACACACACCTCTAAATTCAGTATTACTGTACAGAAGCATGTAAACACAGTCAACAGTGTCCAGCTCCTCGTGCACAGCTCAAGTCAAAGATGTAGGTCACGTGCTCGAGGCTCATTTATGCGCTGCTTTCCGCTTGATGAGCATCTATGATGGTGTATTAGATGAAGATGAGGTATTTCACTGTGTTTCATGAATGAAATGAAGTCCAGTCTTCATCTTTCTCCCAGCACACACACACACTGATCATAGTAAACACACACACACACACACTCACCTGATTTTAAAGCTGCCACATGGGCTCTGATCACGTCACCTGCGGACATCCTGTGTGACCAGCGACTCGGTGAGTACTGAAGCTCCAGCTCCTGTCGAAAACACAGAGAGAGTGAGTGAGTGAGTGAGTGAGTGAGTCAGCTGGACACACATTCACCCGCAGATAAACACACACAGCAGCCCCTGCTGGCAGGACACTGGAATTACAGTATGCATACTAGCAATCCTGCAGCATGTAACATGCACACAGTGCACAATATGTGAATTTACTGTATGTATGTAATATCAGGATGATCGATTTTATATTTGACAGAATTTGTGCAGTATAAAACAGCGTAGAATACTGCAACTCATAAGTTACGGTTGTTATAGAATTAAAAATGCAAAATAATCATAGATTTCAACTTGTGAAAATTACATTGTCGTTTTTAAAAATATATTTTTATTTTTTATTTTTTTATTTTTTTTAAAGTAAAGTGAAAAAAAATTTTTTTATTTTTTAAATCATGAAACTTTATGTTACGCGCATTTTCGTGTCACTACCGAAACAGGCTGAGACTGATTTTAACACACTTCTACATTTCTGATCAGGAAATATTCCTCTCACAGCCTCTCTTTCACAGCAGATAGATCATCATTCTGAGTTAAATGTGTTCAAAAGTCTGAAAATCTGTGTGCAACTTTAAGGAACGTCACTAACAAACACCTTTTTCTGCAATTAAGCAAACTATTTTGGGTGTTATTTCATAAAATTTAGTGTTTATATGTGTACAACTGTTCAGAACTGTGTTAGATAACCATGTGCTGATTATCATCTTTGAGCGGCTCAAAAGTATCGAAAATTGTCACTACCGAAAGAGTCATGACCGAAACATGTCATCATTGTTTCGGTAGTGACAAAAGGGAACACATAATCATTTATTTGGGGGAAATAAACACAATTTTAGTACAGTTATGCAAATCATTAGTGTTTTAGTATGTGAGTTAAATTGTGTCATGTGATGTGGTCACTACCAACACATTACTGTCACTACCGGAACATGGTGAAGTTTCGGTTGTGACATCGTTTTTGGGGGTTATTCAATAAAATTTAGTGTTTATGTGTGTACAGCTGTTCAGAGCTGTGTTAGATAACCATGTGCTGATTATCATCTTTGAGCGGCTCAAAACAGTACCTAAAATTGTCACTACCGAAACTTCACCATGTTTCAGTTGTGACTGTTTCGGTAGTGACATCATTGTTTCGGTAGTGACAAAAGGGAACATATAATCATGTATTTGGGGGAAATAAACAATTTTAGTACAGTTATGCAAATTATTAGTGTTTTAGTATGCGAGTTAAATTGTGTCATGTGATGTGGTCACTACCAACACATTACTGTCACTACCGGAAATGTGCATCACGACTGAAACGAGATGATTTGTCAAAAATGATCCACTGAGATGTTATTATAGTGTTTGATTCAATGTTTATTCAAACTAATGAATCCTTCACTTTGAAATCAGTTTGATAAACTTTATGACTTTTACAAAGAAAGATTTAAAATACAACAAATCTCATAAATTACACTTGAAATATTGTTAAAATTGTAATTGTTATTGATTTACCTGTGAAAACTGTTTTTTAAAAATTGCAAAAAAATATATTTACGAGGAAGATGTAAAGAAAATCTTAATAGGTCAATGTGACACTTCTTATTAAATTATTTATTATTGTGTTTCGGTAGTGACAAATTTGGGGAAACAAAATATATTTCAAAACTTTCTGAAAATACAATATGAGAATTATACAATTTGGATATTATACAATTTGCATACATACAAAACTCTGACTTAGAACCAATTCTGTAGAATTGTCCATTTACATGAGTGTATAAAATTATATATTTACAAACTTTTATGTTCGATGCAATTAATCGATTTGACAGCACTAATAATAATTAATAAACAAAACACTAAAATGAAAATATTAAAATTGGCACTTGAAACATTTCTCTTATAAATGGCAGAATGAATTTTTAGTAGTTTATGGACACATTTCACAATCAACCATCCCTGTTTGTTACTGTATTGTTGTGTATTTGATAAATAATATTTGATTTGACATGAAAACACTCACATCTTTGCTCATTTTCTTCCAGTCGGTCATGATGATCTTCTGCTGGACTGAGACCTTTGAATCTCATGTTTGTTTACACACAGTCAATTATTAAGTGTTTTAAAACACGTCACGTGTGGAAGTCATGTGATTCTTCATTCTATTAACCGTCTATTTGATTAATTAGGCACAGAATTGTACCAAATTGATGGGTATTAAAAGTAAACAGAGTTTAGACAACAAAAAAAAAACATTTTGTTTCCCGCCTGAACACTTCCTCATGATGAGCTTCCTCCGCCGTGACGTCAGATTCAGTTATAAACACCCTGGATCGACGGACATTTTGTTTTGTAGATCTGTGCTGCGCGCCCTTTATCCTGATTGGTCGAGAAGAGCGTGACGTTACAGCTACTACAAAAGGACAAAGTGGCGATGGCGGGATGTTCAAATCCTGCTGTAAGTCGTGCTGTACGCTGAGATAGTCATAAAAAACAAGAAATAAAAGACATGGATTGTTTAAATGTAGCCAAGATTTTACCTAATTCCCCACGGAAGACCAGAGGACAGATCCAGGTGACTGTTTAACTCCAATTTAATGTCATTTGATTCATTCGAGTCAGTGAAGATTTACCGGACAATTATTATATTTAAATATATATTTAATGTGTGACTCTTCGTTTGGACGTGATGTTTTTAGGTTTTCTTGTGAATTTGAAGCTGTTGTAAATGTAAATATTAATGACATCATCACCTCTTTGTCATCTCCTCAGGTTATTTTCGGACCGATGTTCTCAGGGAAAAGGTAAGAATTAATAAATCATCGGTACATTCATGTTATGTTATGAAATATGAAGGTAAAACTAAAAAAAAAACGATGTTTTGGTTCAGTGGATGGCGCCAAAATGCTCTGCAGGTTACAATGTAACAAAGCCAGCAGGATTCTAGCGCGAAAAATATTCATTGACCCTCATGTCGTCAAAGACTCCCAGTGCTGTTTATATAATAGTTTTCTAAATTTAGCTGTTCCTTTTGTTTATAATAAAAACACGTCATTGGTATTAGGAAAGTGACATTGTTTTGGGTCAATTGTTGAAAAATGCAGTAAAACACTCAAAATAAACAAAAATGTAAAGCACTCCTAATATAAGAGACTCTAAACAGCACTAATGACACATTTTTCTGATGCATATTAAGTTTGAGATTTCTTATAATCAGGGAATCTCCTGGTGTTGTGTTAAGGGTGCAATATGTAAGATTTCTGCAGTAAAATATCCAAAAGCCACTAGGCCAGTGTTATATATTTTGTTCACTTGAGTACTTACAATATCCCAAATGTTTGCAACTATTTGTAAATCGTGAGAAAACTGCAATTTTAACCAAGGCTGCGGGACGTGTGAGGAGTCGCCTGTCAACAGCGTCAGTTTCTGGTTTATTTTTGTAGAAACCATGAAAACACCAAAGGCGCTTTACATATGATTTGATATATTTATAGACAGAAAACTAATTATTGAAAACTAATAAATCACTCAACACGTTTCGTTTTATTTTTTTAAAGGATTAGTTCACTTTCAAATAAAACTTTCCTGATAATTTACTCACCTCCATGTCATCCAAGATGTTCAAAACCTTAATTTCTTTTCCACTGAAGAAAGACATGAACATCTTGGATGGCATGGGGGTGAGTAAAATATCAGGAAAATTTTATTTGAAAGTGGACTAATCCTTTAAATCTAATTTTCTTGATTTTTTTTTATTTTTATTTTATTTTTTTTGCAAGTACCATGCTTCAGAGAAAAAAGCTATTTTGTGAAGTAGCTAACATAGCATAATAATAATAATTTTTATTAACAGTAATACAGCATTTTATCCATCATACAATACGTTTTATGCATGCCATTTATCAACACAATCATCCAGCATTTAATATGATATTGTAAAATCGATCTATCTTACTGCAGTGTGTAACAGTGTCTCACAGCAGCCGCCGAGCGAACGCTCAGAGTAACGTTATAACATCATTTTCAACACTCTCAAATGTATCTAATATGATAAACAGAGCTGCGTTACCTCATACTCATGACCGGAAAAGCGGAAGCGGCGCCGGCGACTGTGTCATAATAAAAGTCCCGCTGCTCTGCTCGCTCCTGCTCTGCTTCATACTACAGTAACTTTAATGATCGCATCCATGAACATGATTTCTTCACGAGTCCAATCCCGATTCTTTTCCACCGGCTGTGAGGTGGAGACCACATGTCCCAAGATTCCGCGCTCAAACTTGGCGTCATCAAGCTACGCCTTTATTTTGATTAGGCCTCTAGCGGACAGAAATCTTACATACTGCACCTTTAATTGAAGTGTTAATGAGTTTGTGTGTGTGTCTCCAGCACTGAGCTGATGCGGCGTGTGCGGCGGTTCCAGGTGGCTCAGTATTCCTGCTTGGTCATTAAATATGCCAAAGACACTCGATATTCACAGACGGGAATGGCCACGCATGACATGTAAGGTATCTCTACGATAGTTGTATTGGTGTGTTAAAGTGTGGTTGTGTGAGGATCGCTGTGGTTTCTGCTGCAGGAGCACGATGGAGGCCGTTCCCGCCAACCGTCTGTGTGACGTGAAGTCTCTGGCCCTGCAGGCGTGTGTCGTCGGCATCGACGAGGGACAGTTTGTACGTCTCTGTTAAGATGCAGAAAGTCTATGTCAATCATTATTCTGTTTACTGAGATGCTCCTTGCTGTCTCAGTCTAATGTTATGGTTTGTAATGTATTTTATAATAATTCAGATCTTTGGGTTTTGCAGTTTCCGGACACAGTTGAGTTCTGTGAAGAAATGGCCAACATGGGAAAAACTGTCATAGTAGCAGCACTTGATGGAACCTTCCAGAGAAAGGTATAATTATGAGGGATCTGGGGGTGTGTGTGTGTGTGTGTATATATATATATATATATATATATATATATATATATATATATATATATATATATATATATATATATATATATATATATATATATATATATATATATATATATATATATATATATACACACACACATACATCTGTCTGTGTCTGTGTGTAATTTATATAGTAGTCAACATTTGAAGTGGATCAAAGTTCTTAGGACAGCTTTGATTAACTTTTTTTGATCCACTTCAAATGTTGACTGCTGTGTGTGTGTGTGTGTGTGTTTTTTTATTTTTTTTTATTTTTTTATATATATATATATATATATATATATATATATCTCACACATTATGTATGTTTTCTATATTATAAATATTTATAATTCATTTTACTATATATCTTATCTGTTTTTAATTAATATGTTATATTTATATTGTATCTTCTATATTATATATATTTATTTTATTTACTTTATGTATTTTTGTTTTTTATAGATTATATTTACAATATTATACATTTTATTTATTTTCTATACTATATAGTTTATTTTTCTATTTTTACTTACAATATTTTTGTTTTTTTAGTTATAAATTATATTTATAATAATAAATATATACGTTATTTTATTTGTTTATATATTTAATTTGTTATACTATAGATAATATACTATTTTTTACTATGCTGTATATTTTTGTTTTTAGTATAAATTATATAATATACATTTTATTTTATATGAGAGTTTATTTTACTATATATTGTTATTTTAATATAAAATATATTTAAAATATTTATTTTTATATTATGTATTTTATACTATATATTTAGTTTTAATATAAATTATATTTATTTAATATATGCTATGTTTTAAATATATGTGTGCATTTATTAAATATAAATTATATGAATAATATTTTGCATATTTTTTATTTAATTTATACATATTTTATCTTTTTTTTACTTTACTATATATTTAAATTATATTCATATTGTTTATTTTACCATTTACCATCTTATTTTTTTTTTAGTTTTTTTTATATAAATTTTATTTTCTTTACTATATATTTATATTTCTTTTATTTAATATAAATTTATTTTACATGTTTTATTTGTTTTATATATTTATTTAATTTTCTCATATTTTTTTACTGTGCTGTATATTTTTGAGTATTTTATTTTTTGTATAAATATTTTATATACATTCTATTTATTTTTATATTATATGTATATTTATTTTACTATATATTGTATGCATTTATTTAATATAAATTATATTTAAAATATTTAATATATACATATTTACTATATATTGTGTGTATTTTTGTATATCTATTTCTATTCTTGAGCAGTGTTGATGACCTTTGACCCTTGTCTCTCTGCAGCCCTTTGGTAACATCCTGAATCTGGTGCCTCTAGCGGAGAGCGTGGTCAAGCTGAATGCCGTCTGCATGCAGTGCTTCAAAGAAGCCGCTTATACCAAAAGACTGGGAGCTGAAAAAGAGGTGAGGACAGAAACGGCTGAACTGACATCTGGACAAACACACCGTCTGATTTGAGCGGGTCTGACACGTGTTCTACTCTCACAGCGGAAGCGGTCAGCGTCACATCCTCATCCTGTCAGAAGAACTGAAATCTCACAGCAACTTTTGTTTTTGTGTCTTTGTTTCACTTCCTCAGGTGGAGGTGATCGGCGGCGCTGATATGTATCACGCTGCGTGTCGGACGTGTTACGGCGGTCTTACGGAGTGTAAGGAGAACCGTGACCCGCTGAGAGAGGAGACGCCTCCACACGTAACGTCAGGAAAACCTCTGGATCAAAGTGTTCCACGCAAACTCTTTGGTTCCCTTCACCTCTGAGCACAACACGACTGTATAGATTTACCTCTCTATAGCGAGAGTTTAGCACTTAATTTGTTTATTTCTGTGTCTGATGTGCTGTTGACTTCCTGTAAATAACTTTAAAGTAGGTCCAGCAAAATAATGTTTGTATCTTCGGTTTGAAAATCAGTCCTTTCTACGTATTTTAATTTAAATGATTTTAAACTATTTAAATGTCTAACAAAACCAGCTGACATCCTGAAACACTGCCATGGAGTGATGCATTATGATTAAAATTTAGTTTTTCTGTATGTTGTTTTTCACATGAAACATTTTGTAGGATTTGCTACATGAAGTTAATTCAACAGATGCGTGCAAATAAAAATGACATTTCATAATCGGACTCATTTGTTTTAATTAAGAATACACACCAGTGTTTGTTTTTATGTGCAATTAAAAAAACACAAACTGGTTATTCAGAGAAAACCGTAACAGACCTGTAACCAAAAATGTAAATGCTAAAAATTTCAAGCACTAAAAAGTGAATTGCATGCAAAAAAAAATCAAATGTTAATTTCTGAAATTATTCAAAAACAATATTGATGTTTTTTTCCAAGTAAATATTATGGAAGCTTGTTTTTGCCACGGAATAAAGGTTTTCTAATGTTCAAAAGTTTGGGAAAGAAATTAGTATTTTTGTTCATCAAGGACGCATTAAACTGATCAAAAGAGACCGTTATAATGTTGCAAAAGATTCTATTTCAAATAAATGCTGTTCTTTTGAACTTTCTATTCATTAAAAAAATCCTGAAAGATGAAATATCACGATTTACATAAAAATATTAAACTGTTTTCAACATTGATAATAATTATAAATGTTTCTTGAGCATCAAATCATCATATCAGAATGATTTCTGAAGGATCATGTGACACTGAAGACTGGAGTAATGATGCTGAAAATTCAGCTTTGATCACTGGAATAAATTACACTTTACTATATATTCACATAGAAAACAGATATTTTACATTATAAAAATATTTCACTATTTTACTATATTTTTGATCAAATAAATGCAACCTTGCTGAGAAGAGACTCAAAAACATTAACAATTCTTGAACTTTTGAACCCCAGAGTATAATTCAGAGAAAAGCAGTCAGAATTGTGAGATTGCACTTTGAATTTTTTAATTGGGTGGCAGAAACAAGCTTCCACAGATGAAAAAGCACCAGAGAGATCAGCATCACAGTGTTTATGTGCATCAGAAGACTGGACTTATTTCAGTTTTCCACACTGGAAGCAGATAAAAGCATCACTCATGAATTTACAGCGCTTCAATTCGTCTCCAATGAAATGAGAAAACTCTCCAGTGAATCACATGATGTAATGAGCAGCTCTAACATGATTAGTAAAAGGGCTCTTTTTGTTTCTGTCTGACCATCCGCCACATTCCTCCTCGTGAACAACACACAAACACTGCTGCGACTCCAGGAGTGTGAGCGACAGATCGCTTTATTCCAGCTCATCGGTGCGAATCTGAACTCATCAGACAGAAGAAAACACTTGAATATTTACACATTTATGGGCACACTGTAAAAGCACAGTCAGACTCCTATTGGCTGCCTGTCGAGGCTCCTCCCACATCCCGCGGCGTCGCATGACCCGGGTGTCGTGTTGCCCTTCCCTGTGGGTGTGGTTTGTCAGTAGACGGGCGGCTGGTAGCTGCTCTGGCCGGACGGGTCGGGGTTCGGTATGAAGGGCGGCTGCTGGTAGACGTCCGGCCCGGCGTTCTGGAAGGACGGGTATGCGGGCGGAGCGTAGGGTGACGTGTGGTCGATGGGCGGATCGGCGTAGTTGTGGGTCACGTCTGCGACGCCCTGACGAAACCTCACCAGAGCGAAGTAAGTCAACGCTCCCTGAGAGGACGAGAGATTCGGCTGTCAATCAACAACCTTAAGGGTTCAAAGTTAACAAAAATATGAAGAATAGATTTCATCTTTAAAGGGTTAGTTCACCCAAAAAACGAAAATTCTGTCATTAATCACTCACCCTCATGTCGTTCCACACCCGTAAGACCTTCGTTCATCTTCAGAACACAAATTAAGATATTTTTGATGAAATCCCATGAGAATACTTTTGGTGCGCCAAAAAAACAAAATAACGACTTATTTAGTGATGGCCGATTTCAAAACACTGCTTCAGGAAGCTTCGGAGCGTTATGAATCAGTGTGTCGAATCAGCGGTTCGGAGCGCCAAAGTCACGTGATTTCAGCAGTTTGACACGCGATCCGAATCATGATTCGACACAAAAGATTCATAACGCTCCGAAGTGTTTTGAAATCGCCCATCACTATACAAGTCGTTTTTTGCCGCACCAAAAATATTCTCGTGGCTTTATAATATTAATATTGAACCACTGTACTCACATGAACTGATTTAAATATGTTTTTAGTACATTAAGGCGAGACACTACAGGTGAATAGGGATTTTTTTTTAATTAAAAGATATCACAGTGAAACTTTTCCAGTTTATTACTGGCATAAACATAAGAAAAAAATGTATTACAAATTTTGTGTAAATTTATGTTTTAATATGCAAATGAGGCCTTATATACTTAAATATATGCTCATTTGCATACATTTCCAAAAACAAAATCTGAAAATTGGAATGGTCCAGGTTTAAATTTTTTGGTTATATTTGTTGACATATTAGATGAAAGGGCTTTTACAGAAGGGATTCTGGATATCTTATTTTGTGCTTTAGTAAATTAGAGAATACTGACAATAGCCTTAAAAAACCTATTTTCGCCATGTTTTTTTTAGTAAAATGACCCATAATTCAGGATAGGAATGATATATCAACAAATCCCTCTGTAAAAGCCTTCAGAATATAGTTAAGTATAAGTCTGGAAAAGTTGGTGCTTGTAGGTGCTACTGAAGTGGATATATCTGACTCTGAGTGTGAGAAAAAACTCATTTTGAGAAAACGGCCTTTAAAGTTTTTATATTGTATAAGTTCATTTATTTCTATTGAAACCCCCGACTTACAAACAAAATATATATTCAGTTTATTAATATCTGTATTATGTAATATTTAAAACACATGGAAATTGATAAATGAATAAATTATTAATAACAATAGCCTTAAGCTGAAGAGAACTACCATAACAAACACACATAACAGCAGTCACAAAAACTGCAAACTTCTGCAGTACCTATCTCTCTCACACAGACTACACTCCAGCAACACACTGCTACAGAACCCATGATTCTGTGGATCGATGTTAATTTTCAGCCCTGATCCAGCACAGTTAGGACAACACAAACACATGACTAATTCATACAATCGTGTGACGTGAATTATGAGCCATTCCTGTGTGGCGCGGCTGTCATTCCCAATCCCTCCAACACACTCTTTCCCTTTCCAAACAATAGGTTACGCGATGAGACACTCGATGATGGGGTTTCATCGTCTAATCTGTTGTTTACTTTCATTTTACTAGCTCTTGCAAGTGACAGCCGTTGCCGTATTTTGATTTCGGCGTTGTCGGCATTTTCTCTCAGGCGCAGAATAAACAAGGAAGCGTGACGCCTGAGAACCAATCACGTAGTCGGAAATTCACATGATCAATCAGATGTGGGTTTCGGCTGTAGATTCCCCGGCAAACTTTCGCGGTTGGTTATTTCTACAAAGGAAATGTCCATATTTGGATTAGACAGCGCTGTTAATGAGACTGAGAGCTTTACAATGATACGAGGCATAATATGTTTCTGTGAATGGAGACGGCACGGGAGCTCGCGTTAGAATGCTAACTTTTGGTGATTTCCGATAGAAATCTAAAGGCGCAAGTTGACAAAATGTAATGAAATAACCACCTTAATGTGTAATGTTGACATATTTTTTATTTTGACATGAAAGCTTACATGTTAAGGGAGCAAACTGGCCCAAAATCTCAAAATTGACCACTGCATGAAAAAACGATGTTTTCACCTGCCGTGTCTCGCCTTAATGGATCTTGAGAGAGGAAATGTCATTGCTCAGGCCTCACTGAGCCATCGGATTTCATCAAAAATATCTTAATTTGCGTTCTGAAGATGAACGAAGGTCTTACGGGTGTGGAACGACATGAGGGTGAGGAATTAATGACAGAAATTTCATTTTTGGGTGAACTAACCCTTTAAGACAGCGGCGTCTCACACTCACCCAGGATGCGATGGAGAAGAAGGAGAAGGCGATGACGGCGTGGACAGCGTCTGTGGGGATGCCCCTGGTGTCGTGGGTCTTTGACCACTGATCGGCCATGAGACAGAAACACACAAACCACAGGAAGGTCCAGGAGCCTGATCAACACAGAGTCATTCACATACCATTATAGCTTTTAATATGTTCAATCAGTTTGTATTTTTACATTTTCCATTTTCATTTTATTTAAGTTGGCATGAGAACGCCACCTCACTGAAATCACATTTAAACTCATTATTATTCTCCCGAGACTACATTTTTTGACTCTAACTCCCCCTATGACTCTACAACACTCGGCTCAGACCTTCAGGCTAGTGTGTGTGCATTATCTTTTCTAACTGATCCACTTATGCTTTTCCTAAAAATTAAGATTAAAAAACATAAAAACCCAATAGATTTACATTGACGGAATGATCAAATAAGCAAAGACTGTTAAACTCTATCTATGATCTTACAATATCTATCATATTAAAACATGCTTGCAACATGACAATCATGCTAACAACATAACATGCTAATCATGCTAACAACATAAAATGCTAAATCATGCTAGCAACATGCTAATCATGCTAGCAACATTAAAATCATGCTAACTAACAACATAACATGCTAAATCATGCTAACAACATGCTAATCATGCTAGTAAAATGCTAAACATGCTAGCAAATTCAATATCATGCTAACAACATAACATGCTAAATCATGCTAGCAACATTAAAATAATGTTAACAACATAAAATGCTAAATCATGCTAGCAACATTAAAATCATGCTAACAACATAAGATGCTAAATCATGTTAAAATGCTAATCATGCTAGCAACATACTAATCATGCTAGCAACATGCGAAATCATGCAAACAACATGAAATCATGTTAACAACATGACTATAATGCTAACAACGTAATATGCTAAATCATGGTAGCAACATTAAAATAATGCTAACAACATAACATAGCTTGCAACATGACAATCATGTTAACAACATAACAAATGCTAAATCATGCTAACATGCTAATCATGCTAGTAACATGCTAAATCATGCAAACAACATGACAATCATGCTAACAACATCAAATGATAAATCATGCTAGTAAAATATGCTAATCATGCTAACAAAATGCTAAATCATGCAAACAACATGACAATCATGCTAACAACATGACAATCATGCTAACAACGTAACATGCTAAATCATGCTAGCAACATTAAAATCATGCTAACAACATAACATGCTAAATCATGTTAGCAACATGATTATCATGCTTGCAACATGACAATCATGCTAGTAACATGCTAAATCATGCAAACAACATGACAATCATGCTTACAACATAAAATGCTAAATCATGCTAGCAACATGCTACATCATGCTAGCAAAATGCTAATCATGCTAGCAACATGCTACATCATGCAAACAACATGACAATCATGCTTACAACATAACATGCTAAATCATGCTAGCAACATGCTAATCATGCTAGCAAAATGCTACATCATGCTAGCAAAATGCTAATCATGCTAGCAACATGCTACATCATGCAAACATTATGACAATCATGCTTACAACATAACATGCTAAATCATGTTAATAACATGAAAATCATGCTAGCAAAATGTTAAATCATGCTACCAACATGCTAACAATGTTAAATCTGGTTAACAACATTAAATCATGCTAGTAACATGCTAATGCTAACTTCATGTGCTCTCAGGATAATCGTAAATACGAGTTTCCTAGGTAAAAATGGAACATGAATGAAAGTTGACCATTTTGAAACTTTAATGCGATGAGCTCGTAATCACGACTTTAGAAGTGGGAATTATCAATGAGTCATGATAGCAACATGTTAGCAACATCTAAAAACACCCCATCAACCTTTCTCTATCCATCTGTCATCTTTATCTCATCCATCCATCTCTCTCATGGACTGTATTCCCTTCAAAACATTTAAACTGAAAACATTTAAACTTCAGGCTTTCTCAAGCCAACTTCAAAGTTTGTCGTTTTAGTTAAAGTTTTAGTAATTTTGGCCCTTAGTAAAGCGGTGTTGTGTGTGCGGAGTAAACATGGTTACTGTAGTTCTAGAATGAATGTGATCATGCATTTACTCGTCTCACAGGGCTTTATCAGTACATTTGCGGGTGGGGGAAGGGGTGGCTCAAAATGGTTATTATTTAAAATATAATTATTTAAAATAAGACAAAACAAGCTATAAAATAATCTAAAACAACTAAAACCTTAATTTCAGCCCCTCAAAAATGCTTTTTTTTTTCTTTCTATAAAGAACCACTTTATCTTCAAGTAATTTAGTGAAAATGAGGACTTTTACTAACAAAAATGTTTTAATGGCTTGTTTTAGTTAACTTTAATAACCCTGGTACACATTTCTTGACGTCTTGCTCGCTCACACAGGAAGAGGTCGATGTGCAGTAAAACCACAGAGCGTTTCACTTTTACAGGACGTTTACAGGCAGTTCATCTAAAACAGATGATGCTACAACAATAACAGGTCATGTGGAAAAACACTTAAAAAAAACGGCACCACAGTTTCCACAAACGGAAGAGACGCCGCTGATTAAACATGTAAATGTGACTGTCTTCAGACTGACTGATAAAAACACTGACACAGAATTATCACAGAATTCGATTACGATTACTATTACTATTCGATTACTGAGAGTCAGTTGGTACTACTATAATAATACTGAAGGTTAAATTAACTTATTTATATACAAACACTTAAATTACACTCAATGATGTTTTTATTATAAATAAAGTTTAGAATTACATAATCATATTTCTACTCATTCTTTTTTTTTTAAATATAAACATTTAAATCGCGGCTGTCATAACTGATTTATTCAAACATGCATTAAATATTGAAGAACATTAAATTATAATGAATATGTAACGGTGCATAGCTATATTTATCTTTCTAGAGTTCACTTTTCTAGCTGACTAATGAGTTTATGGTCACTGAATATGTTTTTCTGAGGTAAATGTGACGTCACGTGACATTGTTTACAAGCTGACGTCTTTCCGAGGTTGAAGCACTGATTGAGCGATTACACGAGACATTATACGGATTTCAGTAAGTTGTACTGTATATTTTAACATACCTTCAGATGTTCATGTTTATTTCACTGTAACTGGTATTAAAGCGGAGGAGAGGATGATCACATGCTTCTCTTTAACTGAGGCGCTAAAGCGATCTGTCACGCCACATTAAACAGCACCAAAACGGTATTTATTTTTTGAATCTCATAATAAGATGGACGTCATTTGAAATCTGAGACTTTGCTTCATATCAAAGAATCGAAATTTAAGAATCGATATCGGTTCGTAAAAATGAGAATCGATTAAAATCGAGAAATCAATATTTTTTTTTACTCAGCCCTGAGGTCTTCACTGGCTATGTGTCATCCACATATTCTGTGCAAATTTTGGGATATTGCGTTACAAAAAATGGTGTATGGACATGCAAGTTGCACATAAATTTAAAAAAATGTGCAATTTTAAAAAAAAAGTATGCGCTGAATTGGGGGATCATCTTTTTTATCCAATAAAAAGACATGCACATAAACCACAATGCAAACACATTTACTGAACAAATCCCTCATAAACTCATGTGACTGTGCCTCAGCAAAGGCTGTGATTGGATAACTGGACTAACCAGCGGACCAATCACATCGCAGCATCTCAAATGTTTTTTTTGTGGTTCTGAAAGTCAAAGTCATCAGAATGATTTGGTTTAATTCCTCCAGAAGCGTCTCTTCACATGATCACATGACAGCATTTATTATGTTTTGTCTGACGCTCTGAGATGAACTCATTTATGATGGAGGAAAAAAGAGACACTTACATTTTTATGACAGATATTTTGCAGAAATTTCCCATAAAGTGGTCATTTTGTTCTCATGAACACGTGGGATGGAAACGCTGCTTTATTCATGAATGTTTATGCCTCATTCCAAGTTAAATTCTCAACTTTGGATTGAAGCAGCTACTGAAGACTATAGTAGAACTGAAACTCAAATACAGAAGATGTTCTCACCTGAGAAGCCCAGATCCGCCATCACGACGTACTTCCGCTCCTGAGCATTGCTCATCAAAGGCAGGTAAGCATCAGCCAATAGGAAGACTACGCAAGCCAGGAAGGCGATGACGCCGATTCCCACCCCATAATGACAGGCGCCGTCGTTCCCGTTGAAGACGCACTTCACTTGGGCTTCACCGTAGTTGTTCACGTAACCTTCAGCGGTTATGGAGGCGAACACCACAATGGCAAAAACCTGAGAAGAAGGGAAGTGAAAACTGCATCAAACCACAGCGCAGAAGTAAAAGTAACCATCTTCTTTTCCCATTAAGTTATAAAAACGTTATTTCACTTGAGTGCAAGTAGAAGTACTGAAAAATAATATGACTCAAGTCAGAGTAAATAAGTAGTTTGCTTGAAAACTACTCAACTGTTACAAATTACTTTAGTAAACCTAAAAAAAAGAAAAATGTGAAGAACTGCTGAACTGAATCACTGAACTGAACTCAAACAAAATTGAACCATATTTATTTATTGTCACACATTGTCATTGGTCAGCGCCTTGATTGGCTCATGAAGAAGAATCGTTCAAAGCTTCAATTCTAAATCATTTTATCATTTTGGTAAATGTTGATTTATAAATGAAGAGTTTTGTTCCAAAATGCAATAAATCCATTTTGATTAATTTGAATAAAAATGTGTTTTCTTTACCGAGAAACTTTTCTGTTTCAAACGTTCACATAGCATCTTTTGATATATAAAAACATTAAAAATTCAAATCTAGATTTTGATTTTCAAAGATTTATTATAAAAAATTATTCTTTTTTTCCCCAAAATGCAATAAATCCATGACGTTTTTTTGTTTTTGTTTTCAAAATGCAGTTAATCCATCAATATAAAAGTTATTTTTCATATTGAAAATACACAACAAAAAAGACAAAAAAGAAGGGGAGAAAACATGACAGAATAACACGATGGAAATCGCATTTTGCGCAAACTTTTCAATACCGACCAGATACAATACTGATTTTGGTGGAAACTCAATTTTTTAAAAAAAAATGCCGTTTATTGCGTTTTGGAAGCAAACTCTTCGAATATAGTTATCCATTGTTAGATCGTGTTAATGATGCTAAATTATATTAATTTATTTGCTACTTTATTTTAATATTTAAATGAATTGGTATATGTAGAAATTACACAAGATGAGATTTAAAAATACTTTTAAATCAGTGTTAGTTCATGCTAACTATTGTGTAATGTTAATGCATAAACAACCTTACAGCAGTTACCGATACATTAAATAAAATTTTTAAATTTTTCTTTCTACCAGCCGTTGACGATTCTGAAAGAAAACTCGCCGTGATTTTGCCGTTGCTGTAGTAATTATCTTTCACACGCATTTCATTGAGAGATAAGCAGAATTATTTTATCGGCTTACCCTAGCAACCGCATAGCAACCACCCAGAATACCCTAGCAACTGCATAGCAACCTCCTACCATCCAAAATATCAATAATTTTCCCTGATAGATTGTATTTATTCCAGCTTTTAAAACTACTTCAGGTCAGACTTTCTCAAGATTTGTGTCGTGTGATTTCGGTAAACAATTTACTTTGTGCATTCACACCGAACATGACAAAATCAATGATAACTCATTATAACCCTTTATATTACTTGAAGCACCCAGAACAGACTGCCTCAAGCTGTAGTTGCACGACTAAACGAGTTTAACACTGACTGTTAATAACACACTATTATTAAGCGTGGTTTAAACCATTATTGCCCCAACCCCAGAGCTAAACTGGAAGTTTGATTGGCACTGCAAACGAGTCAGACCTGTCTGTTGATGCCTGAAGTGACTCCAACCCAGCATGGTCAAAGGTTTTACTTTTACTTTTGGTTTAAAATAAATGTACCGAATTAGAAAATTCAAGTAAAACAACCACAATTTAATTATACTCAAAAATAGAAAAAGTACTGTAATGACAGTAGTTTTAATTCACTACTTTCCGCCTCAGATGCAGTGAGAGGAAGATGGAAACACTAAGAGAGAGATCACGCCTCCGTCGATGCAAATGTGTCACGCAGGAGATCAGGCTCATGAAAGCCACCGATGCGACACAAACCAAACCTCATAATCACTGCAGGAGAAACAGAACGTCACTGTTCTCGTGTTACCTGCCATCTGCTGTGTTTACATGTCAGCGCTGGGACGGGGGACGGGGGACATTCTGTACTTGTGTACTATCACATGACACACAACTAACTAACCACTGCCTGAACGTTCATGTGACTAGAAGCCGACTCACTGCTGGTGTGCAAATGTGTGTGACACTAGTAAACAAATTAGACTGAGAAAATCTAGACGAGGTTGACAAGGTCATCTGATGCGGTCAGTCAAGATATGAATCAGCTCTTACTGACTCTTCGCTCTCATATGGAAAGTCCCTTCAGATCATGTTCTTAACAGAAAATTCCGCTTTAATTCTGAGAATTTATTATCAAACAGCCTCTTTCAGGAGAATGACAGATTGGAGGATGTTTTATAAAGTTCAATGGAGAATATACAAAAGATTAATCAATAAGAGACCTTATCTTCTCCAGCTAACGGGAAACGTTCTGGCAAGGTTCTCTCAACGTTCTGAATAAACATTATTCTATTAACATTAACAGAACCTTCAAACGTTCAAAGTTATCTGCACTCTAAAAAATGCTGGGTTAAACGTTCAAACCCAGTGATTGGGTTAAATGTTTGTGTAATATGCTGGGTAGTTTTATTTAACTCAACTATTGTTTAAAAATTACTGTATGTCTGGCTTAAAATGAACCCAAAATAGGTTGGAAATTAAAAATCAGACACATAATTACTAGAGGAAACAATAATAATTAAAAGATGAACATTTATTATTACACAACTTAATAAACGTTTATTGTTTAATTATTATTCATTAAACTGATTAATAAATGTTCATTTATTAAACATATTAATGCATTTTAATTTCCAACATATTTTGGGTTCATTTTAAGCAAGAAATACAGTAATTTTTATACAATAGTTGAGATAAACTAAATTACCCAGCAGGTTGGGCAAACATTTAACCCAATCGCTGGGTTAAAACAACTGAAATGCTGGGTTAAAACAGCCCAGTCGCTGGGTTAAAACAACTGAAACGCTGGGTTAAAACAACTGAAACGCTGGGTTAAAACAACTGAAACGCTGGGTTAAAACAACTGAAACGCTGGGTTAAAACAGCCCAATTGCTGGGTTAAAACAACTGAATCACTGGGTTAAACCAACTTAAATGCTGGGTTAAAACAGCCCAATTGCTGGGTTAAAACAACTGAATCACTGGGTTAAACCAACTTAAATGCTGGGTTAAACCAACTGAAACGCTGGGTTAAAACAGCCCAATTGCTGGGTTAAAACAACTGAATCACTGGGTTAAACCAACTTAAATGCTGGGTTAAAACAGCCCAATTGCTGGGTTAAAACAGCCCAATTGCTGGGTTAAAACAACTGAATCACTGGGTTAAACCAACTTAAATGCTGGGTTAAAACAACTGAAACGCTGGGTTAAAACAACCCAATCGCTGGGTTAAAACAACTGAAACACTGGGTTAAAACAACTGAAACGCTGGGTTAAAACAACTGAAACGCTGGGTTAAAACAACTGAAACGCTGGGTTAAAACAACTTAAATGCTGGGTTAAAAAACTGAATCACTGGGTTAAAACAACTGAAACGCTGGCTTAAAACAACTGAAACGCTGGGTTAAAACAACTGAAACGCTGGGTTAAAACAACTTAAATGCTGGGTTAAAAAACTGAATCACTGGGTTAAACCAACTTAAATGCTGGGTTAAAACAGCCCAATTGCTGGGTTAAAACAACTGAAACGCTGGGTTAAAACAGCCCAATTGCTGGGTTAAAACAACTGAAACGCTGGGTTAAAACAGCCCAATCGCTGGGTTAAAACAGCCCAATTGCTGGGTTAAAACAACTGAAACGCTGGGTTAAAACAGCCCAATCGCTGGGTTAAAACAAGCCATTCGCTGGGTTAAAACAACTGAAACACTGGGTTAAAACAACCCATTCACTGGGTTTGTCCATTTTCAACCCAACTTGGGTTATTTTTAACCCAGCATTTTTAAGAATATGGTATTTAATAATGTTTTTAAAACATTAGCACAAACAATTGTTCATGAAATGTTTTTTTTTTTCTGAAATGTTTTAGTTGGACGTTCATCTAACGTTTTTTAAATGTCACTACTTGTTTCAGAACGTTCAGAGAACATTAAAAGTAACGTTTCCATAATGTTTGCAAAATTATACAATGGAATGTTTCTTTAACGTTCGCAAAACGTTTTTAAAACTTTCAGAAATAACGTTTTCATGGGAACGTTCTTAGAACATATTTTTGTTAACTGGGAATCAGATTCAATGGTGATTCGACTTCAAAAGCCACTCTTAACCTCTTCCAGCACAATATCCTACTTTTAAAAACTTTACATAAAAATAGCATTAATTTAAACATAATTAAAGCAGTAATTAAAGTGCCGCAAATTCAATGATTTAAGCACATATTTCCAGCCGTCGATTATTGATCACAGTGAGTTGAACGCGACACATGTCACTCACCCAGCTGAGGAGTCGTATGATAGTTTGAGGCTGTTTGATGAATTTGATGAGATCGAATCCCGCTCCGGCGAGAGAGGCTCCGTACGCCGCACTGCTCGACTCCATCGGTAAAACACAAACACACACACTCACACTAACACTAACACACACACACGAGCGACAGCTGAAAACACAACAGCGACACACACACACACACACCACCGGCGCAGCTGCTTCCTCAGATACTGGTGTCAGTCAGGTTCGCGAATGAATCGTTCTTTTGAACCGGCTCTCTTTGATGATTCAGATGAACGCAAGGGGTGGTTCGCTAACATGAACTGTTCAAAAGAACCGACTCGCCAAAATGATTCGGCGTTGCTAAATAGAGTGAAAATCCAATAAGGTTAAAGTCCTAATAGATACTACAAATCATTACGGATAAAATTACGTTACTTTAATGTTTAATAATAGGATATTTACATACAGTCCTGACATAAACAATGATGATGCTCCTCACAAACACACACAAATAAAAGTGATCCACTACATGCAAATCAGCTGGTTTTTATCAAAAGTTTTAATATAAGCATTGTTGGATTTATCAAAACATATACATTTTTATGTATTTGTGATCTTCCCTCCATAAACCCACACAGACTCGTGTGAATCTGACAGTAGACACATTGTTGGCCGTCTTTGCTTCTGATTGGTCACAGTCGTGAGTGCTTGTCTATTGTCTCGGTTTGAATAAACCTTTGTCTGAACAGAATAATACGTGACAAATAGCCTAAGTGAAGATATGCTCGTGTCTGTGGGAAACCAACCAGTCAGGCTCAGATTTAATGGATTAAACTCCTATAAATTAAACTCTTCAAGAATGTCTGTGGAATTATTTGGAGACGGTGCCTTCATACAGGAGAGTTTCATCTACAGATTCATCTTCATCCTGTTAAACAGAACAAAATGAGTAAAATCTCAACTCACAGGGAACGTTCTCTCCATAACGTTACTAGAACGTTTGTTCAAAGTTATCTGGTCTTTATCATTATTATAGAATCTGAAGAAACTGTGTAATAATAATAAATAATACCTCAGCACCAGAATCACTTATTCTGTCAGCAAGGACGACGTCTTCCTCGTAACCCTCCAACATCTCCTCAAACAAAAGAACACACAAAAACACTTTCACCAACCCTAAACCTAGTGAGCTTCATATATAGACAGTGTTTTAAGGCATGTTCCAAAGAGAAGAAAGCAAATTAAGGCAATGTTGTTTGTATATCTCTCATGGATAATGCAAACTCAGAATGCATTGTATTGATCCAAGATGAAATTTTGATTAATATACAAAAAATCTGATTACTAAAAAGCTATTTTTGAACTAAAGCAGAAGCAGTGGTGAATGAATCCTCACTAGATAATCATCATCCTCCTCTTTGTCTTCCTGTTTAACAGCAATTTCCATTTTTCTGCGTTGATTGATGAGTCTTGAATAAAAAAGCAGAACATTAGTTCAATTAGATGTTATGAAATGCTGGTTAAAAACAACCCAATCACTGGGTTAAAACCACCCAATCGCTGGGTTAAAACAACCCATTATCTGGGTTAAAACAACCCATTATCTGGGTTAAAACAACCCAATCACTGGGTTAAAACATCCAAATTGCTGGATAAAAACAACCCAATCACTGGGTTAAAACAACCCATTATCTGGGTTAAAACGACCCAATAACTGGGTTAAAACAACCCATTATCTGGGTTAAAACAACCCAAAAACTGGGTTAAAACCACCCAATCTCTGGGTTAAAACAACCCGATCGCTGGGTTAAAACCATCCAATTGCTGGATAAAAACAACCCAATCTCTGGGTTAAAACAACCCAATCACTGGGTTAAAACAACCCATTATCTGCGTTAAAACATCCAAATAGCTGGATAAAAACAACCCAATCTCTGGGTTAAAACAACCCAATCACTGGGTTAAAACAACCCAATCACTGGGTTAAAACAACCCAATTGCTGGTTTAAAACAACCCATTATCTGGGTTAAAACAACTCAATAACTGGGTTAAAACAACCCAATTAGCTGGGTTAAAAAAAACAATCGTTGGGTTAAAACAACCCATTTGCTGGGTTAAAACAACCCATTATCTGCGTTAAAACATCCAAATAGCTGGATAAAAACAACCCAATCACTGGGTTAAAACAACCCATTATCTGGGTTAAAACAACCCAATCGCTGGGTTAAAACAACACAATCACTGGGTTAAAACAACCCATTATCTGCGTTAAAACATCCAAATAGCTGGATAAAAACAACCCAATCACTGGGTTAAAACAACCCAATCACTGGGTTAAAACAACCCAATCGCTGGTTTAAAACAACCCATTATCTGGGTTAAAACAACTCAATAACTGGGTTAAAACAACCCAATTAGCTGGGTTAAAAAAAAACAATCGTTGGGTTAAAACAACCCATTTGCTGGGTTAAAACAACCCAATCACTGGGTTAAAACAACCCATTATCTGCGTTAAAACATCCAAATAGCTGGATAAAAACAACCCAATCACTGGGTTAAAACAACCCATTATCTGGGTTAAAACAACCCAATCGCTGGGTTAAAACAACACAATCACTGGGTTAAAACAACCCATTATCTGCGTTAAAACAACCCATTATCTGCGTTAAAACATCCAAATAGCTGGATAAAAACAACCCAATCACTGGGTTAAAACAACCCAATCACTGGGTTAAAACAACCCAATCGCTGGTTTAAAACAACCCATTATCTGGGTTAAAACAACTCAATAACTGGGTTAAAACAACCCAATTAGCTGGGTTAAAAAAAAACAATCGTTGGGTTAAAACAACCCATTTGCTGGGTTAAAACAACCCAATCACTGGGTTAAAACAACCCATTATCTGCGTTAAAACATCCAAATAGCTGGATAAAAACAACCCAATCACTGGGTTAAAACAACCCATTATCTGGGTTAAAACAACCCAATCGCTGGGTTAAAACAACCCAATCACTGGGTTAAAACAACTCAATAACTGGGTTAAAACAACACAACTGCTGGGTTTGTCCATTTTCAACCCAACTTGGGTTGTTTTTAACCCAGCATTTTTTAAAGTGTAGATTTATGAATTTGAAAAATGTAAGAAAAGAAAACTCACGAGTATTTTCCTGAATATCTTCTTCCTGAGAAGACAAATTATATAATTAAAATTCATAACAAGTGATTAATGCATAAAACATAATAAACAATGAATCCTTGTATTTAAACAGTTAAATGAGTGATGTGATAAACTCACGCAGCACGACTCCATAAATACAACACGCCATCAGAGCAACATTCAGCACAGCGAAACAGGTGAAAACAACCACCGCAACCACAGGAGAGACTCTATTCAGAACTGCAGAAATACAGACAGAATTCAGCTCTGACGCAGGAACAGTTTCACCGTTTGGGACTGTAGCTTAGTCTTAGCTAACATTATTTCTAAAACGTTATTTCTGAATGTTCTCTGAGCGTTCATAAATGTAAAAAATGTTTTAAACAGGTTTTTTTTCTTGGTTCTACATATGAACGTTTCATTGTATCATTCTTCAAACATCATGGAATGTTACTTTTGAACGTTCTCTGAAACAAGTAGTTACATTTAAAAAACATTAGACGAACCTCCAACTAAATGTTTCGAGAAAATGCACAATGTATAATAACGTTTTTCTTCTAAGGTTTTTAAAACCTTAATAAAGACCAGATAACTTTGAACGAACGTTCTATTATTAAAGTCACCGGAAGAATGTTCATAACGTTAAGAGAACCTTAACAGAACGTTCCCTGTTATAGTTATTTCCTTCTTCCACTAACGTTAACAGAACATTCGTTCAAAGTTATCTGGCCTTTAATAACATTAGTATTTATACATCATTCATGAAACATTTTTGGGGAAAAATGGTTGGACGTTTTTCTAACATTTTTAAAATGTTACTAATTGTTTCAGAGAACATTCAAAAGTAACGTTCATATAATGTTTGAAGAATGATGCAATGGAATGTTTCACATAACTAAGAAAAAACGTTCAGAGAACATTCATAACTTAATGGGAACATTAACAAAATGTTCTTAACATTATCTGGACAGACAATAACTGTTTATTTACTTTTTTGCACTATTTATAGAAAAGTCATATTCAGAATGGCAGCGGCTGTTGCATTTTGAAATTTTCAATCCCATCACAAGTTCAGAATATTTGTGTTAATTTAGCCTGAGACGACACAATTACACTGTAAACCCTAGCGCTCAAAATAATTAATTGGTTAAATTAAAAAATGAGTTCAGTCAAATTGACTTTTATGAGTATTTAGCACTTTATTTTTCTTTCAAATTCACAGAACTGATCTATTTTAAGTAAACTGAACTGTTTCATTAATTTGAGTTTTATGAACTTATTTCTTTTAATTTAGACGAAAGGGTGAGTAAATGCTAAAATTAAGTGTTTTATATATATATATATATATATATAAAACACTTAATTTTAGTACAAAATAAAAACCTGCCAGTTCTGCTTACTTAAACTTTGAATTTCTTAACTTTTACCTCAACTGATTGCCTCAAATGTTTTGAGTTTTGCCAACTTATTTGAGTTTACAGTGTAGATTTTAAAGACATTCTGTGTGTGATAGAGCAGTGTAATGTTTGCTGTGAGGATTCATACCCTCTTTATTGATCAGCATCCTCGGGCTGCGGATGCTGGTGCTGTTGTCAAATCTGTCCGAAGCTTCGCAGTGGTAGAATCCAGCGCTGTCCTGGCCCACAGACAGCATCAGAACCGAGTTGTCGGACCAGGTCACCGCATAGAAACCTCCTCGGTCCTCCAGCCTGCTGTTGTTGAGAAACCAGCTGTAAAATGGAAACGTTCCTCGCTCCACCTTACAGCGCAGAACCAGACCGACTACCTGGAAGTCCCGTCCCGTGTGAGTGACGGGCGTCATTGTTACAGCGCCTCCTACAGACTCTGTCCATGAGAAAAATACATTTTTAGGGGTTCAAGCTCGTAGTTAATTGTTACATTTTCCAAGGATCAGCATTCTCCACTAATAGTGATCAGGCAGACCAAACCGTAAGTCATAGAGACTTCAAACTTTGAGGGCTGGTAGTAGTCACACCGAATCAGTGCAGCGAGATTCTCTGAAGTCTGATTGTGAATAATTATCAAAAAAAAGTTGAAATTCCGATTCATGGTCTCTAAGGGCCGTCAAAACGTTTGAAGGGAGGAGCCATGTTTACTAAAATGGCTGTAACTCGTGAACGGAATGAGATATTTTTTGTGTAAGAGCTCATTCTGTGGTTGCCTGAAAAAGGATCCGGTGACTGGCCACTTGGTGGCGCTAAAACAGGAAAAAAACATGAAAACAGCTATAACTACTTTACCATTAGTCCAATGGACTTGAAAATTGGCATGCAGTGTCTTCATCTGAGGTGCCATGATTGTGTTTGAGGACATTGGTGTATCTCGAAACACATGTCCACCATCAGCCAATGAAGTTTGAGCACCTATTAGACAAGGTTAACGGAGGCCGATCGGAATGAAACTCGTTGGGCATGTTCGACTCATTGCCCAAGAGGCAATGCTGTCAATCAAAATGCGAATATGTAAAAAACCTACTTTTGTGAACTAGCCCTAGGCTTTCGACCGACTGGAACTCTATGGAAATTCTATGGACTCAATAATCATCAAAAAAAAGTTGAACTTTACCCTATGGGTAGCTATAATACACGGTCATTTAGAAAATTGGTGTGGCAAAATATACTCAAAAGACTATAAAACCTAAACAAAAACTCAGAAATTCACAAAAATAGCTAGATAATTCTAAATCAGCATGCAAACTTTTATGGAGATCAGACTCTAGGTGGCGCTATAGCTTTAAAAATCATATATTTCCAATGGTAAATTGCCTGTATTGGCTGTAAATGGTCTTTTGCTTTTATAATTTAAAGGATTAGTTTACTTTCAAATAAAATTTACTCTCCTCCATGTCATCCAAGATGTTCATGTCTTTCTTTCTTCAGTCGAAAAGAAATTAAGGTTTTTGATGAAAACATTCCAGGATTTTTCTCCATATAGTGGACTTCAATGGAGCCCAAACGGTTGAAGGTGAAAATTACAGTTTCAGTGCAGCTTCAAAGAGCTCTACATGATCCCAGACGAGGAATAAGAGTCTTATCTAGAGAAACCATCACTCATTTTTGAAAAAAAATGTAAATGTATATACTTTATAAACACAAATGATTGGCTTGCACATGCTTCCGCTTTCCGTATTCTTCAAAAAGTTTACGCCGTATGTCTATTCTACTTACAGAAAAAAACGGAACTGGCGCCACATTCGTTCCGTAAGTAGAGTAGGGAAGGCATAGGACATTCAGCATAAGCTTTTTGAAGAATACGGAAAGCAGAAGCATGTGCAAGCCAATCATTTGTGTTTATAAAGTATACACATTAAAACAATTTTTCAAAAATGAGTGATGGTTTCTCTAGATAAGACCCTTATTCCTTGTCTGGTATCATTTAAAGCTCTTTGAAGCTGCACTGAAACTGTAATTTTGACCTTCAACAGTTTGGTGCCCATTGAAGTCCACTATATGGAGAATAATACTGGAATCTTTTCCTCAAAAACCTTCATTTCTTTTCCACTGAAGAAAGAAAGACATGAACATCTTGGATGACATGGAGGTGAGTAAATTATCAGGAAATTTTATTTGAAAGTGGACTAATCCTTTAAATGGTTACATGCTTGCTAAATAAAACAGAAAATCTTTTTGTGCAAGTGCATAAAGGCCTTAAAGCACTTGAACCTTTCTAAATGTAATCCTGTAAAGAAGTTCACTTAAAAAGGTTAATGAGCTACACACCCACGGTCAGGTCTGCTGGTTCACTCAGAACCCAGTTGCCCTCGTTGCTGGCGTTGCATCTCACGTGGCCCATGTAGCGGTTCAGCTCGAGCGGCACACTGAAGAACGTGCTGGTTTTGTCGCTCGTTTCTGTTGTGATGATGTCAGTGTTGTTCAACAGGCTGAAGGTGATGAGCGGAGTTCCCTTCTCAGACCGGCACGAGATGACGGCTTTAAAACCACCATCCTTTAGCTTCTCTACTTCAACTGAGATTTCAGGCTTGGACACGTATTCTGGAAAAATTCAACATTTTGGAGTCACAAAAAATTGTACTGATCCCAAACTTTTGAATGGTAGTGTAATACTATTATTAATCTATTATAATATATAATGTGTGACCTGCTCGTACCTTTGACCTGCACAGACAGGAGATCACTGCTGGAGTTAAAGGTCGTCGTGTCATTGAATCGGTTTGACGCCACACACATATAATGGCCTGTGTTTCGCGCAGAGAGCCTGTGTATGATCAGTGTGTCATTAGTCCTGTCGTATGCCATTTCAACCGGCCTTTCACCCAAGAGCCAATTATAGGAGACGTATGTTCCTTTGGTCTTTTTGCACTGGAGGGTCAAAGTTTGTCCTTCCCACATGTTATTACTGGAAGGATGTGAAATGATTCTCACTCCCTTCACTGGAACTGCGAAACACACATGACAAAAATATGCAATTTGCTGCAGATGCTGATATAATATGGAAAAAAAATGCATTTAAATATCAATATCTGCCAATAGTAAGATGATATTTAGATGCTTAGTTTTATGTAGTTTCAAAATGTAATGCAATAAAATGATGATTGAGAGATGAACAAATAAACCTGATGATCATATTTGGTTTTTCTAATAAATGATGTCTGTAGCTTTAAAGGGTTAATGACTCACCGATGACTTTGAGGTTCAGGCCTTCACTGATCGAGCTCTCAATATCTGTGTTATTGTGTCCGCTGGCCTTGCAAATGAGTCGACCGTCATGTTGTGTGGTGATAACCAGAGGAAAAGTGGCTATTTCCCCAGACTGCGAGATGTGCTCCCCAATCACCTTACTCTGGTTTGTCTCTACATAGAGCTCGTATAGGACAGGCAATGTTGCCGGTTTCCCAGGAATCTCACAGTAGAAATCCACAACTGAACGGTCTATTGCAACGGACGGACCGATCAGAACCGGTTTATCAAGCTTGTGCAGAGCACCTGGAACAGACAATCCAGAGATGATGAGTTGAGAATACAGACACACACTGCAAAAAATCATGTTCTTCCTCAGTATTTCGGTCTTGTTTTCCAAGACAAATATCTAAACATTCTTAAATCAATATATATTTACTGGAAAAGTAAAACGAAGATAAGTGCTACTTACAATGTATGCCAATGGGGTGATAAAAAATAATTTTGCTTTTTCTCTGACCCAACTGTCAGATATTTTTTCTTGTTTTCAATCATAAAGTGACATCATTTTTATACATTTTTTCAAAAATAAGTGCTTCTCAATAAGTGTGTCTTGCTTTAAGAATGTTTAGATATTTGTAAAGGAAAATAAGACAAACATGGGGGAAGAACGTCATTTTTTGCGGTGCATCTTATTTCACACATCTGGACACTGAAGCCACACTTAAAAAGACTCATCAGACTCATTGCATTTGATGACAAGCTTGTTGGGTTTTACATGCTAAAGCAATAGATGAAGATGAAGACATTCAGTATTGTGTTTGTTTGTGGTTATCCAAATCAACTTGAATTGCATTCAAGATATATGTTTTTATCAGTTCATTCGTTTCTTGGGAATCAAAACACATGATCTTGGCACTTTTTTGGGGTATTACACACACACACACACACATTATTTAACCATAACTATCTATAAAACCCCAGGAAAGAAAGCCACATACCTGTCCTCGGATACAAGACAGAAATACCTGTTGGAAAAATATACATACATATATGAAAAGAGACTCAACAGACACATGAAAACATCCATCAGATATGCACAAGCTTCCTCCACCTATGAGAATGAGTGACACATGCATCGATTCCATCCTTGATGAAGATGAGGAGCACAATATCCAGATCCAACCAGAGAATGATCTTTACTATTAATGCACATGTGAAAGCAAGTTAACAAACACGCATCTCAGTTCAACAGAGCTGATGGGATCCACCCTAAACACTCCGTGTGTGGAGGACAGATAGGGCAGATGCCAGTGCAAACCACATAACTCAAGATGGAGGATTGTGAAGAACACATCTCATGAACATCTAACATGAAAGACCAATGAATTGCACATGCAAAGAACTTTCGTTCTTTGATGCCAAAGGCTGAAGGTTTGTCGTCAACATTGTTTTTGCAATGATACGGCCTAAACCACCAATTGGCACCAATTTAGTTCATTATGAAAGTGTAATACGTGATCTTGAGTAAGTACCGTTAGAGTTTGGTTTTGCATGAATATGGCCTAAAGCCACGAGCTCTTTAGATTCCTCATATATGATCCATTATCAATCAGCCATTTTGACTTTGTGGTTTACAAAGGCTTTGGTGTGCTGAAGTCACATCTCGAAAAGATGAAAAAAATAAAAGATGAAAATTATAAACCTGTCAGTAATGTCATCATATGGAGCACATTCTTTACAATGACACACATACTGTTGAATTTAGTTAAAATAGTTCATTCTACAGCTTTCATCTGAATGAACCAACAAAATCAATGGTGAAGATACCAAAGTAGGAAGTATTGGCACCAATTTAGTTTATTATGAAAGTGTAATACTGACCTTGAGGAAAAAGTATTGAACCCAAGAGGCGACACTTTGATACTTTTTGGGTAACAGCCACTAGATGGCGCTCCGGTAGCACAGCCGCCATTATGGGGTGAAAATACTAACTGGAGCATTGAATCCTTCACATCCTACGCACCCAAAATCTGTGAATTTCACTGCCAAATCAGAAGCGCAATAGAACAGTTTTTTAAATTAAGTCACCAGTGAATTGTATGATCCTACAGTAAATGTTGTATTGTCTTATATATGTTTTATTTTACCAGTTGTGGAATCCAACCATTCACCATCTGAGGTAACGTAGTTAGCCTACTTTATTGAGTATTTCCATTTTATGCAACTTTTATTAATAATAAATTAACAATTAATCAATTTAAGATCATCATGTTTAAAGCGAACAATATATTTCAGATCTAGTGGAGTAATAGTAATAATATCTAGGTCTAAATTGAAATAGGTTGTATTGTACGTTTTAATGGATCACGCTACAAACATAATGCTCTTTTAATACATGATGCATTGCTGTGTGCGTTATCCCATAATTCACACTTTTGGACACTTTTGCTTTAACAGACATTAGACAACACTGCAAAATCAAGCTGTTATATTCATATATTTATTGTCCAACATTCCCAATTGATGCATGTCCTTTTCATTTCATATGTTGGTATTAATTCAGTGTTTATAATGCTAATAATGATCATTTTAACCCAAACTGACTGGGTTTTGTAAAAAAAAAAAAAAAAAAAAGAAGAAGAATTAAACACAAAGTGTGTAAAATAAACTGTTAAAAGGATTTGATGATCACTAGTGATAGTATTTTATTCTGTGTTATTATCATTCAGGTTGGATTTCAGCTTTAATGTAGTTTTTTTTTTTTTTTTAACAAAGCAGCTGATATTGCCATAGAAACTAGTGGACTGACGACTCGCTTTCACCCCAAAATGGCGGAAACGCAGGGCTGCTGCGGGGCGCCGGCCGGTGTTTCAATGGAGCGCTCTATTGAGTGTCACTTGTTATTCTTTGCCTTGAGTAAGTAGCTACCATTAGAGTTTGGCAACAGCGCAACCTACTGGTGTAAAGTTGTAAATGAAGGTTAAATTCGATCATAAACATAAATTTACAGTGCTTTCCCATGCAATAATCGCAATGCACTTTGCGATTTGTTAATTTTTGAAACAAACTCTTTCATATAATCACTATAATTCAAACAATAAATGTTATTTTGGCGCTCTTGAATGTGGCGTGACAGCAGTTTTGCCAAGTTCGCGCGGTTTTCCCGTAGCGCCTCAATTCAAACGACACGTGACGTGAACCGCTAATCTCCTCCTCATTACTGCTAGTAGTAATATCACGGAATAAACATGAATGAACAACAAAAGGTATGTTGAAAGATACACTACAACTTACTGAAATGAATCATGTCTCATGTAATCGATCAGTGTTTCAAACTATGTCAATTAAACAGCTTGAGAACAATAAACGTCACGTAACGCCACATTTACCTCAGAAAACACATTCAATGCCCGTCAACTCGATAGTTAGCTAGAAAAATAACTCTGTTTACTTATTGATATGTCATTAATCCTTGATCTAGTCACATTCAAATGCTTATATTTCAACAACGAATTGTAGTAGAAAAAACATTAAATATAAAAACGGCATGTGCTATATAAATGTTTGGCTATACAACTTCTTATCTCTCTAACTGACATACTCCCTGTATAGCTTTAGTTAATAGATGTGTTTTTCTTAAGAAAAACTGACATAATACCAGATATTTAAATCGGAATCAAATAAAATCTAGAGCTTGTGAATCAGAATCGAACTGAATTCTGTGTCAAAATTGTTACAAAAATGGACTCCAATAATCTTTGCTTTATTTAGAACTTAAGAAAATATATTTTTACTGTGTTGGATTGTCATGATTATTGTTAATACAATACTGTCACTAAAATTATTGGCCATACATTTATTTATTTATTTAGGCAAGTTCAATAGCAACATTTGGTTAAATAAACATTATATTAATAATACAACACATTTACAACAAAAAGTTTAGCTCCAACCATAATTAAATACACCTGAACCAGCTAATCAAGTCTAGTGTGTTGGGCTGGTCAGGTCTAGGCCTTAAACTCCATGATGACTGTTTTCATTTCCACAGTTTGAGGTTCAAAGGAAACATCAGCTGCAGCGTTCATTCTGCTGAGAAGAACAGAAGAGAGGTTAGATCTGTGCTTTACAGCATCATATCCAAATGAAGCTTTTGAGAGACTCACGGTATCGCCTCAGACTGGATCTCATCTTCTGACGAAAGGAGAAAGAATATAATCAAAATTACTTTCCGACAAAAACACACGAAGAAATGAGTGGACAGAACTTACGGTTACTGCAACGTTTGCAGGAGTCGTTTCTGCGCTTAGTGCTCCAGAACATAAAAATAGAGCATCCCACGATCACCATCGACAGAAAACCACAGAAAAATAACGCAATGACCTCCATGGGCGTCGCTGACAAATCTGTGCAAGAACATACGAAACCATCATCAACTTTCTTTAAAGTCACCATGAAATCAAAATAGACGATTCTTATTTTTGAATGGAATATTTTAGTGTTTATTCTAAATGATTTATTATTGTGTTAAATTCATGTTCCTCATAATCTTGAGTCAGAATATCTTCTCCTCCCTCTTGCAGCATCTCTTCTCTTCTCTGATGATGAGGGCGGGGCAACCTGTCACTCTGAGATCCACCAATAGCAAACCACAACCATCCAATCAATTCACCACAGACAAAATCAAGCCCCGCCCTACATTTGTTCTTGTTTGCAAAGCGTTCCTCTCAGATATGCGGTACAATAGGGAGGAAAAGATGAGCACAACTTCCGTTTCTTCTTTGCGAGTGAAACGCTTTTCAAACAAGAACAAATGTAGGGCGGGGCTTGATTTTGTCTGTGGGGAATTGATTGGATGGTTGTGGTTTGCTATTGGTGGATCTCATGTGAGTGACAGGTTGCCCCGCCCTCATCATCAGAGAAGAGAAGAGATGCTGCAAGAGGAAGTTATTCTGATTCAAGATTACCAGGAACACGAATTTAAAGCAATAATGATGTTCACCGATAAATCATTTATAATAAACAATAAAATATTCCATAAACAAAACAAGAATTGGTCATCTTTCTTGAAATTTACTGGACGTGAATCACACGCTCACCTGTCTTCTGTATAAAGATGTCCTCGCTCTCCACCCAGATTGAGCTGTCGTTGAAACTGTCTCTCACCCGGCAGCGGTAATAACCGGAGCTGATATCTGTGAGGACTAAGATCTGACCGTTCTGCATCACCACATGAGCGTCGCCCTCTGGTGGAAGGGAGGAGCGGTTCAGAAACCAGGAGAACGTGGGAAACGTTCCTCTGCCGGGGACGCATTTGAGCCGAGCGGCTGCCACCACTGAGTCGGCATCATGGAGGTATGTGACCATGACACGCACAGCGCCACCTACTGGAACTAACACAAACAGGTTCAGAAATAGTCACCGGTTTTGCCAGGTTAGTGCCATCAAACTTCTGATATTCAGAGTTCAGTACTGATCATAATGTTTTTGAAAGAGCTCTTCTGCTCATCAAGGCTGCATTTATTTGATAAAAAATACAGTAAAAATTGTAAAATATTATTACAATGTAAAACAGCTGTTTTTTTTTTTTTTTTTTTTTTTTTTTTAATAGTTTATTTGATAGGGACAGATACCACCAACATAGATCATTATAACAAAACAATCTGATGTCTGTATCACAGTGTGTATAGCCAAAGGCTAATTTGCAACACTTGTCCCTAGAAGGGCCTTTAACAATCAGAAACAATAAATACAACATAATATCTAAAAACCAGTTCATACATTAATAAAACTCAAATAAAAATACTCTATAACTTCCAAACATACACAATATATTCACAATATTAAAGGTGAGTACAAATCTGATTTATCTTTAACCAAGTCTTAAGCCTGGAAGAAAACATTTTAAAATCAGGAATAGTTTTAATGTCGGATGGCAATAAATTCCAGAGCTTAACGCTTCTAACAGAAAAAGCTGTCTGACCAAAACTAGTCCTGCAGTATGGAATTTTACAATCATGGTTTGTATTACTTCTCGTAACTCTACTGCTGTTCTGTCTCTCCACAAATTTACTTAACGGCTCAGGCGATAAATAATTTCTATGTGAATATATAATAGTGTAATTTATTCCTGTGATCAAAGCTGAATTTATTTGAATAAAAATACAGTAAAAATCACAAAATATTATTACAATGTAAAACAGCTGTTTTCTATGTAAATAAATAGTAAAATGTAATTAATTCCCGTGATCAAATCCGAATTTAATTGATTAAAAACAGCAAAAATCACAAAATATTATTACAATGTAAAACAGCTGTTTTCTATGTGAATATATAGTAAAGTGTAATTTATTCCTGTGATCAAAGCTGAATTTTCAGCATCATTACTCCAGTCTTCAGTGTCACATGATCCTTCAGAAATCTAATATGCTGATTTCCAGAAAATAAGTTGCACCTGACTATACATTGATTGTGTATAAGTCACATTGGGTCAAAATGGCATAGTTGAGAGGATAAAAACAGAGATAAATTGCATTATTATTATTATTATTATTATTATTATATTTAAATAAAACGAAACACACTCTTCTGCTCACCCACGTGTAAACGCACAGGATCAGACGTGAGCTGCTGTGTGTCTGTTTGTGCTTTACATTGAGCCGCTCCCTTATCCAGACCAACAGAGACGGGCAGAACGGACCAGGACTCCAGTGAATCCAGACGCTTCACGTCCGTCTCCAGTCCATCCACCAGCAAACTGAACGTCACAGGCGGAGATCCACGTGCCAGACGGCAGCTGACGTTGGCCATCAAGCTGGAGCCATTAAAGAAGACTGTGAACGATAACTTGGGTGTCGAGATGTGATCTGAAAATCATAAAACCGGTTCAGAAATAGGATGCATTTTTAACCGGACATTGAACTAAAACAAATGTAGCACAGGACTTGATTTCTGTCAAATTTGTTACTTTTCACAATGACATGGAGAATTTGGCTGCTGGAAAATCTTGGGTTGACCTCCATCTGGTTGTGAGCTGTGCACGAATATGTCCCAGCATGCCATTCACTCGCCTCGTCCACCGTGAGAGCGTCTTCAGAGAGCCGGTAGAGGTCTGAGTAGGTGTTCACTTCCTGTTTGTCATGATACCATGTGAAGGACAGATGTGTCCCCTTCCTGACGAGACAGCGCAGGGTGAGCTTCTCTCCTTCATAGAGGACTGGTGGATCCGGATCTGAGCTCAAACTGGCACCTACGACTGGAACTGACCGGGACAAAACAACACGACATCATCTGTCAATCAAACTCCATCACACACAGCCAAATAAAGCTGAATTAAAATAAAATAATATATAAATATTAGATGACAAACTTTTACTAAACAAAAGTTAGAAATAAAAAATAATGAAATAAAAAATAAATTAAATAAAAATAAATGAAACTAAAATAGTAATAGTAATATTAAAAAAAAAACTTAATAAAAATATAACAGCACATAACAAAATTACTAAAAATTAAACAAAAAACTTAACTGGTAATAAATAAATCAATAAATAAATAAATAAATACTAAAACTAAAATTGGAATAGAAATAAATTAAACCTAAATCGTAATATTTAAAATAAATAAATAAAATAAAACAAAAAAAAACCACAATAAAATTATTAAAAATTAAACAAATTAAAATTAAACTGGAAATAAATGAAAATAAAATTAAATAAAAAATAAATTAAACCTAAATAGTAATATTTAAAAAATAATGACATTAGATGAAAAACTTGCCTTAAAATAAATGAAATAAAAATAATGAAACAAAAAACAACTGAAATAAAAATAAATTAAACCTAAATAGTAATATTTAAAAAAACAAAAAAACAAAACTAAAGCACAAAGAACAAAAATGACAAAAAATTAAACTAAATTTAAAATGAAACTGGAAATAAAAAAACTAAAATTTAAATAAAAATAAATTAAAACTTAATAGTAATATTTAAAAAACAATGAAATAACAAAACACAAATAATGACATAAAAAATGCTAAAAATTAAAATGAAAACTGAAAATAAAAATACTGAAATTAAAATCAAAACTATATAGACAAACACATAACAAAAACACAAAACAAAATTACTAAAACTTTAATAAAAATGAAAATGAAAACTGAAAATATAAAATAAAAGCTACTTCTAAACATTAATATAAACTATAACAATATAAATATTACTATAATAACAATAGTAAACTTGTAGACTTGTAAAACAAAACATCAGCGGCTTCAGCAGTCGAAGGTCGTCACCTTTAATGACATTAATTCAGCACATGATCCGGTTTTACTCACTCACGACGTGGAACTGGATGGCGTTGCTGGTTTGCCCTTCAGCCGTGACCCTGCAGTAGTACGTGCCCTCTGACCCCTCAGTGACCTGCAGGGTGAAGGTGACCTTGACGTTGTTTTCCGCTTCAATAAGTTCGCCTGTGTCCTTTCGGAGTTCAAAGGTCAGAGGTGAAGACCAGCCTGGAACCTCGCAGTGAAACTGGACTCGAGATTTCAGATAGGCCTTACTGGGTCCAGACAGAACCGGTTTCAGACGCGATCCGCCTGCGCACACCACAAACACTGAGAGAAATTCATCTGGTGTTCAGAACGTGAATCTATTTGATTTCACTGAAATAATCAGTAACACTTTATAATACGGTCACATTAGTTAATGCATTAAATACAGTATTTTTCATTGTTAGTTCATGTTACATGTACACTAATACATTTTAAAGTGTAATCAATTAATTGATTATTTAAGAAATAGAAGTACCGATTTCTGTCACAAGTCCCAACAAAACTGAAACACAAAAGAAGAATCCAATAAATGTGCAGTAAGAGACATGAGTAAATTTCATTGATGCGTTTCTGTCGTAAAAATATCCGTAACTCACCAAAGATTGACATGAGGAGGAAATGGAGGCTTCGGCGCATCATTCACTCGTCTACTGACATCACGACTGTATGTGTGTGTGTGTGTGTGTGTGTGTGTGTTTGTGTGTGTGTGTGTGTGATATCAGCGGGCCGCAGGTCGTTCTCATCATGTGTTCATCAGAGATAACGAGCTTCATCACTGAAGAGGAACGATGGAGTTGAGACGCACAGTATCGTTATCCAAAACTAAAACCATTAAAAAAATTCAATTACTCGTAATAAAATAAACATTAACTGAAATAGAATATAAAAAAACTAAGCTAGATTTAACCCTTGTGCGGTCTTCTTTTGGGAAGTCACACTCAGGGCCTCCAGAGACTCCAGGCAACAAAATGTAATTTTGTAACAAAATAATTGTTTTTTTTAACAAATGTAATTTTACTCTGTTTATTAATGTTTTTACTCCACATTTGTGCACTTTTTGGAGGATTTAACATATTTTTAAAATGTATATAAATAAATTAAACTATGTATTTTTAAATAGGTTTTTATAAAAAAACAGCTTTTTATGTAAAATTCACCAGCAGATGGCAGCAGAGCTCCACTACTTGCTGTTTGACTGACTGAAAGACATCTTTTCACAAGTATTTTCAGTTGGATTCATATCTAAATATTATGAAATCACAATTAGGACAATAAAGGCTACTTTTTGTCAAAGTTTAGTATTTTTTGTAATGAAAAAATCAGTTTTTCAATATTGTTACATTATGATGAGACCCGCTTAGAAAATGGAAAAAATTCATCCTCAAAATCAACATTATTGAAAAACTTATGTTTTTCAGTACCAAAAAATGCTAAACTTTGACAAAAAGTAATTTTTATTGTCATAAATGTGATTTGATAATATTTAGATATGAATCCAGCTGAAAATACTTGTGAAAAGAGTCTTTCAGTCAGTCAAATAGCAAATAGTGGAGCTCTGCTGCCATCTGCTGGTGAATTTTACATAAAAAGCTGTTTTTTTATAAAAACCTATTTAAAAATATATAGTTTAATTTATTTATATACATTTTAAAAATATGATAAATCCTCCAAAAAGTGCACAAACGTGGAGTAAAAACATTAATAAACAGAGTAAAATTACATTTTGTTGCCTGCGGTCTCTGGAGAGACCCTGAATGTGACTTTTTTTTTTTCTACACTAACATAAAAAGAAGTCATCACTCCAATTTTTTTATTTGTAGATCTAGAAAGTGTTAACAACTGTACAAAGTTTAATGTCATTTGGACAAAGAGTCATCATCGTTTGGGGTCTAAAAAGACCCCAAAGACCCTATAAGGGTTAAGTTAAAGTACTAAAATAACTAAAAAACTAAATACTAAAACCTAAAAACTATATGGACGTATATAAAACACACAACAAAATTACTAAAACTTTTAACTAAAATGAAAACAGAAAACATAAAAAAAATCAAAATATCAACAAAAACTATTATAGTATTTACTTTATTGAGAGAATACATTAACAAATGTACAAACTTAAATGCACAAAATAATACTGACAAGAAGCTTTAAAAATACCACAAACATACTTTACACTTCTGACATGTTTACATTTAACACAGCAAGAATAATGAATATAACGATAACGACACCGATATTGTCGGAATCACTTTCAATAAAAACACCGACAGCCAATCAGAATCCATCCTGCTTTAAGAGCTCCAGCATATAAACTTATAAACTGATAATAAACAGAACAATATCGTCCGCTAATATAGTCATCGTTACTGGTGTGAACGGACCAAATTAAACTATAAAAGGCATGACATTTAGGGTGAACTTTGACCTAATATACTAAACTTAGAGTTCATGAGCACAAAGAATAAAACTCTGAATTAAATGAAATCATTGCAAATCTCCTTTCTTCCTCAACTTAAGCTCATTTGGTTTAGCATTATATTTTCCCCCCTTGAGCCAAAAGCAGGTGTAATTTACTTTTTCATGACAGTGAGCAGTTTCAGATCAAGTCGTTGCCTCAGTTTGTTTACCTGAAGACAATGTTTTTAAGTTACCGTTTGTGTTTGTTTTATAATGCGGATGTCGTGTTAGCGTCTGAGCTGTCGTCTCGTGATCGTCGAGTGCTGCTTCACCAGGAAGCGTTTATCAGAGCTGCACTGGAGACAGAATACAGAAGAGATTCAGGAGCAGATAATTACCCTTCTACAAGAAGCATAGAAGTGTTTTAGAAATAGTTTTGGGCATAGCATTAACATTTTGATATATAGTTCAGAAGTAGAAATAGAAAACTTGCATTACTTGTAAAGGATTAGTTCACTTCTGAATTAAAATGTCCTGATAATTTACTCACAGTGGAAAAGAAAATGTCATTGCTGGCTATGCAGGCCTCACTGAGCCATCGGATTTCATCAAAAATATCTTAATTTGTGTTCTGAAGATGAACGAAGGTCTTACGGGTGTGGAACAACATGAGGGCGAGTAATTTTTTGGGTGAACTAACCAAATAATAATCACATAAAAGCTAATGAAACTAAGACTTCTCAGTTCACGTAAAACACTCACCATCACCAACATGTCCTTCAGTCTCTCGATGGCTTTACGATTCGCTCGTCCACGAGACACGTACGACGTCAGAACGACACTGTGAAAAAGGTCAACGGGTCACAAACAAATTGACGTACATCCTATTTTTATGTGAATTTTCCATCACAGCTGCTTAGGATCCAGCATTAGAAACCAAAAACACACACTTACACCTCAGCCAGTATCAGAGCGAACGCGAAGGCCTCCGACGTGATGTAGCTGATGGTGTTCTGGACCTGCTCGGGCAGCGCCTCTTTACACACATTGGTCACATTAGACACGTTTCTGTCTTTAAACGGGCCACAGCCACCCTGATCGAACCTTTAGATGAGAACATGCCAGGATACGGTTTATGAACATGAGGAAAACCACACTAATATAAAACTCACATATTATGAGTGAATACATTTATTAGGTGAATAGGTTTTTGTTATATGTTTCATTACGTCTTATTTAGCTAATGGATTTCACCATACTTGATTAATTGCATTAAGAATTGAAAAGCTGTTTTGTACAAGTTTTGTACAAAAAACATGCAAATGAGGCATAATCTAAGTAAATTTGCATACATTTCCAGCACAAAAATCTTAACATTGGATAAAGCCAGATTCAAAATTGTTCTTTGATTTTGTTGACATATTATAGGTTTTTCAGAAATTTTGGATTTACTCCTTAAATCAGAAAATACTGTCAACAGACAGAAAATAATATATATTTTTACCATGTTTTTAGGAGTAAAAGGTTATATAAATCAGGTGAATGATACATGAACAAACCTTCAGAATATAGATATGAATAAAACTGTAAAGATTTCCGACTTAAACTCACCGCCTTTAAAGATATGGATTTTGATAAAGTGCAATAAAAACACTTTTGGATGTTTTCCTTCCATGTGTTATGGAAGCAAAATAGACCAAAACTGACCAATGCATGAAAAAACACTGTATTATATCATAAATATACTGTACAGTATATATCAGCATTGACTGGTACCTGTTGATATTGACAACTAATGTGACCACAGACATGGAGAGACCCAACAACAGCATGAAATGGAAGAGAACAGATGAACTGGCGGTCCGGAACATTCTCTGAGCCGGAGCACAACAGCGGACCACTGTGAACTGACGAGAGAGATATTATTATATCAGCTGTTTTTAAATATGATCTTAAAACATTCTTTTGGATCGCTTTTGACTTTTCTCTTTTGCAGGGTTATTATAGTTAACTAAAACCATAACAAATATTTTTGTTGCTTGAAATAAATACACGTTTACTTGAATAAAATTAAAATATATACAAATGCAAATGCAAATATCAAACCTTCTTGATGTAGAAGAGGAACAGCAGCCTGAGGGTGCTGATGGCCGGCAGTAGAGGGCAGTAAAACATGCCAACCCATGTGACCGTCTGACTGTTGACCAGGTCCAGCACGTTAAAGGAAATCTCAAACTGCTTCTTGGCTAGTAATGATGAGGATGGAAACTTCTCCACTAATAAGCTATGATGAAAAGAAACATACAGTCATTAACTAAAGTTGAATTTGCGTTCGCTCATAAAACGTTTGCGTTCCACCGAGAATCTTTGCGTTCGCTCATAAATCGTTTGCGTTCCACCGAGAAACTTTGCGTTCGTTCATAAAACGTTTGCGTTCCACCGAGAAACTTTGCGTTCGTTCATAAAACGTTTGCGTTCCACCGAGAAACTTTGCGTTCGTTCATAAAACGTTTGCGTTCCACCGAGAAACTTTGCGTTCGCTCATAAAACGTTTGCGTTCCACCGAGAAACTTTGCGTTCGTTCATAAAACGTTTGCGTTCCACCGAGAAACTTTGCGTTCGTTCATAAAACGTTTGCGTTCCACCGAGAAACTTTGCGTTCGCTCATAAAACGTTTGCGTTCCACCGAGAAACTTTGCGTTCGTTCATAAAACGTTTGCGTTCCACCGAGAAACTTTGCGTTCGCTCATAAAACGTTTGCGTTCCACCGAGAAACTTTGCGTTCGCTCATAAAACGTTTGCGTTCCACCGAGAAACTTTGTGTTCGCTCATACATCGTTTGCGTTCCACCGAGAAACTTTGCGTTCGCTCATAAATCGTTTGCGTTCCACCGAGAAACTTTGCGTTCGTTCATAAAACGTTTGCGCTCCACCGAGAAACTTTGCGTTCGTTCATAAAACGTTTGCGCTCCACCGAGAAACTTTGCGTTCGTTCATAAAACGTTTGCGTTCCACCGAGAAACTTTGCGTTCGCTCATAAAACGTTTGCGCTCCACCGAGAAACTTTGCGTTCGCTCATAAATCGTTTACGTTCCACCGAGAAACTTTGCGTTCGCTCATAAATCGTTTACGTTCCACCGAGAAACTTTGCGTTCGCTCATAAATCGTTTACGTTCCACCGAGAAACTTTGCGTTCGCTCATAAAGCGTTCCACCGAGAAACTTTGCGTTCGCTCATAAAACGTTTGCGCTCCACCGAGAAACTTTGCGTTCGCTCATAAAACGTTTGCGTTCCACCGAGAAACTTTGCGTTCCACCGAGAAACTTTGCGTTCGCTCAAAAAACGTTTGCGTTCCACCGAGAAACTTTGCGTTCGCTCATAAAACGTTTGCGCTCCAGCGAGAAACTTTGCGTTCGCTCATAAAACGTTTGCGTTCCACCGAGAAACTTTGCGTTCCACTGAGAAACTTTGTGTTCGTTCATAAAACGTTTGCGCTCCAGCGAGAAACTTTGCGTTCGCTCATAAAACGTTTGCGTTCCACCGAGAAACTTTGCGTTCCACCGAGAAACTTTGCGTTCGCTCATAAAACGTTTGCGCTCCAGCGAGAAACTTTGCGTTCCACCGAGAAACTTTGCGTTCGCTCATAAAACGTTTGCGTTCCACCGAGAAACTTTGCGTTCGTTCATAAATCGGTTACGTTCCACCGAGAAACTTTGCGTTCGCTCATAAAACGTTTGCGCTCCACCGAGAAACTTTGCGTTCGCTCATAAATCGTTTACGTTCCACCGAGAAACTTTGCGTTCGCTCATAAATCGTTTACGTTCCACCGAGAAACTTTGCGTTCGCTCATAAATCGTTTACGTTCCACCGAGAAACTTTGCGTTCGCTCATAAATCGTTTACGTTCCACCGAGAAACTTTGCGTTCGCTCATAAAACGTTTGCGTTCCACCGAGAAACTTTGCGTTCGTTCATAAAACGTTTGCGTTCCACCGAGAAACTTTGCGTTCGTTCATAAAACGTTTGCGTTCCACCGAGAAACTTTGCGTTCGCTCATAAAACGTTTGCGTTCCACCGAGAAACTTTGCGTTCGTTCATAAAACGTTTGCGTTCCACCGAGAAACTTTGCGTTCGCTCATAAAACGTTTGCGTTCCACCGAGAAACTTTGCGTTCGTTCATAAAACGTTTGCGTTCCACCGAGAAACTTTGCGTTCGCTCATAAAACGTTTGCGTTCCACCGAGAAACTTTGTGTTCGCTCATACATCGTTTGCGTTCCACCGAGAAACTTTGCGTTCGCTCATAAATCGTTTGCGTTCCACCGAGAAACTTTGCGTTCGTTCATAAAACGTTTGCGCTCCACCGAGAAACTTTGCGTTCGCTCATAAATCGTTTGCGTTCCACCGAGAAACTTTGCGTTCGCTCATAAATCGTTTGCGTTCCACCGAGAAACTTTGCGTTCGCTCATAAATCGTTTGCGTTCCACCGAGAAACTTTGCGTTCGCTCATAAATCGTTTGCGTTCCACCGAGAAACTTTGCGTTCGCTCATAAATCGTTTGCGTTCCACCGAGAAACTTTGCGTTCGCTCATAAATCGTTTGCGTTCCACCGAGAAACTTTGCGTTCGCTCATAAATCGTTTGCGTTCCACCGAGAAACTTTGCGTTCGCTCATAAATCGTTTGCGTTCCACCGAGAAATTTTGCGTTCGCTCATAAATCGTTTGCGTTCCACCGAGAAACTTTGCGTTCCACCGAGAAACTTTGCGTTCGCTCATAAAACGTTTGCGTTCCACCGAGAAACTTTGCGTTCCACCGAGAAACTTTGCGTTCGCTCATAAAACGTTTGCGTTCCACCGAGAAACTTTGTGTTCGCTCAAAAAACGTTTGCGTTCCACCGAGAAACTTTGCGTTCGTTCATAAAACGTTTGCGTTCCACCGAGAAACTTTGCATTCGCTCAAAAAACGTTTGCGTTCCACCGAGAAACTTTGCGTTCCACCGAGAAACTTTGTGTTCGCTCATAAAACGTTTGCGTTCCACCGAGAAACTTTGCGTTCGCTCAAAAAACGTTTGCGTTCCACCGAGAAACTTTGCGTTCGTTCATAAAACATTTGCGTTCCACCGAGAAACTTTGCGTTCGCTCAAAAAACGTTTGCGTTCCACCGAGAAACTTTGCGTTCCACCGAGAAACTTTGCGTTCGTTCATAAAACGTTTGCGTTCCACCGAGAAACTTTGCGTTCCACCGAGAAACTTTGCGTTCCACCGAGAAACTTTGCGTTCGCTCATAAAACGTTTGCGTTCCACCGAGAAACTTTGCGTTCGCTCAAAAAACGTTTGCGTTCCACCGAGAAACGTTTGCGTTCCACCGAGAAACTTTGCGTTCGTTCATAAAACGTTTGCGTTCCACCGAGAAACTTTGCGTTCGCTCATAAAACGTTTGCGTTCCACCGAGAAACGTTGCGTTCCACCGAGAAACTTTGTGTTCGTTCATAAAACGTTTGCGTTCCACCGAGAAACTTTGCGTTCGTTCATAAAACGTTTGCGTTCCACCGAGAAACTTTGCGTTCGCTCAAAAAACTTTTGCGTTCCACCGAGAAACGTTTGCGTTCCACCGAGAAACTTTGCGTTCGCTCATAAAATGTTTGCGTTCCACCGAGAAACTTTGCGTTCCACCGAGAAACTTTGTGTTCGTTCATAAAACGTTTGCGCTCCAGCGAGAAACTTTGCGTTCGCTCATAAAACGTTTGCGTTCCACCGAGAAACTTTGCGTTCCACCGAGAAACTTTGCGTTCGCTCATAAAACGTTTGCGTTCCACCGAGAAACTTTGCGTTCGCTCATAAAACGTTTGCGTTCCACCAAGAAACTTTGCGTTCGCTCATAAAACGTTTGCGTTCCAACGAGAAACTTTGCGTTCGCTCATAAAACGTTTGCGTTCCACCGAGAAACTTTGCGTTCCACCGAGAAACTTTGTGTTCGTTCATAAAACGTTTGCGCTCCAGCGAGAAACTTTGCGTTCGCTCATAAAACGTTTGCGTTCCACCGAGAAACTTTGCGTTCCACCGAGAAACTTTGCGTTCGCTCATAAAACGTTTGCGTTCCACCGAGAAACTTTGCGTTCGCTCATAAAACGTTTGCGTTCCACCGAGAAACTTTGCGTTCGCTCATAAAACGTTTGCGTTCCACCGAGAAACTTTGCGTTCGCTCATAAAACGTTTGCGTTCCACCGAGAAACTTTGCGTTCGCTCATAAAACGTTTGCGTTCCACCGAGAAACTTTGCGTTCGCTCATAAAACGTTTGCGTTCCACCGAGAAACTTTGCGTTCGCTCATAAAACGTTTGCGTTCCACCGAGAAACTTTGCGTTCGCTCATAAAACGTTTGCGTTCCACCGAGAAACTTTGCGTTCGCTCATAAAACGTTTGCGTTCCACCGAGAAACTTTGCGTTCGCTCATAAAACGTTTGCGTTCCACCGAGAAACTTTGCGTTCGCTCATAAAACGTTTGCGTTCCACCGAGAAACTTTGCGTTCCACCGAGAAACTTTGCGTTCGCTCATAAAACGTTTGCGTTCCACCGAGAAACTTTGCGTTCGCTCATAAAACGTTTGCGTTCCACTGAGAAACTTTGCGTTCCACCGAGAAACTTTGTGTTCGTTCATAAAACGTTTGCGCTCCAGCGAGAAACTTTGCGTTCGCTCATAAAACGTTTGTGTTCAATATTTGAGCTCAAAGGAGTTCAATAAAGTATGAGTAACTCACGCTCTTGGGTAAGCCACAAAAAACGCAGTGAAGAAACACTCCAGGAAGTTGAAGATGGTGAGTTTGTACATCTCCTTCCCAAACTCGTTCTCTCCACAAACTGGGATTTGTTTACAGACTTTGGTATCACTGCAATTCTGAGCACAGATAAAGAGACATTAGCAAAAGTCCCCATTTGCTTTCATGTAATCTCATTGTCTACAACTGAGAAATGAAAGAGATTTCATTGGTGACTGTTTTTCCCTGTGAACAAACCTGTTCAGCTGGAGGTCTAATGAGGAAGAACAGATAGATGCCCAAAGATGCCAACTTCAGGAAAATGCTCCTGTAATATTCACATAAATTTACGTCAAGTCAAAGGTGTTTGTATAGCGCTTGTCAATACACATCGTTTTCAAAGCAGTTTTACAGAAAATCATGATGTTAATGTTTATAATATCTTAATATCTTTATGCCTTATAGTTACATTTAAGTGATTACAGCTGGACAATAGTATTGCTTTATGTGAATATAATGTATGTATGCGAAGAAAGTTGGACATATATATATATATATATATATATATATATATATATATATATATATATATATATATATATATATATATTCAACTTTATATAAAGAGCTATAAAGTAATAAATATTGCTGTATTTAATACCACAGGGACACACACCAGAGGTCAAAGTGCATGACCTGTCTGACCTGATTAGGGTGAGGTTGAGCTGGATGGTGAGTGAGTAATCTTCAAACTCTGAGACCTTACTGAAGATGTGCGGCAACACGTAGTTTATTGTCGTCATTGTGATCGGAGGAAGATACTCAAGCATCAGTGACAAAGTCCAGTGAAGATCCTTATGCTGACAAGAGAGAATAATGTCTGGACATCAATCATTAGGAAACTCACTGCAACAATTGAGAAAATAATGAACATTCAAGCATGAAGACCTGTTCTAGTAGAGCCCAAAAAACAACATCAAGGTTCTGTAAAAGGACATGATAATATGGCCTCTTTAATTATTCATTATACATGTACAGTACCTCATTTCGTGACAGAACAATGGAGTAATGGATCAGAGTGAATGAGCTTCCCAGAAGAATCAGCACAAGGAAGTTCAGAAAGACCCGAAAGAGGATGAGCTGAACCCAGTGTCTGAGCGATCGGCTCTGGACTCGCTCGTGAAACGTCTGCTCTTCTAGATCCATCTGAAGCAGAGGTCAGAGGTCATCGAGACAATAGGAATGCTGTTCCTGTATCTCTCTGAGTCTGATTGATTGTTGATTTCTCACCTTCAATTCGTTTCTGATGAAGTTTTGTTTCAGTGATGCTGCTTGATGGTCCTGGATGCAGAAATCCCACCCACAGAAAACCTTGTAACTCAGGTTGGAACTGAAGCGATTTCCAGTGAGCCATGAGTGTTTGTAGCCCACCACCGTCCTGAAAGAGAGCAGCGCAGTGGACATCAGTGTACGGAGAGCCTAAAGGGACATAGTGATGGAAAAATTTGAATTCATTGCTTTTGTGTGCGCTCACAAATCTTCTGCGTTCCCCAAAGTTCTACCAAGACACTTTTCATCCACTCAAAAAATGTTTGCATTCTACCGAGAAACTTTGTTTTCGCTTGCAAACTTTTGCGTTCCACCCAGAAACTTTGAGTTCGCTCACAAAATCTTTTAATTCTACCAAGAATCTTTGAGTTCGCTCACTAAACTTTTTAATTCTACAGAGAATCTTTGCATTCGCTCAAAAAACGGTTAAATTCTACCAAGAATCTTTGCGTTCGCTCACAAAATGGTTTAATTCTACCAAGAATGGTTTAATTCTACCAAGAATCTTTGCGTTTGCTCACTAAATGGTTTAATTCTACAGAGAATCTTTGCGTTCGCTCACTAAATGGTTTAATTCTACCAAGAATCTTTGAGTTCGCTCACTAAACATTTTAATTCTACAGAGAATCTTTGCATTCGCTCAAAAAACGGTTAAATTCTACCAAGAGTCTTTGCGTTCGCTCACAAAATGGTTTAATTCTACCAAGAATGGTTTAATTCTACCAAGAATCTTTGCGTTTGCTCACTAAATGGTTTAATTCTACAGAGAATCTTTGCGTTCGCTCACTAAATGGTTTAATTCTACAGAGAATCTTTGCGTTCGCTCACTAAATGGTTTAATTCTACAGAGAATCTTTGCGTTTGCTCACTAAATGGTTTAATTCTACAGAGAATCTTTGCGTTCGCTCACTAAATGGTTTAATTCTACAGAGAATCTTTGCGTTCGCTCACTAAATGGTTTAATTCTACCAAGAATGGTTTAATTCTACCAAGAATCTTTGCGTTTGCTCACTAAATGGTTTAATTCTACCAAGAATCTTTGAGTTCGCTCACTAAACATTTTAATTCTACAGAGAATCTTTGCATTCGCTCAAAAAACGGTTAAATTCTACCAAGAATCTTTGCGTTCGCTCACAAAATGGTTTAATTCTACCAAGAATGGTTTAATTCTACCAAGAATCTTTGCGTTCGCTCACTAAATGGTTTAATTCTACCAAGAATGGTTTAATTCTACCAAGAATCTTTGCGTTTGCTCACTAAATGGTTTAATTTTACCAAGAATGGTTTAATTCTACCAAGAATCTTTGCGTTCGCTCACTAAATGGTTTAATTCTACCAAGAATCTTTGCGTTCGCTCACTAAATGGTTTAATTCTACCAAGAATGGTTTAATTCTACCAAGAATCTTTGCGTTCGCTCACTAAATGGTTTAATTCTACAGAGAATCTTTGCGTTCGCTCACTAAATGGTTTAATTCTACCAAGAATCTTTGAGTTCGCTCACTAAATGGTTTAATTCTACCAAGAATCTTTGAGTTCGCTCACTAAACATTTTAATTCTACAGAGAATCTTTGCATTCGCTCAAAAAACGGTTAAATTCTACCAAGAATCTTTGCGTTCGCTCACAAAATGGTTTAATTCTACCAAGAATGGTTTAATTCTACCAAGAATCTTTGCGTTCGCTCACTAAATGGTTTAATTCTACCAAGAATGGTTTAATTCTACCAAGAATCTTTGCGTTTGCTCACTAAATGGTTTAATTCTACCAAGAATGGTTTAATTCTACCAAGAATCTTTGCGTTCGCTCACTAAATGGTTTAATTCTACCAAGAATGGTTTAATTCTACAGAGAATCTTTGCGTTTGCTCACTAAATGGTTTAATTCTACCAAGAATGGTTTAATTCTACCAAGAATCTTTGCGTTCGCTCACTAAATGGTTTAATTCTACAGAGAATCTTTGCGTTTGCTCACTAAATGGTTTAATTCTACCAAGAATGGTTTAATTCTACCAAGAATCTTTGCGTTCGCTCACTAAATGGTTTAATTCTACAGAGAATCTTTGCGTTTGCTCACTAAATGGTTTAATTCTACCAAGAATGGTTTAATTCTACCAAGAATCTTTGCGTTCGCTCACTAAATGGTTTAATTCTACAGAGAATCTTTGCGTTTGCTCACTAAATGGTTTAATTCTACCAAGAATGGTTTAATTCTACCAAGAATCTTTGCGTTCGCTCACTAAATGGTTTAATTCTACAGAGAATCTTTGCGTTTGCTCACTAAATGGTTTAATTCTACCAAGAATGGTTTAATTCTACCAAGAATCTTTGCGTTCGCTCACTAAATGGTTTAATTCTACAGAGAATCTTTGCGTTTGCTCACTAAATGGTTTAATTCTACCAAGAATGGTTTAATTCTACCAAGAATCTTTGCGTTCACTCACTAAATGGTTTAATTCTACCAAGAATCTTTGCGTTCGCTCACTAAATGGTTTAATTCTACAGAGAATCTTTGTGTTTGCTCACTAAATGGTTTAATTCTACCAAGAATGGTTTAATTCTACAGAGAATCTTTGCGTTCGCTCACTAAACGGTTTAATTCTACTAAGAATGGTTTAATTCTACAGAGAATCTTTGCGTTCGCTCACTAAATGGTTTAATTCTACCAAGAATCTTTGCGTTTGCTCACTAAATGGTTTAATTCTACCAAGAATGGTTTAATTCTACCAAGAATCTTTGCGTTCGCTCACTAAATGGTTTAATTCTACCAAGAATCTTTGCGTTCGCTCACTAAATGGTTTAATTCTACCAAGAATGGTTTAATTCTACAGAGAATCTTTGCGTTTGCTCACTAAATGGTTTAATTCTACCAAGAATGGTTTAATTCTACCAAGAATCTTTGCGTTCGCTCACTAAATGGTTTAATTCTACAGAGAATCTTTGCGTTTGCTCACTAAATGGTTTAATTCTACCAAGAATGGTTTAATTCTACCAAGAATCTTTGCGTTCGCTCACTAAATGGTTTAATTCTACAGAGAATCTTTGCATTTGCTCACTAAATGGTTTAATTCTACCAAGAATGGTTTAATTCTACCAAGAATCTTTGCGTTCGCTCACTAAATGGTTTAATTCTACAGAGAATCTTTGCGTTTGCTCACTAAATGGTTTAATTCTACCAAGAATGGTTTAATTCTACCAAGAATCTTTGCGTTCGCTCACTAAATGGTTTAATTCTACAGAGAATCTTTGCGTTTGCTCACTAAATGGTTTAATTCTACCAAGAATGGTTTAATTCTACCAAGAATCTTTGCGTTCGCTCACTAAATGGTTTAATTCTACAGAGAATCTTTGCGTTTGCTCACTAAATGGTTTAATTCTACCAAGAATGGTTTAATTCTACCAAGAATCTTTGCGTTCGCTCACTAAATGGTTTAATTCTACCAAGAATCTTTGCGTTCGCTCACTAAATGGTTTAATTCTACAGAGAATCTTTGTGTTTGCTCACTAAATGGTTTAATTCTACCAAGAATGGTTTAATTCTACAGAGAATCTTTGCGTTCGCTCACTAAACGGTTTAATTCTACTAAGAATGGTTTAATTCTACAGAGAATCTTTGCGTTCGCTCACTAAATGGTTTAATTCTACCAAGAATCTTTGCGTTTGCTCACTAAATGGTTTAATTCTACCAAGAATGGTTTAATTCTACCAAGAATCTTTGCGTTCGCTCACTAAATGGTTTAATTCTACAGAGAATCTTTGCGTTTGCTCACTAAATGGTTTAATTCTACCAAGACTGGTTTAATTCAAGAATGGTTTAATTCTACCAAGAATCTTTGCGTTCGCTCACTAAATGGTTTAATTCTACAGAGAATCTTTGCGTTCGCTCACTAAACGGTTTAATTCTACCAAGAATGGTTTAATTCTACAGAGAATCTTTGCGTTCGCTCACTAAACGGTTTAATTCTACCAAGAATGGTTTAATTCTACCAAGAATCTTTGCGTTCGCTCACTAAATGGTTTAATTCTACCAAGAATCTTTGCGTTCACTCACAAAACGGTTTAATTCTACAGAGAATCTTTGCGTTTGCTCACTAAATGGTTTAATTCTACCAAGAATCTTTGCGTTCGCTCACTAAATGGTTTAATTCTACAGAGAATCTTTGCGTTTGCTCACTAAATGGTTTAATTCTACCAAGAATGGTTTAATTCTACCAAGAATCTTTGCGTTCGCTCACTAAATGGTTTAATTCTACAGAGAATCTTTGCGTTTGCTCACTAAATGGTTTAATTCTACCAAGAATGGTTTAATTCTACCAAGAATCTTTGCGTTCGCTCACTAAATGGTTTAATTCTACAGAGAATCTTTGCGTTTGCTCACTAAATGGTTTAATTCTACCAAGAATCTTTGCGTTCGCTCACTAAATGGTTTAATTCTACAGAGAATCTTTGCGTTTGCTCACTAAATGGTTTAATTCTACCAAGAATGGTTTAATTCTACCAAGAATCTTTGCGTTCGCTCACTAAATGGTTTAATTCTACAGAGAATCTTTGCGTTTGCTCACTAAATGGTTTAATTCTACCAAGAATGGTTTAATTCTACCAAGAATCTTTGCGTTCGCTCACTAAATGGTTTAATTCTACAGAGAATCTTTGCGTTTGCTCACTAAATGGTTTAATTCTACCAAGAATCTTTGCGTTCGCTCACTAAATGGTTTAATTCTACAGAGAATCTTTGCGTTTGCTCACTAAATGGTTTAATTCTACCAAGAATGGTTTAATTCTACCAAGAATCTTTGCGTTCGCTCACTAAATGGTTTAATTCTACAGAGAATCTTTGCGTTTGCTCACTAAATGGTTTAATTCTACCAAGAATCTTTGCGTTCGCTCACTAAATGGTTTAATTCTACAGAGAATCTTTGTGTTTGCTCACTAAATGGTTTAATTCTACCAAGAATGGTTTAATTCTACAGAGAATCTTTGCGTTCGCTCACTAAACGGTTTAATTCTACTAAGAATGGTTTAATTCTACAGAGAATCTTTGCGTTCGCTCACTAAATGGTTTAATTCTACCAAGAATCTTTGCGTTTGCTCACTAAATGGTTTAATTCTACCAAGAATGGTTTAATTCTACCAAGAATCTTTGCGTTCGCTCACTAAATGGTTTAATTCTACAGAGAATCTTTGCGTTTGCTCACTAAATGGTTTAATTCTACCAAGACTGGTTTAATTCAAGAATGGTTTAATTCTACCAAGAATCTTTGCGTTCGCTCACTAAATGGTTTAATTCTACAGAGAATCTTTGCGTTCGCTCACTAAACGGTTTAATTCTACCAAGAATGGTTTAATTCTACAGAGAATCTTTGCGTTCGCTCACTAAACGGTTTAATTCTACCAAGAATGGTTTAATTCTACCAAGAATCTTTGCGTTCGCTCACTAAATGGTTTAATTCTACCAAGAATCTTTGCGTTCACTCACAAAACGGTTTAATTCTACAGAGAATCTTTGCGTTCGCTCACTAAATGGTTTAATTCTACCAAGAATGGTTTAATTCTACAGAGAATCTTTGCGTTTGCTCACTAAATGGTTTAATTCTACCAAGAATGGTTTAATTCTACAGAGAATCTTTGCGTTCGCTCACTAAACGGTTTAATTCTACTAAGAATGGTTTAATTCTACAGAGAATCTTTGCGTTTGCTCACTAAATGGTTTAATTCTACCAAGAATGGTTTAATTCTACAGAGAATCTTTGCGTTCGCTCACTAAACGGTTTAATTCTACTAAGAATGGTTTAATTCTACAGAGAATCTTTGCGTTCGCTCACTAAACGGTTTAATTCTACCAAGAATGGTTTAATTCTACAGAGAATCTTTGCGTTCGCTCACTAAACGGTTTAATTCTACCAAGAAACTTTGTTTGCTTTTTAGAATTTGTAAAATATTTTCCATACTACATTCAGGTTCAAAATCAGAGGTTCTCTGAGAACACTGAAGTTGTGAGTTAATGCAAAAACATTGAAATTATTCTCATATTTTTCCATCACCATGTCCCTTTATGGGGTCCATATTAATGAAGCTATTCACTACAAATCAGAGGAGAAATGATTCCACAGATACATGTTATGAATGTTCCCAGTTCAACAGCTGTTAAATTCTATGCACAGCATTTGTAAACTTAGAGATGAGTTTAAATGATTTTCTGTAGTATTAGACATTATGCTGTTGATATAGTCTATGGTTATAGCGCCACTTAGTGGTCAAGAGCAGCAAATGCATGTTGCTGCTGAAATCTCTTATTCTGAATGAGCAGCATCTCCATCTGTAACTTGAACCAGGAACATTCACTTAACAGCTCAGGGGTGAATGATCTGACCTGCGGACCACCATGATGATGCTGAGGAAGAGGATAGAGATCATGCCAAGTAGAAAGAGGATCGGAGTGTTTAAACAGTCTAAATCAAGAGACCCACGAGTGTAGAAACTATGAAACACTGGAGAGTGTTCAAGAACACCCTGGAAAACACAGAGAACAGACCCAGAAGAGATGTGTTTAGAGAGAGAAAAACAGCATACCGAGTGTTAAAGACAGCTGAAGAAAATAAGACCAATGACCTTGTTTACATTCTCAAGAATGTACATCAAATAAACACATAAATCTCACTGCCGTAAACAATTAAGACAATATCCTGATTAACAGAAATCACCATACATTCATTTATATATGTGCATGTCAAAAGAAGTTGTGAAAAGTCAAGCAATAAAATAAAAACTTATTTTACTACATTAACAGAAAGAATATAAGTCAATATAAAGGCAAATGCAGCATAACAAGCCACTTGTCTTATTTTGCTCTCTGGTCACAGTGAGCGAGTGTTCAGTTATAGTAAATGAGTTGATTCAATAAATGTTGGTCAGACTGAAAAATTAGAGAGCGACCGTCATAAAATGACTTACCGATCCGACAAAAATGTCTTTATATCCAAGAGGTAAACGCTGATGTCCTAAAAGAAATCAAATAACTCAGTTTTATCAGTTTTAATGCATCATGTTTAACTCTAAAAGCCCGTTCACACCAAAAACGATTACTATAATGATAACTACATTAACGTTCACACCAATAAAGATAAAGATATAGTTCTAAAAATCGTTCTAAATATAAACAAACAGCAGATTCCACACCACAACTATAACGATAACGGTACAGTGAAACAATATTGTTAGAATCACATTCAGAATGAACAATAAAATCATTGACAGCCAATCAGAATCCATCCTGCTTCAGAGCTTGAGCATTTAAAGGTACAGTAAGCAATTTCTGAGAAACGCTGTTGATATTTGAGATCAACAAAACAGACACACCCCTACCCAAAAGGATCACACCCCCAACTTTATAGCTCCGCCCCAAAATTCACAAACACTATGCACCACAGGCACCTCCCCCCTGATGACTGGACACGCCTCTTACTGCTGATTGGCTACAAGTGTGTTGTGGTGCACGGTCCACTTTCAACAGTGTTTCGCAGAAATCGCACTTTACGAGTGATATTGCGCTGGTGTAGATGCTATTATGATTATCATTATCTTCATAGTTATCGGACTAGTTGTGAACGGGCCTTTTAAGAGACAGCAGACCCTCACCATTCATACTCGAGTTCTCCCTGTACACCAGCGTCGGCGTCAGCACAGATCCAGCGATGATGACGCAGTACAGCAGGTTTAAACACAGCAAGTACCGCAGGAACACAAAGTACGCCTTCACCCCGACACCAAACTGACCTGTAGACCAGATCAGATACGGTTAACCGCTCTGTCATCATGTACTCACCTACACAACATTAACATACGCGACAGTCACCTTCGATCTTATGGAGCGTGTGACTCCATGGCAACAGTCTTGAGAGGGCCCTGCCCACATGCTCCTTTATGCGCCGCCTTGTGGTTTGCTGGCTCCGCCTCCACGATTCCCAGTTGCCAATGCTGCTTCTCTGCAGGTTCTGCTGCTTTCTGATTGGCACAAACAAAACACTGAAATTGACCACTAGATGGTGACGTGTCTGTGTATAATTCACACAATCCACTACTGATAATACAACGTTTGAAGGATCCCCAATATAGATACTTCTGTATTTCTGTTGTATGAAATGTATATCAAAATATCATCCTGCATCTTCTTTGGAAGTCACCTGATGTCTCTCTTGTCCTGCAGACAGACAGGCAGAGCGCTGAGCGGCACGCTGGGGTTCCAGGAGACTCTGTCCAGGTGAAAACTCTCATCCGAATCATGTGTGACGGCATCTGCGTGAGTTCGTAGATGAGCCTGTGAGCTCGGCAACAGGCCGAATATCTCAGTCTGATAATATTCGCACGAGTCGCTGGACAGATCCGAGTTGCAGCTGTCATCTGTGCGGACAAACATCATACATATCACTGCTAGAAATTGATAGTAAATTTCACAACAAATTACAAAGAAATGAGAAGCAACACATTGAATTAAACATGAAATTTTGAAGTAGAAAGACTAAAATGATGTATTTCCCTGTAAAACAGTACAATAATCTGTTTTATTTACAGCACTGCAAAAAAATGTTTTTCTGCCTCAGTGTTTTTTGTCTTATTTTCCAGTACAACTATCTAAACATTTTTAAATCAAGATATATTTACATGAGAGTTTGTGCTTAAAACAAAAACAAAAATCTGCCAATGGAAAATATGCAAGAATATGCAATGTTTTTATTGGAATATGCAAGAATATGAAATGCTTTTTATTGGAATATGAAACTTTTTATTGGAATATGCAACATTTTTTATTGGAATATGCGAGAATATGCAACACTTTTTATTGGAATATGAAACTTTTTATTGGAATATGCAAGAATATCCAATGCTTTTTATTGGAATATGCAACATTTTTTATTGGAATGTGCAAGAATATGCAACACTTTTTATTGGAATATGAAACGTTTTTTATTGGAATATGCAAGAATATGCAAGGCTTTTTATTGGAATATGCAAGAATATGCAACACTTTTTATTGGAATATGAAACATTTTTTATTGGAATATGCAAGAATATGCAACACTTTTTATTGGAATATGAAACGTTTTTTATTGGAATATGCAAGAATATGCAAGGCTTTTTATTGGAATATGCAAGAATATGCAACACTTTTTATTGGAATATGAAACTTTTTTATTGGAATATGCAAGAATAAGCAAGGCTTTTTATTGGAATATGTAAGAATATCCAATGCTTTTTATTGGAATATGCAACATTTTTTATTGGAATATGCAAGAATATGCAACACTTTTTATTTGAATATGAAACGTTTTTTATTGGAATATACAAGAATATGCAACACTTTTTATTGGAATATGAAAGTTTTTTTTATTGGAATATGCGAGAATATGAAATGCTTTTTATTGGAATATGCAAGAATATGCAACATTTTTTATTGGAATATGCAAGAATATGCAACACTTTTTTTGGAATATGAAATTTTTTTTATTGGAATATGCAAGAATATGCAACACTTTCTATTGGAATATGAAACGTCTTTTATTAGAATATGCAACACTTTTTATTTGAATATGCAACACCTTTTATTGGAATATGAAACTTTTTTTATTGGAATATGCAAGAACATGCAACACTTTTTATTGGAATATGAAACTTTTTTTATTGAAACATGCAAGAATATGCAAGGCTTTTATTGGAATATGCAAGAATATTGTTTAAAAAAAAGTGGCATATTCTTGCATATTTCAATTTAAAAAAATGAATGCAAAGGGAAAACAAGATTATTTTTCTCACCCCATTGGCAGATATTTTTCCTTGTTTTAAACATAAACTCACTTCATTTTGATCAACTTGTCTGTAAACAAGCCCAAAATCTCAAGTCATTTGCTTCTCTAGTTAATGTATCCTGATGTGTTAATGTTTAGATATTTGCGCTGGAAAATGACAAAAATATAGAGGAAGATTTTTTTTTCTTGACATTTGGTGTTCTTAACATTCAGACACATTAAGAACACCTAAAATACTGTATTCTAATACTTCATAAGTTTTTGTTTTTAAAAAGCAGCTTTGGTGTCGTCGGCGATTAAAGCAAGAAAGAAAGAGGTGAGATGCATTTCTGCAAACAAACCACAGAAGGAGAAGGAAGTCAAGTCTCTGTTGAAACTCTAAATCATCAGAGGAAACTGATGTGCATAAAGAAGCTATGATAAGCTATGATGATATATCACTTGATCAATGATGAAGATGATGACGGACTCTGTCACAGAAACACACACACACTCACAAATACATTTCTTTACCTGATAGGAGTCTTTGGAAGTTTGGTATCCTGTCTTTTGTCTCCATCATCATCATCGGTCAGTGCCGAGGCCTTACAAACACACATACAGACTCATATGAACACAGGACAAGCATACAGACTTCAAGTGTGGAGGGACTCTCCTCTTGTTCGCAGTTCTCAGTGTGTTTAAGGAAGGCGAAATGCATGAGAGATGCAGGAAGTCATGTGATGAACGTGGGTGTCGCATCAGAATGAGTCAAAAGATGTGAGTGGGATCTTGACACAAAGTTTTACATGTTTAATAAGTTGAATCTGAAGGATCTCTGGTGAGGTGAGGACAGATGTTTGATGACCCTTTCTGCTTTTCACACTGAGTTGGAGTGGTTTCTGACCAACACTATTAAGTGACACTTCCAGGTGTTCATGATTAGCATTTTTAAAACAATCATTTTATAGAGATTATGCTTACAAAAAGCTGAGCCGTTTGGATGGTTGCTAAGTGGTTGCCAGGGTGTTGCTATGTGGTTGCTAGGGCATTGCTATGAAGTTGCTAGGTTGTTCAGGGTGGGTGCTAGGGGATTGTTTGGGTGTTCTGGATGGTTGCTAAGAGATTGCTAAGCAGTTATGGTGTTCTGGAAGGTTTCTAGGTGGTTGCTAAGGTGTTGCTAGGTAGTTGCTGAAGTGTTCTGGGTGGTTGCTCTGCAATTTCTATGGTACTCTTGAGTGGTTACTAGGCAGATTCTATGGTACCTTGAGTTGTTGCTAGGCTTTTTGCTAGGGTGTTGTGGGTAGTTGCTAGTGTGTTAGGCAGTTGCTAAGGTACTCTGGGTGGTTGCAAGGCTGTTTCTAGGGTGTTCTGGGTGGTTGCTAGGCAGTTTCTAGTGTGTTCTGGGTGGTTGCTAGGCAGTTTCTATGGTACTCTAAGTGGTTTCTAAGCTAGGTTGTTCTGATTGGTTGCTAGGGTGATGCTAGTTTGTTGTCTTGATGTTCTGGATAGTTGCTAGGTGGTAGCTAGGGTGTTCTGGCTGGTTTCTAGGTGGTTGCTAGGGTGATGATAGGCAGCCTTCATGGTACCTTGAGTGGTTGCTAAGGTGTTGTGGGTTGTTAGTTACTAGGGTGTTAGGCAGTTGCTAAGGTGCTCTAGGTGGTTGCTAGGCTGTTTCTAGGGTGTTCTGCATGGTTGCTAGGGTGTTGCTAGGCAGTTGCTGAAGTGTTCTGGGTTGTTGCTCTGTAGTTTCTATGGTACTCTTGAGTGGTTTCTAGGTTGTTCTGATTGGTTGCTAGGGTGTTGCAAGTCAGTTGTTTTGGCATTCTGGATAGTTGCTAGTTCTTAGGTAGGGTGTTCTGGCTGGTTTCTAGGTGGTTGCTAGGCAGTTTCTATGGTACTTTGAGTGGTTGCTAGGGTGTTGTGGGTGGTTGCTAGGAGGTTGAGGGTAATTGCTAGGTTGTTAGGCAGTTGGGTGGTTGCTAGGGTGCTGCTAAGCAGTTGATAGGGTTTTATGGGTAAAAATGTGTATTCACTCATTTCTGTAACTTTTAACACTTATGCATTTGTATGACACTTTCATCCAATGCAACTTATATTGCAAATAAGGTTTATATTTTAATCAGTTCATGCGTCACCTGGGAATCGAACCCATGACCTTTATGTTGTGAGCGCAAGGATCTACTTTTTGAGCTACAGGAATGTGTTAATATTATTGATTAAATCTAAAAGGACAGTACAGTAATGTAATCTAAAATATTTCCAAATAATATTTTACACATTTATAATATTAATATATCACAGTATAAATTAGTTATTTATACATGAAAATATATAGTCTTAGGATAGGGGTCCCTCGACCAAGCATGATTCTGTGTCATCTCAAGATTGAAAACCTACAGATAAACATGCATTCTGATAAACATCTTCTCGGTTGTGAGTTAGTAAGTGCTGCCATGTTACATAATAATTTTGTGGTTGATATGTACACAATCATTATATGGAAAATGTGCCAATTGACGTCATTACTGAAGAATCTCACACAAGCAGAATCTAAACCACTGATGCGCGCGCACGCTCACACTTCCTCCATCAGAGCATCGATGAGCTGTTCTGCAAGTTTAACAATAGAAAGAAAAGAGAGAGAGAGAGAGATGAGTAAGAACAGACCGCAGAGCGTTCCTGGAGCAAAACGCGTCTAAACGGGCACTGAAGTGAAGTTGCCAACAGGTTAGATCTCTATTTTCTGTTTGGTCATATTTATAAATGTCTTTAAAATCTAAGTTGAATGGGGAGAGGCCTTAAAAACATCATAAAACTACTTTGTTGTGGAGTAAACTCATTCAAACCTTTGATTTATGTGGGAAAACTTTTAAGTAGCCCTCAGATTATTTGTTTTGATGTGTCTGACTGACTTCAGTCAAGGGTTCAATGGACTCAACAATGAATCGGTTCATACCATTTTAAATTAGGTTATTCACACTTTTAAATTAATTGCTGTTCAGTCTAATATTGTGCCGTACATATACCTATTAAACACTTAATGCGATTATAAAAACAACATAAAGCGTATTTTGAGTGTTTGTACGAGATGATAAATAATTTCACCCCCCTACGGAAACAAAAGTGATTCGGTCCTAGTAACGCAAACGAATTGTTCATTTGAACCGATTCTTTTTGATGATTCAGAACCCACTCACAGAGAGCGAGTGTAAAGAGGAGTTGGTTTAAACGCTACGCGTCCAAACGAACCGATTCGAACTGATTCGGATCTCTAGACGTTCGTTACTCATTAGAAGTTTCTGTGTACTTCAGTCCAGCGCGAGAAGCGGTGAGTTACGCTTATTTACTTCATTTATTAATGACCAACAGAAACTCTTTCGAGTTTGTTTAAGCGATAGAAGAGAAAACATCGAGATAAAGTTTAGATGAGTTTGAGAGCTTGAGCGAATCAATCAGATTTGTTACTTCGACAGGTGTAAACACAATAAATAACCGGAGTTCCGTATCATAATCAGGTTTTCACATGTTTAGTGTTTACAAAATGAAACACGACATTTGAAACCTGGAGATTTCAGAATATCCTATTACAAAATATGATTTAGTGATACTACATATTCATGTGGAACTTACTACCATGGTATTATCAAATAAACATGATTCTGCCATTGAACATGGTAAAACCATGGTACTTTTTGCTTCCTTTTTTTTTTAATTTCTTTTTTTTTTTGTCCTTAACCCAAACTGATTGATTCATTTGGGTTAGGCACATAAATTCATCTAGGTTTTCAAAGTCACAGATTTGCACTGAATTTAAATGGGAATCTGATATTTATGGGAATGACATCAGAATCCAATTAATCTGAAATGTGAACGGGTGCGATTGTGCTTTAAATGAATTCAGTTGTCATGCGATGAACAGAACGAAGCCATTGTGTCGCTGGTCCAGAGGAATTCTCTTTGTGTTTGGTTGAATGAATGTTTGTTGTTTTAGGATTTTTGGAAGTGGTGCTGCTCTTTTACTATTATAAAACCCCTTTAGAAATCAGTTTTCATTCCTTCACAAAGTCCTGGAGATCTTTCAGCGCAACACGACTGCATTGTTCTTCTCTAGTTCCAGATGTGCAATCTGATCTCATTGTACGGTCTGTTTTTAGTTCGGACTTCGGCACACAATGAGTCTGTGTTATATAAATCTCCCTCTTTTGGACGTGTTTCAAATTACGTATTAGTCCCCTCGAGGGTCGTATCCCTTCACTACAGCTCCCCACACCCATCGTCCGGATGTCTCACACACCCACCCTTCTCACTGCCGTCAGTTCAACATTTACATTAATGCATTTGGATGATGCTAAGTGATTTACATTGTACACATAGTGGTGAGCAGGAGATGAGAGTCTCATTTAAACATGAATGTACTGCAATATCCTTTGTTTTGTTTACAACTTCAAAAAATGTTGATGTCGCAAAGTTCATTATGAAATGCCTTGCAAGTTCAGGAATTCAGTTGGTGTTTATAAACAAAGAATAAAAAGCAGGGCTGGACAATGAGGATGGCGTAAACAACGCTCGGGACAAAAGACGGTACTGTGATGCATGTGTTTTTAAGCCTTTCCAACTTAAACATTCGGACGCGAGAGAGAACTCAGTGTGGTACTCGAGCGCTGTGTGAGAACACAGACCTCTTGAGCGTATTTACAAAACTGTCAAAAGTATCCCCACAGTCTGTTATGACTTACTGTTATGAACATAAACAGTAGAGAAATAAAACGATATATTGGATCCGTGCAGCTCTTAAAGTGACAGCAGCCTAATAAACCTCCTGCTGTGTTTTTAATGTTAATCAAACTACAAAAACTGCTCTTGACTGAATAATTTTTTTTGTAACATTAATAAGGATTAATCGATATTTAATTTATATAGTAAAGACTGAAGTGTTTTTAAATTTGATTTATTTTCTCTACCTGAAAACTACTTGAAATCTATTTCATTTTATTTATTTATTTATTTGTGCTATTGCTCGTAATTTGATTTGTTCTTATTTTATTGCTGACAGTCTTTAACAATATTTAAAATTTTAATGAGTAGTTTTTGGTGTCAGTCTTATTTATGTATCAAAAACAATGAAACAATAACTATGCCTATTTTATTTTATTTATTTATTATGTTTTTTAACCACTTGCCAACCACGCCAGTAGAAAAATCTTTAGCATGTTTGCAGTAGGAGTTTGTGGTTGATAACGGGTTTTAAGGAGTCATGAGATGAGAAGTCAAATTTGCCTTGATCTTTTGACATATAAGAGGTCTTTGTACCATTAAAACATCCTACGACTTTATAACTTGCAATTGTGAGTCAGAATTGAGAGTTGTAATAGGAATTGTGAGAAATAAAGTCAGAATTGTGAGAAACAAACTTGTAATTGCAAGTTCTAAAGTCCGAATTGTGAGGGAAAGAAAGTAATTGTGACTTTTTATCTCACTATTCTGACTTTTTTCTTGCAATTTGAGTATATCTTAAATATCTGACATTATTTTTATTTTTGATTCAAGCTTCCATAAGACACTCTCTCTCTCTCTCTCTCTGTGTGTGTGTGTGTGTGTGTGTGTGTGTGTGTGTGTGTAATGCGATCATCTCTCTGAGCGTTTGCAATCTTCAGTGGAAAGGTTTTGAAATGTCTTCTGACCACAGGCTGATGTTGGTGATGTCAGTGCCAGGAAAACACACCTCCACCCACTGCACACACTCTCTGGTTCTCCTTTTCCTCAGTGTTTCCAACACTTTGTGCCTGTACCTCATTATACACTCAAGGAAAATCTAAATTAAGGATATTAAGATATCTTTAATACTTCTTGAGTTACAGGCATGCAAACTTCAGGCATAAACCACAAGAAGTGCTTTTTGCCATTTTTGAACCGTCGCTGTTGGCATATAATGAAACAAAGATTGCTAAAGTCAGCAGATTTTACTAACAGACCCCAATCTCTGTGTAAAAATACCATCTAGGGCTGCACGATTTATCGCGATTAAACCGCATGCGATTTGGCAAAGGCTGTGATTATTTCATGCACAACTTATCAGAGCCGTAGTAAATGTAAATGTAGTAAATGCTTCTCCATCTGAAAGCCGTGCGATAAATCGTGCAGCCCTGCTGCCATCTTTCTAAAGTCATTTTTACCCCCCTGTAATTTGGCTCCAAATCTCAAGTGAAAATGGTCACTTTTGACCCCCTTATTGGATTACTCAGTTACTGTTCATCCATAACATTTAATATGTTGGCTTTCATCACTATTTATGTTCGCCTTTATTCCGGGAGACCTCTAGTTGAGTTGACACGGAATGACTCAATTTTTATTCATTTTTATGTATTTATTTGAATTTTTCACTTTTTTTTTTTTTTTGCTATTTAAAAATTTACTATTTATTGAAATTATAACACTTTTTTGATATGAAAAGTCAAAATTATGACATTACAAAGTCGAAATTAACAGTCAAAATTATGACATTAAAATGTCGAAATTAACAGTCAAAGTTATGACAAAAATTGAAATTGACGTAGAAATTAACAGTCAAGATACTAAATCAAAATTGACAGTCAAAATTTTGAGTCGAATTTGACAGTTGAAATTATTACAGAAAGTCAATTATGACAAAAAATTTGGAATTGACATACTAAGTCAAAATTGCCAAAAAAAATTAAATTATGACAAAAGTCGAAATTATGACAAAATTTGAAATTGACATACTCTTTTACTACTTTTTACTATTTATTGAAATTTTTACATGCTGTCATATTTGACGTAAAGTCAAAATTATGACAGAAAGTCAGTCGATTATAAAATTTAAAAAAAAAATTGACATGTCAAAAATGTTAAAAAGCCAAAATTATGACATAATAAATCAAAATTGACAGTCAAAATTTTGAGTCGAATTTGACAGTTGAAATTATTACAGAAAGTCAATTCAAAGTCAAAATTGCCAAAAAATTGAAATTGACAAAAGTCGAAATTATGACATACTCTTTTACTACTTTTTACTATTTATTGAATTTTTTACATGCTGTCATATTTGACGTAAAGTCAAAATTATGATGCAAAGTCAAAAATATGACTCGTCAAAATTGACAAAGTCGATTATGATAAAATTTTTGTAAAAATTGACATGTCAAAAAGGTTAAAAAGCCAAAATTGTGACATAATAAATCAAAATTGGCAGTCGAAATTGACAAAAAGTTGAAATGATGACATACTAAATCAAAACTGACAGTCAAAACTGACAAAAAAAATTGAAATTATGATGTACTAAGTCGAAATTATGACAGGCAAAAATTATGACAACATTTGAAATGGACAATCGAAATTGACAAAAAGTCGAAATTATGACAGTCAAAAGTTGAAATTATGAGATTCAAAAATGATTTTTTTTATATTATGACATACTAAATTGAAATTATGACAAAAAGTCAAAATTATGACAAATAATTAGAAATTACAAGTCAAAATTGAAATTTACATACCATGTCAAAATTATGACTTAATATTTCATAATTATGACTTAAATGTTACAATTATGACACACTAATTTTGACTTTCTATGTCATAATTATGATGTCATAATTAAGGCTTGCTTTTTGTTTTGTTTTGTTTTTCTTCCATTGAGTTAAACAGGTTATACAGAACATTATGTGGATCAGATTCCTTCAAAAGCCTGTAACCATCGTTTAAAACGAGGCCTTTCCAAGTGTTGCGCAATTCAGACATATTTTTAATTGAAGCTAGTCAGGTTTGTAGCTGCTGTGAATCTCATAAATAACGCTTTGATAAACCAGCAAATAATAAAACATGTTAATGAGCTATCTTCACTAATCTACACAGTTTCCTGCAGCAGGATGATGTTCTGGTTAACACTCGGCATCAGCTGCTCAACACACTGAATCATCGGCATCAGCGCAGTCGTTTATTGTTTGTGACCCACAGGCTGATAAAGAGTTGTTTCTGTAGGCAGACACGCCTTCAGATCTCCGCGTCAGACAGGTTCAAACACGATAAGAGTTCATTCACTGACATTCTTTCTGTTGGTGTTGTTCAGCAGCAGAATGACGGGCGGCGCGATCAGGCAGGAGTTTCCTCTGGAGCGTCCGTGAGAGGAGCAGAAATCATGGCCGGCAGGGTCAATTTTTACTCGGATCTGGTCACTGATATAGAGTGAGTGACTTTGTTCTGTATTTACTTTGTCATCAGCACTTCCTGTGAGATCTGAGTATGACTTTGTGCTTTGGAACGTATAGGTGCTCTTCAAACGGTAGTGTGCTAGAATTATACAGATAGAAGTGTAATCGTCTTTCTTTCTGAATGTAGACTATATCTGTCATGTGATGTGCCAGCTGTTTTTGTGTCTTTGTGATTCAGTCTTTCAGCTTTCAGTCAGTGTTCATGTCATGTTTTTGTCTTTCAATGCTTCAAGCAGTGCATTGTTTATGATATATTCCTGTTTTAACTGATTAAAAATGGATTAAAATGTTAAATAAATTAGTGTTCAAAAGTTTGGTTTGGGGTCAGTAAGATTTTTTTTTTAAAGAAATTAATACTTTTATTCAGCAAAGATGCATTAAACTGATCAAAAGTGACAGTAAAGACATTTATAATGTTACAAAAGATTTTATTTTAAATAAATGCTGTTCTTTTGAACTTTCTATTCATCAAAGAATCCTGAAAAATAAAATGTATCACAGTTTCAACAAAAATATGACTGTTTTCAACACCGATAATAATCATAAATGTTTCTTGAGAAGCAAATCATCATATCAGAATGATTTCTGAAGGATCATGTGACACTGAAGACTGGAGTAATGATGCTGAAAATTCAGCTTTGATCACTGGATATAAATTACACTTTACTATATATTCACAAAGAAAACAGCTGATTTACATTATAATAATATTTCACAATTTTTACTGTATTTTTGATTAAATAAATTTAGCTTTGATCACAGGAATAAATTACACTTTACTATATATTCACATAGAAAACAGCTGATTTACATTATAATAATATTTCACATTTTTTTCTGTATTTTTGATTAAATAAATTCAGCTTTGATCACAGGAACAAATTACAATTTAATATATATTCACATAGAAAACGGCTGATTTACATTGTAAAAATATTTTGTGATTTTTACTGTTTTGAATCAAATAAATTCAGGTTTGATCACAGGAATAAATTACACTTTACTATATATTCACATAGAAAACAGCTGTTTTACATTATAATAATATTTCACAATTTGTACTGTGTTTTTGATCAAATAAATGCAGCTTTGGTGATCAGAAGAGACTCTTTCAGAAACATTAAAAAATCTTACTGACCCCAAACTGTCCATTGTTTGTGATTTGTGTGTTTTTGCGCATCAGAAGTCCAGCTGATGAAGATGGGGTTCATGATTCATTCAGTCAGCTGATTGAGGAACAGTGTCATGACCTTCATGATGACTTTCAACCTGACTTTCATGATGCCATAGAGATGACCTCGCTGGACCCGGAGGAGGAGAGCGGAGGTCAGATCACACACTGCAGCCTATTCTGACTAAAAACCGCCAGTTTCAACACACTACTAACTAACTTAACCAGGCCCCGCCCCTTTATTCTGCGCATTAATTATTTAAATGAGGAAGAAAATTCAAGATGGAGGCGTTTCAGTGATATAGAGAATAATTTCAGAGCTTTTTCATGCTCAAACAGCAACATTACACACTAAGGACAGATGAAGATGTAATAAAGCTCAACAGGTCCTCTTTAATCTGTGTTTGTGTCTCAGATGACATCATGCATCTGGAGGGTCCAGCGTACCATCGGTCTGACAGCGAGGTGCCGCAGCAGACGGATCATTTGATAGGAGATCGCTGGTCATCTGACACACTGAAAGTCCTGTCCTCGATGCCCAGCCGCACCATTGGTCAGTCTGCATTGAGAATGTGTTTGTGATTCAGACACTTTCATCTTGGTTTCTGCTGAGAAACATCAAATGGTGTTTGTTATGAGTGAAATCTGCTTTCCTGGTTCTGACTTCCTGTACAGCTTGTATCTTTTCCTCTTGATCGCTTCAGTTTAAGATTGGTCTGTGTCTGTGTCTGCAGGTCGCAGTCGAGGAGCGATCATCTCTCAGTATTACAACCGCACCATGCAGCTGCGCAGACGCAGGCAGAGCAGACCCTCCATACAACACTTCCCTCGGTCTGCGCGTCCCAGCATACGCGGTTACCGCGTGGAAACGGACGGAGCCGATTTTGAGGAGGAGGAAGGTGAAAACACTGAAGCCCAAAGTTTGGAATAATTATGATTTTTTAAAATTGTTTTTGAAAGAGTCTCTTCTGCGTTTATTGCATTTATTTGATAAAAAATACAGTAAAAATAGTGAAATATTATTATAATGTAAATCAGCTGTTTTCTATGTGAATGTATAGTAAAGTGTAATTTATTCCTGTGATCAAAGATGAATTTATTTGATCAAAAATACAGTAAAAATAGTGAAACATTATTATCATGTAAATCAGCTGTTTTCTATGTGAATAAATAGTGAAGTGTAATTTATATCCAGTGATCAAAGCTGAATTTATTTAATCAAAAATACAGTAAAAATAGTGAAATATTATTATAATGTAAATCAGCTGTTTTCTATGTGAATAAATAGTGAAGTATAATTTATATCCAGTGATCAAAGCTGAATTTATTTGATCAAAAATACAGTAAAAATAATGAAATATTATTATAATGTAAAATAACTGTTTTCTATGTGAATATATAGTAAAGTGTAATTTATTCCTGTGATCAAAGATGAATTTTCAGCATCATTACTCCATTCTTCAGTGTCACATGATCCTTCAGAAATCATTCTAATATGATTTACTGCTCAAGAAACATTTATGATTATCAATGTTGAAAACAGTTACATATTTTTGTTGAAACTGATTATCTTTGATGAACAAAGTTCAAAATATATCCTAAATATTTTTACTGATCAGTTTACATCAAATTATTGTGTCCTTACTCAATAAAAGTTTTAAATTTCACAGAAATAAGAAGCAGCACAACTCTTTTCAACATTAATAATAATCATAAATGTTTCTTGAGCAGCAAATCATAATATTAGAATGATTTCTGAAGGATCATGTGACACTGAAGACTGGAGTAATGATGCTGAAAATTCAGCTTTGATCACAGAAATAAATTACACTTTACTATATATTCACATAGAAAACAGCTGATTTACACTGGAATAATATTTCACAATTTTTACTGTATTTTTGATTAAATAAATGTAGCTTTGATCACAGGAATAAATTACATTTTACTATTTACATAAAAACATCCGTTTTAAATTGTAATAATATTTTGTGATTTTTACTGTATTTTTGATCAAATAAATGCAGCTTTGATCACATGAATAAATTACATTTTACTATATATTCACATAGAAAATAGTTAATTTAAATTGTAAAAACATTTCACAATTTGTACTGTATTTTTGATCAAATAAAGCAGCTTTGGTGAGCAGAAGAGACTCTTTCAAAAACATTACAAATCTTAATTATTCCAAACATTTGACCAATAATGTGTGATCCCCAAATCATGTTTTCTATGTCATGCTCATCTTGTACACTGACTCTGTGTGTAGATAATAAGAGGGAGCGTTTAGTGAATAATCTGCAGAATCTGTCAGCGAATGATCGTGTGCGCATGTTGAGAGCGATGCCACTGAGTCTCGCTGAGAAGAAAGAGCTCAGGTAAATACACACATCCTATGACAATACGACACCACCTGCATCTGTTCAACAGAACTGTGTTCTTAATGTCACAGCGCTACCGCAAAATATTTATTCGAGAGTCTGTAGTCTGAATAGAATGTGATGCAACACAAACTTACATTTTTATGCATTTCACAGACGCTTTTATCCAAAAGAGGAACAAAAGCAATATTTGTAATATACAAAATAATGCAAAGGCATTAAAACTCAACTTCTAAGAACTGGTTCTGTTTAATGAATTGGTTAAAAAGACTCATTTGTGTAATGAATCACTTAATGAATCACTTCATGAATCACTCCAAGCCTTGTTGTAATAAATGGTGCAAAAAAACATTAAATTATGCTTTAAAACCAGTATTGTTTTGCTTGGTGCAATTTATCATTATTGCAAAGACTGACTCGTGGGAAACATTTCTGTTTCCTAAAATCTTGTTCCTCTTCTGACACTGTGTTTTTCAGGATGTTGGTGTTGAATAAAGCCGAACACTCTCTGTCTCAGAGTCAGATTCCCTGCTGCAGTCAGCTCAAGTATTACATCATCATTGTGAGTCCATAACACGCTCATGACATCATCACGCATCATGACAGGGATTTGTGGGTATGATCAGAACAGCAACATTACACACTAAAGACTGATGGACATGGGAAAAAAGCAGAATAGGTGCTCTTTAAAGGGTTAGTTCCCCCAAAAATGAAAATAATGTCATTTATTACTCATCTTATCATTCATCTTCAGAACACAAATTAAGATATTTTTGGTGAAATTCAATGGCCCAGTGAGGCCTGAGCAATGACATTTCCTCTCTCAAGATCCATTAATGTACTAAAAACATATTTAAATCAGTTCATGTGAGTACAGTGGTTCAATATTAATATTATAAAGCCACGAGTGTTTTTGGTGCGCCAAAAAAACAAAATAACGACTTATATAGTGATGGCCGATTTCAAAACACTGCTTCAGGAAGCTTCGGGGCGTTATGAATCAGTGTGTCGAATCAGTGGTTCGGAGCGCCAAAGTCACATGATTTCAGCAGTTTGATGAACGAAGGTCTTACGGGTGTGGAACGACATGAGCGTGAGTAATTAATGACGGGAATTTCATTTTTGGGTGAACTAACCCTTTAAACAGAAGTGTACTATATTTATAAAAAGCAGTAGTGCTCTTGAGTTTGTTTCAGAATGTAGTTTATATCTGTCATGTGGTGTGTCAGCTGTTATTGTGTCTTTGTAATTAAATCTTTCAGACTTCAGTCAGTGTGTGAGTGTGTGTGTGTGTGTGCAGTCATGCAGATCAGGGTTTTTCCAGCAGTTTCATGCTCTTGCAGCACAGGCGTCTAGTGAAGTGTGTCAAAGAACAATCATGTGCCTTTTGTTTTGAAGGCTTTATTTTTACTCGTCTGTATCAGACATGCAGATGCAGATGAACTTTAGTATGGAATCTAATAATATACTTTCAGTTTAGTTTTAGTGTTGCTTTATTGCCATGACGCACAACTGAACAAGTGAGATATGGTGCAAATGGATCAACAAAAAGGACTCAGTGAAGGAAGTAAATCCAATTAAACAGATCATTAAGAAGATGAATATTACAACTAAATATGCAAAATAATAGCATCAGCATAAATTTAGAGATTTTTTTGTGTGTTTGAGTTTCTTAATTAGAGGAACCATATTGTGATTTTCTTCTTCCTGATTTTTCTGTCCTAAAAGTGTACGGGCGTCAGAAACCGTAAATTGTAGAGACCCCAAAATTGGTAGAATGCTCCCAATTGTGCACGGCTACTCAGATGCACAGACACACACCCGTCCGACACTAGGTGGCGCTATAAGGCAATTTTAATTTTGGACCTTAACTTTGGAACCCTAAGGGCTACAAACAAAATTCTTTTCCCCCCTGAATTCCCCTGATTTTCTTTAAAAACCTCCTAGGTCCGATCTTCATCAAAATAGTCTCACAATGCTGACAAAAAGTCGTCAAAACAACTTTGATCCGTCAAAGAATTGCAAAGATATTAGTTAATTAATTGGTGAGGCAATGCCCATTTTTACCTGTTGATCTATATCTGCTGAATGCAATGTTCAAGCTTAACGAAACTTGACACACAAAGACAACAGGACATTCTGAGGACGCACACCAAATTTCGTAAAATTCCGCCAATAGAGGGCGCTACAATTATTAAAAAAGTGTATAACTCCTCAACCGTATGATCCATGAAGTTGAAAATTGGTATGCATCTTCATTGGTGGACGTTCTAACATATCCTCTAATATGACAAAAACATGGCTGTCAGCAGCCAATCAGCTAATCTGAATGGCCTACCATTACAAAATTGGATATATTTGTGCATTGTATGAAAAATATATTTATTTGCCAAATTTTGGACCTCAGCTCTATGTTTTAGCTAATAACTCCACAACCATGTGTGACAGAATCATTTTTCTTTTTGGGGTCTCTATGATTTATGGTCTCTGACGCCAATTCACTTTTAGGGCAGAAAAATAAGGAGGGAAAAGAAGAATATCGGTAAAAACACAAAAGGGTTCCCTAATAACATTATGCAAAACGGTAGAATCAGCAATCATTTTATTTATTAGCTTGTTTTAGTACAGAAAGATGAGCAAAATGAAAAATGTTGCCTTGGCAGCTAGCTGAAATAAAATAAACGAGTTAATCTGTGTTGTAAGTTGGTTTAATGGTTTAAGTCTGTCTGTCTGTCAGGCGGTGAGACACGGATGGTACGGCTGGATGTCGTTCCTGTCCTCGCTGCAGTTGTGGCAAACGGCTCTGAAGTGTGTCGGCGGTCGCTTCGGGACGGGCGTTCTGTCGTATTTCATCTTCCTCCGAACGCTCCTCTTCTTCAACGTCTTCCTGTTCCTGGTCACGGGTTTGTTTCTGGTGGTTCCTCAGGCCGTGCTTCCGGATCCGGACCAGAACACCAGCGTCAGTAGCACCTGGGGGTTGGAGGTGCTGACGGGCACTGTAAGTTCATAAACATACACGCGCTTATACATTTAAATATTCTTCACCCACAAACGTGAATCTTTAACTTCATTATACAATGTGGAACAAACATTACCAGACAAAAGTTTGGAATAATTAAAATGTTTTTGAATGAAGTCTCTTCTGCTCACCGCAGCTGCATTTATTTGATCAAAAATACAGTAAAAATTGTAAAATATTTTTACAATGTAAAACTGGTTTCTATGTGAATATATTTAGTAAAGTGTAATTTATTCCTGTGATCAAAGCTGAATTTGTGTCTGTGTTTCTCAGGGTTATTTCTCAGACTCTCTGCTGTATTACGGTTACTACAGTAACCACACACTACAGAGGAAAAGCAGCTGTTATGAGTCCATGACTCCATGTGGGTCTGGACTGTCCTATAACATGCCTCTTTTTTACTTCTTCACCATCGGCGCGGTCTTCTTCGTCACCTGCATCATCCTCGTCTACAGGTGAGTCTCTCCTAAAAACAATTCAATTCACCAGAACAAGTTGGTGCGAAACAGAAGTTGCGCTCGTCTTTTCTTCCTTATTGCGTCATTAAACGGCTTCGTAAACAGGAACAAATGTAGGGCGGGGCTTGATTTTGTCTGTGGGGAATTGATTGGATGGTTGTGGTTTGCTATTGGTGGATCTCATGTGAGTGACAGGTTGCCCCGCCCTCATCATCAGGGAAGAGAAGAGATGCTGCAAGAGGAAGTTATTTAGATTCAAGATTACGAGGAACATGAATTTAAAACAGTAGTGATGTGCACTGTCTAGTGCATTAATGTATTGTACCAGCCAAAAGTTTGGAATTATTGTCATTTTTTTTAATGTTCACCATGGCTGCATTTATTTGATCAAAAATACAGTAAAAATAGTGAAATATTATTATAATGTAAATTAGCTGTTTTCTATGTGAATATATAGTAAAGTGTAATTTATTCCTGTGATCAAAGCTGAATTTTCAGCATCATTACTCCAGTCGTCAGTCATGGTTTCCACAGAAATATAAAGCAGCAAAAACTGCTGTATAACTGTTTTAAACTTCAAATAAAAATCAATATTAATAATTGAGCACCAATAATAATTATTAGATAATTATTGAGTATCAAATCATCATATTAGAATGATTTCTGAAGGATCATGTGACACTGAAGACTGGAGTGTTGATGCTGAAAATATTATTATTATTATTATTATTATTATTATTATTATTTGTTAAATTAAAATTTAATACAAAATTTAATTATTTTCCCAAACATAATTACTAAACAAACTAAAAAGTTTTTATGTGTTAAATATTATTTTTATTTTTGTATATTTTAAATATTTAAAATAAATTTTATTTAATTTTAAAAACATTTTATTTTATTTTAATTATTTCCCCAAACATAAAATTAGAATTTTTTTAATGTATTAATGATTTTTTTTTTGTATATTTTATTTTTTTATTTATTTAAATTTTATTTTAAATTTTGTTTGAAATTTTAATTTAAATATAAACTTCAAATGGTCATGAAGGAAGTAGCTGAAATTTCATTTTTTCTGTCTTTTCATTTTCATAATGTTTTTGATTTATCAAAGTTTTATTAATTTTTTTTACATGTATTAATTTTGAAATAATGTAATAAGAATTCTTGCATTGAGGAGTCGAGCAAGTTTTTATGTATCAATAATTATTAAATAATTGTTGAGTATCAAATCATCATATCAGAATGATTTCTGAAGGATCATGTGACACTGAAGACTGGAGTAATGATGCTGAAAATTCAGCTTTGATCACAGGAATAAATTACACTTTACTATATATTCACATAGAAAACAGCTATTTTACATTGTAATAATATTTCACTATTTCTACTGTATTTTTGATAAAATAAATTCATCCTTAGTGAACAGAAGAGACTCTTTTGTGTTTTTAATGAGTGCTTGTAAATTCCTGAATGAACACAAACCGACTGTGTTTGTATTAATACAGTAACCGTCTTTGAACTCATCTGACTCTCTGTTTCTGTCTTCCAGCATGTCCAAGTCCTTCGGTCAGAGTTTTTGCATCGATAAATCTAAAGGCCTGTTGGCCATAAAGGTGTTTAGCTCGTGGGACTTTAAAGTCAGCAAGAAATCCTCCGTGAAACTCCAGCAAGCGAACATCGGCACACAGCTCAAGGTCAGAACGCACGTGAGTGTATGTACGACACGTACACACACACGTATCACACACTTCAGCTCTGTTATCTGTGTGTGTGTGTAGGAGCTGGTGGCAGAAGTCAACCGCCAAGAGCTGAAGTTTCCCGTTCTCCAGCGACTGTGGCGGCTGTTCGTCCACATGCTGGCGTGGCTCATGTGTTTGGGAAGCACAGTGGGGTGTATGCTGGCTGTGTTCTACTTCTCTGAACACATGCACAATGTACGAGATAAACACACACTTGCACCAGAACGAGTTTGTCTATGTTTGTCTAGAACGAGAGATCTTAGACGTATAATGATTTTGGAGCAGTTTTCATGTCTGTGAAGCCTTCATGTGTTTGTATTTGCAGAAAGACGTCAAAATTCGTTCTGGTTCCCTATCTAACACGAGCTCGTCTGACAGCCTGTTGCTGAAGGAGGCGAGTCTGTTGGCCGTTCCCGTCGTCGTGTCCAGCATTAATCTGCTCCTGCCGGGATTCTTCAACGCCGTGGCCTGGATGGAGGAATATGATTCTCCCAGCGTGCTCAATTACGTCTCCATCAGCAGGTACTGAAAGTGTTTCCTATTCATTTTCTGATCCATGAACCAAACCATCTCTGAGATCAATCACAATTTAGTAATCATAATTTCTTTTTTTCTTTTTTTAACTTCTTTTTCTAAACACCAAAGAGCCATGAAGGAAGTGGCTAAAATGTATTAAAGTTTTGTTTTTGTTTTTTTTTGTTTTTTTTTCATATTAATGTTTTAATTAAAACATATATTTTATTTTTGTATTAATAATATACATTTTAATTTAAAAAAAATTGTTTTTCATTTTAAATTTCATTTTTATTATTAAATTATCTTATTTTTCAAAGCATTTTTACTGCAGTGATGTAAACACTATTTTAAAAAAGTAAATTTTAACATCTCAATAATTTTCCTAAAATTAAATAATTATTTAGTGTATTAAATAATTATTTTTATTTGTGTCTGTTAAATTTGATATATATATATATATATATATCAAATTTAATAGAATTATTATTTTTAATTTAATTTTTTTATTTTGTATTAAATTTTAATTTAATTATTTTTCCAAACATCAAATTAAGTTTTTTAACAAATTAAATATATATATATATATATATATATATATATATATATATATTAAATATTATTATTATTATTATTATTATCATTTGTTAAATTAAAATTTAATACAATTTGTTTTATTTTCCCAAACATCAAATTAAAAAGTTATGTATTAAATATTATTTTTATAAAAAAAAAATATTTTAATTTTTAAATAACATAATTTTATTTCATTATTTTATTATTATTTTTTTTAAATTTAAAAATAATAATAATTTAAAATGTTGTATTAAATTTTAATTTAATTCTTTCCCCAAACATCAAATTTGAAAATGTATTACATTTGTTTTGGTGTGTGTGTCTATATATATATATATATATATATATATATATATATATATATATATATATATATATATATATATATATATATTTTTTTAATTTTTTTGTTTGAAATTTTAAATATAAACTTCAAATGGTCATGAAGGAAGTAGCTGAAATTTCATTTCTGTCTTTTCATTTTCATAATGTTTTTAATTTATCAAAGTTTTAATTTTTTTATACATGTATTAATTTTGAAATAATGTAATAAGAATTCTTGCATTGAGGAGTCGAGCAAGTTTTTGCAGTGCGATGATGTAAAAGCTAAAAAATGTCTGTTACATGTAAAAATCTGTTTCTACATGGAGATTTTACCAGGATTTTACCTGATTGACCATCTAACTTTATGTGTGGTTAAACGAGTCTCTGATGCGTCTGACAGGAACCTGCTGTTGAAAGCGAGCGTGTTGGGAGTGCTGTGCTACCATTGGCTGGGCCGCGTGGCATCGAAACCTGAGAGACTGGGCTTACAGGTGAGGCCGCGTCCTCTCACAGTGTGTTTTCCTCCGTATCCTGTTGGTTTCTGATGGCGGTATTGTTGTCGCAGTGCTGGGAGAGTTTCGTGGGGCAGGAACTGTACCGTTTCCTCGTGATGGACTTCATCTTCATGCTGCTGGACACTTTCTTTGGAGAGTTTCTGTGGAGGTGAGCGGCGGATGATACATTGTTGCTTCTGACAATTAAAAAAATGAATCGCACTGAAATCATTTGTGTTGTGTGTTTCTCTCTGTCAGGTTGTTTTCTCAGAAAGCGCTGAAGAGGAAGAGGAAACCCGTGTTTGATATCGCGCGGAACGTTCTGGAGCTCATCTATGGACAGACTCTGGCCTGGTAACCTCATCCATCATTACCTGAACTTGATTCTGAAGACGTTTTGACTGTAACGTGATGTAATGATATAACACGTGTGTGTGTGTGTGTGTGTGTGTGTGTGTGTGTGTGTGTAGGTTGGGCGTGTTGTTCTCACCTCTCCTTCCTGTGGTTCAGATCATTAAACTGCTGTTTCTCTTCTACATGAAGAAGGTTTGTTTGTCTGCTCACAATCATGTGTTTGTTTAGACATTGTGTGTGTCGTTCTTCTGTATGGAGGGATTTAAGAGACTACGTTAAAAAATGTGCACTGAAATTATTAATGAAATTAATAAATAAAAGTACAATGAAATGGAATCAAAAATAAATAAAACATAAAAATACATTTATTTTTTATCACATATTATTTCCTTCTTGCATCCTTCCCCCCCCCCCCCATTTTTGCGTTAAATAAATGTATTTTATTTATTTATTTATAGTTACGTATAATTTTACTTTTATTTCTCACCATTCAGTGATACACTTGAAAATTCCATTTATTTTATTTTTTTAATACTGTTTTAATGTTGTTTTTTACATAAAAAAATAATGTACTTTATTTATTTATGCTTACATTTAATTTATTGCAACATTCCATTATGTTTTTAAAAATGCCATATCATATTTTTATTTTATTTATTTAGCATGTAAATACTTTTGGAGACACTGTTTTACTATTTTCTTTATTTTCTATATTTTTTAAATTAATTTTTATTAGGGTTAGGAGGACTGCTTGCTTGATTACATTTAATTTTACTTTTTTTATTTATTTTTTTATTTTATTTTTTTCCTTGATTAATTTGAAAAATTCCATTAAATATTAATTTAATTTATTTATTTAATGTTCAATTTTTCCATACTTTTGGAAACAGATTGACTGTTTTTATATTTTACATGAAAAGTATTTATTTATTTATTCATTCATGCATAAATTAGGGTTAGGGTTGCATGTTTTCTCACATGTCCTTTTACTTTTTATTTTATTCATTTATTTATTGCAACATTACATGATGTATTTGAACATGTAATTTATATTCATTTTATTTATGTAATGCACTCATCACAATTGAAATCATAAAAGAGCTCCATGTTTATTTCACTACAACAAATAACCCATAAAGCAGTGCAGGAACACCTTTTGAGCAATGACTCAAAGGAATCATTTGCGAAGCGATTCACTAGAATGATTCTGACTCCTCTGTGATTGTGTTGTTTGTCACAGGTCAGTCTGATGATGAACTGTCAGGCGTCGGGGAAGCCGTGGCGCGCCTCTCAGATGACCACCATCTTCATCACGCTGCTGTGCTTCCCGTCGTTCCTGGGCGCCGCCGTGTGTGTGACGTACACCATGTGGACGTGAGTGTTTTCACCATCGCTGTGCTGTTTCTCATGGGGCGTCTGGAAAAGCACCTCAGTGATGAAACTCATTCAGATGGCGATTAATTCACGGTTGAAGAGCAAGTTGTGTGTTCCGACTAAACACTCTGCTGGGAATTTTTATGCGGATGTTGGCAGAAAAACACTGATATTCTGGATTCGGGCAGCAATAAAATCAATGACAAGCTCCTGAAAATGTTGAAATGACCTTACGACCCCATGAGAAACAATTACCGTCCGAATACAGTGCATTAGATCCACTTTTACAGCTGAGCTGGTTCTGGAAGTATTTTTCCATTTGTTTTTTCCATAGGGATTTTAAAAAGTCTTTGTTCAAGAGTTAACTGAACAAATCACATCTGAAGCAAAAAAGAATTAGAAAATTGAACAAAAAGACAAGAAATGTAAGGGAAAGAACTACAATCCCATGAAGCATTGCGAAAACGATGGAGAAATATAAATCTACTTGTATACAAATGTTGATATATATATATATAGTACAGTCCAAAAGTTTGGAACCACTAAGATTTTTAATGTTTTTAAAAGAAGTTTCGTCTGCTCACCAAGGCTACATTTATTTAATTAAAAATACAGTAAAAAACAGTAATATTGTGAAATATTATTACAATTTAAAATAACTGTTTTCTATTTAAATATATTTCACAAAGTAATTTATTCCTGTGATGCAAAGCTGAATTTTCAGCATCGTTACTCCAGTCTTCAGTGTCACATGATCCTTCAGAAATCATTCTAATATGATGATTTGCTGCTCAATAAACATTTATGATTATTTTCAATGTTGAAAACAGTTGTGTACTTTTTTTTCAGGATTCCTTGATGAATAGAAAGTTCAAAAGAACAGCATTTATCTGAAATACAAAGCTTCTGTAGCATTATACACTACCGTTCAAAAGTTTGGGGTCAGTAAGAATTTTTATTTTTATTTTTTTGAAAAGAAATTAAAGAAATGAATACTTTTATTCAGCAAGGATGCATTAAATCAATCAAAAGTGGCAGTAAAGACATTTATAATGTTACAAAAGATTAGATTTCAGATAAACACTGTTCTTTTGAACTTTCTATTCATCAAATAATCCTGAAAAAAAATATTGTACACAAATATTTTGTACAATTGTACACATTAAATGTTTCTTGAGCAGCAGATCAGCATATTAGAATGATTTCTGAAGGATCATGTGACACTGAAGACTGGAGTAACGATGCTGAAAATTCAGCTTTGATCACAGGAATAAATTACTTTGTGAAATATATTCAAATAGAAAACAGTTATTTTAAATTGTAATAATATTTCACAATATTACTGTTTTTACTGTATTTTTAATTAAATAAATGTAGCCTTGGTGAGCAGACGAAACTTCTTTTAAAAACATAAAAAATCTTAGTGGTTCCAAACTTTTGGACTGTATATATATATATATATATATATATATATATATATATATATATATATATATAAATTGTGTTAAATGAGAAAAGCATCAAACAAAATTTGACTTGACATTTTATTTGATTCAACATAGAATTTATTACACAAACATTTAGGCTTCAACGGCCATGAAGGTGAGTAAATGATAACAGAATTTTCATTTTTTGGGTGAATTATACCTTTAATGGGTTTTTAATTAATATGGAAAATGATTTTTTTTTTTTAATGAAATGATAATCTAAGTAAGAAAATAAAACTGCCAGTAGATGGCGGTAAATGTCTAAATGAGTAAGTCATTGAATCATTCATTCATTCGATTTGTTCAAACAGCTGATTCATTCAGGAATGAAGTAAATGGCTCTCTTTATGAATGGATCATTGAATCAATGATTCAACCAATTGATTTGTTCAAACATCTGATTCATTCAGAAACAAAACACCAATTGGAGACGCAAAAACAGTCTAAAATATAACAGAATATTAACTTCTTTACTGAACTGTTGTATAAAATCAGTGTCACATTTGCACTCATGATATTCGGGACGAAAACAGCACTCATGTGATATTGCTTAATTATATCATATGATATAAATATGAGACAAAAACTCATACAGGGGCATTTTTGCCCTGATATCTTGAATTTTAGGATCATTCTAACTGCGTTTGATAGGCTCCGTCACTCATGCTCTGTCTGTCACATGGATGTCTCAGGATGAAGCCGTCGGACGGCTGCGGTCCGTTCCGCGGTCTGAGGACCATGTTCCAGGCCGGGAAGCGGTGGGTGCAGCAGCTGGCGGAGGTGAACCCCAAACTGTCCTGGCTCGTCTCGGCTCACACGTACCTGGTGGAGAACCCGTTCTTCCTCTTCCTGTGCGCCGGCATCTTCCTGTGAGTTCTCAGCTTTGTCTCAGGAGTTTCTCCTCAAAAGGAAAGTTAACAGATGCAAACGAATCATCCAGTGAGAGTGAATCATTTGAGACTCCAGCGAAACTCTCCATTTAATTTTTAAGAAACAGTCCAGATATGAAAGAGATCTCGTTGATTTTTGAGTGGTGTTGTTCTGTGTGTTTGTGTAGGATAGTGATTTACTTCCACAGTCAGGTGGTCGACGGTCAGCGGAAGATCATCGAACTCCTTCAGGAACAGATTGAGAATGTGAGGCAAAAGAATCAAATGATTATGTAACAATAGAATCATCTGTATGTAGCAGTGTGACATCACTTCCTGTTCCCGTTCATTCAGGAGGGCGAGGATAAAAAGTTTCTCATCACGCGGCTGCAGGACATCCATGAACGGAAGCGTGTCGTCTCACCGCGCCGCGTCCGAGGAGCCAGCGAGGTACAGAATCACTGAAAAGATTCGAATTCAGTTCAGGGAGTCACAATCCAGTTCTGAAATGAATCCTTGGTTAAAGTGAAAGTGATTCAGTGCCAGATTAAAATGTGTTTATTATCCTTCACCAAAACTAAAACTATTACAAACATTTTTTAAGTTGAAATAAAATGATGATCGAATCACTTTTATTAGATTTTTACTCTTTGGCGAGTGTTTTAGAGTTTGTTTGCATCTGGTTTCAGGATTCCAGTTATTCCTGACGCTCTCCACGAACTGACGGAGACGCTGAGCCGTTCCTGCGGATGTGGAGCCGTACGAACCGACCGGACGCGCTTCTGCGCACGACTCTCGTAGAAACCGCTGGAGTCCATCATGACCCACATGATGATGATCAGAGCACCTGATGGTCAGATTCTCACACTCATGGTTTCTCAGTTGGTTTCTAGTAAATCTGTGGAAGTTTTACATTGGTGATGGTGTTTTCTTGCCGTCTTTATTATCAAGACACTTTTAACTTTACTGTGAAATGTGGACATATTTAATATTGACCGTTCCACTGCCCTGCCGCTCTCGGAGACTGGACCTTCCGTTTTATGTACTGTGATATTACTGAACCACTTTTAAAATAAACATTTTTATTATGAATAAACTTTGCCTTCTTATTTATTTTGATTCTGTTATGCATGTCTGAAACAACTTATGAAGATAGAATGATAGAACGAATGATAGAACAAATGATAGAATGATAGATATAGATAGATAGATGTATAGATAGAACGATAGACAGATAGATAGATACTGTAGATAGAACGATAGATGTATAGATAGATAGAACGATAGATATAGAACGAATGATAGATAGATAGAACGAATGATAGAATTATAGATAGATATAGATAGGTGTATAGATAGATAGATAGATAGATAGAACGATAGACAGATAGATATAGATACTGTAGATAGATAGAATGATAGATGTATAGATAGATAGAACGATAGAAGAAACTATAGAATTATAGAACGATAGATAGATGGATGGATAGATAGATAGATAGAACGAATGATAGAACAAATGATAGAATGATAGATAGAAAGTATGATAGAGCGAATGATAGAATGATAGATATAGATACTGTAGATAGAACGATAGATAGAATGATGGATGGATAGATAGAAAATGATAGATAGAATGATAGATAGATATAGATACTGTAGATAGATAGAACAATAGATAGAACGACAGATAGATAGAAAGAATGATAGAACAAATGATAGAATGATAGATATAGATAGATGTATAGATAGATAGATAGAACGATAGACAGATAGATATAGATACTGTAGATAGAACGATAGATGTATAGATAGATAGAACGAATGATAGATAGATAGAACAATAGAAGAACCTATAGAATGATAGAACGATAGATAGATAGATAGATAGATGGATGGATAGATAGATAGAACGAATGATAGAACAAATGATAGAATGATAGATATAGATAGATAGATGTATAGATAGAACGATAGACAGATAGATATAGATACTGTAGATAGAACGATAGATGTATAGATAGATAGAACGAATGATAGATAGATAGATAGACAGATAGAACGATAGAAGAAACTATAGAATGATAGAACGATAGATAGATGGATGGATAGATAGATAGAACGAATGATAGAACAAATGATAGATAGAAAGAATGATAGAACGAACGATAGAATGATAGAACGATAGATAGAAAGAATGATAGAGCGAACGATAGAACAAACGATAGAATGATAGATATAGATAGATAGATAGAACGATAGATAGAATGATGGATGGATAGATAGAACGAATGATAGAACAAATGATAGAATGATAGATAGAAAGAATGATAGAACGAACAATAGAATGATAGAACGATAGACAGATATAGATACTGTAGAGATGGAACGATAGATAGAATGATAGATAGATAGAAAGAATGATAGATAGATAGAATGATAGATAGATATAGATAGATAGATGTATAGATAGATAGATAGAACGATAGACAGATAGATATAGATACTGTAGATAGATAGAACGATAGATGTATAGATAGATAGATAGATAGATAGAACAATAGAAGAAACTATAGAATGATAGAACGATAGATGGATGGATAGATAGATAGATAGATAGAACGAATGATAGAACGAACGATAGAATGATAGAACGATAGACAGATATAGATACTGTAGATAGATGGAACAATAGATAGAATGATAGATAGATAGAAAGAATGATAGAACGAACGATAGAACAAACGATAGAACAAACGATAGATAGATAGATAGATAGATAGATACTGATCTCGTGGGTGTTTCCGGAAATGGCCGAGCAATCACGGAAAAACACAAGATATTCTACATTATAACCAATCAAAAAGTCGATTGAGATTAGGGAACTTCTCTGATTGGTGGATCTCACATCGGGTCCAGACGTGTCAGCTGATAGCAATCACTACGTTAAACGGTCTAAATGTATTTTTAATATCGTCTGTGGAACGCGTATGAGCATAAAATCTAAATCCAATCATTATATTCGGTCCGCATGAACGTATGTTTGTACATTCCCTCGCGCACCCTGTTCGCGCAGACATCATACGTCATCAGCGCGTTAACAGATGGAACGTCCGTGACTGTTCTCGTCCTCAGACTCGGAATTAACGTTATGCGTTTCCATGACAACAGTCTCAACACCGAAATGAATCTGCAGCAGTCAGGTACAGGCTCTCTAAGTTCATTATTATTGTAATGTTATGTGCTTTGAGACATGAGGTAGTTTAACGCTTTGCCGATACCAGGAGGCGTGGCTTTGGACGGCCATTTGCAGGGATATTATGTTTTCAATGCTTGCAGGCTAACGTTAGCATTTCCCTGATCACCCACGGCAATATAGGGTTAGTTCACCCAAAAAATGAAATTTCTGTCGCTAATTATCACCCTTATCATGTCGTTCCACACCCGTAAGACCTTCGTTCGTCTTTGAAACACAAATTAAGATATTTTTGATGAACTCTGATAGCTTTCTGACCACCGACAGACTGCAACATTATTTCCACTTTCAAGGTCCAGAAAGGTACTAAAGACATCGTTAAAACAGTCATGTGACTGCAGTGGTTCAACCTTAATGTTATGAAGAGACGAGAATACTTTATGTGTGCAAAAACAAAACAAAAATAACTTTATTCAACAATTTCTTCTCTTCAATGTCAGTCTCCTACTCTGTTCATGTAGTAAACACAGCGCAGCGCTTCCATGTTCTACATCAGAACCAGTGCTGCCAATTTAGGGATTTTGTTGCTAGATTTAACAACTTCCCCGACCCCTTTTGAGACTTTTTTAAAAAAAAAAAGCCTAGCAACTTATCTAGATTCTGTGACTCGCCCAATTATCTATTAAATTAATACAGATAAGAGAAGTCACCATCTAGTGACATTAAACGACCAGTTTTAGTTACTTTTAACTAAAAGCAATGGACTATATGCACAGAGCGTTCTTTAGAACTTCCGCATTAATATAATCCAGCTGGAAAACTTCCGGTGAGAGTCATGTGCTGGTGTGTTGAGCTTCAGTAGTTTATAATCAGAATATAGTCATTTAAATAGTCAGGCACTGCATTAATTTAGTTATTCAAACATAAGACAGCATAATAAATAAAGACGTACCTCAGTGTTCCTCCTCGACTAAATTCAATTCGACCGTCAGTTTTCACACTTTTATGTGGAAAAAAGCTTCAAAAATTAAATATTTATTGTGCACTTTAGTTAGATTAATTGAATAAAGTGTGCTGAAATCATTGATCTTGTGCTGCTCTGACTGACAGCTGCTGTGATTATAAAGAGAGAGCGGCGCTCGCTTTGTGTCATTCATTCACAAGAAAAGTTAGTTTTTCATGAGATTTTTTGAGTATTTCATACTTCACATTGACTAAATGTATTTTTAAACCTAGTTATTTTATAATGTTTAATATTTAGTCAAAAAACAATTAGAGGAAATGGCTGATATATGCACAAATAAATGCTACTCTGCCACCACCTGCTGGTTAAAGTGGTAATTATTGTCTTTTTTATTTTTAAATAAGTGTTTTCTATCAAATGTTGAATTTCCTACATTTTTAAACGTTCGATTTTACAATGGGCACAATCTCAGAAGGATGAACAAGTAATGTTTGTGGTCATCACATTGCTGGAAAATAATGAGTGTGTGTGTCTAATTAAAGACACGGCGTTTTTAAACGCTCCCAATAGCTTCGTCTTTATCGCAATCAATAAAACTGGTTTATTAGGTAAATGTGATAACTGCATTAAAATATGAATACAACATTAAAAAGTCAACCATTGATGGATTTGTGTTGATGCACAGCGACTACAGAATGAACAGTTCACCGGAAATGCCCGAGCTGGCTTAACCACAACCAGGAAGTAACTGTGCATATAGTCCATTGGCAACACTGGTCAAAACGCCCGCTCATTATTGGCCAGCATCACATGCATGCTCACATGATCAGCATCAGCCAATATGGAGTAATGTTTTGATCACTCTTTTGTTTTCAGTTGAAAGATGTCTTATAACTTTCCCAAGAGATAAAACCCAAATATCCATATTTAAATATAACTGCAGAAAAAGAAACACAACTTATGGTTAAAAGTCTTTTTATTGGTTACAATATCAGTGTATGGCTGCTTCATCACCATGTTACTTTACAAATACCAAAAAAAAAAAAAAAAAAAATGAGGAACAAAAATGTTATGAAAAATGATTATTTGAAACATGGCACTGTGAAAGTACACAAGGCACCACAGTCCTGGCTTTATCTGCTCAAAAAGGAGGAAAAACAAAAAAGGATACAAATGAGCCAAAAGGATACTTTAAGCATTGGGGTCCTAACGTGTGAAATGCTCTTTCTGTTGCCGAGTTTGAGCGGTTCGGCCCGTTTGAAATAATAATGTGAAATTTTTTTTTTGTTAAAACAGTCCCGAACCAACCACTCAAATCTTCAACATGATCATAATAAAAAACAACCACAAAAAAAAGAATCACTGATTGGCAATCTCTCGACCTCTACAGTACCAACAATAGAAATCTGACTTAAATTCTAACCAATACTAATAAGACAAACTTCCTGTTTAAATTGTAGAATTCAAAGTGACTTCTAAATGACTAAATGCATCCCTTTTCACAGTAATCATCGCAAAAAACACTTAAACCCCAAATTAATTCCTTTACGGTGTGTTACCCAACTTGAGAGGGTTTTTATTAATGCTAAAAAGCATTTTCATACTGTAAAAAGAAAAAAATAATAATTTCAAGCCACTTTCCAATTCCCTTTTATATAAAAAGGCAAAGTAAGAGAAAGATTTTAAATTCTATTCACAGTTACATGAGGTGTTAAGAGCATTAACAATGGCACAAATATCATTTTTAATCAGGCTTGTTAAGGTTACTGACGCACATCTCAAACAGCCAGAAACATTCTGTCAGAACCGATGGCACTTATTATAAATATGGCGAAACGGCTTCATCGCTCTGATCTGATCTACAATTTTTGATGCACAGAAAAAAATAAGCCAAAAATAGTTTAATCATCCTGACCAGGTAGTGTTCTTCATTTCCACCTGTTTGCACACATTTACATGCTGAAACTGACTCCTAATCAACAAAAAAAAATTATATATACTGCTTTGAACGTGCTCCGTTTTGTAACACTGCAACGAATTTAAGGAGGGTTTGTGGCCGTTTCTAATCAATTCAAAGCACGGATTTTCTTTTGTAAGCACCAAGAATGAGATTTGACATACTAGGATTAGTTCTGCTGCGATCGCTAGTATTTAAGGCTAAAGTTCAAGGGCAGATAGATTTTGAATTTCTTTATCAATCAAAAGCAAGACTCTTAAAAACACGGCGTCGTAGAATTAAACATTCAATCTCAAGGCTGAGAAAATTCAGTGCCTTCTTTTCAAACACCTTCAAGCACCAATAAATGATGATTGATTTAGTGGCGTGTAAAAAAGAAAAAAGAAGAAGAAAGTTCATCTGCATGTGTTTAACGCATCCACAATTCACAAACTTTTGTAATACAGACTGCTGTTCACAACTTTCCATCTAGTTTAGCGTTGTTTTCTATGTACACAAAACAGAAAATAAAATACAAAAAAGAAAAGGATTAATAAAAATGTCATGGGGCCAATGATCAACTAGAAAAATATATACATGAACACTATGTATGTATATACTATATGGTATATACATACACATAATGCTGTACATATATACCATATCTATATTCATATACATGTATATTTACATATTACACAATGACACTTTAATAATCTCTTATTATGATTCCTGCGGCCGGCGATTGGCTTTTCCACGGGATTGAACTACATACTGAAAATCATGTGTAATAACTGGAATACAGAGTGGAAAGACGTAGAAATGGGACCAAAGGAAACTGGACCTGGAGATTTTAATACTGCTCTCAGTTCCAGATCCGCAGAAAACTGTCCCATGATCCCGTGGCCACGGCCATTCCGTCATCGTTCACTCCTAAACAGCTGACCCTGTTGTCGTGACCGGCCAGGACACCTGACGGAGGGAGCGAGGCAGATTATTATAATGCAATATATAGTACAGTCCAAAAGTTTGGAACCACTAAGATTTTTAATGTTTTTAAAAGAAGTTTCGTCTGCTCACCAAGGCTACATTTATTTAATTAAAAATACAGTAAAAAAAAGTAATATTGTGAAATATTATTACAATTTAAAATAACTGTGTACTATTTTAATATATTTGACAAAGTAATTTATTCCTGTGATCAAAGCTGAATTTTCAGCATCGTTACTCCAGTCTTCAGTGTCACATGATCCTTCAGAAATCATTCTAATATGCTGATCTGCTGCTCAAGAAACATTTATGATTATTATTATTGTTGAAAACAGATTTTTTTTCAGGATTCCTTGATGAATAGAAAGTTCAAAAGAACAGCATTTATCTGAAATACAAAGCTTCTGTAGCATTATACACTACCGTTCAAAAGTTTGGGGTCAGTAAGAATTTTTATTTTTATTTTTTTGAAAAGAAATTAAAGAAATGAATACTTTTATTCAGCAAGGATGCATTAAATCAATCAAAAGTGGCAGTAAAGACATTTATAATGTTACAAAAGATTAGATTTCAGATAAACACTGTTCTTTTGAACTTTCTATTCATCAAATAATCCTGAAAAAAAATATTGTACACAAATATTTTGTACAATTGTACACATTAAAATGTTTCTTGAGCAGCAGATCAGCATATCAGAATGATTTCTGAAGGATCATGTGACACTGAAGACTGGAGTAACGATGCTGAAAATTCAGCTTTGCATCACAGGAATAAATTACTTTGTGAAATATATTCAAATAGAAAACAGTTATTTTAAATTGTAATAATATTTCACAATATTACTGTTTTTTACTGTATTTTTAATTAAATAAATGTAGCCTTGGTGAGCAGACGAAACTTCTTTTAAAAACATTAAAAATCTTAGTGGTTCCAAACTTTTGGACTGTACTGTATAAGTAATCCGAGAGAAGGGCGTTTGCTCGTACCTGCGCGTTCGCCTTTTAAAGTGTCCCAGACGTTGCAGTTGAAGTCGTCGTAACCGGCCAGCAGGAGGCGTCCACTCTTGGAGAAGGCCACAGAGGTGATGCCGCAGATAATGTTGTCGTGAGAATACATCATCAGCTCCTGATCCGCGCGCAGGTCGAACAGCCTGCAGGTGGCGTCGTCCGAACCCGTTGTGAAGGCATTTCCGTTCGGAAAGAACTGCAGGAGCAAACACAACTCAATACAGCTACCCATGATGCACGAGAGAAGCTTCTCGAGTACAATAAAAACAGCTCTAATGCTCACTATGGATGCAATTATTTGACATTTAATGTGTTGTTATAACAAAAAAAAATGCTTTTCACTGAAAAGTATCAGTTTCCACAAAAATATTAAACTGTTTTCAACATTGATAATAATCAGAAATGTTTCTTGAGCAGCAAATCATCATATTAGAATGATTTCTGAAGGATCATGTGACACTGAAAATTCAGCTTTGATCACTGGATATAAATTACACTTTACTATATATTCACATAGAAAACATCTGATTTACATTGTAATAATATTTCGCAATTTTTACTGCATTTTTGATTAAATAAACGCAGCCACGGTGAGCAGAAGAGACGTAAAGTAGATGTAAACACTTACGCAGACGGCATTAATATCCGAGACGTGGCCGGTGAAGGACTGCCTGCACATCCCGTCTCTGATGTCCCAGAGTTTGGCAGAGGCGTCGCAGGCTCCTGACACGAAGGTCTTTGAGTCGGGACTGACCGACAGACTCATGACATCACCCGTGTGTCCTGTGAAACTGGTGGTCTGTTGGCCCGTCTCAATGTCCCACAATGCACTGCAACAAAAGAGACGGAAGCAAAGCTGAAAATTTAATTTCAATCAAAACCAAAAACTTTTAATTCAAAGCAACATTGCAATAAAAACAAGACAGGAATGCATGAACTAATAAAATGTACACCTTTAATGCAACGCAAGTTGCTTTGGATAGAAGTGTCTGCCAAATGCAGAAATGTAAATGGGAAAAATTAAGGTACAATATGCACATGCCGAATCAAATTAACAATGCATACACCATATATCAATTGGTATTCTAATACTAGAAAATAATTATTGTTACTTATTGCCATTATGATACATATGTACTCACCATGTGGTGTCGCCAGAGCTGGTGATGATCTGATTGTCATCAAGAAAACGACAGCAAGACAGATAACCTACAGGATCGTTCATAAAAAAGTGATTCATTATGCATAGCATTGATTAATTATGTATTGTATAAAACGGCACACAGAAGGAGTTGTATTAGAGCAGAACTGAGGTTTATGAGTTAGCTAAGCTAATAATTATTAACGCACTAATTAATTCATTCATAAAAATGTCACATTTACATAATGCACTACAGGTCAAAATATTTTTTATTGTTATTTAAAAGAAGTCTCTTATGCTCACCTGCATTTATTTAATCAAAAATAAAGTTAAAAGTGTAATATTGTGAAATATTACAACTTAAAATAACTGTTTTCTATTTTAATGTATTTTAAAATTTATTTCTGAATTTTCCATCAAATAAATGCAGCCATGGTGAGCAAAAGAGACTTTTATTCAAAAATTATTATTCAAAACTTTTAATCGCATACTTTCCGTAAAATTAAGCGTGCATCGTTCATTGTTTAATGCATTTATTTTGTCATCATTTGCTATTAGGGCTGCAACGATTAATCGCGATTAATCATTTGCAAAATAAAAGTCTGTGTTTACGTAATATATATGTGTGTGTTCTGTGTATAATAATTATGTATATATAAATACACACACATTCATGTATATATTTAAGAAAAATGTTATATTTATATACAAAATATTTGTTTATATGTAATATAAAATATATATAAATATATATATATATTTATAATACATGCATATATTTCTAAACTTTATACCTGTATGTGTGTGTATTTATATATACATAATTATACACAGAACACACACATATATATTACGTAAACAGAGTTTTATTTTGCAAACGATTAGTCGCGATTAATCGTTGCAGCCCTATTTGCTATTCAAAACTTTTAATTGCATACTTTCCGTAAAATTAAGCAAGCATCATTCATTGTTTAATGCATTTATTTTGTCATCATTTGCTATATCCAGCTAAACTATCAAATTAAAGGATGATTCTCACAAAACAAGCTTCTTTCAAGTTAAATTTAGGTGTTTTTTCCAAAAAAAGGACATTTGAAGACTCCAAAAGGACACTATAATATAAAGTCGTCCATATAATTCATAACTTTATGCACACCAAAGTGTCAGAATAAAAAAAATTTATGAATTCACAGAGTTTGTTTACAGTTTAGACATGTCAAGTTGCAATACCAAACAGGACCACAAGGAGATGGCAAAAAAACCCTGAACCAACCGTCTGGACCTGACTGCATATATACCCGCTACACTACACGGATCCATTCAGAATTACTAAACACAGCAACATACAACGTGAATGTACTGAAATGTGTCTGTGCATAAATACAATCAGTGCGTAATTCTGGGTTCTTTAGTAATTTATTAGCATTAAATTACTGTAACGTGTTAATGATTTTGAATTAATAGCATTCGTTTATGCGTTAATGTTGACAGCCCTAGTAAATATTTAAAGTCAAAGCGGTTCGGCTGACAAAACTGAGGAGATAAATAAACCCGACTGTACCTGTGTGTCCAGCCAGTTCTCGGTTGACCCTGACGTTGCCCTCGCGGGTTTTAAGGCTGTAGGTGGAGCAGATGTTGTCCAGGCCTCCGCAGGCCACGTAGTTCCCGGACGGGGCGTACGCACAGGTCATGACCCAGGAAGAGCGCAGGGGAATAGCGTGCATCTAGAGTTAAAAACATACAACATCCTTCAGTTATAATAAGCAAAAACTGAAGAAAAACAGCAAACAATTTCCAGCAGGACTGTAAAATGATGTGGTGCAGTTGTTAACTAAAGAGATTTAACCCATTTTGTTGGTTTAATGCATTTAGGTTGATTTGGTGATGTTCATGGCTTTAGCATCTCATTACCTTGTTGGTCGTATAACCGTCCCATATGATCAGTTTTCCATCTTGGGAGGCACTGACGAGTAACCTGAAAAAAGCCAAAGAAATTATATATATCCTCACTGCAGCGTATCCATAATGAAATGTAATTAATATGGGACACAGATGGGATTTGAGTAACATGGTGGGAAAGGCCTTATTACAGCTCCACGGAAAACGAACACCAGGGTCCCGAGCGTTATTTCATGCAATATTAATCACACAGTTGAAAGGAATCCCAGAGTGTTTAAAGCAGCGTTTTCGGTATATAAAACCAATCGTGATGTTTAGAGACCGTCCTCTTCACAGTCAAACACACACCTGGAGTCGCTGCCCCAGTGCATGGCGTAGATTTTGGCGAGATGACCTCTGAGTGTGCGTCTCGTTCTCATCTGTATCCGCCCCACTGAGTCCAGGCTCGCTGTCATCTGCCATATGAGCCCAAAACAGCAAGAGATTAAAGATCACACGACATTATCGGCTGCCGTGAAGCAATGGATCATGCATCATCTTCTGTAGCATTTCAATGTTCATTTACACAATATTTACACAAACATCACTAAAAATGCAAACAGAACATAAACTAGTGGTCAAAAGTTTGGAAAAATGAGTGACACAACTGCACTATATGGTATTAGCTTATATACACGCTGCGTTTTTAACCCTGTAAAGCCTGACATATGAAGAATAATCTGAAAGATTAAAAAAAAAAAAAAAAAAAAAAAAAATGGATCGGTTTATTGAAAAATAAATAAATAAAATAAATAAATTTTAGTTTTCAAGTTTGCAAATGTTTTTTTTTTTTTTTTTTTTTTTTTTTAAGTATATTTGTTGCATCAGATTAGTATTTTTGCTCATATAGTATGAATATGGATGAAAAAACACCTTAATTTTATTCAGATTCAAAAATATTCATTGTGGTGCAAATGCTGATATTTATGTGGACCTCGGTGACTGGAAAAAATGCTGGGTTAAAAATAACCCAAGTTGTGTTAAATATAGACAAACCCCAGCGATTGGGTTAAATGTTTAACTTCGGTGACTCTAAAAAATGCTGGGTTAAAATTAACCCAAGTAGGGTTAAATATAGACAAATCCCAGCGATTGGGTTAAATGTTTAACATCGGCGATTGTAAAAAATGCTGGGTTAAAATTAACCCAAGTTGGGTTAAATATAGACAAACCCCAGCGATTGGGTTAAATGTTTAACGTCGGCGATTGGAAAAAATGCTGGGTTAAAATTAACCCAAGTTGGGTTAAATATAGACAAATCCCAGCGATTGGGTTAAATGTTTAACCTTGGTGACTCTAAAAAATGCTGGGTTAAAATTAACCCAAGTTGGGTTAAATATAGACAAACCCCAGCGACTGGGTTAAATGTTTAACATCGGCGATTGTAAAAAAAAATGCTGGGTTAAAATTAACCCAAGTTGGGTTAAATATAGACAAACCCCAGCGATTGGGTTAAATGTTTAACTTCGGTGATTGTAAAAAATGCTGGGTTAAAATTAACCCAAGTTGGGTTAAATATAGACAAACCCCTGCGATTGGGTTAAATGTTTAACATTGGCGATTGTAAAAAATGCTGGGTTAAAATTAACCCAAGTTGGGTTAAATATAGACAAACCCCAGCGATTGGGTTAAATGTTTAACTTCGGTGATTGGAAAAAATGCTGGGTTAAAAATAACCCAAGTTGTGTTAAATATAGACAAACCCCAGCGATTGGGTTAAATGTTTAACTTCGGTGACTCTAAAAAATGCTGGGTTAAAATTAACCCAAGTAGGGTTAAATATAGACAAATCCCAGCGATTGGGTTAAATGTTTAACATCGGCGATTGTAAAAAATGCTGGGTTAAAATTAACCCAAGTTGGGTTAAATATAGACAAACCCCAGCGATTGGGTTAAATGTTTAACTTCGGTGATTGTAAAAAATGCTGGGTTAAAATTAACCCAAGTTGGGTTAAATATAGACAAACCCCTGCGATTGGGTTAAATGTTTAACATTGGCGATTGTAAAAAATGCTGGGTTAAAATTAACCCAAGTTGGGTTAAATATAGACAAACCCCAGCGATTGGGTTAAATGTTTAACTTCGGTGATTGGAAAAAATGCTGGGTTAAAAATAACCCAAGTTGTGTTAAATATAGACAAACCCCAGCGATTGGGTTAAATGTTTAACTTCGGTGACTCTAAAAAATGCTGGGTTAAAATTAACCCAAGTAGGGTTAAATATAGACAAATCCCAGCGATTGGGTTAAATGTTTAACATCGGCGATTGTAAAAAATGCTGGGTTAACATTAACCCAAGTTGGGTTAAATATAGACAAACCCCAGCGATTGGGTTAAATGTTTAACGTCGGCGATTGGAAAAAATGCTGGGTTAAAATTAACCCAAGTTGGGTTAAATATAGACAAATCCCAGCGATTGGGTTAAATGTTTAACCTTGGTGACTCTAAAAAATGCTGGGTTAAAATTAACCCAAGTTGGGTTAAATATAGACAAACCCCAGCGACTGGGTTAAATGTTTAACATCGGCGATTGTAAAAAAAAATGCTGGGTTAAAATTAACCCAAGTTGGGTTAAATATAGACAAACCCCAGCGATTGGGTTAAATGTTTAACTTCGGTGATTGTAAAAAATGCTGGGTTAAAATTAACCCAAGTTGGGTTAAATATAGACAAACCCCTGCGATTGGGTTAAATGTTTAACATTGGCGATTGTAAAAAATGCTGGGTTAAAATTAACCCAAGTTGGGTTAAATATAGACAAACCCCAGCGATTGGGTTAAATGTTTAACTTCGGTGATTGGAAAAAATGCTGGGTTAAAAATAAACCAAGTTGGGTTAAATATAGACAAACCCAGCAATTGGGTTAAATGTTTAACGTCGGTGATTGTAAAAAATGCTGGGTTAAAAATAACCCAAGTTGGGTAAAATATAGACAAACCCCAGCAATTGGGTTAAATGTTTAACGTCGGCGATTGTAAAAAATGCTGGGTTAAAATTAACCTAAATTGGGTTAAATATAGACAAACCCCAGCGATTGGGTTAAATGTTTAACGTCGGCGATTGTAAAAAATGCTGGGTTAAAATGAACCCAAGTAGGGTTAAATATAGACAAATCCCAGCGATTGGGTTAAATGTTTAACGTCGGTGATTGTAAAAAATGCTGGGTTAAAATGAACCCAAGTAGGGTTAAATATAGACAAACCCCAGCGATTGGGTTAAATGTTTAACGTCGGTGATTGTAAAAAATGCTGGGTTAAAAATAACCCAAGTTGGGTAAAATATAGACAAACCCAGCAATTGGGTTAAATGTTTAACGTCGGCGATTGTAAAAAATGCTGGGTTAAAATGAACCCAAGTAGGGTTAAATATAGACAAACCCCAGCGATTGGGTTAAATGTTTAACGTCGGTGATTGTAAAAAATGCTGGGTTAAAAATAACCCAAGTTGGGTTAAATATAGACAAACCCCAGCGATTGGGTTAAATGTTTAACGTCGGTGATTGTAAAAAATGCTGGGTTAAAAATAACCCAAGTTGGGTTAAATATAGACAAACCCAGCAATTGGGTTAAATGTTTAACGTCGGCGATTGTAAAAAATGCTGGGTTAAAATGAACCCAAGTAGGGTTAAATATAGACAAACCCCAGCGATTGGGTTAAATGTTTAACGTCGGTGATTGTAAAAAATGCTGGGTTAAAAATAACCCAAGTTGGGTTAAATATAGACAAACCCCAGCAATTGGGTTAAATGTTTGTCCAACTTGCTGGGTAGTTTTATTTAACTCAACTAAAATGACTGTATGGTTAATATCTATGAATAAATCAATGATTTGTTTCATACCTGTGAAAGTGTGGAGTCACTGCAGGCTTTTCTAGCATCCTAAAAAACAAACAAACACAATTTATGTCACAAAACCTCCCAATCCAAACACACAGCACAGGAAATATATCGTTTACATGAGAATCCTCTCATATGAACACTTCCTTTTGTTGCATTTGGGTTCAGCACTGATGAACATTTCCTCTTACCCGGATCTGGTTGCGAAGCTGTTCCGCTTCCTGTCGCAACTGTTCCAACTCACTCATTGTTCCTGTTTGACCTGCACCAAGACGACAACGTGCTGGACCTGCATGAAATAAATGTGCACTTCTTACACTGTGCCAATCATACAGTATAATGACATCATCCTCACTCACCGGTCAATCACGCGCTCATGAAATCCCTTAAAATGCAATTACAAACGGTCAAAGGACTAGCTTCCTTTGACCAAATCCATTTCAGCAACTTTAATTAAATGCACAAACTGATCTGAGAGCAGTGGGAAATGACAGTGAGCTCAGAGGGTCTTCAAAACCCCAACTGCTGCCAAATGCCACCCATATGTTCACTGACCTTTCCGTCGAATCAAGCGACCGTCAAGCTCAGCTTTGATTGCATATGAATGTGTTAAATAGAGTTAGAAGATCTACTGCAAACTCAAACAGCGTCTGTGCGTTTACAGTAAAGAAGTAAATACTACACTGATGGTTTGGTCACTAATCATCTGGAGATTAGTTAGTTGGTAACACTTTACAATATTGATTAGATTGAAAATGGGCATTTACAACTAGGTTATTAAAAACTAGGGACATTTTTCTCATCGAATTTGTAATAAAAAAGACCTAGATAATGATATATGCAGTTACCATGAATGTATTACTCATACTATTGGGTCACACTGCCTAACCACTACCAGACGGCAACACCCAACATATTTATAATACCAAGGACTACAATGATAATCCTCATCAAATCTGAAGAGAAATCTCATTATCCTTTGGTTTTGACCTTTATGTAATGCTGCATGATTGTAAAAGTGATCAGACACACATAGTCTAATGTTTCCTAAAGCATTAGTTTATCTTTGTGGTCGTCTCTAAGACACAGCTGGACCGTCTGTAGGCCTTTGGCTGGATTTAAGCCCTCTATGGATTCAAACTCACATCAGTGTAACGATGACGTCAACCTTCATCTCATTCGCTCTCCTTCGGACTCGGGCACCGCAATTAATCAAAATAAAACTAAATGGTGATATAGCCTAGCAAAATGAGCTTTCGATAAAACTTGGCAAAAAACAGAAAACGGTGCTACCCGACTAGAGAAAATAAAGAAAACAAGGCCATTGTCTTCCCTTTTGCCAAATATAGGTAGGAAAACTTCAACACCCATAATGCACTTTGCATGTCCAAGGCCACGCCCACTAGTCTGCTATGGATATGCTTAAGAGTCAAATACCGCCTTGCTTTAGTAGGAAATACTTCTTAGCAAACTTTTAGTCAAAATGGTGTTGACTTGTATAATTTGTAGTTTTCAAGCTTTGGAGCGTTATGAATCTTTTGTGTCGAATCAGCGGTTCGGAGCGCCAAAGTCACGTGATTTCAGCAGTTTGGCACGCGATCCGAATCATGGTTCGACACAAAAGATTCATAACGCTCCGAAGCTTCCTGAAGCAGTGTTTTGAAATCGGCCATCACTAAAATAAGTCGTATTTTGGCGCACCAAAAATATTCTCATCGCTTTATAATATTAATATTGAACCACTGTACTCACATGAACTGATTTAAATATGTTTTTAGTACATTAATGGATCTTGAGAGAGGAAATGTCATTGCTCAGGCCTCACTGAGCCATCGGATTTCATCAAAAATATCTTGTGTTCTGAAGATGAATGAAGGTCTGGGTGAACCAATCCTTTAATTTACATATACAAAATCAGACAGCCCTACTTTAAACATCATCATGATGATGCTAACCAAACTATACTATACTGTTCAAATGTCCGACCAAGTGTGCACTATAACACCAGAACACTTTGACTGCAGGTGATGCCCGTCTGGTGCCAGGATGTGTCGGATCTGCTTGGCACGCTCTCAGTGGGCACTGAAATGGCATGCTGGGTTTTTTTGCTCCATTAATGATGACAAAACACACTGCTGAGCCCCGAGTCCTGCTGGACGGACACTAAGACAGCGGATATGGGAATATTCACCCTCCCGATAAATACATACAATTGCAAGCCAGGGTTAAAGGATTAGTTCACTTCAGAATTAAAGTTCCCTGATAATTTACTCTCCTCCATGTCATCCAAGATCTTCATGTCTTTCTTTCTTCAGTGGAAAAGAAATGAAGGAAAACATTCCAGGATTTTTCTCCATATAGTGGACTTCACTGGGGTTCAACGGGTTGAAGGTCCAAATGTCAGTTTCAGTGCAGCTTCAAAGAGCTCTACATGATCCCAGACGAGGAATAAGAGTCTTATCTAGAGAAACCATCTGACATTTTCTATAAAAAAAATAAACATTTATATAGTTTTTAACCACAAATGCTCATCTTGCACTGCTCTGTGATGCTCCACGCATGACGTAATCATGTTGGAAAGGTCACGCGTGACGAAGGTGGAAGTAGGGCGAAAAACTCCATCTCAATCTCTCCTCCAACTTCAAAATCGTCAGACATCGTTGTTTTACCTTTTTTTGTAAAGGTCGTTTGACTTAGTCTTTGACGTTCGCTTGTAGACACTGGATCGGTACTTCCGTGACCTTTCCAACATGATTACGTCATGCGTGGAGTATCACAGAGCAGTGCAAGACGAGCATTTGTGGTTAAAAACTATATAATGTTTATTTTTTTTAGAAAATGTCCGATGGTTCCATTTCCACTGAAGAAAGAAAGACATGAACATCTTGGATGACATGGAGGAGAGTAAATTATCAGGAAATTTGATTTCTGAAATGAACAAATCCTTAAAGGGTTAAAAAATCCCCAGATATTTATTTTCAATTAAGCCAAGGTTGCCAGGCCAATCTATGCAAAACTAAAATAAATAATTATAAAATAAAATCAATATATATATATATATATATATATATATATATATATATATAAAAAATTGATTTTATTTTATAATTAGTTTTTTATAATAGTGTATATATATATATATATATATATATATATATATATATATATATATATATATATATATATAAAATTTGTTTAGCTGCATATATTTTGACCATAAATTGACATCAAGCAGTCATGATCATGTGAATGTGTTGTTAATTTTAAATAAATATTTCAATAATTTAAGTAACTATTTTAGCAAATATTGGAAAAGGAAAATTAACTATATTACTAATATATATATATATATATATATATATATATATATATATATATATATATATATATATATATATATATATATATATAAAAAATTGATTTTATTTTATAATTAGTTTTTTATAATAGTGTATATATATATATATATATATATATATATATATATATATATATATATATATATATATATATATATATATATATAAAAAAAATTGATTTTATTTTATAATTAGTTTTTTATAATAGTGTATATATATATATATATATATATATATATATATATATATATATATATATATATATATATATATAAAATTTGTTTAGCTGCATATATTTTGACCATAAATTGACATCAAGCAGTCATGATCATGTGAATGTGTTGTTAATTTTAAATAAATATTTCAATAATTTAAGTAACTATTTTAGCAAATATTGGAAAAGGAAAATTAACTATATTACTAATATATATATATATATATATATATATATATATATATATATATATATATATATATATATATATATATATATATATATATATATATATATATATATATATATATATATATATTTTACAGCTGAACATCCATGTACTGAAATCTGTTCTCTGAATTCTGTTTGAAAATAACATATTTTCTAAACCCTTAAAATAAGTTGATCAGAGTAAAACTGCAAATATCAACATTATTCATGTTTGACTTTGAGACTCAAAACATATTTCAAAGGTAAAGTGAAAGTAAAACTATGATCTTCTGTTCAAACAATCTCAGTTATTTCCTTCACCAAACACCTTGGATTTGATTTTGAAGATGAAAAGGAAACATTTTATTCCATTTAAACAAGTTGGAAGACATAAACACTAGCAGATTCACCTAACACAGACTTTTATTGAAAACAGACAGCTGATGTTTACTGTAGTAACCTGAAGTGTGTTAATCAAGGACACAATAATAATGTCATCCCAGCTTTCAGTTATCAGCTCAGATATTTCAGCACTACACCACACTGATGATTAACTCCTGCCAGGAAACACTGAACAGATTAAACTGCTGGAGTTCAGACTCAACTCTCGTGTGTAATCAGGCCTCCTGTTGCTTCTTCTTTAAACACAACAACCAGCAGATGATAATTCAACTAATTAGCTACCAAGTTAAGATTCAACCCATCACTGACAGTCAAAACAAGGTCAGCAGTGTATTTAAATCACATTTTACGAGCATTTTACAAGCAGGAAATAGACGAGGAAAGACAAACACAGCGGACGATTGTTTTTCCCCTCACCTGATCAGGCTGGTTTGGGCAAATTCCGCTCCTTCTTCAGATCCCTCGCATGTTGGTGAGCGCACAAATAAATTTCAAAGCAGCACAATCAACTGGAACTCAATTTTAAACACATTTAAAGGGCCACGCAGCCCTCACGCGAGCTGAGAGTCAATTTTCACCAGCAATCTCGTCACCACACCCATAAGGGAACCGGGAACATGGCAACAGACGCGGCGGAGGGGTGACCCGACACACACCGCTGATCTACAAAAGCCTCAAATCGCTGTTTAAAAGCGTGAATGCGATTTATATTATCTAGATATATTTAAAATGCTACAATGTACCTCCAAACTCTGTGTTTTCCGTGTGAACCCGGTCAGAAGTGTAGTTGTATATGCTGTTGTGTTCACCCAGGGAGGAATGGTACAGTCCGTCCGCTGCCTCAACAAAGCGCCTGTAGGAGAAACAGGAAACGTATCCGCTACGTGTTTGATTCTCGCAGGGAAACTTGTTACATTGTTTCTGTCGTAGTAAAAGTTACAGTTAAACTTCGGAATGTTCGGAAACATTCACACGCTGGTCTAGTGATAGATAGATAGATAGATAGATAGATAGATAGATAGATAGATAGATAGATAGATAGATAGATAGATAGATAGATAGATAGATAGATAGAGTACCATAATAAAGGGTACTATATACACAATTTTTGCACATGCACAAATAACTACTTGTATTTGGTCACCGAGGTTAAACATTTAACCCAACCACTGGGTTTGTCCATATTTAACCCAACTCGGGTTATTTTTAACCCATCATTTTTTAGTCACAGAGATTCAACATTTAACCCAGTCGCCGTGTTTGTCCATTATTTAACCCAACTACTAGGTCAAAACAACCCAATTGCTGGGTCTATCCATATTTAACCCAACTTGAGTTATTTTTAACCCAGCATTTTTTAGATTCACCGAGGTTAAACATTTAACCCAACCACTGGGTCAAAACAACCCAATCCATTTTTAACCCAACTTGGGTTATTTTTTAACCCATAATTTTTTAGTCACCGAGGTTAAACATTTAACCCAATCGCTGGGGTTTGTCTATATTTAACCCAAGTTGGGTTATTTTTTAACCCATAATTTTTTAGTCACCGAGGTTAAACATTTAACCCAATCGCTGGGGTTTGTCTATATTTAACCCAACTTGGGTTATTTTTAACCCAGCATTTTTTAGAATCACCAAGGTTAAACATTTAACCCAACCACTGGGTCAAAACAACCAATCGCTGGGTTCGTCCATATTTAACCCAACTCGGGTTATTTTTAACCCATCATTTTTTAGTCACAGAGATTCAACATTTAACCCAGTCGCCGTGTTTGTCCATTATTTAACCCAACTACTGGGTCAAAACAACCCAATTGCTGGGTCTATCCATATTTAACCCAACTTGAGTTATTTTTAACCCAGCATTTTTTAGATTCACCGAGGTTAAACATTTAACCCAACCACTGGGTCAAAACAACCCAATCCATTTTTAACCCAACTTGGGTTATTTTTTAACCCATAATTTTTTAGTCACCGAGGTTAAACATTTAACCCAATCGCTGGGGTTTGTCTATATTTAACCCAAGTTGGGTTATTTTTTAACCCATAATTTTTTAGTCACCGAGGTTAAACATTTAACCCAATCGCTGGGGTTTGTCTATATTTAACCCAACTTGGGTTATTTTTAACCCAGCATTTTTTAGAATCACCAAGGTTAAACATTTAACCCAACCACTGGGTCAAAACAACCCAATCGCTGGGTTCGTCCATATTTAACCCAACTCGGGTTATTTTTAACCCATCATTTTTTAGTCACAGAGATTCAACATTTAACCCAGTCGCCGTATTTGTCCATTATTTAACCCAACTACTGGGTCAAAACAACCCAATTGCTGGGTCTATCCATATTTAACCCAACTTGAGTTATTTTTAACCCAGCATTTTTTAGATTCACTGAGGTTAAACATTTAACCCAACCACTGGGTCAAAACAACCCAATCCATTTTTAACCCAACTTGGGTTATTTTTTAACCCATAATTTTTTAGTCACCGAGGTTAAACATTTAACCCAATCGCTGGGGTTTGTCTATATTTAACCCAACTTGGGTTATTTTTAACCCAGCATTTTTTAGAATCACCAAGGTTAAACATTTAACCCAACCACTGGGTCAAAACAACCCAATCGCTGGGTTCGTCCATATTTAACCCAACTCGGGTTATTTTTAACCCATCATTTTTTAGTCACAGAGATTCAACATTTAACCCAGTCGCCGTGTTTGTCCATTATTTAACCCAACTACTGGGTCAAAACAACCCAATTGCTGGGTCTATCCATATTTAACCCAACTTGAGTTATTTTTAACCCAGCATTTTTTAGATTCACCGAGGTTAAACATTTAACCCAACCACTGGGTCAAAACAACCCAATCCATTTTTAACCCAACTTGGGTTATTTTTTAACCCATAATTTTTTAGTCACCGAGGTTAAACATTTAACCCAATCGCTGGGGTTTGTCTATATTTAACCCAAGTTGGGTTATTTTTTAACCCATAATTTTTTAGTCACCGAGGTTAAACATTTAACCCAATCGCTGGGGTTTGTCTATATTTAACCCAACTTGGGTTATTTTTAACCCAGCATTTTTTAGAATCACCAAGGTTAAACATTTAACCCAACCACTGGGTCAAAACAACCCAATCGCTGGGTTCGTCCATATTTAACCCAACTTGGGTTATTTTTAACCCATCATTTTTTAGTCACAGAGATTCAACATTTAACCCAGTCGCTGAGTTTGTCCATTATTTAACCCAACTACTGGGTCAAAACAACCCAATTGCTGGGTCTGTCCATATTTAACCCAACTTGAGTTATTTTTTAGTCACCGAGGTTAAACATTTAACCAATCGCTGGGTTCGTCCATATTTAACCCAACTTGGGTTATTTTTAACCCAGCATTTTTTAGATTCACCGAGGTTAAACATTTAACCCAACCACTGGGTCAAAACAACCCAATCCATTTTTAACCCAACTTGGGTTATTTTTAACCCATCACTTTTTAGTCACTGAGGTTAAACATTTAACCCAATTGCTGGGTCTGTCTATATTTAACCCAAGTTGAGTTATTTTTTAACCCATAATTTTTTAGTCACCGAGGTTAAACATTTAACCCAATCGCTGGGGTTTGTCTATATTTAACCCAACTTGGGTTATTTTTAACCCAGCATTTTTTAGAATCACCAAGGTTAAACATTTAACCCAACCACTGGGTCAAAACAACCCAATCGCTGGGTTCGTCCATATTTAACCCAACTTGGGTTATTTTTTACCCAGCATTTTTTAGAATCACCAAGGTTAAACATTTAACCCAACCACTGGGTTCATCCATATTTAACCCAACTTGGGTTATTTTTAACCCAGCATTTTTTAGAATCACCAAGGTTAAACATTTAACCCAACCACTGGGTCAAAACAACCCAATCGCTGGGTCTGTCCATATTTAACCCAACTTGGGTTATTTTTTACCCAGCATTTTTTAGAATCACGAAGGTTAAACATTTAACCCAACCACTGGGTTCATCCATATTTAACCCAACTTGGGTTATTTTTAACCCAGCATTTTTTAGAATCACCAAGGTTAAACATTTAACCCAACCACTGGGTCAAAACAACCCAATCGCTGGGTTCGTCCATATTTAACCCAACTTGGGTTATTTTTAACCCATCATTTTTTAGTCACAGAGATTCAACATTTAACCCAGTCGCTGAGTTTGTCCATTATTTAACCCAACTACTGGGTCAAAACAACCCAATTGCTGGGTCTGTCCATATTTAACCCAACTTGAGTTATTTTTTAGTCACCGAGGTTAAACATTTAACCAATCGCTGGGTTCGTCCATATTTAACCCAACTTGGGTTATTTTTAACCCAGCATTTTTTAGATTCACCGAGGTTAAACATTTAACCCAACCACTGGGTCAAAACAACCCAATCCATTTTTAACCCAACTTGGGTTATTTTTAACCCATCACTTTTTAGTCACTGAGGTTAAACATTTAACCCAATTGCTGGGTCTGTCTATATTTAACCCAAGTTGAGTTATTTTTTAACCCATAATTTTTTAGTCACCGAGGTTAAACATTTAACCCAATCGCTGGGGTTTGTCTATATTTAACCCAACTTGGGTTATTTTTAACCCAGCATTTTTTAGAATCACCAAGGTTAAACATTTAACCCAACCACTGGGTCAAAACAACCCAATCGCTGGGTTCGTCCATATTTAACCCAACTTGGGTTATTTTTTACCCAGCATTTTTTAGAATCACCAAGGTTAAACATTTAACCCAACCACTGGGTTCATCCATATTTAACCCAACTTGGGTTATTTTTAACCCAGCATTTTTTAGAATCACCAAGGTTAAACATTTAACCCAACCACTGGGTCAAAACAACCCAATCGCTGGGTCTGTCCATATTTAACCCAACTTGGGTTATTTTTTACCCAGCATTTTTTAGAATCAACAAGGTTAAACATTTAACCCAACCACTGGGTTCATCCATATTTAACCCAACTTGGGTTATTTTTAACCCAGCATTTTTTAGAATCACCAAGGTTAAACATTTAACCCAACCACTGGGTCAAAACAACCCAATCGCTGGGTCTGTCCATATTTAACCCAACTTGAGCTATTTTTAACCCATCATTTTTTTAGTCACTGAGGTTAAACATTTAACCCAACTACTGGGTCAAAACAACCCAATTGCTGGGTCTGTCCATATTTAACCCAACATTTTTAGAGTCACCATGGTTAAACATTTAACCCAATCACTTGGTCAAAACATGGGTCAATCACATGCACACAAAAAAAGCGCAGATAGAAACATATTTTGTGTACATTATCAGTATATCGTTTTGGGCTGTAGACTATTGTGTATTGTGTTTAATGCTGAGAGCAATTATTAAGCAAACTATTTCAAAATTTATGATAAATGCACTCACATTTGGAAATGTTGAATATTTAATGGCATCAATGAAAGGGAACAGTGGGTGAAGAATCAATGCGGTGAGTTGAAAGCGATCTGTTCTCTGTCAGAGATGGTATGGGGTCTTTCAGGGCTTTAACCTCTTTAAAAGGCTTCCAGATGGGGTCACAGCTCCTCAGTTATTGTTATCATTAAAATCAGTATCATATTAGTGATTTTCTTTCTTCTGACACTACATGTATGAGGAAAATAAAACTCTTGGCCAGCCGTCACGATGCAGAGCCGAAGGGAAGAGGAGCACCGGGTCGTTCTATAAAAAGATGCAGCAGAGGCTATAAATAGACGTGTTAATATGGAGAGGATACCCTGCTTCTGTTGTGTCAAACACAGGCACAGTCCAGCTTTCTTCTAAAATAGTCAAGAAAAATATAATATACAGTAATATACAGGAGCTACAGGTACATGTAATGTACAGTGCAAATGCAAAAGCTGAATTCATCACTACATGTATCTCTCTAGGGGAGGCTAGTGGTTGCCGTGGTAACCGTCACAAATGGCGACTGACGTCAGGCACAGAGTATTGCACATCATTCACGTGAACCAACTCAACAAGAGCCTGAGAGTAGTTTTCAACATGGAATAATCAGAGCCTGCTGGTCTGCAAGTTAAATATAAAATATTACGCCTAATTGTACATTTATATAAAAGATATACAAGTGCTATATGAGTGTGAGAAAGCAATGCATGATACAACAGACACACAAAACAAGATATGATGCATCATGAGCAGTACAATTTTAAAATAGCATCAATTAACCCAAAGTCTACTGTATTATATTGTATTCACACATTTCTAAGGCCTTTAAACAATCAACATGATCAAAAACATGATCTGTTGCACACAATCTATACAGTCCTTCTGTCGTCTGATTGATGATTCAATGCTGGGTTAAAAACAACCCAAGTTGGGTTGAAAATGGAGGCGATTGGGTTGTTTTAACCCAGCAGTTGAGTTAAATGTTTGCCCAACCTGCTGGGTAGTTTTATTTAACTCAACTATTGTTTAAAAATAACTATATGACTGACTTAAAATGAACCCAAAGTATGTTGGAAATTAAAAATCAGACACATAATTACTAGAGGCAACAATAATAATCAAAAGGTGAACATTTATTAATAAGCAATTTAATAAATGTTTATTGTTTAGTTATTATTCATTAAACTTATTAATAAATGTTCATTTCCAACATATTTTGGATTCAGTTTAAGCAAGAAATACAGTAATTTTTGAGTTAAATAAAACTACCCAGCAGGTTGGACAAACATTTAACCCAACCGCTGGGTTAAAACAACTCAATCGCCTCCATTTTCAACCCAACTTGGGTTATTTTTAACCCAGCATTTATTTTTTTTTTTTTAGTGTCACCGAGGTTTAAACATTTAACGCAGCCACTGGTTGTTTGTCCATATTTAACCCAACCTGGGTTATTTTTAACCCAGCATTTTTTTTAGTGTCACAGAGGTTAAACATTTAACCCAACCGCTGGGTCAAAACAACCCAATTTCTGAGTTCGTCCATATTTAACCCAACTTTGGTTATTATGTACTTAGACAATATTGTTAGATATTGATATTTATTTGCATTTTAATTTAGTAGTCTGTTATAGTGATATAAAGATATCAATGATTTACATTACTAATCTGATGCATCAAATATGATACTTAACAAAAAACACATATGCAAACATTTTGATTTTTTTTCAATAAACTGATCCATTTTTAAAAAAAAAAACATCTTTCATATTATTTCTTCATATGTCAGGCTTTACAGGGTTAAACACGCAGTGTGTATATAAGCTGATATCATATAGTGCAGTTGTTGTGTCGCTCAGTAGAGGGCAGCACTGCGAATCTCAGAGTACTGGACTTCAGCTTCCTTCACAAAAAACTGGGCATTTGGAAACTCGCTGAAATGGACATGAGAGTACAGAAGTTCCTCCTGATGAACTGACTTTCCTTTCTCCCCCAGGTCAAAGGTCACAGCCAGAGTCGAGTCCTTTGCATTCACAGTGTAATTCTGAAGAAAAAATAATGAAAATTTAATGCAAGCCTTTTTAATTTAAACATCATTCATTAAGGTTTACCTGTGTGATTTGCTCTTTTCCTTCGGGTCTTATAAGGGATTGTCGTTTTTTTCTTCTGTTTAGAATGACAGAGATCATGAACATGATGACATGAGGCTTTGGATAAAAGCGTCTACTAAATACAAAGCAGCACCAGATCAGAGACTCACATCCTCCACAGAGCTGCACAGATCAGCAGCAGAGCAATGAGAGTCAGGAGAGACGACAGCGTTATGATTCCCACCACATCTGGAGCTGAAAATAATCGATCAGTTTCACATTCACACAATGACACACTGATCAAGAGTTTCTCATGTGGACTCACGGTCGACACCGAGGAGCGTCTCGGCCGAGCGGAACGTTTGAAAGCTCTCCAGCGCACACGAGTATCGGCCTGAATCCTCACGGCTCACCGCTGAAACATTCAGCTCATCGCGGGAATGATGCGGATCCAAACGCTCCTCATTCTTCCACCAGATGAAGGAGCGTTTGCTGGCGGTTGGAGGGCAGCTGGTCTTACAGGTCAGTGTGACGTTCTGACCGTCGGAGTCGACAGTCACCTGAAGATCTAATAAAACACACTCATGTCTGTCTCTGTGTTCATTCATTCTCTCTCTATATATAGAATGGAAATAACATATTTACCTGTGACATGTACAGTGAATTCTATTGGAATAATTGAGGTAAAGGTAGAGTTTCCTTTACTGTAAGTAAAGCTCATATAATATGTGCCAGCGTCTGTCTCTTTTAGATCATGAATTGTTATGTCACAGTTATAGTGATTGTTTCTATATATACACCGAGAGTCCTTACAGGGATCTGAAACTGTTTCTCCATTATTTGATCTGTGGATACACAATGACTGAAATGTATATCCATCAGGATATTTACAACTGGAATTAAGAGTCAAAGATGATCCTGTAGGAGCACAGACTGATTCAGTGCGACCACTCACAGTTGTCTGTCCGAACAAATACACCTGAAACACAGTTTGAAGAGGGAGTCAGAAAGTGAACATTAAAACCTTTTCACGCATAGAGGTCACTACAGTGTACAGCTATTCAAAAAGCATTTTCTTGCATATGCATGGGTTTTGATGGCACATCAACCTCTACAGTGGACCCTAATGCATCATCCTATACACTGCCACCAAGTGGCAAGCCATTGTATGTCGATCTTTACCCCCTTCCAAACTCCATTGGCCGATGGCATCAAAATGTCCATTGCTCCAGATATCCACGTTACCAGGAGACTATTGCAGGTAAAAAAAATGTTGTAGCATCAAGCAATATCTAATGAGTCATATCATCGTTACATCAAAAAGTCATCTGATTGCGTAATGCACGTTACTTGTAATGTGTTACTTTACTCCTTACATCATCAAAAAGTAATCTGATTGCATAATGCACGTTACTTGTAATGCGTTACTTTACTCCTTACATCAAAAAGTAATTTGATTGCGTAATGCACATTACTTGTAATGCATTACTTTACTCGTTACATCAAAAAGTCATCTGATTGCGTAATGCACATTACTTGTAATGTGTTACTTTACTCCTTACATCATCAAAAAGTAATCTGATTGCATAATGCACGTTACTTGTAATGCGTTACTTTACTCCTTACATCATCAAAAAGTAATCTGATTGCATAATGCACGTTACTTGTAATGCGTTACTTTACTCGTTACATCAAAAAGTCATCTGATTACATTATGAACGTTACTTGTAATGCGTTACTTTACTCCTTACATCAAAAAGTAATTTGATTGCGTAATGCACATTACTTGTAATGCGTTACTTTACTCCTTACATCAAAAAGTAATTTGATTGCATAATGCACATTACTTGTAATGCGTTACTTTACTCCTTACATCAAAAAGTAATTTGATTGCATAATGCACATTACTTGTAATGCATTACTTTACTCGTTACATCAAAAAGTCATCTGATTACATTATGAACGTTACTTGTAATGTGTAACTTTACTCCTTACATCAAAAAGTCATCTGATTACATTATGAACGTTACTTGTAATGCGTTACTTTACTCGTTACATCAAAAAGTCATCTGATTACATTATGAACGTTACTTGTAATGCGTTACTTTACTCGTTACATCAAAAAGTAATCTGATTGCATAATGCACGTTACTTGTAATGCGTTACTTTACTCGTTACATCAAAAAGTCATCTGATTACATTATGGACGTTACTTGTAATGCGTTACTTTACTCCTTACATCAAAAAGTAATTTGATTGCATAATGCACGTTACTTGTAACACGTTACATCAAAAAGTAATCTGATTGCGTAATGCACGTTACTTGTAACGTCTTACTTTACTCGTTACATCAAAAAGTAATCTGATTTCGTAATCCACATTACTTGTAACACGTTACATCAAAAAGTAATCTGATTGCGTAATCCACGTTACTTGTAACACGTTACATCAAAAAGTAATCTGATTGTGTAATGCACGTTACTTGTAATGCGTCAACATACAATCTTTACTTTACTCATTACATCAAAGTCATCTGATCACGTTACTTGTAATGTGTTACTTTACTCCTTACATCATCAAAAAGTAATCTGATTACATTATGAACGTTACTTGTAATGCGTTACTTTACTCCTTACATCAAAAAGTAATTTGATTGCATAATGCACATTACTTGTAATGCATTACTTCAAAAAGTAAAAAAGTAACACGTTACATCAAAAAGTAATCTGATTGCGTAATGCACGTTACTTGTAATGCGTTACTTTACTCGTTACATCAAAAAGTCATCTGATTACATTATGGACGTTACTTGTAATGCGTTACTTTACTCCTTACATCAAAAAGTAATTTGATTGCATAATGCACGTGTGTTTTGATGTAACGTGTTACTTTACTCGTTACATCAAAAAGTAATCTGATTTCGTAATCCACGTTACTTGTAATGCGTTACTTTACTCGTTACATCAAAAAGTAATCTGATTGCGTAATCCACGTTACTTGTAACACGTTACATCAAAAAGTAATCTGATTGTGTAATGCACGTTACTTGTAATGCGTCAACATACAATCTTTACTTTACTCATTACATCAAAGTCATCTGATCACGTTACATGTAATGTGTTACTTTACTCCTTACATCATCAAAAAGTAATCTGATTACATTATGAACGTTACTTGTAATGCGTTACTTTACTCCTTACATCAAAAAGTAATTTGATTGCATAATGCACATTACTTGTAATGAATTACTTCAAAAAGTAAAAAAGTAACACGTTACATCAAAAAGTAATCTGATTGCGTAATGCACGTTACTTGTAATGCGTTACTTTACTCGTTACATCAAAAAGTCATCTGATTACGTAATGCACGTTACTTGTAACACATTACTTTACTCGTTACATCAAAAAGTAATCTGATTACATAATGCACGCTACACAGCTCATTTCAGATGAGACTGAAAACACCTGATCGCTAGGTTTTCTCAGAGGAGAGCTATGTTAGAAATGTGTCCATCTTGATTGAATATAATCAGAATGATCAGCTAATATGGGTAAATCGGCATACTCTGGTACACTGGAGGGAGCATCTGAATTGAGTTTCCACAGTTTTATTTTGACAGGTTGTAGAGATCTCTGATATCAGTACATGAGGGCGTGATTCCATCATAGATACGTGAAGTTCAACTTTAATTGCATTTGCAATATTTCAAATTTTTTGTATATATTTTATAGTTTTCACATGATTTTATACAAATTTTATTGATTGGTTTGTTAAATACACAAATACACAATATTGTTGTGTTACTGTATTATGTTTAATACAGTATCTCTTCAGTTTAAACCATAAACGCATACAGTCCACTCAAGTGGACATCTGGATTTCTCTTATGCATAAAAATAAATAAATAAATAAATCCTGTTTTTCATGCTCCTAAGAGCAATAAAACACATAGCAAAAAAGTCCTGACTGAGCTTATCATAATTCATGCATTAAAGTGGTTAAAGTGTACAGAAAATTAATTGTCACAGTAGTTTTATAGCACTGGAGGTTTTACAGGTAAAGAACACAATAAAGTTTAACAAGTGAAGGAACGAGTCCTACCTTTCAGATGCAGCAGAAATGACACTATGAGTGAATATTTGGGGTTCATGGCCGATATTATGAATCAATATGGTTTGGTGTTTGAGTTTAAAATGCCTGGAATGATTCCTTGATGTGGAAGTGAACGTCTCCTCATGAGAAATGATAATTACAAATAACACAGGAAACCCCCCCCCCCCAAAATGAACTCAAAATGCTGAACAAGCTCTGTGTCGACATATTCTGGCCATTTTACAACAAAAATAACAGATTGAACTCAGTTCTGTTAAATCATATGATATCATTTCCTCATTCTTTGTAACTCAAAATGAGCAATGGACTTTTTTATATATCATGCTCATTGCTCAACCTCTTTATATACAGTTTGTTTCATCTGACTTCTGTGACATCAGTCAGTTTGAATGAATTTGCTGCTTTATTTGAGCATAGAACTGAGAATGACGGGTCTGCAGTTTATTTGGGGCTGATTTGGTCATTTCTGCATCAGACTCTGAACTGTTACTCTACTGAGTATTATAAAACCGCCAACTTTTATTTATTTATTTAATTAATTAATTTAAAAAATAAAAAATATTTATATTCAATAAATGTTAAATATTCCCTTACAATATTCCCAAAACCACATGAATTTCAAATTGCTAACAGTGTTTGTAAATTAATTGCCTAAATTATTACATTATTTGCTAACTGCATTCTTTAAATTGTAATGTTGACATGCATTCTCTGTAAAGCTGCTTTGAAACCATATGTATTGTGAAAAGCGCTATACAAATAAATGTGAATCGAATTTAATTGAACATGTGAAATATTTTCATTAAAGGATTAGTTCACTTTCAAATTAAAATGTCTTGATAATTTACGATTAGAAGATTAATTTACGATAAGAAGAAGAGAGCTAGTTCAAGATGAGCATTTATGGTTAAAATGTATATAATTTTTATTTTTGTTTAGAAAATGTCCGATGGTTTCTCTAGATTAGACTCTTATTCCTCGTCTGGGATCATGTAGAGCTCTTTGAAGCTGCACTGAAACTGACATTTGGACCTTCAACCCGTTGAACCCCAGTGAAGTCCACTATATGGAGAAAAATCCTGGAATGTTTTCCTCAAAAACCTTCATTTCTTTTCCACTGAAGAAAGAAAGACATGAACATCTTGGATGACATGGAGGTGAGTAAATTATCAGGACATTTTAATATGAAAGTGAACTAATCCTTTAATGTGATCGATTGTCCTCGGTCAGCAGGTGGCGCTGCTCTTCAGATCTCATGGAGTTTGATCATGTTCAACAGTTGGAGCTCAAACAGACGCCAAACTTCATTCATGACGCCTGAAACACGCCGGTGGATTCATAGCTTCATGCTGGATATCTTGAGTTCGGGTGTTTTTGGTAATTCACATCGTTTTTATTCTCGCTGGAAACTCATTTTAAAGCCGATATTGTACATAATGAGAGACACCAGCTGCTCCTGTGATAGTTTGAATCCCACAGAAGAATGAACTGATACTGGAGCGTCATGGAGATCGTAAACGCCAGAGAGGATTGCGAAGTTTTACCAGGAGATCACAGGTCAGTAGGTCATGATGAAGAGGAGAGAGATGAAGGTGTTGAGCTGATGGAGGTTCTGCTGACAGGAGGATCTCCGTGGGGCTTCACTGTCAGAGGAGGACTGGAGTATCACGAGCCGCTCATCATCACCAAGGTACTCATGATCGCACACTTATGAAAATAACTGGAAATACCCTGGATATAATAATCAATTCGAGGGAAATGTGAAAGGCAGCTATATGTTTTCATGTGTATTAATACTGTGTAAAATATTACTTGAAAAAATATTGTTTCTATTAAGTTTTTCGTACTCACTATAGTACTCTCAGATGTATTATTTTTGCCTATTTTTTGTTTTATTTATTTTTTTAAATATAATTTATTATTATTGTTTATATTATTATTAAATATATTATTATTTATGTATTTTAATAATATAATATACTTTCTATTTTTTTTTTTTTAAATCTTTATTATTATTGTTCATATGTGTAAATGTTACTTATAAAATATTTAGTGAAGTACATGTAACAGTTTATCACACTTCATTGCATTAGAAGCGTCAAAGTATGGAATCAAGTGTTATTCAATTATTACACAATCACACACACATTTCCTGTGGATTCCACCAAAATGGCTGCTTAATGTTTTGAACATTTGAAAATGAAGAAATTAAGACACAAGTATTAGTAATATAATATTATAGTTATATTGTAAAATAAAATTAATATTAAAATAGTTATATAATATTTAAATTTTATAATGCATTTAGTTATTTAAATATTAAAATAACTTGTATTATTATTAATTATATTAATTATCATAATAAATTATAATAAATAAGAACAATAACATTATTATTTTTTTATGATCATATTGATATATAATCACTATGATTTTTTGTGTAACCCATACAAACAAGCAAAGCAATTAAGTTCTTAAAAAATTGCATTTTAAATTGAAATCACACACTCTAAAAGATGTTGGATTAAAAACAACCCAAGTTGGGTTGAAAATGGACAAACCAAGCGATTGGGTCGTTTTAAACCAGCGATTGGGTCATTTTTAAACCAGCAATTGGGTTGTTTTAAATCAGTGATTGGGTCATTTTTAAACCAGCGATTGGGTCGTTTTAAACCAGCGGTTGGGTCGTTTTGGGTCGTTTTAACCCAGCGAATTGGTCATTTTAAACCAGCGATTGGGTTGTTTTAAACCAGCAATTGGGTCGTTTTTAAACCAGCGATTGGGTTGTTTTAAACCAGTGATTGGGTCATTTTTAAACCAGTGATTGGGTTGTTTTTAAACCAGGGATTGGGTCGTTTTGGGTCGTTTTAAACCAGCGATTGGGTCGTTTTAAACCAGCGATTGGGTTGTTTTAAATCAGTGAATTGGTCGTTTTAAGCCAGTGATTGGGTCATTTTTAAACCAGCGATTGGGTCGTTTTGGGTCGTTTTAACCCAGCGAATTGGTCATTTTAAACCAGCGATTGGGTTGTTTTAAACCAGCGATTGGGTCGTTTTTAAACCAGCGATTGGGTTGTTTTAAACCAGTGATTGGGTCATTTTTAAACCAGTGATTGGGTCATTTTTAAACCAGCGGTTGGGTCGTTTTGGGTCGTTTTAACCCAGCGAATTGGTCATTTTAAACCAGCGATTGGGTTGTTTTAAACCAGCGATTGGGTCGTTTTTAAACCAGCGATTGGGTTGTTTTAAACCAGTGATTGGGTCATTTTTAAACCAGTGATTGGGTTGTTTTTAAACCAGGGATTGGGTCGTTTTGGGTCGTTTTAAACCAGCGAATTGGTCGTTTTAACCCAGCGATTGGGTCGTTTTAAACCAGCTATTGGGTTGTTTTAAATCAGTGAATTGGTCGTTTTAAGCCAGTGATTGGGTCATTTTTAAACCAGCGATTGGGTCGTTTTGGGTCGTTTTAAACCAGCGAATTGGTCGTTTTAACCTAGCGAATTGGGTCTTTTTAAACCAGCAATTGGGTCATTTTAACCCAGCGGTTGGGTTGTTTTGGGTAGTTTTAACCCAGCGAATTGGTCGTTTTAAACCAGCGAATGGGTCATTTTAAACCAGTGGTTGGGTCATTTTAAACCAGCGATTGGGTCGTTTTGAGTCGTTTTAAACCAGCAATTGGGTCTTTTTAAACCAGCGATTAGGTCATTTTAACCCAGTGATTGGGTCGTTTTAAACCAGCGGTTGGGTCGTTTTAAACCAGCGGTTGGGTCGTTTTAAACCAGCGATTGGGTCTTTTTAAACCAGCAATTGGGTCATTTTAACCCAGCGATTGGGTCGTTTTAAACCAGCAGTTGGGTCGTTTTAAACCAGCAGTTGGGTCATTTTGGGTAGTTTTAACCCAGCGAATTGGTCGTTTTAAACCAGCGATTGGGTCGTTTTAAACCAGCGATTGGGTCGTTTTAAACCAGCGAATTGGTCGTTTTAAACCAGCGATTGGGTCTTTTTAAACCAGCGATTGGGTCATTTTAACCCAGCGATTGGGTCATTTTAAACCAGCGGTTGGGTCGTTTTGGGTAGTTTTAACCCAGCGAATTGGTCGTTTTAAACCAGCGATTGGGTCTTTTTAAACCAGCAATTGGGTCATTTTAACCCAGCGGTTGGGTCGTTTTGGGTAGTTTTAACCCAGCGAATTGGTCGTTTTAACCTAGCGATTGGGTTGTTTTTAAACCAGCGATTGGGTCTTTTTAAACCAGCGATTAGGTCATTTTAACCCAGTGATTGGGTCGTTTTAAACCAGCGGTTGGGTCGTTTTAAACCAGCGATTGGGTCTTTTTAAACCAGCAATTGGGTCATTTTAACCCAGCGATTGGGTCGTTTTAAACCAGCGGTTGGGTCGTTTTGGGTAGTTTTAACCCAGCGAATTGGTCGTTTTAAACCAGCGATTGGGTCGTTTTAAACCAGGGATTGGGTCGTTTTAAACCAGGGATTGGGTCGTTTTAAACCAGCGAATTGGTCATTTTAAACCAGCGATTGGGTCTTTTTAAACCAGCGATTGGGTCTTTTTAAACCAGCGATTGGGTCATTTTAAACCAGCGGTTAGGTCGTTTTGGGTAGTTTTAACCCAGCGAATTGGTCGTTTTAAACCAGCGATTGGGTCTTTTTAAACCAGCAATTGGGTCATTTTAACCCAGCGATTGGGTCATTTTAACCCAGCGATTGGGTCATTTTAAACCAGCGGTTAGGTCGTTTTGGGTAGTTTTAACCCAGCGAATTGGTCGTTTTAAACCAGCGATTGGGTCTTTTTAAACCAGCAATTGGGTCATTTTAACCCAGCGATTGGGTCGTTTTAAACCAGCGGTTGGGTCGTTTTGGGTAGTTTTAACCCAGCGAATTGGTCGTTTTAAACCAGCGATTGGGTCGTTTTAAACCAGCTATTGGGTTGTTTTAAATCAGTGAATTGGTCGTTTTAAGCCAGTGATTGGGTCATTTTTAAACCAGCGATTGGGTCGTTTTGGGTCGTTTTAAACCAGCGAATTGGTCGTTTTAACCTAGCGAATTGGGTCTTTTTAAACCAGCAATTGGGTCATTTTAACCCAGCGGTTGGGTTGTTTTGGGTAGTTTTAACCCAGCGAATTGGTCGTTTTAAACCAGCGAATGGGTCGTTTTAAACCAGTGGTTGGGTCATTTTAAACCAGCGATTGGGTCGTTGAGTCGTTTTAAACCAGCAATTGGGTCTTTTTAAACCAGCGATTAGGTCATTTTAACCCAGTGATTGGGTCGTTTTAAACCAGCGGTTGGGTCGTTTTAAACCAGCGGTTGGGTCGTTTTAAACCAGCGGTTGGGTCGTTTTAAACCAGCGATTGGGTCTTTTTAAACCAGCAATTGGGTCATTTTAACCCAGCGATTGGGTCGTTTTAAACCAGCAGTTGGGTCGTTTTAAACCAGCAGTTGGGTCGTTTTGGGTAGTTTTAACCCAGCGAATTGGTCGTTTTAAACCAGCGATTGGGTCGTTTTAAACCAGCGATTGGGTCGTTTTAAACCAGCGAATTGGTCGTTTTAAACCAGCGATTGGGTCTTTTTAAACCAGCGATTGGGTCATTTTAACCCAGCGATTGGGTCATTTTAAACCAGCGGTTGGGTCGTTTTGGGTAGTTTTAACCCAGCGAATTGGTCGTTTTAAACCAGCGATTGGGTCTTTTTAAACCAGCAATTGGGTCATTTTAACCCAGCGGTTGGGTCGTTTTGGGTAGTTTTAACCCAGCGAATTGGTCGTTTTAACCTAGCGATTGGGTTGTTTTTAAACCAGCGATTGGGTCTTTTTAAACCAGCGATTAGGTCATTTTAACCCAGTGATTGGGTCGTTTTAAACCAGCGGTTGGGTCGTTTTAAACCAGCGATTGGGTCTTTTTAAACCAGCAATTGGGTCATTTTAACCCAGCGATTGGGTCGTTTTAAACCAGCAGTTGGGTCGTTTTAAACCAGCGGTTGGGTCGTTTTGGGTAGTTTTAACCCAGCGAATTGGTCGTTTTAAACCAGCGATTGGGTCGTTTTAAACCAGGGATTGGGTCGTTTTAAACCAGCGAATTGGTCATTTTAAACCAGCGATTGGGTCTTTTTAAACCAGCGATTGGGTCATTTTAAACCAGCGGTTAGGTCGTTTTGGGTAGTTTTAACCCAGCGAATTGGTCGTTTTAAACCAGCGATTGGGTCTTTTTAAACCAGCAATTGGGTCATTTTAACCCAGCGATTGGGTCATTTTAACCCAGCGATTGGGTCATTTTAAACCAGCGGTTAGGTCGTTTTGGGTAGTTTTAACCCAGCGAATTGGTCGTTTTAAACCAGCGATTGGGTCTTTTTAAACCAGCAATTGGGTCATTTTAACCCAGCGATTGGGTCGTTTTAAACCAGCGGTTGGGTCGTTTTGGGTAGTTTTAACCCAGCGAATTGGTCGTTTTAAACCAGCGATTGGGTCGTTTTAAACCAGGGATTGGGTCGTTTTAAACCAGCGAATTGGTCATTTTAAACCAGCGATTGGGTCTTTTTAAACCAGCGATTGGGTCATTTTAACCCAGCGATTGGGTCATTTTAAACCAGCGGTTAGGTCGTTTTGGGTAGTTTTAACCCAGCGAATTGGTCGTTTTAAACCAGCGATTGGGTCTTTTTAAACCAGCAATTGGGTCATTTTAACCCAGCGATTGGGTCATTTTAACCCAGCGATTGGGTCATTTTAAACCAGCGGTTAGGTCGTTTTGGGTAGTTTTAACCCAGCGAATTGGTCGTTTTAAACCAGCGATTGGGTCATTTTAACCCAGCGATTGGGTCATTTTTAAACCAGCGGTTAGGTCGTTTTGGGTAGTTTTAACCCAGCGAATTGGTCGTTTTAAACCAGCGATTGGGTCTTTTTAAACCAGCAATTGGGTCATTTTAACCCAGCGGTTGGGTCGTTTTGGGTAGTTTTAACCCAGCGAATTGGTCGTTTTAAACCAGCGAATGGGTCGTTTTAAACCAGTGGTTGGGTCATTTTAAACCAGCGATTGGGTCGTTTTGAGTCGTTTTAAACCAGCGAATTGGTCGTTTTAACCCAGCGATTGGGTCAATTTAAACCAGCGATTGGGTCGTTTTAAACCAGCGATTGGGTCGTTTTTAAACCAGCATTTTTAATCTCTGTCATTGCAGCATTTGTTCGGTTCTTCTGTCTGTTGTTGGAGTTTCGGTCTCTGTGGATTAAGCAGCATGAAAATAAACAAATTGGATCTGATTAGAATTCCCAACATTTTTTTCCTGTAATTTCCTGTAATCTTATTCTTGTGTAATTCTTCAGCACTGCTTTAATGTGAATTATAAAGAGCCAAATCAAGTGTTTGTGAATCCTGTGCCGTTCCTGCACTTTATCCAAACCAAAACCACCGAGGTCACGTTTGTGAGCACTACTGAGTGTGGACTACTGCGTACAGCACAGAAACCATCTGAACCCTTACAAATCATGATCACAAACTGATCTGAAATCAGCTGCTCTGGACTTTATGGGATGTGAAACAAGCTGTAATCTAAAGTTTCGAGCTCTTGAATATTTAACTGCTGCACTCGGGTTTCCTTTTACTGTCAGCTGATGGATCTGATAGGACCTTATACTATTTCCCATGTTACTTTCAGGGTCATGCAGGTTGAGTGATACGTTCTTTGTTCATGTCCTGTCCTCATCATGATGCTGATCTGAACACGAGGCCTCGTCTTATTGTGATTTCTGACTTCCTGTGTCACGCATTAACTTTTTAACATGCCGAAAATATGGCCCTATGAAATCTGTTTTATTATATCCCACATTCTGTATTTTCTGATTTATGGATTTCTTTTAAATGGTTTAATTTAAAATAATAAATAATAAAAATATAATAAAAAAGCTGAATTTAATTTTTTATTATTATTAATTATTAAAGTATTAACACTGTGATATCTATCTGGTAAAAATATATATGATTTGTATGTTATTTATTATTTTTATAACTTTTAATGAAACCACTAAAATGAAACTCAATAAATAATGTTGACTACATTTTTCCTGTCACGTATCATTCCTGAGCAGAACTTCCTGCAGATCTCCACACAAACCACATCCATCCCAGCATGGACGCTTTAAACAGATATTCCATAAATAACTCTAGACGTGTCAGAGATGAGCAGGAAAAGAGGCGCTTCATCGCTGCTGGTTTTATCCCTGCTTCTGTTATCAGGGGTTTGACTCTCTGTCATCTTTAAACTTGCAGTGAAATAACGTCTGCGCAGAAGCAGATGGAGATGTTTCTGTGTGCCAGTGCTGATGTTTGTTTGTTTGTTTGTTTAGGTGGAGGACGGAAGTCGAGCAGCGCTGGGTCGACTCCAGATCGGTGATGAGATAGTCAGCGTTAACTCGGTTCTTCTCAGCGGTTACAGACTGGAGGCCATTTGTCTGGTTAAAAGCTCACATAAGATGCTCTCTCTGGGAATAAAACGGTAGGATTCCCCGTTAAAAGTCCACGTAAAATCAACACTGACCCCATTTGCTGGTTCATTGGCTTTTCTCCTCCAACCACCTGTCGTATAGAGACACTAGCAGAATATATATAAATATATGGCAGAACGAGTATGAGTACTATGCGATTTCGAATTCAGAAACCATCATTTTCCCAAGCTTTCTTTTTGAAGACTTTTTGGGGTTTTTTTCCCCACCTTGTTATGCTTATGCTGTTCCTTATGTAAGCTTGTTTCCGCCACTACATAAAAAAATAAAAAAGGTAATTGCAACTTTTGAGATTTAAACTTTCAGTTGCATCTGATAAAGTCAGAATTGTGCGATTAAAAACTCGCCATTGCCAAAAAAAAGTCGGAATTGTGAGAAAAAAATTTGCAATGGCAAGAAAGTCAGAATTGTGAGATAAAACACAACTGTGAAAAATTCAGAATTATGAGATAAAAACTCAAAATTGCGAAAAAAGTCAGAATTATAAGAACTTGCAATCACGAGAAAAGTCAGAATTGTGAGGGGAAAAATTTGCAATTGCAAGAAAGTCAGTTTTGTGAGATATTAACTCGCAATTGTCTTTTTTCCCTCACAGTTGGACTTTATAACTCGCAATTGTTTATATCTCACAATTCTAAGAAAAAAGTCTGAATTGTGAGATAAAAAGTCGCAATTACCTTTTTTATTTTTTATTTAGTGGCGGAAACAAGCTTCCACAGTTCCTGGTCAAAAATATCCGGCCTACAAAAAATAGCTTGTAAGTCTCTTGTTATGCTATATTAACATCAAATATTGGATTCAATCTTTTTGTCAGCTTGTTTTCTTTCAATTAGGACAGGTTTTGCGTTTCTTTTTTGAACTGATTGATCGTAGGCCTCATTGATCTAAACTTTTATTGGTCATCCATTGAAAATGAATGGGGGAGATTGAAAAGAAGAGGAACATTTAGTATTCAGGAGCGTGTTGATCACTTTTGACCGTGAACACCACAAGTGTGACTTTGTGCCATTTTGTACAAAATAAAAGCATTTTAAAATAAACTTCCTGGTTAAATATTAAAGCACACTAGTATGATAAACAGTTTTTTTCAGATTTTGTTGAATATTGACAAAATTGTCCACCAAAAATGCTTTTTTCACTCAAAAACTAAGAGATCAACGAGGCTTATGATCGATCCGTTCCAAAAAGAAATACAAAACCTAAAAGATCCAAAAAGAAATACAAAAACTTTCTTTCTTAATTGAAAGAAAGCAAGTTGACAAAAAGATTGAATCCAATATTTGGTGATAGTACAGCATATACAGCCGATATATCCTCCATCCCTAGTTTCATGTTGACATAAAAATGCAAAGTCAGTGTTGATTGTATTGTGAAAAGTAAGTCAATAATGTGTTTAAAACAATATTAATGCACAGATGAATTGTTCATAATAAGACGAGTGACATGCACAATAGGGTTTCATTCCATATTCAATCCCATACATTTGATTCACACATTATGTACAACTGAAGCTCTGAGATTTCGTAGTTATGTTGACGTGTTTACGCTTGATACTGTTGCCAAACCACAATATGTGCTCTGTGTTTACATGGAGTGGATTGTTGCTGAGCCACAGTGTTGGGCTGGGCCGCGCGGTGTTGAGTTTCTCCTCAGCGTCTGAGGGAAGGTGTTCGCTCTCTGAAAATTAAACTCTCACTGTGAAGATCACACAATCTTTCAGATATTTTGCAACATGTTCCTATCTGACCTGAGTGCTGTAGTCAGCAAATAGTTTGTTTAATATGGTAGTTACATTTTTATCCTCTTCAAGGACAAAATATAGTCTTGAGTTTATTACTTAACCTGGTGTAAACAAGTTTTCAGCCAAGAATTCAGCCCATATATTACTCTATCAATAATCAGTTTTGCCAGTTCAGACCAGATTATTGCAGAGACTTAAGGGTGGGCTTTTTGTGCTTCAGACAGGATGAAACCACCCAGAATACCCTAGCAACTGCATAGCAACACCCTTGCAACCACCAGAGCATCCTAACAAATGCATAGCAACCAACAGAGCATCCCGCCAAATGCATAGCAACACCCAGGCAACCTCCCAGAACATCTTAGCAAATGCATATCAACACCCTGGCAACCACACAGAGCATTCTAGCAACTGCATAGCAACACCCTGGCAACCACCAGAGCATCCTAGCAAATGCATAGCTACACCCTGGCAACCACACAGATCATCATAGCAAATGCATAGCAACACCCTGGCAACAACTAAGAACAGTCTAGCAAATGCATAGCAACACCCTAGCAACTACCCAGAGCATCCTAGTAAATGCATAGCAACACCCTGGCAACCACCAGACCATCCTAAAAATGCATAGCATAAACTTAGAACACTCTAGCAATTGTATAGCTACACCTTGGCAACCACCCAGAGCATTCTAGCAACTTCAAAGCAACACCCTAGCAACCACCCAGAGCATCCTTGTAAATGCATAGCAACACCCTGGCAACCACACAGAGCATTCTAGCAGCTGCATAGCAACACCCTGGCAACCACCAGAGCATCCTAGCTAATGCATAGCTACACCCTGGCAACCACACAGATCACCATAGCAAATGCATAGCAACACCCTGGCAACAACTAAGAACACTCTAGCAATTGTATAGCTACACCCTTACAACCACACAGCATTCTAGCATCCTAGCAAATTCATAGCAACACCCTGGCAACCACACAGAGCATCATAGCAAATGCATAGCAACACTCAGGCAACCACACAGAGCATCCTAGCAACTGTATAGCAATACCTTGGCAACAACCCAGAACATCTTAGCAAATGCATAGCAACAACTAAGAACACTCTAGCAATTGTATAGCTACACCTTGGCAACCATCCAGAGCATTCTAGCAACTGCATAGCAACACCCTGACAACCACCAGACCATCATAAAAATGCTTAGCAACACGCTGGCAACCACCAGAACATCCTAAAATGCTTAGCAACACCCTGGCAACCACCAAAGCATCCTAAAAATGCTTAGCAACACCCTGGTAACCACCAGAGCATTCTAGCAACTGCAAAGCAACACACTGGCAACCACACAGAACATCCTGACAACTGCATAGCAACACTCTGGCAATCACATCTAGAGCATTCTAGCATCCTAGCAAATGCATAGAAACACCCTAGCAACCAGCCAGAGCATCCCAGCAACTCTATAGCAACGCCCTGGAAAATATCCATGTTGATTTCTCTTTGTCATGCATAGTTTGTTGTATTGTTTTTGTATGTCGTGTCTGGTTGAAACTAAAGCACAGTGTCAGAGAATGTATCAGAGAAAAGTGCTGGTGCAGAAATGTGAGCTCCGTTACAGCTTTCTCTCTCCATTCTGATCAAGTTTGAAGCTCCAGCCTGTGTTTATTCCAGGCGTTACGGCAGAAATCACCATGACGTTTGTGAGTAGGTGACACCATTATTTGACAGTGCGGAACAAAAGGGGCGTCATTATTGTGTGCTGCTGCACGCCGTCACACACAGGAGGCCCGAGGGCCGGCCATTGTCTGTCGTCACGCCTCTGCTGGGGCTTTATAGGCAGGTCTGGGGCCTTTGGGTCTGTGTTTCTCCTGGACACTAGTGGGCTGCCGTCATCAGAGGCCTTCTGGGAGTTTATATGTATTATGTTATATAGGTTATGTTACGGAGCAACTTCATTTGCTCAATTTTTCATTGCATACCGTACACAGTATGTGTGTACAGTGTTACATTCCCTTTGTCGCCCCATCAGAGCATTTAAGGCCCTACGGCGCCATCCAGTGGTGCTTAAAATGTCTGAAAATCATTGCATCTGATCATGGCTGCGTCCCAATTCACATACTCTCTTGAGTAGGTGTCATCAGCATGTGTATATTCACTGACAAATCCTCACTCGTGGCCTCATGGGATAGTAAAGCGATCTCGCTGGAAGTAGTAAGTACTTTTTGCCGACTCTTTCATGAGTACTGTGGATTCAGACACACTTCTTTTGTCACATGCTGTTTTTCACCTACTACATAGCAGGGAAGTTTGTGATTTTGGATGCAGCCCTTGTTTATTTTATCAGTGCACAAATAGTTCAACTATGGACATGTTCTACTCAGTTCTATAATAATAATAATATTATTTTTAATATATTTTATATTTTTGTATTTTCCGTTTTAATTTTAGTTAGTTTTAGCAGTTTTTTAAAAAAATTAATTTTTTTAGTTTTAGCAGTTTTGTTGTTTTTGTTGTTTCTATTAGTTTTTTCAATGTCTATATAATTTGTAATATATATATTTTTTCAGTTTTAGTGTTATTTTATTATTTACCAAATGAGCTGAAATAAAATACAATAAAATAAATTTTTTTTTATTTCAGATGTTTATTTTAAGTATGAAAATGTTTTTTGTGTTTGTGGTTTTAGCTTAGTTAATTAACTTTTCGTCTTCATTTTCAACAAACAAAACATCTGACAAAAGGTTTTGTGTGTAAAGTGTTTGTGTATCTTTCTATAGAATAAATGACGTTTGTTTTGATTTGTTGCATCTATTGCAATGAAATTCAAGCATTTTTTTTAATGTGTGATTTAATTATCCAAATCTTTTTGAGGCAAAATTCCCAAATTTCCTTTAGTTTTTGAACTAAAGACTGAAACAACCTATGCACAATTTTTATTCTGGCTTTATTTCTTTTTATTGGATTTGTTTCAGGCTAAATTTGAACTTACTTCAAAAGTCATTAAGCATTTTATAAACTATAAAAATCGAATGAGTTTGATCAACACTACGGTTTCAGAGTCACGTCCAGCTCAGAGTCTGAACCCTGAATCCAATTACTCTCAGCACAGATTTACCAGGAGGAAGACAACAAATACACAATTACATGCAACCAGATAAAATAATGCTTGATTTATTTTTTATTTACACACTTTAGTTCTAGAGATGTGCTACACATGACACCCCTGCCGTCATTCCAGGCCAAATTCACGTTTCAGTCGTCATGATGTCTGTGTTTTTTCACTCTAATCCCCCCTCTGGTTAGAGAAATGGATAATTCCATTACCTAGGTGAGTTTGTTGGTGCGCTGTGATTGGCTGCTGGCCGTGAGCTCATTGTTGTGGTCTCTGGGCTCATAGTAAGCGCACAGACGAGGCTGAACTCTGATCAGCGTGCGGCACGTTCCACTATATGGAGATGGAAACACTGCGAGATTCAGATCAACAGGTATCTGCTCTTTCACACTCGCGGCAGTGTTTGTCTGTAGTGATGCGTGTCCTGTGACGTTTTACATAGTTTACATTTGTATGTATGTTACATTTGATATCCAGATATTGATTTGTTGATAAATTAATGTGGTGATGGCCACAAACAATATAGTAATTATTTTATGTTCACATGAAGGTACAGTGTGTTCTTAAATACATCATAATTACAGTTTAATTTTTATTTAACTGTAAGTTTACAATATGACAGAAAGCTTGATGTCAGAATGACATTAGAAGCACTAGAGCAGTGTTATTTTAGTTTAATAGAGATATTTTTATAGTTTTTATTTTTTTTTTTTGTTTCCAGTTTTTACTTTAATTTTAGTTGAAGTTTTAGTAGTTTTGTTGTGAATTTTGTGATTTTTATTTTTTAGTGTTATTTTATTACATAAAGTTAAACTAAATTAAAATAAAACATTTATTTCAAGTAACAGAATTTTTTTTGCTATTGTTTTTGTCATTTTTATTATTTTTTTGTGGATTTTAAATATGTTTATTTAGTTTTTATAATGAATTTTTATTTCAGTTTTAGTTATTTTATTACATCAAGTTAAACTAAATGACAAATGTTGCCTTGAGATAAAATAAGTATATATTTTTAAATATTTTAATTTATTTCAGTTAACAAGTACTTAATTTCCAGTAATATTTTTTTAAATTTTTTAATTTATGGTTTTAGTTTTAGTGAATTCTAATAGTCCCAGACTGGACGTGTTTGTCTCGTGTCACGTCGTCTCGCGTCACGTCCTCTTGGACTGTCCTCGGTTGCCGTGACACCTGTTACATTATTAGGGGTTTGACGAGGGCCGCTGAAGCTCAGGGATTTGAGACGCGGACGTATTTAGAGACCGTGAGAGAAACTGCAGGAGCCTGGATCATTTGGGAAGGATTAGATATGAAATAATCTAATTAATATCTCCTTTTTTTATGTTTTAAGCTTTTTTTGTAGGAGTATATTTATTAGCCAAAACCTGCTGCAGATCAAAAATATACTGTAAAATTTACAGCAAAAAAACTGTTGCCTTTACAGTTTGAACTTAAATTTACAGTAAAAAATGTATATTTCCTTAAATGAGAATGAAATAGTGTTAATATACTAAATTATTAAATTTAGTATATTAAATTTTTAAATTTAGTGGGTTTTTTTTACCTTTATAACATATTGACAACCACCTTAAAAACAGAAAGATGCATAAAAAAAGACGTGATGAAAAGTATTTTTTCCACAAGCTAAAGTAAATAAAGAACAACACCATCATGATATCACATGACACTAAAATACTGCAGTAAACATGCATTTAACAACATAAGATGGAACAGAAAACCCTAATGTACATAAATAATAACTCTAAAATGTGTTACAATTCGCGTACTTGTGCACTATTCTGTGCAGTTTTGCAGTATAAATATTGTGAGTAGTGAAAATTCCAAAAAGAAAAGAAATAAAAAACCATCAAAATGTCAAAAAATGTTCACTTACATTTTGTTCACTATGACAGTTCCAAAAACTGTACATTTTAATAGTATTTTAATTAAATGACCATTTTTTTAACTTTAATTTTTACTGTCTACTACGGTTAAAATGACTATAGCGTGTGCACTGAAACGTTTGCTCTCTCGCTGGCTGTCTGTATGAGTCGTAATCCTGCTGCTGATCATCACGGCACTTTCTATTGTTGTGTGTCTGTCTGCCTCTATTCAGGCTTCAGTCCAGGATCATCACTGTGTTCTGAACGGTGACTCAGCTAACGGAGAATTCAGCCAGCTGTTAAAGCGATTTCTGATAGGTCCTTAACTCATCCTGCTTGCAATCACATCATTCTCTATAGGGCACAGCTGATTGGTTCCTGCTGTATCAGTAGCCAATGAGCTCGCTGCTCAACCTTCAAAAACTCGGTGCAGTTGTGGCGGTCTTTCAGAAACCCTCCACCTTCCCCAGCTCCACCTGTATAAATCTGCTACGGGTAATTCATATTTTTGTACAGCAGCAGCATGTCTTACAGCGTGTTGTTTATGTAATAACAGCAGCATAGCAGATCTGTTCCGAACATATCAACATTGTCATATTCATTACCACACCAAACACTCATGACGGAAACACTGTTTGGAAATCAACATCCAAACACACACCCCTCCCTTCATTGCTCCGCCCCCAAAATAATGAAAATGCTATGCAACACAGGCAACCACTAACAGCTGGCGCATCAGACAGCTTGCCATATAGACTAGTGTCTGTGAATATTAAACCGCAAAAAGATGATTTAAATATGAATCCTGCATGTTCTGTGTGAATGAATGGCACAGATTTCATTTCCCACACACACTGAAGCACGCGTGACACTCGCTGTGTTTCTTTCTCAGCATTTTACCATTTAATTTGAGAAAAACTATCATCATGTCATAAACATACAGAAACTCATTGGTCTTCACTGCAACCTGTCAAAATTAAAGTTTGGTTTAACTTGAAGAAATTGAAGAAGCATGTCTAAATGCTTTTTTAGACATGCTTTTTCATTACTAAAATTTAATTTAACCATTAAAATGAAGTACAAAAAAATTTAAATGGGAAAAAAGCGTAATCCAAATTAAAATAAAAAACAATAGCAACAAAATCAGCATATCCTGGCTCTTTCTTAACCCCTTTAACTAATTATTAGCATTGATTTTATTTCAGTTATTCTTCAATAATTAATACAAAAAAAAAAAAAAGTATTATGTCACCTCTGAATGTGGTGACATAATTCATCATTTGGACAGAGGGCTACAATTTTTATTTAGACTATATTAATTATTGTTAAAATATATTTATTTATTTATTTAATACTGTTTATCTATTTTAAATGTTTATTTGTCCTGAGTCCTGCTTTCATATGCCCATGATATTTGATAAACCTTCAGCCAATCAGATTGTTACTCCAATACTTCTCCTCGCCCTCCCCTGTCTCGAGCGTCTGTAATCCCTCAAGGAAATCTGCGATTGACTGGGACACACACTCACTGTTTGTGTTGTTTCAGGCTGTGTGATTGCATCATACACGGTGTTTTCAGCATATATGGGTTAAAGGCCAGACGCTTAACCTACATTAGTTGTGGACGCAGTGGAGGTCTTTCCACACATGCCTTAAGATTCCTGACTCCTAGAGGTTCCTTTGTGTCCACACATCTTTAAAAGCATCGGAGGAATGCAACTGCCTGGGAATATATGCAGCCAAGCAAAGTCAATGCAGTAAAGAAGCTCCTAACATTGAATAAAACAACTTTTTTTAATGCTTTTTCTGGTTTAAATCAGGTCAAGAAACTGGGTAAGTTAAGTTTGATTATATTCGTCAGCATTTAATTAGTCGTAGTGTTTGTGGTAATGCATTTATCTCTTTATTTTGCTCTACAAAAACAATACTGCATGTGATTTAAAGCGAGTTAAGATTTAAAATGCATGACTGTTTTTCAGCAAGATCACTTTTACTCAGTGTTGAGGGTAATTACAAGTAAAGGTTGGTGCACACTGTGGGATTTATAGTAGTCCTTTATGATTGTTGCTTGTTAGACTGTACGAACATGATCCTCATGTCACACTGTAGGATCTCAGCTGTCCTATATGTCAGACTGTACGACAGTCAAGACGCGTTAAAAATGGACGCACGCTTGAAAACTTGTCCAGAGTTTTACATCCTCAACCCACACACATTCGTGTGACTGTGAGCCGCATTACACGCGGCACTGAAATGGTGGCTAACAAAGAAATCTCTAGTGTTCATTTTGATCACGTCTTATCTTGAAAAACGAAGACAATTTGACGTTTGTCGTAGAAGTCACACTGCAGGACTGTGTGCCAAATCTGACACTGCCAGAATTTCGTCTGAGGTCAAATTTGATTGCAACGGTCATTAATCGGCTGTCAGTGAACACTAGCGATCTAGCGATCAAAGACTAAAGATTTTTGCCTAGGATTATAGGAATCTTTTAGGATTCTCAAAATTTGTCTCAAATGATCAAATCGTGGCCAAAATTGCACAGTGTGCACCAGCCTTAACGCATTGCAAGTAATTACAAGTAACACATTGCAAGTAACGCATTACAAGTAATTGCAAGTAATGCATTACAAATAATTGCAAGTAACGCATTACAAGTAATTACAAGTAACGCATCGCAAGTAACGCATTACAAGAAATTACAAGTAACGCATTACAAGTAATTACAAGTAACACATTGCAAGTAACGCATTACAAGTAATTGCAAGTAACGCATTACAAGTAATTACAAGTAACACATTGCAAGTAACGCATTACAAGAAATTGCAAGTAACGCATTACAAGAAATTGCAAGTAACGCATTACAAGAAATTACAAGTAACGCATTGCAAGAAATTACAAGTAACGCATTACAAGTAATTACAAGTAACACATTGCAAGTAACGCATTACAAGTAATTACGAGTAATGCATTACAATTAATTACAAGTAACGCATTATAAGTAATTACAAGTTACGCATTACAAGTAACGAGATATGTAATCAGATTTTACTAGTAATCAGATTTTACTTTTCAAGTAACTAGTAAAGTAACGCATTACTTTTAAACTAAATATCTGAGTTACTTTTTCAGATAAGTAAAGTTGTTTTCCCATTTATAAACTGACACGTCTCCTGTCCCCATTTTGAGAGAGATCATGATGGTTGTTGTAGTTCTAGACTAGTCAAGTCAAGTCAAGTCAAATTTATTTATATAGCGCTTTTACAATTGGTAATTGTTTCAAAGCAGCTTTACATATTAGAAGCACAGAAAAAAGAGAAGTGGTTAAAAATAAGCTGTACAAGCAAGCGTGGTAATATGTAACATATACAAGATGGTGCTACATTAAGCCAATGTCGGCTGACTCCCAGGGGTGGAAAAAAACCCCTAGGAGAAAAACCCAGCGTGCTAACACTGGGAAAAAAGTCCTAGGAGGGAAAAAACCCCTTGGAAGATATATATAATATATGTAAATGGACTAAATGCGAGCAGTGGCGAGTGATTGGACCTCAATCTTAGTACCTCAAACAAAAGTACAACATTTTACAATACATGAGATAAAATTAGAGATGCAAATTTCGACAGCTAAAAACAGCAATATCCATTTTTGGCTGAAAGAGAAAAAGGTAAAAAATATGAGCTGAAAATATAACTAAATTGAAAAGTAAAAATGTGCCTTTATTTAAGAATGTAATCTGTTAAATGAAAATTCTGTCAACACTTACATGAAAAGGTCTCAACTCGCAGAATAGAAAAAGCATAATTGTTTCAGGTAGAGACCAAACAATACATGTAAATAGGAACGTGTGGCTTTTGGGCCGCGTTTTGGTTTGTATCTTCACTAAACATTAGTAAACATAGTAGACCACATACACCGATCAGGCATAACATTATGACCACTGACAGGTGAAGTGAATAACACTGATTATCTCTTCATCTAGTGGTCCGGTCCAACAGACGAGCTACTATAGCTTCAATTGCTCAAGAAGTTAATGCTGGTTCTGATAGAAAGGTGTCAGAATACATAGTGCATCAGTTTGTTGCGTATGGAGCTGCATAGCCACAGACCAGTCAGGGTGCCCATGCTGACCCCTGTCCACCGCCGAAAGAGCATCAGAACTGGACCATGGAGCAATGGAAGAAGGTGGCCTGGTCTGATGAATCACGTTTTCATTTACATCACATGGATGGCTGGGTGCGTGTGCATCGCTTACCTGGGGAACACATTTGCACCAGGATGCACTATGGGAAGAGGGCAAGCCGGTGGAGGCAGTGTGATGCTTTGGGCAATGTTCTGCTGGGAAACCTTGGGTCCTGCCATCCATGTGGATGTTACTTTGACACGTACCACCTACATAAGCATTGTTGCAGACCATGCAGAACATGTATTCCCTGGTGGCTGCTGCTAACGTCTTGGTGTCAGATACCACAGTACACCTTCAGTGGAGTCTATGCTTTGATGGGTCAGGGCTGTTTTGGCCGCAAAAGGGGGACCAACACAATATAACGAAGGTGGTCATAATGTTATGCCTGATCGGTGTATATTTATTTAGAGCAGGTATTCCTGATTCAAACGAGCCCAAACACAACATAAAACGATGCATAGATCAGCATAAATCTTGAGATAATTCTTATTATCTCATTACATGCTGCTTTGCTAAAGCAACATGACATCTGAGATCCGATCACGTCATGATGATGCACTGTTTTCTAACGTCATGATAACGTCGAGAAGGTCAACGAATCGAAACTGGATCTCCGGTATAGTGGGTAGGGACGATGAGTAAAGACTAGGGTTAGGAATTGAGAACCGTTCCAAATTTCCATGAACTGTGAATTCAATTGTAGGCAAACAGTTTTGCCGACTGTGTTTTTTCTCTCTGTCTGAGATGTTTTTCTCAGCTCAACTGGATGTTCTTGCAGCTTTTTCTGTCTCTGGCCATTTGCATTTGTATAGTGACTTGCACCCAAAAGACTCAAGTTTAGATGTGTTTTTACTTGACCTGATAGAGACATTCTCATCTTTGTCAGCTCAGTTTGATTTGGTTAGATTATATTTCTGTAACAAGAACATAATGCCAGACTGAATTTAGGACAAATAATGAACTTTAAAACGCCAAATAAGTGTTGATCTTGCATATCGGTCATTATTCTGAATGGCAGTGAACTGACGTGATGAATTGGCCTCTCAGACAAACAACAGATTGAGAAGAATGTGTAGCTCCTCATCTTCCTTTGTGACAGATTGAAAGGCTAAGCTCCCATTTATCGCATGCAGTTGCTGCTCTGTTGTTTGGTCGGCATATGGTGACACCGTTCATCCGGAAACATGGCTTTACCCGGTTAACCTAAGTGGACTGTAAATGAATGCAAAGTGTGGAGTGAGTAGGAGTGATGATGGTACACATTCAATACAATATGTAATATGGCAAAAGAACAAAAATAGTGTATGGCACTAACACTTTATGATGACTAATCATCTTTTTTTTACAACAATGGGCAATTCATGTTTTATGCTTCAGATGCTCTACATTATATATTGTGTTTTTTCTACCTTGTTGCACAGGAAGTTTAAAATGGTGGATATTGTAACGCAAACAATGCCTGCAGAAAGTGAAGTGCACGTGGCAAGGAACTTTCTCACGAAGATTTTGAGAAGTTCTATGAGGTATTGTGGAGCTGTTGGCCTCTGTCTCATGATCCTCAGCCCTGTAGTTATCACCCATCAGCCCGTCTGCCCCTGCCAGACCCGAGTATCACATCCTTTGCCATGTGGCGTCTTAGCTGTAGCTGTGCTGTTCACGTGCAAGACGGGGATTATATGCTTAAGCCTATTATCGTGCTGTCAATTTCACTGGCTTCTTTAGAACCTGTGAGCGTCTTCAGTGTTTCCTGCTGTCTTGTTGACGAGTGCTGATGAACATTTGTAAAAAATGAACAAAAATTCTGCTTTTGTTTCTTACACAATTTGTCTTTTATCCCCTCCTTTTCCACCTCACATGCATTTCAGGAAAAATCGCTTCAAAGGGTACGTTTTGTGTAGCTAAATGAGTTGTCATGAAGTTGTATTCTGCAAAAGGAATAAATGTTGTTATTCACAGTTCCTAAAGAAGATCTCTTAAGGCCCGTTCACACCAAGAATGATAACTATACCAATAACAATGAAGATAAAGTTCTAAAAATCATTCTAAATATAAATGAATATCAGAATTATTGATATCGGTGGAATCAAATTCAGAACGATTTTTTTCAAGCTGATGAACAATAAAAACGTTTACCCCGCGTTTACCCTAAATTTGTTCCAGGAACTTTTCCCCCTGACCTGTTGCTGTCTGCATTTCCATTGCGGTCTAAAGTACTGTGAAGATTATGCAAATTATTTCGGTGATGTAGGACTGCACACAACGTATAAGCTTAATAAAGCCTGAACTTCGTCATCGATCCATTGGGCGTACTTTTTAAACTCCATTGTTGATTCGAATAGCAACAACTCTTACTGCATGCACCGCAACAGACTTGGTGGATGAAATAAAATGCTGCATGAACTCAACCAATCAGCATGTTCAGTGCCCAAGTCCCACCCCCAAATGTTCCTGAACTTTGAAAAAGTACTACCTCATGAGCAGGGACTTTCTGAGGGGGAAATCTTTACCCAGGAACTTCATTAAGACCCTGGTCCCTGTGGTCGAAACACACCGAGTACCACCCCAAAGTCCCTAGTTTCTGGGGGAAGTTTCTGCGTTGGAAACGCGGCTAATGGCAGCCAATCAGAATCCATCCTGCTTTAAAGAGCTGGTTTGGATGCTGATATAGTTATTATAGTTATCGTTCTTGGTGTGAACGGGCCTTTAGAGCAGAAATTCAAAATACTGTTACAATTTCTAGAAAAGCATGTTTAAGGTAGTCCTTCTGAAAATTTAACAGTAATCTAATTGGAATCTGTTGTTGTTTTAGTAGTTAAGCATGTCTTTGTGTTTTTATTTCAGGAGGAATGAATCATCATGTAGACCCTATTCGTGGCACTCTGCTAAATCCACAGATAATCCTAACACAGACGGCCCTAAATCTGAGCCCAGCCCTGTACCTGACCCCACTTGGCAGACAAAATATGATGCAGGGTGAGATTCTGATGGTTTGTATGCAATGAATATAAATTAAGATCTCAATCAACATAATTTATTTTCTTTGCGTTTTACCAGGTCACCCACAAAGGACTTCACCAGCTGTTGGGGACAGACCAATCTGCGACAAGTGTCCTGCCAGTTCAGCTCAGTGGGAAATATGGAAAGTGTAGAGCCTTCATCTCATGCTTTCTCAAAAGAGCAGCCAATATCAAGCAAACCCAATGGTGGAGAAGATCATCCAGTGTTTTTATCAGGCACAACTGACCACAGTGCACCTCGGAGTGTCGCTCCCACAGAAGGGATGTTTTACAGAGGCGTTACCAATGATCTAGGAGTTCCCAATGACTGCCATAGATACCTGCAGATCCCCATGGGCAATGGGGGACGAGTGAGTCCCAGTGTGGAGGAGCAAGCTAGCTCCAAATTCTCCTCCACTGGGAGATCCAACCACAGACCTGTGTGGCATATTCCAGAGAACAAGATGTCCACAACTCAAGTTCCTCCTGCTCCTCCTCCTCCCTTGCGTAGTGATAGTTTCACTGCCACCAGAGTTCATGAGAAGAGCTTGGCGGGGTCTGTATATCCACCACAGAAACCTCACTGCAGAGCTGTGGACCGACAGTTGGATGGTGAACGAGGACATGAAGCGAGACACAGCTACAACCCACCTCCAAAGAAGGACTTTCTTCAGCCGTATCTTTCGGTTGAAGACTACACAAATCAGCTAAACCCTACCAAACTCTTTTCCCTGTCAAGCACTGATGTAAGACAAGGGCAGAACCCATTTAGTTACGAGCTTCAGCATCAGAGACAGCACAGCGATGATAGTCCCTTTTCTGTGTACCCTAACGCTACAGGTTCACCAAAGACCCAGAGCGTTGGGAGCTACTACCGAAGCCTTCAAGATTTGCCCACTAATGCTGGCAGTCGAAACCAAGCCAGAACCAGCATGGCCTTTGACCACAACTATGAGGGCCAGGCTCATTTCCGTTACTACTGCATCACTGCCCAGCAGCCATCCCTGGAATCCTCTACGCAGGGTTGGATAGGAGATGAACGAAAGTCTGAAATGGGAACCACCCAAGGTGCCACAGACAAAAGCTTTGTTGGTTCTCAAAAGGTTGTGAAGACAAAGTATCCCCAACTCAATCTACCTGAGAACAAGAGCTCCAACGGTTACAGTAAACAGGCTGTCATTCCTCCATCTCAAGCTACGTCCTCTTTACCAAATCATCTGATTTCAAAGTCCGGCTCTGGGGAAAGAGAGATTCAAAAGAAGAAAGAGACTTCCAGGCACGTACCAAAAAACCAGATGGAGCAGAAGAACCCTATGTCCACTCACCACCAGGACAATCCATGGATCAGCAAGCAGGATCACAAGATCTGTCCACACAAGACCCCCATGTTGCACTCTTTGGCCCAGGAGAGCAAGAAGTTGGCAGAAAATATGATCATAACAACTAAAGAAGGTGGTCAAGAATCAACCGATGCCATCGGTGGTAAACAGGGAAGACGGAGCGACCGCTATGCCACAACTCTACGCAACGAGATCCAACAGAAGAGGGCTCAGCTTCAGAAAAGCAGAAGTGCAGCTACCTTGACCTGCTCAAATGAAGTTGAGGAGGACTCTGACATCTGGAAGTCCAATGAGACCTCCACATCGTCTTCTGATGGTTCCTTCACCAACACTTACAAGGATCATCTGAAGGAAGCCCAAGCCAAAGTTCTGAAGGCCACGTCATTTATGAGGAGGGACCTGGAGCTTCCTGGGAACGAAGCTGCATCGGGTCAACTTCCCAAAAGACCTGGGCCTGTTCATGGGCAGGTCACCCGCATTGGGGGTCGTAAACGGTTTCCCATGGATAAAAAGATACATTCCTTCTCTGAACCGGACAAGATCAATGAAGTAGGAGTTGAGGATAAAGCAGCTGGTTCCTTTGTGGACAGGTGTAATTTCTTTGAAGAATCCTGCAAACCAGTTCTCCAAAAGCCCATTCCCAAGCAGTCCCTGCTCAGTCCCAATGAAGATCACAATGAGAGAAAGACAAGATTAACTGGAGACCGTGAAAGCATCCATCAAGCTCCCTTAAAACAAAGTAAATCAAGCCATTCCGACCTTAATACAGAGGAGCAACAACGGCTTGGTACGTTTGCTGAATATGAGGCTACATGGAACCTGCAGAAAAAGCCAATGGAAAGAAGAACCACGGGCAGATACCGTTCAGCTGAAAACATCCTAGACTCCGGCTTGGAGGAATCCAACAGCACAGTGTGTGTTCATGAAAGATCCCGTTCCTCCCCTTCTGCTGACTTCTATGGACAGGTATGAAGAAGATTATTTGTTTTGCCATGATATTGATACAGTTTTTGGTCCCCAGACATCACCTTCATAAGCTTTATAATTCAGTATGGACCAGATGATTGAGAGGTTGTATTGTTTGGTATCAAGATGGGTAACATGATCTTTAAGAAGGGCAGGTCTGTCCTTCAGGTAGAAGAATCTTTGGCATCTGTGTTAACGGATCCACATTCCTTTCAGAAAATCCCTCTGCCACCCAGACAGTCTCCTGTGGTATCTCAGCCTGAAGCCACGGACCAACAAGAGGCCCGTATCACCAGGTTAGGCTTGGTGTTCAGAGACAATGGTCTATAATTTCAGTGATCTGAAAATGTACTTACTGTTAATCTGTGTTTTATTGTAATTTCTATTTCACAGAGTATCCGAAAGGGAGCACAGTCCACTCAACATTTCTGAGCCTCAAGAGCCTCTACCGAAAATTCTGGAAAGTGTTGCTGCGCCTCTCGCCTCTAACCAGAGATCCAGATCTGACACCCGGCAGCCAGCAACTCTCTCCTCACATCATCTCCAGGTTCCCATGTCAGAGCAACTGCTTCCTAAAAACAAAGGTTCTGAACTGCAGAGGTCCGCCCAACCCAAACAGCCGGATACCATGTTAAGGGTTCAGACCTCTTCTCCTGAGCTAACCCAAGGCCCCCGAAGACTCTGTACTTCACCATGTCCTGCAGAACATTTGGAGAGAGACATACGCCTGACCCCTACACCAGAGGACGGCCAGAAATCAGACAACGAAGGAACGTTATCTCATACGCCACATCTTTTAGGTTGTTCCTCTCCCAAGCAGAACGCTGACCTGACAGTAACCTCAGCCAGCAGAACACGTTCTCCTTCTCCTCAGTTCTATCCACAGAGGCTCACAGATGAACCACCTGCAACTGTGCAGAAAAAGAATCCATGCAGGTAAATAGACTATTGTGGTCAGGACCATGAATATTCCATTTAGGGTCATCATTATTGCCAGTTTCACTGCTAAAATTTGCCTAGTACAAGTCACCTGTCACCATTTCTAACTCATGACTTACTTGTCCCCATATTGCAGTAGTAAGATGGAGGAGCCAAACATTGCTGGGCGGAAGGTTCCCATACAGATCATCTGTGCAGAAAATGGTTCAGAGGGGGAAAACAGAAGCTATCTGCAACATGGTGAATCATCTGGAGGCTCTGAGGTGCCTAAAACTGGCCAACTAAAAAAAATTGATTCTCCAGAGAAATCCAAGTCACTGTTTATTGCCTACACCCGCCCAGATCCCATCAGAAACGCAGAACATCAGACTGATAGGACGGTACTAGAAAACACAGAGTCGGACAGAAGCAACGGTTTGACCGAACATTCGGAGGAGGACCTGAAACGAGAGGAGCTGGCCAGAGATATCATGGGGAAAGACAAGAGTCTGGTGGATATCTTGGATCAGAGTAAGATGAAGACTACCATGGATCTGATGGAGGGAATATTTCCACAGGGGGAGCAGCTCCTGGAGGGAGTGCAGCAGAGGAGGAAAGCGACCTCCAAACAGACGTCTCCCAAAAATACACAGCAGAGGTACACTGTTTGAGGAAGAGGGGCGAATGTCACAAAAACATGTCCAGGTCACATTTCACCTAAAATTCAAAAGAGAGAGAGGAATATATATATATATATATATATATATATATATATATATATACGTTGCATAAGTTAAAAATGAAAACTATTTTAGTGCAATTAAGAATTGTTTAATTGTAACTTTTCCATCATAGTTGGGTACATTTTTCCTCAAATTTCCTCAAATACTGAAATGCAAACTGCTAGCGGGATGCGTGGCACTGTTTTTATTTATTGCCTTTTTTGTATCACATATTTTACTAATCATCATAAATTAGGTATCATTTGAAAGCTTAAAAACTCTGAATTCATCCTGTGAAAACTGTTTTGAAATTGGACATTGCATTACAATGGAAATGGTACCTTAAATCCTTTTAGCAGGCTACTCCCCCTAGTGGGCATTGTCATGTTTTATATTATAAAATTTATTTTACCTACTTTATAGTCAACACTTTTCTAATCTTGACAAAACACATTTGTCGGAAAGGTCTGAATTTCAAGTTTCCATATTTGGCATCTGTTTTGTGATAGAAATCCAATAATTCGTTACAGGAGAATGCAAAAAAATTTCAATGGAATTTTGGATGACACCCGGTGGATATTTTTGGTACAACCTAAACAAAATTTCATGTGAACTTCAATTTAACTTCAAATTCAAGACTTGGTTAGACATATGGCTTTGATTTTATATCAATTTTAGAGTAAAAAGTATTTTGTAAAATATATGAGGAAAATATTAGTACAGTACATTTGATTTACAGTAAATTTAAACTTCTTTCATACTTTAATTTTTTGAAGTGTTTTCACTTCAGCAACAATTTGCTGAGTGTGAAAATGTAAAACAAGACCAAACTTGGGTCTATTTTGCAAAGCATTCTTCACTTACAACAATTTAAGTTTGGATAGTGCATTTTCATGTCTATGCTCAAAAAGGAGGGTGACAGTTAAGGGGTTAAATAATAATCAATTTTTATTTTTATTATGGTAATGAGCATTTTTTGAAGGGTAAATGTGCTTAAAGGTCATAAAAATTGCAAAAAAATATTAATGCACCTGAGGTTCTTATTTCTTTAGTATTTTGGGTTGAAAATTACTCTTTTTTTTGTATTTTGAGGTGAAATATGAACCAGTAGATGTTCTTGACAGATTTTTTTGAATAAAATATGACATTCCTGTTTTGTCATTTCTCATTTGTTCATCATTAGCAGCAATATGTAAATGTTTTGGCCATCAGCTGTTCAAATGGAGTTACAGTGTTTGTTATTTTAGTAATTGGAGTCATTAGATCAGTGAGAGTGAAAACCTGTACACTACTGCCCTCTACTGACACACACAGATACAGCATAACAAGTATAATGTACTTGACTCCAAATCTGTTATGTTTGAGAACTATTAAACTATATTTACAGTACCTGGTGATTTTTCCCAGATATTTTCTTTTTTAGTGACCCGTGAATGTTTGATTTCTGCAGATTGGAGGACAGTTTGGCTTCGTCAGTGTCGTTAGTGAGCAGTTCGTCATATTACAGCACGTCTGCACCTAAAGCAGAGCTGCTCATAAAGATGAAGGACATGCAGGAGCACATGGAGGAACAGGATTCAGAGGACGAACTTGATTATGACCTGTCCAACAAGAAGGTAAAATGCTCCATTTTGTTGCTTGGATTTTACTCCGGAACCGGAATTCTCATTGGTTAAAAAATCCCAATCATACATGATTCTGGAAAATATGATGGTTGACGTTGATGGTGATCTGGTGATGTCACTTCTGTGTGTCTGCAGCAAGAGTTGATTGACAGCTTAAGCAAGAAGCTGCAGGTGCTGCGAGAGGCGCGTGAAAGCCTGCAGGAGGACGTACAGGACAATAACCTTCTGGGAGAGGAAGTTGAAGCCACCGTACAGACCATCTGCAAACCCAACGAGCTGGAGAAGTTTCGCATGTTCGTGGGCGACCTGGATAAAGTGGTCAGTCTGCTGCTGTCGCTGTCCGGCCGACTGGCTCGCGTGGAAAACGCTCTGAACAACCTGGAGGAGGGAACGTCAGCGGACGAGAAGGTAAAAATGAGATGCATTTATTTTCTTTTTCGTTCGTTTCAATATCCAGTTTGTTCTGTAGTTCAAAGGATGTGAGATTAATGTTTTCGAATTTTATATTATAGAATAAAATTGAACTATGAGTCTAAAGTTGAAAATGCTGTTCTTACTTAGAGTTTTTGTCTGGTTTCTAGTCAAAATATCTTAAAGTTCTTAAATCAAGAAGCATTTTCTTGACAAGTAAAAATTATTTTCTTGTTTTCAGGAAAAATTAAGTGAGTTTTTTCTTAAAACAAGCAAAATAATCTTATTTCAAACCAAAAATAAGCTATATAATCTTGTTTTCATTTTGGATTAAGATTACTTGATATATTACCCAATTTGATATATGATATTTGCTATGTGAATCTAACCATGTCATGTCAACAAATGAAAAAGTCAGTCAGCTGTTCATTATCATGTTAATTATTATGCCTTTTGCCCCAACAGCAGCGGCTCTTTTACCCCAAATACCATACTTTTACATATTCTTCTTTTATTGAAAAAATGTTGCTTAAATTACCTTGAACAAAACTGAAAATCATTAAGAAGACCTTTGTCTGAAAATATAAACATTAATTTAATAGATTCTCATTTGCTACTTGAATCAACAACATTTTAAAAAACATCAAATATTACATCAAACTACCTCAGAATCAACTTTGAGTTGCTGCCCGCAAATCGCGTCAAAGATCAGACAAATTTGCACGTGCATTTTGAAAAACAGATGTGCTGCGGCAAGTTTTTGAGCCATCTAGTGGTTTAGAGGAAAATAAAATCAGCGGCGCCTTTAGCCCCGTTGTACCCTACACTCTAAAAATGCTGGGTTAAAAACAACTCAAGTTGGGTTGAAAATAGACAAACCCATCGATTGGGTTAAATGTTTGCCCAACCTGCTGGTTAGTTTTATTTAACTCAACTATTGTTTAAAAATGACTGTTGTACTTTCAGCACACTTTGACAGAGAAACGCAAACTGCTGATTCGCCAGCACGAAGATGCCAAAGAGCTGAAGGAAAACTTGGACCGAAGAGAACGTCTGGTGTATGAGATTCTGGCCAGTAACCTCAGCGAGGAGCGTCTCGCAGACTACCGGCACTTCGTCAAAATGAAGTCGGCGCTCATTATTGAGCAGCGTAAACTGGAAGATAAGATCAAACTGGGTGAAGAGCAGCTCAAATGTCTGAAGGAAAGTCTGCCGCTGGATCAGAGACTGCTGTACTGACCTGTTCTCAGCTCTGATCTGATCATGATGAGAACAAGAACTGAATCAGGAGATAATGAGCATCTCTAAGCAGAAGTATTTCTAGTGTGCTTTGGATGGATTTATTACGGTCGACACAAAATCATCATTCAGATAGTCATAGAAATGCTTTGAAATGAGTTTTCATGCTTTGAATATCCACTCACGTTTTCAGGGACATGCTGTCTAAAAGTTTTAAAGGATCTCTTTTAGTCCGTATAAAGGTTTTTCTACCTGTATTTACATGTTTAACTAATTTATTTTGCTACTGAATGCTAATGGTGCTATTAACGGAAAGGTTTCTATCATGTTAGATCTGCTTATTCATCCACACCGAAAGATGTTTTACTCATTTTGATGTAAATGTTTTAAACTTTCCTGTTTGTTTGTTTTTTAACTTAATGAAATAACCATCATTTGTAGGAAGCTTCAGAATATCTCATCTTGAAAAAATCCTTTCAATCTCATATTCCTGCTCTCCAAACTCACTGTGAACCAGAATAATCTTTTATTGCAGGCAGGTGATATACTGTTCATAGATGCTGTTTCAGCGCACTTCTGCTGCAATACATTTGGAATAAAAATAAAAAATATATACTGGAACTTTTGCTTTTAAGCTCTTGTATGGACAGATCACTGCAATGAATTTGGTTTATATGACACTTGCCGTTCGGAAATTATTCATAAATATTTTGCTGTAAAAATACTGGGTTAAAAACAACCCAAGGGCTGGCTAAATGTAGGACAGAACACATGTTGGGTTAATTTTACCCAGCAAATTGGGTTGTTTAATTAACCCAGCATAATGTGTTGATACTATAATACTAGTTTTCTTTTTCTTTTTTTTACTCCATACATGAATTAATGTTTACGGATTATATCGTTTTTAATACATATTGCCTATACTTACGCTCGTTTAACAAATATTAGAAGTAAAAATTAAACATTTAGAAATAATTTAAGTGTAATCTACCAGTCTCTATTGTCCTGTTTCCACCGTAACGGCGCTGGATCTCGTGCCGGAGATGGATCGCGTTCAGTAGGGGAACTGCTAACTTCAGACCACCTGCTTTTCACTCGTAGAAAAAAATGCTGTGACTGACTCCATAACCTGTCCATAAATAATCGAAAACTGAACGCGAAAACTACCCAAACACTGGGTTGTTACGTCTGACCCAGGATCAGGGTAACAGGAAAACTACCCAAACGCTGGGTTGTTACGTCTGACCCAGGATCAGGGTAACACAAAAACTACCCAAACACTGGGTTGTTACGTCTGACCCAGGATCAGGGTAACACAAAAACTACCCAAACGCTGGGTTGTTACGTCTGACCCAGGATCAGGGTAACACAAAAACTACACAAACACTGTGTTGTTACGTCTGACCCAGGATCAGGGTAACACGAAAACTACACAAACACTGTGTTGTTACGTCTGACCCAGGATCAGGGTAACAAAAAAATCACCCAAACGCTGGGTTGTTACGTCTGACCCAGGATCAGGGTAACACGAAAACCACCCAAACGCTGGGTTGTTACATCTGGCCCAGGATCAGGGTAACATAAAAACTACCCAAACACTGTGTTGTTACGTATGACCCAGGATCAGGGTAACACGAAAACTACCCAAACACTGTGTTGTTACGTATGACCCAGGATCAGGGTAACACGAAAACTACCCAAACGCTGGGTTGTTACGTCTGACCCAGGATCAGGGTAACATAAAAACTACCCAAACACTGTGTTGTTACGTATGACCCAGGATCAGGGTAACACGAAAACTACCCAAACACTGTGTTGTTACGTATGACCCAGGATCAGGGTAACACGAAAACCACCCAAACGCTGGGTTGTTACATCTGGCCCAGGATCAGAGTAACACAAAAACTACCCAAACACTGTGTTGTTACGTCTGACCCAGGATCAGGGTAACACAAAAACCACCCAAACGCTGTGTTGTTACGTATGACCCAGGATCAGGGTAACACGAAAACCACCCAAACGCTGGGTTGTTACATCTGACCCAGGATCAGGGTAACACAAAAACCACCCAAACACTGTGTTGTTACATCTGACCCAGGATCAGGGTAACACAAAAACCACCCAAACGCTGGGTTGTTACATCTGACCCAGGATCAGGGTAACACAAAAACTACCCAAACGCTGGGTTGTTACATCTGACCCAGGATCAGGGTAACACAAAAACTACCCAAACACTGTGTTGTTACATCTGACTCAGGATCAGGGTAACACGAAAACCACCCAAACGCTGGGTTGTTACATCTGACCCAGGATCAGGGTAACACAAAAACCACCCAAACGCTGGGTTGTTACATCTGACCCAGGATCAGGGTAACACAAAAACCACCCAAACACTGTGTTGTTACATCTGACCCAGGATCAGGGTAACACGAAAACTACCCAAACGCTGGGTTGTTACATATGACCCAGGATCAGGGTAACACGAAAACCACCCAAACGCTGTGTTGTTACATCTGACCCAGGATCAGGGTAACACGAAAACTACCCAAACGCTGGGTTGTTACATATGACCCAGGATCAGGGTAACACAAAAACCACCCAAACGCTGTGTTGTTACATCTGACCCAGGATCAGGGTAACACAAAAACCACCCAAACGCTGGGTTGTTACATCTGACCCAGGATCAGGGTAACACAAAAACCACCCAAACGCTGTGTTGTTACATCTGACCCAGGATCAGGGTAACATAAAAACCACCCAAACGCTGGGTTGTTACATCTGACCCAGGATCAGGGTAACACAAAAACTACCCAAACGCTGTGTTGTTACGTATGACCCAGGATCAGGGTAACACGAAAACCACCCAAACGCTGGGTTGTTACATCTGACCCAGGATCAGGGTAACACAAAAACTACCCAAACGCTGGGTTGTTACATCTGACCCAGGATCAGGGTAACACAAAAACCACCCAAACGCTGGGTTGTTACATCTGACCCAGGATCAGGGTAACACAAAAACCACCCAAACACTGTGTTGTTACATCTGACCCAGGATCAGGGTAACACGAAAACTACCCAAACGCTGGGTTGTTACATATGACCCAGGATCAGGGTAACACGAAAACCACCCAAACGCTGTGTTGTTACGTATGACCCAGGATCAGGGTAACATGAAAACCACCCAAACGCTGGGATGTTACATCTGACCCAGGATCAGGGTAACACAAAAACCACCCAAACACTGTGTTGTTACATCTGACCCAGGATCAGGGTAACATAAAAACCACCCAAACGCTGGGTTGTTACATCTGACCCAGGATCAGGGTAACACAAAAACTACCCAAACGCTGTGTTGTTACGTATGACCCAGGATCAGGGTAACACGAAAACCACCCAAACGCTGGGTTGTTACATCTGACCCAGGATCAGGGTAACACAAAAACTACCCAAACACTGTGTTGTTACATCTGACCCAGGATCAGGGTAACACAAAAACCACCCAAACGCTGGGTTGTTACATCTGACCCAGGATCAGGGTAACACAAAAACCACCCAAACACTGTGTTGTTACATCTGACCCAGGATCAGGGTAACACAAAAACCACCCAAACGCTGTGTTGTTACATCTGACCCAGGATCAGGGTAACATAAAAACCACCCAAACGCTGGGTTGTTACATCTGACCCAGGATCAGGGTAACACAAAAACTACCCAAACGCTGTGTTGTTACGTATGACCCAGGATCAGGGTAACACGAAAACCACCCAAACGCTGGGTTGTTACATCTGACCCAGGATCAGGGTAACACAAAAACTACCCAAACGCTGGGTTGTTACATCTGACCCAGGATCAGGGTAACACAAAAACCACCCAAACGCTGGGTTGTTACATCTGACCAGGATCAGGGTAACACAAAAACCATCCAAACACTGTGTTGTTACATCTGACCCAGGATCAGGGTAACACGAAAACTACCCAAACGCTGGGTTGTTACATATGACCCAGGATCAGGGTAACACGAAAACCACCCAAACGCTGTGTTGTTACGTATGACCCAGGATCAGGGTAACATGAAAACCACCCAAACGCTGGGATGTTACATCTGACCCAGGATCAGGGTAACACAAAAACCACCCAAACACTGTGTTGTTACATCTGACCCAGGATCAGGGTAACATAAAAACCACCCAAACGCTGGGTTGTTACATCTGACCCAGGATCAGGGTAACACAAAAACTACCCAAACGCTGTGTTGTTACGTATGACCCAGGATCAGGGTAACACGAAAACCACCCAAACGCTGGGTTGTTACATCTGACCCAGGATCAGGGTAACACAAAAACTACCCAAACACTGTGTTGTTACATCTGACCCAGGATCAGGGTAACACGAAAACCACCCAAACGCTGGGTTGTTACATCTGACCCAGGATCAGGGTAACACAAAAACCACCCAAACGCTGGGTTGTTACATCTGACCCAGGATCAGGGTAACACAAAAACCACCCAAACACTGTGTTGTTACATCTGACCCAGGATCAGGGTAACACGAAAACTACCCAAACGCTCAGTAGCTGGTTAAATAAGTCCCAAAAATGACCCAAAAGGCTCAACACAGAGCTTGGGTAGAAATAAATGTTTTTTTTTTTTTTTTTTTTTAGAGTGAACAAACATTTTCACAGTAGTTTTTATTTGAATTTACAGTATATTATCAATATGTTGTTTAATGTTTCATTTCTCATTGTGAAGTCTCACCCATGCTTCATGAGTCACTGTGTTTTCCATTATGAGGCAAATGATACTAAATTCCTCATCGGTTTGATTTTATGATGTTGACTGGTGATTCATAAGTCGTGGTCAATCATTTACAGAAACATATTCACAAGCTTGTTTACCTTGAGGTAAGGACGTGGAGTTTCAGACTGTTTCCAGTCCAACGCTGAGCACTGATGAAGATAAAGTAAACGCTGAGAGAAGATTCATGGATCGGTGGAACATGCTCTGATATGGTAATACGATCATTCAATCATTTTTCATTATAATTCATGTGAAACTTTAATTCAATTTTATGTGTTTTGATTGAAAATATATTTTAAGATCTCCACAAACATCTTTACAAATGAATGGTAATGTTTTTAAACATTTAAATATCAGTAAAAGGTGAAAGCAAAGACTTTTATAATGTTACAAAAGACTATATTTCAAATAAATGCTGTTATTTTGAACTGATTGAATGAAAAATGATTTCTGAAGGATCATGTGACACTGAAGACTGGAGTAATAATGCTGAAAATTCAGCTTTGATCACTGGAATAAATTACATTTTACTATATATTCACATAGAACACAGCTATTTCACTTTGTAATAAAATTTCAAATATATATATATATATATATATATATATATCTGTGTGTGTGCATTTGGCACAAAACAATAGCATATGGCCTTTAACTGAGGTATTACATTTCACTGTTTGACTAAGCAACAGGAAGTTTATGATCTAAACAAAATCTCTCTCTCTCTTTCTCTCAGAGGGACGTGAGGTTTGTTTGCCCGGTTTCTTGGAGACGGAATTGGTTATTTAAACCCACAACACTCCTGTGAACTCCGTTAAGAGCCGTTCAACAGCTTCAGAGGAGACGAGGCTCTTCAGGATGGATGTTTGTCACTCCGGAGACTGAAGTCTGAGACCGGACGGCATGCCTTACCTCGTCCACACGGCTCACGCCCAGTTCGTGGCTCTCTGGCTCGGGGCGGTCGGCTGGATCCTCATCATAGTGACCGTCGGGCTGGTGGAGTGGCGGGTTTGGGAAGTGTCTGACCTGTCTGTCATCACCTCCGGTCTGGCTTGGGTGGGTATTTGGAGAGTGTGTTTTTATAGTCACGTTCTGATCTTATCCAACAATCAGATCATGTTCTGTCAGAGGATTCATTTGTCGGAGTCGTTCACGCCACCGGAAATCGCCACGGCACAGGTGCTCATGCTAGTGGCGCTGATTCTGGGGCTCATGGGAAACGCCAGCGTTGTTTACGGCCTCAGGAACGTTTACTTCGGACTGAACACGTTTAAAGCCATCAGACTGGCGTTTTACGCCGGCGGGGTTTTGTTCATCCTCACCGCGGCTGCTGCGCTCGTTCCCGTGTGCTGGAACCTCCATTCGGTCGTGAACAATCAGACTATAACATTCCCAGCTGCGTTTCTCATGCCTCCCGCTCCTGCAAACCAGTCTGTTGGACCTGGTATCATCGTGGGGATTTTTGCATCCGTCCTGTTGGTCAGTAGCGGGGTGGTCTTTCTGTCCTACAGGGTCCCGGTCATGCTGGAGCCCAAAGTGAGGCCCTCATGGCCCGGAGAAGGATGCTCGGGAACCCGTGTGAACCCCCAGGGAATTGACAATCCAGCTTTCCAAACACATCCATTCTGAAATCCAGTTTTTAGGATGGATGTGAATGTGTGATGACCATCAGTAGCTAATTATGATGCTGTAACTTTTACTGTACAAACACTGCCAGACCCAGGAGACCCTCATAATCAAATAATACTAATAATGTGCAAACTATATTTTCCAGAAAATAAGTCAGCAATGTAGCAAATTTACATCCTTAAAAGGAAAAACACACACATTTTATTATTATCTACTTTTGTAAAATACTGGTAGGCCTAAATAAAATGAAACATTTACAGACATTAAACACTAAAAACTTATTTTATTTCCCCTCATTCCACAACAAATTCTCAGGAACAGATCAGGAATGAAAAATATAAGTAGGCCTATAATGGCATTCATTATAAACAACATTTCTTATAAACGCCACGAATACAAAGTCACTTTGGAATATAAGTCGCACGTTTCAAATAAGAAAAAAAACAGGACTTATATTATGGAAAATGGTATCTGTTTACATACTTTCTGCATTGAATTTTGCCATTGTTTTTGTGCTTTTATCTCGGGGTTTTTGTATAATGTATTTGAATTGTTTAAACGGTCTGTCATTGAGATGTGTATTATTAAAAGACTTTATGGCAGATAATTTTATCTGTTTGTGATGAATTATATAACTGAATATCATTGGCATAATTATGTTATGTTTTCTAATGATATTACCAAGCGGAAGCAGCATGTATATTGAAAATAGCAGTGGGCCTAACACAGAGCCTTGTGGCACTCCATAATTTACTGACGTTACTTTGGATAATTTCACTGTTTAAAAAAACAAAATGTTAACGTCTGATAGGTACGATTTAAACCACCTTAATGCCTGTCCCTGAATACCAATGTAATATTGCAGTCGATCTAAGAATATGTCATGATTTATAGTGTCGAACGCAGCACTGAGGTCAAGTAAAACTAGTACTAAGTCATTTTAACAAGCGCAGTTTCTGTGCTCTGATGAGGCCTGAATCAGGACTGAAATGTTTCATAGATATCATTGTTTTGAGTGGAGACAACTATTTAAAGTATTTTAGACTTAATGGAAGATTTGAAATGGGTCTGTAATTTGCCAATTCATTTGGATCTAGTTGAGGCTTAATAACTGCCAGCTTGAACGGTCTAGGAACATGTTAATAATATTGAGAAGAGGCTTTTCTGCTGCAGGTAGTTTAGTGGGTATTGGATCTAATAAACATATTGTTGGTTTAGATGTAATGATAAGTTTAACTCTTCCTGTTCTATAGCTGTAAAGCTACAATTGTTTTTGAGGGGAGATAAGTGAGTCTGAATCATAAAACGCTGTCAATGGTTGTACGTTTTAAAATGTATTTTTGATGCTTTTGATTTTCTCAGTGAAGCCAAACCCAAATTCATGAGCACAACTGCATTAAACTCCTGTTCGACTATAAAAAATGGTTCATTACTGTAAGAAGAAGATATAAGCTTGGACAGGGACTTACGAGACAGACTGTAATCCTGATGATCAAGTCAATGAAGGAATTAAGGGGATTATTTCCTTTATCTTTCTTTGCTTGATCCTGCAGGAACTTTGTGATTGTAATGGATTTTTTTTTAACAGTAATTGTTGGGTAATTCAAGTAGACATAAGCTTGTCCACACTGAGAGAACATTTTTTTTTCCAGCGGGAAAATAACTTTTACATACTAAAAGTACTTCGCTGGTGATGAAAAAGTACAGCAGCCTTATCAGTTTGCATGTAAGCATTAGCGTATAGTTTCACTACCGCAAAATTCATCAATATTTCATAACGTGAATCTAAAAAAAAGTGGCAAACAAACTCCCTTTGTTGTGCAAGGGATTGTGGATAATGTTTGATCAAAAAGCATGTGCTTCCTTCAAAGTATGAAATTGGAAGCACTAATATTACTTTTGCATACTATTTGAGATGGATAATATGCGAACCAAGACCTTAATTAGCTTGTTTAGGTGTGTTTGATTTTAATGTTTTAAGTTTACTAAGACTTATTTAAGTGAACTAACATTAACAAAGGTTGCTTTAAGAATATATTGCTCATTAGTTAATTCATTGATGACCTTATTGTAAAGTGTTACCATTATTATTGTTGTTAACTCTGGTAGATAAAAACCCTTGAGTCAGGTGACAGTCATGCAGGAAGTGGAGGGAACTTGCGTCATCGAGGCGCTGGCTTCAGTCCATGGCTGGTAGGTGTGGATCTCGCATCTCGACCTCTCCGGAGACCCGCTCATGTGAACTAGAGCGGAGGATGGCAGTGGCAGGGCACGTGAAAAGCTCTCCAGACGATCACTACGCTAATTGTTAGGCTGGAAGTGCAGTCTGTGCCAAAGCAGTTCTCTCTGAGGTCCACATTGTGCCAAGACCGATGGCAGCAGAACAAAAGGCCTCTCTTATGCACGATCAGAACCAGAAACAAGCACAGTAAACCCAGATTTCTGTTCAGAAATTAAATGGTACAGTAATTTAGATTTGTGTAGCTCAAAAAAAGGATGCACTGCACTAGCAATGTCAAAGTCATGGGTTCAGTTAATTTCCAGAGAATGCAAGCAAGTCAAATTGTATAAAAACATGCTGTTAAATGAGCATTATTAAAGTCAGCATATAATGTGCATGTTTAATTTTGAAAAAAATATTTTGACCTTGTAGGCTAAGTTTGAATCAAAATGTCAACTGGTCCATTCACTTAAACGACAGACTTCTTCCTGATGACGTATGCAGAATTCACCAATCATTTAGTGTGCTTAAACCCTGCCCCTGCATGCTCATTTGCATACACATTTGAGAGCCACGCCCACATCTTAATATCTAATCAACAACTGATGCTCAGAACCAAGCCCGCCCTACATTTTTTTTCATTTACACATTACTCGCCCGTGTGTGTCTCGTCATATCCGTAAAATAAAGAGAAGCTGCTCCGCCTACTTTGATGCGTGTCTGGTCAGAGAGTGGCAGAGGTTCTTCATCACAACGAGTGAGAAAGATTGACATGGAGCCGCTAAATCTCCAACCTCCAAGGAATCACTCGTTTTAAACAAACTCCAAACAGAGAAGAGTGTTGGCGACAGAGCTCGTAATAAAACAAGAATCAACATCAGCTAGTCAGCTTGAGATCCTTTCCATCTAAACTGGTTATATCTCTTAAGCCTTGTAATGAATGTTTTATGGGCAGTAGGATAATCATATTCATCTGCACAGAGCCAAAGCACAACCAAAACAATGTTCTTCCACAAAATGCATGCATATTAGTTTTTTAACCACTAGAGGGGCTAAAGTTACATAGTGTGCCCTTAAAGGGGTCATGACTTGAGAAATCAAATTTGCCTTGATCTTTTTGACATATAAGAGGTCTTTGTACCATTAAAACATCCTGCAAATTTCATAACTTAAAACATCAAAGCATTATAAACAAAGCATTGATATTGCAATATCTGTGACATCACACGGGCAAATGCATATGCACGCCTCCAGAGCAAGAATAGTTATACATCAGGAATAATTATACATAATCACACCACAGGCCCCGCCCACAGGTACCATAGGTCCCGCCTACTAGCATTCAGTCGCTTAACGGCTGACATTTGCCTAAACTGGATGTGAAAAGAAGTCAGAATTGTGAGATATAAACTCGCAATGGCATTAGCCAATCATAACAGTGGGCGTTTACTGACAAGCCTTAAAGGAGCCGCGCCTCATACCATCCTGCAGATTTCAGCTCCAACCCCAATCAAACACACCTGAACCAGCTAATCAAGGTGTTCAGGGTTGCTTGATAATTACATACAGGGTTGGAACTAAAGTCTGCAGGGCGGTAGCTCACCAGGAGTAGGGTTGGACACCCCTGTTTGAATTTGAATTGCATATAAAATTTCCATCCATTTGGATTACACAGTTTTAACCCAACTAATAAACTTAATCCCACTAAAGAAAATCATGACTTGGAGGAACCGTTTCATCCATACGGCTCATTATCATAAAGGAAGTGGGCAGGAAGCCGTCGGCACCATGTGCTCCTGATAGTGAAGAAACCTTTGTATGTAAAAGATGGCAAGATTAACATACAACGTTATAATGAGTCCATTGTGGAAAGCCAACAAAGAGAACCTTCATCTAACAGCATGAACCCGGGCCGGGCAGAACCGCCGAGACTGAGATGAGCATGAGAAGATCCGATCGACACAAACACTCGTTAAAACAGTTAAAACATTTCAGACAAGAAGCTGAAGGGATTTGGAAAGTACATGATCAAAGACACATTCCTCCTGCAGAACTGGGCTTGAATCCATCAGGACACACATCAGAGATCACACACTTCTGTGAGGTTTCAGAGTAAATGGATATCTTTTATATAATGATGTTGTCTTATGTAATGCAATTTTATCTCAGTGAAGATAACTGAGGGTCACGTTGAACACTTTCACCAAACAATGTGTGTTAACATTGTTTCTTTTCAAGTTATGCTGCAGACTGAGATTAAAAGTAATTGTCACTTTCAAGCTACAATAGTTGAAGCAGATGAAATTATACTGCACATTTCATCATCCTATTATCAAATCAAATCTAGATCCGTTTTTCTCCAAAAAAACATTTTTTATATATTGATAATATATGCAGGGGAAATCAAAAATCGGAGAATCTGAAAATCTATATTAAACTTAAATTATATATATATAATTAGTGCATTTAGTGCAAATAGTGCATTTTCCTGCCCTCTATTGGCTGTTTTAAACTATACCGATTATTGGCCGATATATTGGTGCATCTCTAATATATATATATATATATATATATATATATATATATATATATTATATTATATATATATATATATATATATATATATATATATATATATATATATATTATATTATATACACACGTATATGCATATATATATATATATATGTACCGGTATATATAGATGCACCGATATATCGGCCAATAATCGCTATATATATGTATAATCATGTGTATGTATATGTGTGTGTGTGTGTGTATGTGTGTGTGTATATATATATATATATATATATATATATATATATATATATATATATATATATATATATATATACATATACATATGTACTGGTATATATAGATTCACCAATATATCGGCCAATAATCGGTGTGTGTATATATATATATATATATATATATATATATATATATATATATACACACGTATATGCATATATATCCATGTACCGGTATATATAGATGCACCGATATATCGGCCAATAATCGGTATATAGTTTTATATATATATAATATGTGTGTGTGTATATATTCTCCAGTGACTGTAATCAAGTTGGAAAAATGAAAAAAAAAAAAATGCATTAAATTAGAAAAATGCCATTCAATGTGAAAAAAGCTTTTTTACTAGTCTCTGACCTTTGAACCTCACTGCATGTAAATGTGGTTTATTAAACATTTTAAAATATTCTTTCTTAAGCAATATTGTCATAAACATGCATGCTTTAAACTATTAAATTAGAGCCACGTGCACAAAGTTAAAACATATTTTTGTGAAAACTGATATTTGTTGACATTTTGATGAAAAATCACTTCCATCTCTTCACACATCACATGACATTCAGCTGATTTATTGACTGATCATCACAACTTTGGTACTTTGTCATGTCAGAGAACACAAGATATAATTTCACTCGCTCTCTTTAAGTGCTTTAAAATATAAACACAGACGAACTGACAAGCTTGCAGCTGGTTTTCAGGTAATATTTGGATAATTAGCATAAAATTGTCTCTCTTATAAATGACCTCATAGTCATAAAAGTCTAGGTTGCACTTTCTTGGAAAGTTTGCATATTTCATTTGCATGATTAGTAAACTATAAATCATTCACGTGCAGATCTGGGAGTCAAATGAGCTTATAAAATGATTCACAAATAGCTTGCAACAGTACTGATGATTTCAAATCAAAATGAATGGTAACACTTTACAATAAGGTTCCATTTGTTAACATTAATTAAACATGAACAATAAAAAAATGTTCTAAAGCATGTTAATTTGACTAAAAATCAAAAGTTGCATGTGTTAATATTATATCTAATGGACCTGAGCTGATGAACTAACAATGAATAGTTGTATTTTTATTAAGTAACATTAACAAAGACTGTAATAAATGTATTGCTCATTGTTATTTAAATGCATTAACTAATAGTACCTTATTGTAAAGTGTTACCAAATCTGACACAAAAATAAAAAACAAAAAGTAGCAGCATTTATTTACACACAAATCTACTCACATATATCTGATCAATAGAGATCACTGAATTATTATCTGCGCAGTAAAACATTAGTTGAAGCAAAACTGTGCCTTTAACCAACCATTCGTCTCACACATATTCTGTCCTCCCGCGTTCTGAATTCCTCATTCGTGCTCCGTTTAGCGGTATAGTCTGGTGTAACGGGCACGTTTCCTCTCGCAGACACAAGCAGGAGGTGACCAACAAGAAACCAGCCACCAAATGCAAACACCCAGCGGTCCAGCCGAAGAAGAGCGCGTCTCCGAACTCCCAGCGAGGAACCACGCTCGGCACGCTCTCGTCGAAGAAGCGCAGGACCGTCAGGTGCGCCACGTTGGAGACGGGCACGAGGCCGAGGACTCCTGCGACGAAGCACATGATCCCCCCGAGCATCTTCAGGGTCCGCTTGGCTTCGAAGGTCTCGGTGCGTCTGCAGCTGTTCACCAGGTAGATGCCCGGGACGGCGAAAAACAGGCCGATCAAACCCGCCGCCACCGTGGTGCACATCAGGATTCTGGCCAGCCGGATGTCAGGAGGGAGACCCAGCAGACTGTCATACGGCCGGCACTCGGTCACCCCGAGATCCTGCACCACACACGTTCCCCACAGTCCCAGCTCGAAGCTCTCTGTAGGCAGGAGCTCCGTGGAGAGCGTGAGCCACCGGGGCGAGGCGGTGGTGAGGAGCGAACACAAGCAGGCGACCAGCGAGAAAAACACACCCAGCAGCTCCAGGGCGCACACTCCAGGGTCCATGACAACCTCTCCTCCTCCTCCTCCTCGCCGTCTACTAGTTAGTAGACTGAAAAGTGCCGAGCGCTGACAGGAGCATTAGTGTCCGGGATAAGCCTCTGCCGAGGAGTCGCGCGTCATCTCGGGTCGGGTGGGCAGAAGCGCTCTGATCTCTCTCAGCACAACAACATCATTCACATATGCAGATCATCTGAAAACACACACTCCCGCACAGAGATTCAGTGCTCCAACTAATGCTCTGCACCGATAATAATTCATGGATCTCTGATGGTCAGATATATTTGAGTACACTCTAAAAATGCTGGGTTAAAAAGAACCCAAGTTGGGTTAAATAAGGACAAACCCAGTGGCTGGGTTAACTGTTTAACCTCTGTGACTCTAAAAATGCTGGGATAAAAAGAACCCAAGTTGGGTTATATATGGATAGCAATTGGGTTGTAAAAATGCTGGGTTAAAAATAACCCAAGATGGGTTAAATATGGACAAACCCAGCAATTGGGTTGTTTTGACCAAGTGGTTGGGTAAAATGTTTAACCTCTATGACTCTAAAAATGCTGGGTTAAAAATAACCCAAGTTGGGTTATATATGGATAGAATTGGGTTGTAAAAATGCTGGGTTAAAAATAACCGAAGTTGGGTTATATATGGTTAGAATTGGGTTGTAAAAATGCTGGGTTAAAAATAACCCAAGATGGGTTAAATATGGACAAACCCAGCAATTGGGTTGTTTTGACCCAGTGGTTGGGTTAAATGTTTAACCTCTGTGACTCTAAAAAATGCTGGGTTAAAAATAACCCAAGTTGGGTTATATATGGTTAGAATTGGGTTGTAAAAATGCTGGGTTAAAAATAACCGAAGTTGGGTTATATATGGTTAGAATTGGGTTGTAAAAATGCTGGGTTAAAAATAACCCAAGATGGGTTAAATATGGACAAACCCAGCAATTGGGTTGTTTTGACCCAGTGGTTGGGTTAAATGTTTAACCTCTGTGACTCTAAAAAATGCTGGGTTAAAGATAACCCAAGTTGGGTTAAATATGGACAGCAATTGTGTTGTAAAAATGCTGGGTTAAAAATAACCCAAGTTGGGTTAAATATGGACAAACCCAGCGGTTGGGTTAAATGTTTAACCTCTGTGACTCTAAAAAATGCTGAGTTAAAAATAACCCAAGTTGGGTTATATATGGACAAACCCAGCAATTGGGTTGTTTTGACCCAACAGTTGGGTTAAATATGGACAAACCCAGCGATTGAGTTGTAAAAATGCCGGGTTAAAAATATCCCAAGTTGGGTTAAATATGAACAAACCCAGCAATTGGGTTGTTTTGACCCAGCGATTGGGTTAAATGTTTAACCTCTGTGACTCTAAAAAATGCTGGGTTAAAAATAACCCAAGTTGGGTTAAATATGGACAAACCCAGCGGTTGGGTTAAATGTTTAACCTCTGTGACTCTAAAAAATGCTGAGTTAAAAATAACCCAAGTTGGGTTATATATGGACAAACCCAGCAATTGGGTTGTTTTGACCCTACGGTTGGGTTAAATATGGACAAACCCAGCGATTGAGTTGTAAAAATGCCGGGTTAAAAATATCCCAAGTTGGGTTAAATATGAACAAACCCAGCAATTGGGTTGTTTTGACCCAGCGATTGGGTTAAATATTTAACCTCTGTGACTCTAAAAAATGCTGGGTTAAAAATAACCCAAGTTGGGTTAAATATGGACAGCAATTGTGTTGTAAAAATGCTGGGTTAAAAATAACCCAAGTTGGGTTATATATGGTTAGAATTGGGTTGTAAAAATGCTGGGTTAAAAATAACCCAAGATGGGTTAAATATGGACAAACCCAGCAATTGGGTTGTTTTGACCCAGTGGTTGGGTTAAATGTTTAACCTCTGTGACTCTAAAAAATGCTGGGTTAAAGATAACCCAAGTTGGGTTAAATATGGACAGCAATTGTGTTGTAAAAATGCTGGGTTAAAAATAACCCAAGTTGGGTTAAATATGGACAAACCCAGCGGTTGGGTTAAATGTTTAACCTCTGTGACTCTAAAAAATGCTGAGTTAAAAATAACCCAAGTTGGGTTATATATGGACAAACCCAGCAATTGGGTTGTTTTGACCCAACGGTTGGGTTAAATATGGACAAACCCAGCGAATGAGTTGTAAAAATGCCGGGTTAAAAATATCCCAAGTTGGGTTAAATATGAACAAACCCAGCAATTGGGTTGTTTTGACCCAGCGATTGGGTTAAATATTTAACCTCTGTGACTCTAAAAAATGCTGGGTTAAAGATAACCCAAGTTGGGTTAAATATGGACAGCAATTGTGTTGTAAAAATGCTGGGTTAAAAATAACCCAAGTTGGGTTAAATATGGACAAACCCAGCGGTTGGGTTAAATGTTTAACCTCTGTGACTCTAAAAAATGCTGAGTTAAAAATAACCCAAGTTGGGTTAAATATGGACAAACCCAGCGGTTGGGTTAAATGTTTAACCTCTGTGACTCTAAAAAATGCTGAGTTAAAAATAACCCAAGTTGGGTTATATATGGACAAACCCAGCAATTGGGTTGTTTTGACCCAACGGTTGGGTTAAATATGGACAAACCCAGCGAATGAGTTGTAAAAATGCCGGGTTAAAAATATCCCAAGTTGGGTTAAATATGAACAAACCCAGCAATTGGGTTGTTTTGACCCAGCGATTGGGTTAAATATTTAACCTCTGTGACTCTAAAAAATGCTGGGTTAAAGATAACCCAAGTTGGGTTAAATATGGACAGCAATTGTGTTGTAAAAATGCTGGGTTAAAAATAACCCAAGTTGGGTTAAATATGGACAAACCCAGCGGTTGGGTTAAATGTTTAACCTCTGTGACTCTAAAAAATGCCGGGTTAAAAATATCCCAAGTTGGGTTAAATATGAACAAACCCAGCAATTGGGTTGTTTTGACCCAGCGATTGGGTTAAATATTTAACCTCTGTGACTCTAAAAAATGCTGGGTTAAAAATAACCCAAGTTGGGTTATATATGGACAAACCCAGTGGTTGGGTTAAATGTTTGACCCAACCTGCTGGGTAGTTTTATTTAACTCAACTATTGTTTTAAAATTACTATATTGGTTGCTTAAAATGTATATTATTATAATTATTATATAATGCATATATTATAAACACACATTTGAAAAATAATACATATTTCATACATAGTAAGAATCTGAAGTTTCTGAAATAAAGCAGCAAAAGAAATAAATGACTTTCTGTGCTTTAAAGGGCCTACGTTTTAGTGCTTTTATTGTTTGTTCCAAAAGGTTTATATATAATTTAAAGTTGTTTATAAAACATAAAAGTTTTGTTTTACAAAGAACACACTTCTTCTTCTGTAGATGGTATTAAATAAAATAAATAACTGCAAAATTAAATGTCATTCTGAAAACAAAAACACATCAAATATACTCCAGTTTTCTGGCTTTCAGAATCTTTCAGTAGTTTCTCTGCGAGGACAGTAATGGCTAATAGCAAGTAAACACACTTTTACTGTAGTAACAATAACTCTAGTGAAGATAAAGACTGATATTTGAGTGTAGGACACTAACTTCTGTCACAGAAAAGGCTGAAGAATGGTGTAAATTATTCCTCTCAGTAATGGTCACATGATATCTGTTACTTTTCTCAGCGCGAATCAGGATCGACCAGCTTCAGTCGTTTGTGATAGCTGGATTTACTCTAGACAACATTGAGGTTGTTTTCCATTTGTATTCGAATAGATTATAATTTCTACTGTTTTCTGTTTTCTGTTTTCTGCCGCGCTGACGCTCGCGCACGCTCAGTGACGCTGACTGTAGACGCCCTGACGTCATCACTGTATGTCGCCGTCCTGCTGGATCAGTAAAATAATCTGATGTTATGATGGACAAACACTACAAACCATCGCTTCATCTCTGATTTTATTACACCTACAGCGACATGGCGGAGGCAGATGGTGAGGCTCGTGTTTGTTTGATCAGAATCATCGTGTGCACCTGCTGTCTGTGACATCTTATTATGGGCATATGTTGATATGTGTAGGGCGTTTAATTCATTTCAGTTTATTCAAGCATGTGTGTTTAACATGCTGCTGTCACGTGATGTGTGAAATCTGAGGGATATTTCTGTAAGGCCTCTCGAGCACCGTTTCTATTGTGTGTGTTTTTCTCATATTATTGTGATGAATAAAGCTTGATTCATTGTGAAATGTTTATACTCTAAAAATGCTGGGTTAAATATGGACAGACCCAGCGATTGGGTTGTTTTGACCCAGTGGTTGGGTTAAATGTTTAGCCTCTGTGACTAAAAAATGCTGGGTTAAACCCAAGTTGGGTTAAATTTGGACAGACCCAGCAGTTGGGTTAAATGTTTAACCTCTGCGACTAAAAAATGCTGGGTTAAACCCAAGTTGGGTTAAATTTGGACAGACCCAGCAGTTGGGTTGTTTTGACCCAGCAGTTGGGTTAAATGTTTAACCTCTGCGACTAAAAAATGCTGGGTTAAACCCAAGTTGGGTTAAATTTGGACAGACCCAGCAGTTGGGTTGTTTTGACCCAGCAGTTGGGTTAAATGTTTAACCTCTGCGACTAAAAAATGCTGGGTTAAACCCAGGTTGGGTTAAATTTGGACAGACCCAGTGATTGGGCTGTTTTGACCCAGCGGTTGGGTTAAATGTTTAACCTCTGCGACTAAAAAATGCTGGGTTAAACCCAAGTTGGGTTAAATTTGGACAGACCCAACGGTTGGGTTGTTTTGACCCAGTGGTTGGGTTAAATGTTTAACCTCTGCGACTAAAAAATGCTGGGTTAAACCCAAGTTGGGTTAAATTTGGACAGACCCAGCAGTTGGGTTAAATGTTTAACCTCTGTGACTAAAAAATGCTGGGTTAAACCCAAGTTGGGTTAAATTTGGACAGACCCAGCAGTTGGGTTGTTTTGACCCAGCAGTTGGGTTAAATGTTTAACCTCTGCGACTAAAAAATGCTGGGTTAAACCCAGGTTGGGTTAAATTTGGACAGACCCAGTGATTGGGCTGTTTTGACCCAGCGGTTGGGTTAAATGTTTAACCTCTGCGACTAAAAAATGCTGGGTTAAACCCAAGTTGGGTTAAATTTGGACAGACCCAACGGTTGGGTCGTTTTGACCCAGCAGTTGGGTTAAATATTTAACCTCTGCGACTAAAAAATGCTGGGTTAAACCCAAGTTGGGTTAAATTTGGACAGACCCAGCGGTTGGGTTAAATGTTTAACCTCTGTGACTAAAAAATCCTGGGTTAAACCCAAGTTGGGTTAAATATGGACAGACCCAGCGATTGGGTTGTTTTGACCCAGTGGTTGGGTTAAATTTTTAACCACTGTGACTAAAAATGCTGGTTTAAAAGCAAGTTGGGTTAAATTTGGACAGACCCAGTAGTTGGGTTAAATGTTTAACCTCTGTGACTAAAAAATGCTGGGTTAAACCCAGGTTGGGTTAAATTTGGACAGACCCAGCGATTGGGCTGTTTTGACCCAGCGGTTGGGTTAAATGTTTAACCTCTGCGACTAAAAAATGCTGGGTTAAACCCAAGTTGGGTTAAATTTGGACAGACCCAACGGTTGGGTTGTTTTGACCCAGCAGTTGGGTTAAATATTTAACCTCTGCGACAAAAAAATGCTGGGTTAAACCCAAGTTGGGTTAAATTTGGACAGACCCAGCGATTGGGTTGTTTTGACCCAGCGGTTGGGTTAAATATTTAACCTCTGCGACTAAAAAATGCTGGGTTAAACCCAAGTTGGGTTAAATTTGGACAGACCCAGCGATTGGGTTGTTTTGACCCAGCGGTTGGGTTAAATGTTTAACCTCTGTGACTAAAAAATCCTGGGTTAAACCCAGGTTGGGTTAAATTTGGACAGACCCAGTGGTTGGATTAAATGTTTAACCTCTGAATAAAAAAAAAAGCGGGGTTAAAAATAACCCAAGTTGGGTTAAATATGGACAAACAGCGATTGGGTTGTTTTGACCCAGTGGTTGGGTTAAATGTTTAACTTCAAAAATAACCCAATAACAGATATACATCTGCTATATATATATATATAACCATTACTATACTATAGTACTACTAAACACTTAAGTATACATGTTAATTGTCCCAGAATGCACCTCGTGAAGTGGGATGAGAGAATGTGTGTTTATTGATAATCCGGTTGGTTCTCCGCAGGCATCAGCAGTGCGACTCCCACAGAGGAGATGAACGGCGCCGGGAACCTGATGGACTTCTTGGACGAGCCGTTCCCAGACGTCGGCACTTACGAGGACTTTCACACCATCGACTGGCTGAGAGAAAAATCCAGAGACACGGACAGACACCGGAAGGTGAAACAGACCGGCAGACACTGATATTATGACAATGTGCATTTTTTAATCATTAATTAATCATCAGGTTTTGTGTGTTTTTTACAGATCACCAGTAAGAGTAAAGAGTCCATGTGGGAGCTGATTAAGGGTTTGCTGGACGCCTGGTCAGGATGGCTGGTGATGCTGCTGATTGGCCTGCTGTCAGGTGCAGAGACACGCCCACTCATGACCTCACTGATCAAAGCACTTAATATTCAACATCTCGGTCTCGTCTAACACAGGCACTTTGGCCGGAGTGATCGATCTGGCTGTTGATTGGATGACGGATCTCAAGGAAGGGGTGTGTCTGTCTGCGTTCTGGTACAGTCATGAGCAGTGCTGCTGGACGTCCAACGAGACCACCTTCGCCGACAGAGACAAGTGTCCTCAGTGGCAGAAATGGGCTGAACTGATGACCGGCTACACAGAGGTAGAGTGAGGAATACGCTGAAACTCATTTTTTTTAATTGATGAAATGAAAACAGAATCACAATATGGCTTAGTGTGATTATCAAATCATGAAGGCTGTGCTTATTTACATGTGGATTTCCATCAAAATAAATTTGCACTGTAAAATACAATTATGATTATTGTTATTGTTATTATTATATAAATATAATATTATTTTATTATATTATTTTTTCTTAAATACTAGATTTTTTTATTTTACAGTAAAATATTGTTTATTTTCTTATTTTGTTTAATATTTTTATTTTGTAATAATAATAATAATTATAGTCATATTTATATATAACCACTTGAAATTGGCCGAAATGCAGTCCTACAATCATGCGCAGCAAACCTGGAACTTTTCTTTTTTTAAAATCACATTTTAAATTGCAATTGCAATTTTTATCTGAAAAATAAATCTTAAAAAATCTTGAATATTGTTTTTTTTTTTTTTATTTCACACTGAAATATTACAATTGTAATATTTCTTATTTTGTTTAATATTTTTATTTAGTAAATTATAATAATTATATATTTATTATTAATAATTATATTGTTATTATTTAATTAATATATTAATATTAATATTATTATTATTTTTTTTTTCTTAAACTAGATTTTTTATTCTATAGTAAAATATTGTTAAATATTTTAATTTTGTCAATAATAATAATAATAATAATAATAATATTTAAAGTCATATTTAAATATAACACAAGAAATAGGTCAAAATGTGCAGTCGTTTATTATATTATACAAACATTTTATTTTTTTAAATTGCATTTTAAATCGTAATTTCTATACAAAAAATAAATCTTAAAATGTCTTTATAAAAATATTATATATTTTTTAATTTCACAGTGAAATATTACAATTGTAATATTTCTTATTTTGTTTAATTTTTTACTTGGTAAATTATAATAAATATATTTATTATTAATTATATTATTATTATTATTATAATAGCCATATTGATATTTAATCACAAAAAAATTGGTCAAATTATGTGCCACTTTTTGTGGCGCAATATTGCAGCTCCAATAGTAATGATAAGATTGATAAGATTATAACCCTCATGAAATCTATGTTTAAACCTTAATTAAACAATTTAATAATCAATTAAAAAGGCCCGATTAAAAACGGGCCTTTTGCTGCCGCCATCTTCTGGCCAGACGTGGTAATTTTTTCAGGACTCGTTATTGTGGTGCATTATTGGATTGAATGAGTGCACATCACAACAAATGGTTGTCCCCTCAAGTGTGGCCCTATTTAAGAGTATAGGGGTCGATTTCATGTCCTCTTCATACTCTCTGATATATCTGTGTAATTGTGTCCTCAGGGCGCTGGGGTGTACGTCCTGAACTACTTCCTGTACGTGCTGTGGGCGCTCTTCTTCTCCTTCCTAGCCGTGTCTCTGGTGCGAGTATTTGCGCCGTACGCCTGCGGATCAGGAATACCAGAGGTACGGAAACTCCATGCAGGTGAGCTGATATATAAGTCCAGATGTCCGAGAGTGTTTAGTTTGTGTCTGTCGTTCAGATAAAGACGATCTTGAGTGGCTTCATCATCCGAGGGTATCTGGGGAAGTGGACGCTGCTCATAAAGACGGTCACGCTGGTGCTGGCCGTGTCGTCGGGCCTCAGTCTGGGGAAGGAAGGGCCGCTCGTTCACGTCGCCTGCTGCTGCGGCAACCTGTTCTGCAGCCTTTTCTCCAAATACAGCAAAAATGAGGGCAAACGCAGAGAGGTGCTTCATCTGCTGCGGTGATGAGTGTGATGATGTGAGAGGAAGTCAGACGAGTGTCCTGAAATCTGCTGCTTTCGTTTGTTTCAGGTTTTGTCAGCAGCTGCGGCTGCAGGAGTGTCTGTGGCGTTTGGAGCTCCAATCGGAGGAGTGCTGTTCAGTCTGGAGGAGGTACACACACACACACACACACACACACACACACACACACACACACACACACACACACACACACATTCTTGTACATACAGTGGTGTGAAATCCTGATTTTTTTTGCATGTTTGTCACACTTTAATGTTTCAGATCATCAAACAAATTTAAATATGAATCAAAGTAAACACAACACGCAATGAAGGTTTTTATTATGAAGGGAAAACAAAATCCAAACCCACATGGTCCTGTGTGAAAAAGTGCTGTTAAAACTTAAGTTAACTGTGGTTTATCACACCTGAGTTCAGTTTCTCTAGCCACACCCAGGCCTGATTACTGCCACACCTGTTCACAATCAAGAAATCACTTAAATAGGACCTGCCTGACAAAGTGAAGTAGACCAAAAGATCCTCAAAAGCTACACATCATGTTGAGATCCAAAGAAATTATTGAGATCTATCAGTCTGGAAAAGGTTATAAAGCCATTTCTAAAGCTTTGGGACTCCAGTGAACCACAGTGAGAGCCATTATCCACAAATGGAGAAAACATGGAACAGTGGTGAACCTTCCCAGGAGTGGGCGGCCGACCTCAAGAGCGCAGCGACGACTCATCCAAGAGGTCACAAAAGACCCCACAACAACATCCAAAGAACTGCAGGCCTCACTTGCCTCAGTTAAGCTCAGTGTTCATGACTCCACCATAAGAAAGAGACGGGGCAAAAATGGCCTGCATGGCAGAGCTCCAAGATGAAAACCGCTGCTGAGCAAAAAGAACATAAAGGCTCGTTTCAGTTTTGCCAGAAAACATCTTGATGATCCCCAAGACTTTTGGGAAAATACTCTGTGGACTGACGAGACAAAAGTTGAACTTTTTGGAAGGTGTGTGTCCCATTACATCTGGCGTAAAAGTAACGCAGCATTTCAGAAAAAGAACATCATACCAACAGTGTGATGGTCTGGGGCTGTTTTGCTGCTTCAGGACCTGGAAGACTGTGATAAATGAAACCATGAATTCTGCTGTCTACCAAAAAATCCTGAAGGACAGTGTCCGGCCATCTGTTCGTGACCTCAAGCTGAAGCGAACTTGGGTTCTGCAGCAGGACAATGATCCAAAACACACCAGCAAGTTCACCTCTGAATGGCTGAAGAAAAACAAAATGAAGACTTTGGAGTGGCCTAGCCAAAGTCCTGACCTCAATCCTATTGCTGTGGCATGACCTTAAAAAGGCGGTTCATGCTCAAACCCTCCAATGTGGCTGAATTACAACAATTCTGCAAAGATGAGTGAGCCAAAATTCCTCCACAGCGCTGTAACAGACTCATTGCAAGTTATCGCAAATGCTTGATTGCAGTTGTTGCTGCTAAGGGTGGCCCAATCAGTTATTAGGTTCACTTTTTCACACAGGGCCATGTGGGTTTGGATTTTGTTTTCCCTTCATAATAAAAACCTTAATTTAAAAACTGCATGTTGTGTTTACTTGTGTTATCTTTGATTAATATTTAAATTTGTTTGATGATCTGAAACATTAACGTGTGACAAACATGCAAAAAAAAAAAAAAAATCAGGAAGCACTTTTTCACACCACTGTATATAAAAGTTAGAGTTTCATCATGCTGTTGTGTGTCTCTGCAGGTTAGTTATTATTTCCCTCTGAAGACACTTTGGCGTTCTTTTTTTGCCGCACTGGTGGCGGCCTTCACGCTGCGCTCCATCAACCCGTTCGGCAACAATCGTTTGGTCCTGTTCTACGTGGAGTACCACACGCCCTGGTACATGGCCGAGCTGGTGCCCTTCATCCTGCTGGGTGTGTTCGGGGGGCTCTGGGGGACGCTCTTCATCCGCGGAAACATCGCCTGGTGCCGGCGGCGTAAGACCACGAGCCTGGGCAAGTATCCGGTGCTAGAGGTGATCGCGGTGACGGGAATCACAGCCATCCTGGCCTTCCCGAACCCGTACACGCGGCGGAGCACCAGCGAGCTGATCTCGGAGCTGTTCAATGACTGCGGAGCGCTGGAGTCGTCGCAGCTCTGCGATTACATCAACAATCCCAACATGACCCGGCCGGTGGACGACATCCCGGACAGACCCGCCGGGCCGGGCGTCTACAGCGCCCTCTGGCAGCTCACGCTGGCGCTGATCTTCAAGATAGTCATTACCATCTTCACATTTGGCATGAAGGTAAGGGTGACGGCTTTCTCATGTCTTAAAGTTGATGGTGTTATTTATATGCTGTTAGAGCTGCATAATTCTGGATAAATTGAGAATCACGTTTTGTTTCAAATAGATATCACACTGGACGAATTAGAGTTTTTGAATGAATGATTCAATGACTCACTTAGAAAGATTTGACTTCATTACTGGATAAATTAGCATTTTTGAAGGATTCACTTGAATGAATGATTCAATGACTCATAAAGACTTCACTTGTTTAATTACTGAACAAATCAGTGTTTTTGAACAAATCTCTTGAATCAATGATTCAATGACTCACTTATAAAGATTTGACTTGTTTCGTTACTGGATGAATCAGCATTTTTGAAGGATTCACTTGAATGAATGATTCAATGACTCATAAAGACTTCACTTGTTTAATTACTGGACAAATCAGCGTTTTTGAACAAATCTCTTGAATGAATGATTCAATGACTCATAAAGACTTCACATTTGTTTCATTACTGAATAAATCAGCGTTTTTTAACAAATCTCTTGAATGAATGATTCAATGAATCACTTATAAAGACTTTTTTCATTACTGGATGAATCAGCGTTTTTGAACTAATCTCTTGAATGAATGATTCAATGAGTCACTTATAAACACATCGCTTGTTTCATTGCTGGATGAATCAGCGTTTTGAAACAATGAATGATTCAATGAATCACTTATAAAGACTTGTTTCATTACTGGATGAATCAGCGTTTTTGAAGGATTCACTTAAATGAATGATTCAATGACTCATAAAGACTTCACATTTGTTTCATTACTGGATGAATCAGCGTTTTTGAATGAATCTCTTGAATGAATGATTCAATGAGTCACTTATAAACACATCGCTTGTTTCATTGCTGGATGAATCAGCGTTTTTTGAACAAATCTCTTGAATGAATGATTCAATGACTAACTTATTAAGATTTGACTTGTTTCGTTACTGGATGAATCAGCATTTTTGAAGGATTCACTTGAATGAATGATTCAATGACTCAAAGACTTCACTTGTTTAATTACTGAACAAATCAGCGTTTTTGAACAAATCTCTTGAATGAATGATTCAATGAGTCACTTATAAACACATCGCTTGTTTCATTGCTGGATGAATCAGCGTTTTTTGAACAAATCTCTTGAATGAATGATTCAATGACTAACTTATTAAGATTTGACTTGTTTCGTTACTGGATGAATCAGCATTTTTGAAGGATTCACTTGAATGAATGATTCAATGACTCATAAAGACTTCACTTGTTTAATTACTGAACAAATCAGCGTTTTTGAACAAATCTCTTGAATGAATGATTCAATGAGTCACTTATAAACACATCGCTTGTTTCATTGCTGGATGAATCAGCGTTTTTTGAACAAATCTCTTGAATGAATGATTCAATGACTAACTTATTAAGATTTGACTTGTTTCGTTACTGGATGAATCAGCATTTTTGAAGGATTCACTTGAATGAATGATTCAATGACTCATAAAGACTTCACTTGTTTAATTACTGAACAAATCAGCGTTTTGGAACAAATCTCTTGAATGAATGATTCAATGAATCACTTATAAAGACTTGTTTCATTACTGGATGAATCAGCGTTTTTGAAGGATTCACTTAAATGAATGATTCAATGACTCATAAAGACTTCACATTTGTTTCATTACTGGATGAATCAGCGTTTTTGAATGAATCTCTTGAATGAATGATTCAATGAGTCACTTATAAACACATCGCTTGTTTCATTGCTGGATGAATCAGCGTTTTTTGAACAAATCTCTTGAATGAATGATTCAATGACTAACTTATTAAGATTTGACTTGTTTCGTTACTGGATGAATCTGCATTTTTGAAGGATTCACTTGAATGAATGATTCAATGACTCATAAAGACTTCACTTGTTTAATTACTGAACAAATCAGCGTTTTTGAACAAATCTCTTGAATGAATGATTCAATGAGTCACTTATAAACACATCGCTTGTTTCATTGCTGGATGAATCAGCGTTTTTTGAACAAATCTCTTGAATGAATGATTCAATGACTAACTTATTAAGATTTGACTTGTTTCGTTACTGGATGAATCAGCATTTTTGAAGGATTCACTTGAATGAATGATTCAATGACTCATAAAGACTTCACTTGTTTAATTACTGAACAAATCAGCATTTTGGAACAAATCTCTTGAATGAATGATTCAATGACTCACTTATAAAGACTTGTTTCATTACTGGATGAATCAGCGTTTTTGAACAAATCTCTATATAAATCTCTAATAAAGACTTTATTGACCAAAATCAAGATTGACCAGAATAATCATAATTTTGATTTTGGCCATAATCGAGAAGCTCTAATGTCACGTGATGTTTTTCCTCAGATCCCCTCGGGTCTGTTCATCCCCAGTATGGCAGTGGGCGCAATCGCAGGGCGTATCGTGGGCATTGCAGTGGAGCAGATGGCGTACCATCATCATGACTGGATCATCTTTAAGAACTGGTGCCGCCCGGGCGCTGACTGTGTGACGCCGGGTTTGTACGCCATGGTCGGTGCCGCAGCATGTTTAGGTAAGACACGACATCATTTCATTAGATCAAAATGTGTTTTTATGAGTGAAAGTTTTTCTGATGTACACTATTGGTCAAAATTGTTTGTAATATGTTTGAAAGAGTCTCTTCTGCTCATCAAGGCTGCATTTATTTGATCAAAAATACAGTAAAAATAGTGAAATATTATTTCAATGTAGAACAGCTGTTTTCTATGTGAATATATAGTAAAGTGTAATTTATTCCTGTGATCAAAGCTGAATTTTCAGCATCATTACTCCAGTCTTCAGTGTCACATGATCCTTCAGAAATCATTCTAATATGATGATTTGCTGCTCAAGAAACATTTATGTTTCACATAGAAGGAAGTTATTTTAAATTGCAATAATATTTCACAATTCTTACTGTATTTTTAAGTGACCATTAGTGTAGATTAGGAGCTGCAGAAGTGAGATGTTTGTCGTTTGTTCAGGCGGCGTGACACGTATGACGGTCTCTCTGGTGGTCATCATGTTCGAGCTGACCGGCGGTCTGGAGTACATCGTTCCTCTGATGGCGGCCGCCGTCACCAGTAAGTGGGTGGCCGATGCTTTTGGTAAGGAAGGCATTTACGAAGCTCACATCCAGCTCAACGGCTACCCGTACCTGGACCAGGACGAGTTCACCCACCGCACGCTAGCCACCGACGTGATGCGCCCGCGCCGGAACGAGCCACCGCTGTCCGTCCTCACGCAGGACAGCACCACGGTGGAGGACGTGGAGACGCTGATCAAAGAGACGGACTACAACGGCTTTCCTGTGGTCGTCTCCCGGGAATCGGAGAGACTCATCGGCTTTGTACAGAGACGGGATCTTATCCTGGCCATCAGTAAGACACACACACGTTAACCCGTCACCTAATCTGATGTGTCTTTATCTATCATTGATTTAGTTTGAACTCCACTTTGGCTTGAATGTGCTGCTCATTTATTGATTTTTATAGTTTACGTACCTTAACTAATCAAATATAATGTTCATATCAGGTCTGAAAGCACTGGGCTTACATGGATTGTATTTTTAATGGCATTTTTACAATATTCAGTGTTATTTGTTGTGATATTACAGAAGAAAGATCATTTCAAACAGTCGTTGTAGCCAAAAAGATTCAAAATGTTTAATGCAAGAAGTAAAACACAGTAAAATAATTGTTAAATAATATTGGCAATATTGGTGCATATAATAATATGATTTCATCATAATATTTTCATCATAAAACATAATAATATTTTAGTTTTTGTTTTAAATTTTATTTTTATATATTCAGTTTTTGCGTTAATTTTACATAGATTACTATTTTTATTAGTTTTTTTTAAAGTATGTTTATATAGTTTTTATTCAGTTTTATTTTTAGTCATTTTAGTACTAAAATGTAAAATAAAATGAGAAATGTTGCCTTGGCAGCTAGCTAAAATAAAATACGTTTTTTGATATTTTATTTCAGTTAATGTTTATTTTGTTTCATGTAACATTTTTAAATGATTTTAGTTTTAGTATATAATTCATTAAATGGTGTTCATTTAATGAATTATATACACAACCGGTCAAAAGTTTTTTTTTTTATGTTTTTGAAAGAGTCTCTTCTGCTCATTTATTTGCATTTATTTGTTCAAAAATACAGTAAAAATAATGAAATATTTTTACAATTTAAACCAGCTGTTTTCTATATGAATATATATTAAAATATAATTTATTCCTATGATCAAATCTGAATTTTCTGTTCACCAAAGCTGTTTATTTGTGTAAAAAAAACAGTAGAAAAAAGTGAAATATTTTCACAATTTAAAACAGCTGTTTTCCATGTGAATATATTATAAAATGTAATTTATTCCTGTGACCAAAGCTGAATTTTTGATAAAAAATACAGTAAAATTTTTAAAATATTATTATAATGTAAAATAGCTGTTTTCTATGTGAATATATAGTAAAGTGTAATTTATTCCTGTGACCAAAGCTGAATTTATTTGATAAAAAAAATACAGTAAAAATTTTAAAATATTATTATAATGTAAAATAGCTGTTTTCTATGTGAATATATAGTAAAGTGTAATTTATTCCTGTGACCAAAGCTGAATTTATTTGATAAAAAAATACAGTAAAAATTTTAAAATATTATTATAATGTAAAATAGCTGTTTTCTATGTGAATATATAGTAAAGTGTAATTTATTCCTGTGACCAAAGCTGAATTTATTTGATAAAAAATACAGTAAAAATGTTAAAATATTATTATAATGTAAAACAGCTGTTTTCTATGTGAATATATAGTAAAATGTAATTTATTCCTGTGACCAAAGCTGAATTTATTTGATAAAAAAAATACAGTAAAAATTTTAAAATATTATTATAATGTAAAATAGCTGTTTTCTATGTGAATATATAGTAAAGTGTAATTTATTCCTGTGACCAAAGCTGAATTTATTTGATAAAAAAATACAGTAAAATTTTTAAAATATTATTATAATGTAAAATAGCTGTTTTCTATGTGAATATATAGTAAAGTGTAATTTATTCCTGTGACCAAAGCTGAATTTATTTGATAAAAAATACAGTAAAAATGTTAAAATATTATTATAATGTAAAACAGCTGTTTTCTATGTGAATATATAGTAAAATGTAATTTATTCCTGTGACCAAAGCTGAATTTATTTGATAAAAAAATACAGTAAAAATTTTAAAATATTATTATAATGTAAAATAGCTGTTTTCTATGTGAATATATAGTAAAGTGTAATTTATTCCTGTGACCAAAGCTGAATTTGTTTGATAAAAAAATACAGTAAAATTTTTAAAATATTATTATAATGTAAAATAGCTGTTTTCTATGTGAATATATAGTAAAGTGTAATTTATTCCTGTGACCAAAGCTGAATTTATTTGATAAAAAAATACAGTAAAAATTTTAAAATATTATTATAATGTAAAATAGCTGTTTTCTATGTGAATATATAGTAAAGTGTAATTTATTCCTGTGACCAAAGCTGAATTTATTTGATAAAAAATACAGTAAAAATGTTAAAATATTATTATAATGTAAAATAGCTGTTTTCTATGTGAATATATAGTAAAGTGTAATTTATTCCTGTGACCAAAGCTGAATTTATTTGATAAAAAATACAGTAAAAATTTTAAAATATTATTATAATGTAAAACAGCTGTTTTCTATGTGAATATATAGTAAAAAATAATTTATTCCTGTGATCAAAGCTGAATTTTCAGCATCATTACTCCAGTCTTCAGTGTCACATGATCCTTCAGAAATCATTCTAATATGATGATTTGCTGCTCAAGAAACATTTCTGATTATTATCAAACAGTTTAATTACATGTATACATGAAAATGCCACACTGGGTCAAAAAGAGTCATTGAATCAGTTTCAAAATCATCAATTCTAACCACATTTTTGCTTCTCACGAGTATGAAAACTGATTTAATGACACAAGAAATTTTTTGCTCACTTGTACATCATATAAAATCTGTGTCTGCTCCTCAGAAAACGCGCGTCAGAAGCAGGACGGTGTGGTGAGTAACTCCGTGGTGTATTTCACCGAAGACGCTCCGCAGATTCCCGCATCAAACCCTCAGCCTCTGAAACTGAGACGCATCCTGAATCTGAGTCCCTTCACCGTCACCGACCACACGCCCATGGAGACGGTGGTGGACATCTTCCGCAAACTGGGTCTCCGCCAGTGTCTGGTCACACGCAGTGGGTAAGAACCTTCACAACTGCTTTATTTTAGGCAACTAATAATGATAAAAAATGCATATGTTAGGATTAGTTCATCTCCGAACGTATTTGATGCTTAATATATGCGAGGCGTGGCCAATGAGATTTCACGGTGGGCGGGGCTTCCATGCACATTGCTTCAGAAATAGTCAACATGTTGCATCTTATGTTCACTAGTAGCCAGTGCTTCAGAGGAAGAACTAGCATAACGTGATACAATCATGAGGTGTGTCTAATCGGAGATCTTTCTCTTTCTCTTACGTCAGACGTTTACTTGGAATCATTACTAAGAAGGATGTTCTGCGACACATGGCGCAAATGATGAACCAGGATCCTGAATCGATCATGTTCAACTAGCAGAACCTGAACAAAGTGAACAATCACAATCCTGTAGTTACTAAACTCACCTGTGTTCATGTGGCCAAAACAGGATACTTGTGTTGTTGATTTTTTTTTTTTTACAGCTGCTTTTGCCATATTTATATTTAATGTGCATTACTGTAAGCTGATGATTTGCATTGAAAATGCAAAGACATTCTGACAGGTTTTACTGTGTTTTTGAAGCATAAGCTGCTATACGGGGTGCGTTGATGAAGCTCGTTTCATTGGTATGTCGGTTTTTGTGAGTTTATTATATTCGTTTATTAAATAATATATCATAATGCAAAAGGTCAAAATGGAAAAAATAATCCAGAATACTAATCCGCTGTGTAAATACGATAGTTAGCATTTCTTCCAACACTAGATTTATCTGTTTTGTTATTATTATTTATTAATTCATTGTGAATTTTAGTATTGATTTACAAGAATGGTGATATTTTTTCTCTTGTATTGAAACATGAATATTGTCCTGCATCTGTTACAGATATTAATGTCCAATGATTACTCCAGTTCAGCACATCAAACTGAGGGTGTTATAATAATAAAAAAAATATTAAATTATTTTCAATGCATTATTTTACTATATTTAATCTTTAATTCATAAAATATTTCCAGAAAGTACAATTAAAAGATAAAACTTAAAAAGACACAGTGAGTTAAATGTTTTTGTATAATTATTTTATATTATATGAATCTCCTCAGAGGAAAAATATATTAAAAAAAATTGAGAACTGTAGCACTATAAATAAATGTGCATAGACTGTAACAAAACATCTGAATATTATTATTATTACAAAAACAATAAGAGCATAATCTCATTTTACAGTCACTTTTACAGGTCAGTTTAATAGAAACAAACTCAAACATGACAGATCCCTATTTTTCCATTCACAAAATAGTTAAAAAACTGGATAAACTTCACAATAAGGTTTCATTTGTTAACACTAGTTATCATGAACTAACAATGAACAATACAGCATTTATTAATCTTAGTTAATTTCTACATTTACAAAAGTTAGAAGCCAGTTAATATAGTTTATAATGTAATAAATATGGATATTTTTTCCTCACAAAAATCCAATTCTTCACTTCCCTGGAGTCATATGGATTATTTTTATGATGGATGGATGCACTTTTTGGGCTTCAAAATTTCGCCCTCATTCACTCCCATCCTGGAAGAGCCAGGATATTTATGAATATAAATTGTGTTCATCAGAAAGAAGATAGTCATATACACCTAGGATGGCTTGAGGGTGAGTAAATCATGTGATAATTTTAATTTCAAAGTGAACTAATTCTTTAACAAAGAAGTTAAAGTTAGTTCCTGTTAACTACTAATGCATTAACTTATGTTAACAAATGAGATACCAAAAAAACTCATTTATCATTGCAGTATTCAAACAGTAGTATGCTACATTGTCATGTGTGACAGTCATTTCTGAAGTAAAACTGCATTTTAAATCCAAAAATAATCAAATAATAAATCAAAAACATGGCTCATATGGTTTCCAGTTCCAAAAGTCGAGTGCATACTCCATGCATACTTAGCCTACATACTGCGTACTACAGAAACAGCAGTATGTTAGTATGCGACTGCAAGCGTCGAACCTCTAACTGAGGGGAATCGAGACTATCGTCGGCAGAGGGCCGATGGGAGGAGGTCTGTATTTCTCCACGCGCATTAACCTGCGGAGAATATCGTCCCGATCCTTCGGCCAGCTGTAGATGTACGTGTTCTGCAGCCAGGTGGGAACGTAACTCTGAGAACGAGAAGACAACAAGGAAATGTGGCTTTGTTTGCAAACAGAAGCTGAATTGATAGATATTCTTGTGTGTAGAGAACCCGTTTGGGACTTGATTAACCGGTTTAGTGCATAATGAGAATACAAACATGCTTTGATTTGCTGAAACGCCTCGGGCTAAGTCACAGTAACTGTGTTGAACGTCACAAACCTTTTTAGCCCCCGGGAACAGAATAGGAATGAACCTGTAGTTCCTGCAGCCGTTCTGAATGAATTCACTCTGCAGCTGATGAAGGGAATCAAACACGGCATGTTAGAGACACACACTGCTGTTACCAAACCCTCAATTATGATGTTTCGGATAAGGCAGCATCACAGCTCATGCAGACCCAGAATGCACTGTAATGACCTCAGTGAAAAAATTTGATTCAAAACTTAAGAGTAGATATTAAAATAATGTCATTTGATTCAAAATTGTAATTTAATGCATTCAATATTTGTGAGTGCAATGTATTTTTGTGATTATTAAATATCACATTGCACGCTCACATTAAACTCTACTGAAATCAGCAAAAGTATTATTATTATTGCTATTATTTTAATGCATTTAATATTTGTAAGTGCAATATATGTTTGTGTTTATTAAATATCACATTGCATGCTCATTAAACTAACGAAATCTGCAAAATTATTATTACTATTATTATTTTAATACATTCAATATTTGTGAATGCAATGTTTTTCAATTAAATACCACATTGCATGCTCACATTAAACTCTGGAATAAGCAAAAGTATTATTATTAGTAGTATTATTTTAATACATTCAATATTTGTGTGTGCAATATGTTTTTTCTTTTTAAATATCACATTGCATGCTCATTAAACTAATGAAATCGGCAAAAGTATTATTGCTATTATTATTTTAATACATTCAATATTTGTGAGTGCAATATGTTTTTCAATTAAATATCACATTGCATGCTCACATTAAACTCTGGAATAAGCAAAAGTATTATTAATAATATTATTATAATTATAATTTAAATACATTCAATATTTGTGCGCGCAATGTTTTTTCTTTTTAAATATCACATTGCATGCTCATATTAAACTAATGAAATCAGCAAAAGTATTAATAATATTGATTATTATTATTATTATTTAAATGCATTCAATATTTGTGTGCAATTTGTTTTTTCAATTATTAAATATCACATTGCATGCTCATTAAACTAATGAAATCGGCAAAAGTATTATTGCTATTATTATTTTAATACATTCAATATTTGTGAGTGCAATATGTTTTTCAATTAAATACCACATTGCATGCTCACATTAAACTCTGGAATAAGCAAAAGTATTATTAATAATATTATTATAATTATTATTTAAATGCATTCAATATTTGTGTGTGCATTGTATGATTGTTTTTAATAAATATCACATTGCATGCTCACATTAAACTCTCCCAGAATCAGCTGTGATTATTCACAGGTTGAGGAGCACAGCTTATATATTTATTTATTTTGTGTGTGTGTGAACGTTATTTCCCGACCTGTCTGTGGATGTACACAGTGTTTGACGTTCTCTCGTCACTGTCCATACTGATATTAATGCCTGATATCGTCTCATAATACCTCAAGCTGATGATGATGATGATTAGGTAATCTTTCTGCAGGGAGAGAGAGTTTTGAGTAATTGCATGTGTTTGGATGACGCCACTGATGATGTCACTTCCTGTGAGTGTCTGTATATTTACCTCATTGAGATATCTCTCCATGCAGTCGATCTTACTGATGCTGTTCAGCTGTTGCTCAAAAACATCGATCTGCGTGCACAAAAAAGCTTTAACTGTGTCCAGATTAATCTGAAAACTGTGTTTTTAAAAATGATTATAGTCATACATGCGTGTCAAAGCCGTTGTTCCTGAGCAAAGCCACAAACTTAATGATCTCCTTCAGATGCTCTTCACTGTCGGCCTCGTATGTGACAAAAACTTTCCCTGTGTGGGGAAAAATACGCCTGAAACTCTGCTGTATTCCAATTATTCTATGTTGACGTGCAGACAGGAAGCAGTACTCACTCTGTTCCTGTGACAGATGTGTGCATTGACTGGGGTTCTGTCTGGGGTTCAGAGATGCATGACCACTAAAGACACACACACAGAAAACACATTACTCAACATAAACTGAGTATATATATAATACTTTTTTTTTTTTTTTTTTTTTTTTTTTTAAATAAAATCACTTTCTTCTTTACTTTTTTCTGCCATGGAATAAAAATATATTTTAAAAAAATCTGAACTTTGAGATGAAAAGTCGCAATTACCTTTTTATTTATTTATTTTTTATATCCTGTGTCAGAAACAAGCTTCTAATGTTTAATTCTGATTTGAAAGCAATGATTTTCTTTTGACTGTAAGTGTTCAGTGTTACGCTAAAAGGACTCACTTTTCAGAGAAGTGTGTATCCACTTGTCTGTACTGCGTCAGGCCTTTAAAATAAAGCAAACAAAAATGTAGACATATAAATATATAGAATAAACAGTGATTCTAAGAGTTCATGGTCGACATTCTATCATTTACTCACCCTCATGTTTTTCTGACCCACTTATTTTCTAGGCTGTTTTTTAATGTAAACGCTTGTATTCACATTTAGATGCCTTGTGTCACATGAACAATTCTAATGTGCAGTTGCATCAAAATTTTGTGGACTTTGGACAGCTTTCATGTACTTTCGTTTTGAGGTCATCTTTGTTTAAAAGTGTTGCTTTTAAAACAACACAGAGGCGAGTAAATGATGAGTGGAACATATTTCTTTCTTTCTATTTCTCTCAGTTAGAACCAAAACATTTTACAATCTGTTTAATTAATCTGTAGTTTTTTAGAAAACAGTCCAGAAATCAAAATACTCCCTATATTTGTAGAATATTTTAACCTCCAAAAGAACCATATACTAACTCAAGAACCCAAATGATGACTGTAATATTTTATAATATTTTTGAAAGAAGTCTCTTCTGCTCACCAAGGCTGCATTCATTTAATCAAAAATACATTAAAAACTGAAATATTTTTACAATTTAAAATAACTGTTTTCTATGTGAATATATAGTAAACTGTAATTTATTCCTGTGATCAAAGCTGAATTTTCTTCAGTGTCACATGATTCTGATTTGCTGCTCAAGAAACATTTCTTATTATTATCAATGTTGAAAACAGTTGTGCTGCTTCATATTTTTGTGGAAACCAACAGAAACACACCTGAGGGTCTGTAGGGCAGCTGATGTCCCGGTCTGGAGCTGCAGTAATGGATGGGGTTCATGTGATGCTGAGGCGGGCGGTACTGACCGCAGCACTGCGGGCGCAGGTGAACGCCGGGGTACGAGGGCGAGGGCGCAGACGGAGGAAACGAATGCAGAGATCTGGGATGCTCTAGACTCACGAGACTTGGGCTACAGCTGCCTGGAAGAGAGTGAGGCCTGCTGGGAAAAAACGAGCCGCTCTCTGAGAGCGTGTGGTAGATCACAGACGGAAGGCAGGAGGGCAGGCTGTGAGGGGAATCTGAGGACGGCCAGCCCATGTGATGGTCCCAGCTGGGGTAGGGCGTCTGATGAGCGTACGGTGAAGAGTAACTCTCTGCGTTATACTGGTGAATGATCTGTGGAAGGCTTGTGGAACAGTGAGTGATGTCCGACTCAAACTCTTCACTCCTGGTTTCGTCATTCTCCTCTGGACAGTTGAGAGACGTGTACTGATGGGCCATGTGGGTCGGGTATCTGTACAAAAGATGAAAATCAGCACATTCATTTCTTCTGTTGTTAAGGAACATGGTGATATGGGAGGAAAGAAAATCTGCTCACAAAACCTTTGTGATGGAAATAATAATAAAAGAGAATGCAGTTTTACAAATTTTTCCCATTTTAGACCAACCCCCAGGAGTCTCTACGAGGAACACAAGACAAAAACAGTCAACACTAGACAGGAGAACAAAACATAGACACAAAGCAGGGAGGGGAGTCAAGTCAACCCAGGCAAAAACAGATAATTAAGTCTCTAGAAGGGACCAGGGAGGGGCAGACGGGCGAAGCCAGGGAGGCTCAGGCAGGTCAGAAGTCCTAGCACAGGACCAGGGTGGATCAGGTGGGTCAGGAATCCTGGCTGAAGGCCAGGGTGGGTCAGTGGGGCCGGCTGGGCAGGCAGCCTGAGTGGGAACTTGAGTGGGCCCAGCAGATCAGGGAGCCATCCGAACAGGCAGATGAGACTCGGGCAGGACAGGAATCAGGGTAAAAACTGGGAACAAAATGAAGGTGACAGTCCCAATGGGAGTTCAGCTGCCAATGTAGTGGGCATGGGTCTGGTCAGCCTTCAGGTAGGGAACATGGGTCATGGAACAGTTCCAGGGCTTAAGAGAGGGCTCAGGAATGGCCTGTGGGCAAGCAGTGGGCTCTAGGATGGCCTCCGGTTGGTAACGGGCTCTGGGACAATCTCCGGGCAGGCAGCAGCCTCAGGGACAGCCTCCGGGGAGACAGTGGGCTCTGGAAAGGTCTCTGGGCAAGCAGTGGGATCTGGGAAAGTAGCGGGCTCTCGAAAGATCTCTGGGCAGGGAGCGGGCTTTGGGAGGGTCTCTGGGCAAGCAGTGGGATCTGGGAAGGTCTCTGGGAAAACAGCGGGCTCTCGAAAGGTCTCTGGGCAGGGAGCGGGCTCTGGGAGGGTCTCTGGGCAAGCAGTGGGATCTGGGAAGGTCTCTGGGCAGGGAGCGGGCTCTGGGAGGGTCTCTGGGCAAGCAGTGGGCTCTAGGAAGGTCTTTGGGCAGGCAAAGGGCTCTGGCAAGGTCTCAGGAGTACAGCCAGGACAGGAGACAGCCAGCTGAGAGGTGTGTGCTGCCCAGGCATGCAGGACAATCATGACATAAAAGGTGAGGATTGCCCTCTGGGCCATGGCAGGACTGACAGGGGAAACAGGTGCCTCAGGAATAGTCTCTGGGCAGGTAGAGGGCTCCTGGGCAGCCTCCGGGGTGGGAGCCGATGCTGTGTGAGTGGTCGAGATACACACAAAGGCAGTGACATGGAATTCAGGAACCGACAGACTTGACGATATAGAGGAAGCCTTCTTTCTCATTCTCCACCTACGCTGGTGGGAAGATGGTGTGGAGATAGCTGCTTCTAGCATTCACGGCCGTCTCAGGGAAAGCTGCAGCATAAACAGCAACCTCTGGGGGTGCTGCAGCTTCTTCAGCTGCCACAGGACTATACGACTGCCTCTGGAAAAACTGCAGCAGTCACAGACGACATGGGCAGAGCTGCAGGGTGTGCCGCAACCACTGTGTAGGTGGCAGATGAGGCATGCATGTTCCTTCCTCCTCCTTTCCCCAAAGGGGTTATCAGAGGACTGGGGACTTGACTGTTCGTGAGGGAAAGTGGGGGAGGACCAAGAGGAGGGAGATCACCCTCACCTCCACGGCTGTAAAAGAATCCCACAAACCCCCAAAAGGATGAGAACCCCAGCATTCCCATCTCCCAATCACTGACGGGCTCATTCAGGGCGCTATTAAAAATTTCCTTGAGCGCAGTGTGGTTGAGCCCCTCTGCGGCAATGATGAATTGGTGGGCAAACTCTTTCACCATGGACTCCCTCTGGCAAAGTGAGAAGAGCTTGCCATAACGCTCCATTGACTGACGGGCGGAAGGGCACGGGCTGGGAGATCGAAATAAGAAGATGCCCATACCTCCACTGATTCTTCTTCAGGGTCAGATCGTTCTGTCACGGGTTGAGGTAATGGTTGAAGTAAGGACTCAAGGATGCAGAGGAATATGTGCTTTATTAAAACAAAACACAAACAGAAAATACCCGTGGGGGAAAACACTACAGGTTAGACTTGACTAGGCAGGCAGACATACGGCTTTGCATACAAGACTTGGGTAACGACGACATGCGACAGCATGCCGACGATGTGCGACAACGATCTGGCCCAGGACAGCAGACACAAGCGGAGTAAATAGGACATGAGGGAGGACAGGTGAACAAGAAAACATGAAAAAGACAGGAGAATACAGGAGTGTCAGGGCTCTATCACAAAACCAAGAAACACACTAGACCGAGGTGACAGAACCCTGACAGTAAGTATACGTAAACTATGTTTTTATTTAAACGGAGGTGCCGGTGTTTCTTATGGCATGCGACGTACACTTGTCATTCCAGTAGTGCTGGGTTAGACCTTACTCTAAAGTAGTAGCTAATTTAGTCCCCCAAAAAGGCATTTCTATATCGTAAATCCCCCCCCCCCCCCCCCCACTGTTTTTCCCAAAATAACCACTATATAGACTCAATATATGCTTTTGTTGTTGCTATGGACTACACTGACAAGCATGGTGTCACTCTGAAGCTTATATTGGTGACGTACCGGAGATAAAACGGATTTCACGGCAAGTGATCTAATTGTCAGCCGTAAGAAAAAACCTGTTTTAAAGCTTGTTGTTTTGCAGAACATCACAGTTATATATGATATGAGAATAGTAAAGTTAGTGCGTACATGTTATTTAAGAAAAATATACTTATATTTTCAGAATAATATATTGGGGTCTTTGGGGTAAAACGTCCCCCAGGTGGCATCGCTTTCCACTATCGTAATTACTGCAGTTACCATGGTCTGAACATCACATCCTTTGTTTTTCCATCAAATGTAATATAACTAGGTGGATGAATACAAATATTTGGACTTTATACTTAAAAATTACCTCTAGCCAGTTAGCATCAGCTAACAATATTTTTCAAATAGGGTGATTTTCAGCATGGTTCATTAATAAATATTCATATATATATATATATATATATATATATATATATATATATATATATATATATATATATATATATATATACTGTTATTTTGGCATGTCTTTTTAATTTTAAGCTAAAACTGCTTGTACTCTGATTTTGCTGTACACTTAGTTTAAAAGTTTAAGGCAACAAACTTCAGCAGATTTTTGAGTTCTCAACTTGTTTTTGTAGGAGATTTTTAAGTTTTCTCAACTTTTTGTAGTATAAACTGAATACAACAAGTTGAGAAAACTCAAAAATCTGCTGAAGTTTGTTGCCTTAAACTTTTAAGTTTTCTCAACTTTTGCTTTTTTTTAAACAGTGTAAATGTACAAAGCAAATTCACCTGTTTAGAAAAATGACCCCCATTGGTACAAATTTAATTTTTGTTAAAAATCTAAAACATGAAAACTCTGGACATTTTTCACACTTGATTTATTGTCACATAAAAAAATTACACAGTCCCCCTTTATGACTTTTCCCCCCAGTTTACCCTACAGTTATAAATTCCTTTTTCTTTTATTATTAAATAGTTTTATTGAGGTTTATACTTGCTAGTTTCCGCGATCAAGTTCAATATAAATCTTTTCATTACTACTGGAGTTTCAAATAATTATTAAACAGCAAGCACAAACTACGCAGTCAGTGTCCGAATTCACGTTTTCATTGAAGTGGACTAGTAGGGAATAGTAAATGAGGGTATAGGGGGCGATTTCAAATTCAGACACAGCCCAAAGGTCTCCCGTTCAGGTACTGACCAGTACCAAACTCATATGCTGTTGAAATATAAGAAAACATGCCCCACTTTCAAGATCAAAAACACAAAGTAAGTTCATATGACTTGTGTGCTATATTCAAATACTTCTCTAGTCATATGATAGATTTGGGTGAAGAAAAGAATAAAAGGTTTTGTCCTCTTTGCAACATGACACTGTTGTTGTAGGCAAACAAACCTAAATATGATGTAAATAACAACACCATTGCATCAGACTACAGATGTTCGCCCATGAGCGCGTTTGCACATGCAGAAATCTTCTTTACAGACTCACAGAAACCCAGATTACTTCTGAAAGCTGTCAGTGACCAGGTACAGCGGCGAAAGAAAGAGGTCAGAGCTGTTTTCTACTGGGAAACAAACAGGCCTTAGTGTAACATCCACCCATGCAGCGTCCCTAAATAGGACACGCTGCATTATGACTCTTTATCTCTGTGTGCCAAAATGCTGCAGCATGTGCAAAACTACAGACCACAAGACGGAGAGATTTTGCCATGCAAGCAGTTACACTAAACATCAACCTTTATTCAATTTAGATCAAGATTCCCCCTTACTGAGCTTGACAAATGTAATGAAGTTGTGATGCTTCATCAGTTATCAATACAAATCAAAGGCAGTAAAAATGAGGCAAAAGAAAGAAGACATTTGGCAGGAAGAGTCAATTTGATAAATACGAGTCCATGTGATAATCTGATTCAACTGTTTCCTGACACTTGACAAATACACCAAGAATAGGCATCTATATATATATATATATATATATATATATATATATATGACTTGACATGATCTATATTGACGTTTGACATGATCTTTATATATATTCTGACATATATATATATATATATATATATATATATATATATATATATATGACTTGACATGATCTACATATTGACTTTTGACATGATCTATATATATATTTTGACATATTGATATATATATGTATATATATGTCAAAATAAAATAGTAAATATATACTTATATATATATATTCATTTGTCAAAACCAAATGATAAGTATATATTTTGTTTTAACATGAGTAATTTATATATATATATATATATATATATATATATATATATATATATTTTTTTTTTTTTTTTATATATATTTATAAATATTTATATGTGATACTATATTTGATAAGCAGAGCAGCCAACGTTGATTATTCTCATTAAAAAACAACCTACATATGTAACGCCCTAAAATAATACGAAATATTTTCTCGTCGTTATGTGACTTTTATTATTTATGAAAACTACTTACAAATTGACTGAAGACAGAAGCTCACCTGAGCGCGCGGCAGGAGTCACAGTCACTTCAGGAAGTCAAACAGTTGCTTCATTTGACATTTCAGTTCATTTTTTCTCCCTTTTGACAACGATTTAGACAGAATTTAGATTTAGACAGAATATAACGCATATTTCGACGCATTATGTGAGGCTTCAGTGTCAAACAACATGTTAAGAAAGTGCGTTTCGATCGCGTGTCGGAGGAGGAACATGATGTGATGGGCGGAGTTACGAACACATGATAAACAACCGATATGAAATGAGCGCGAAACAATTTAAAGACGTTTATAACAAAGCTTAAAACATAAAATAAAGTAAAAATGGCATATATAGGTTACAGGGTGGATGTTTACTTCCTCGTGTCATTTTCTAATCTTTATTCTTTGACGCTGCATGGTGGAAAATATTTAACGTATTTGTGTAAGATTAATTTTAGGATATATATAAATAATAATAAAGTGTATTGAGATAATATTAAGTTGAACAGACAGCAGATGGCGCTCTGTCTACTCTCTAAAAATAATAATAATGAGTTGAATTGAACTCACAGCAGAGGGCGCGCTATCTCGGCTTCATCTGGCGCATGCGCAGTGTCATCTTAATGTTTGAAGCCGCACAATGGGCGGAGATCTCTGCTGTTTCCTTCGAAAATTCAACTGAAGATCAACCAACGGGAAACGGAGCCCATATAGATGGTTTAATAGCGATATGCCAGGTACGTCCGTTATTTCCACACCCTTTATCACTAGTTGCGTTCTGACTCAGCTGGTTGTGGCTTTGCATGCACTATGAGTGAAAGTAGTTTGTGCATACAGTAATATTCAACAGCATGTGCCACACGGGATACATTCTCACAGTCATGCGTGCAAAGCAAACATTATACTGTGACATTGACATCTTTTACAGTTTCTCGATCGTTGTTTGTTTGCATGAATTTATTCATTATTATTATTATTATTATGAGTCGTTCTGTTGGGCAAGCTTCCATTTGCATTTTTAAAACGCCATCCCTTTACTGTACAATTAATGTTACAGACTAAATGAATCTAGAGTGAGATTATAGTTTAATAATGAACTTATGTGAAAGAATGCACGTGCAATCAGAAGAAAATATCATAATTTAATGATGTCTTTTATGTTACTTAAAAAATTGCATGCAAAAACCAAGGTATTTTTTTGTTATTGATGTGCAAAACGTCATTAAAACAAAAAGTTTTATGTCTTGTACTGTAAGATTCTTAAACTTATTTTAACACAAACAAGTGAAACAATGTCGACAAGACAAATATACTTATATAACTATATATGCTATATAATAATATATCTCAAAATTAAGTATGAATTTTATTTTACTGAAAAAATTATAAATAATTTAATTACAAATATTTTTCCATAAGCGTGTTATATTTTGTGTGTAAAAGTGCACGTGACGTTATTTATATTTTAAAACCGCTAAGATTAGCTGTCGCGCGCGTGTTTGTAAACAGTCTTTTTGGGCCTCGTGCGGTTCTTCATTCTTCACCGTTACCAAGCAACGATATCAAGATGCTAGCTAGTGTTGCTAATGTCTCATGCATAGGTTTTTAGTCCGGTTTTTAGCGCGTTATAGTCGTTGAGTTCCCCCTGAAAGGCCTGGGTTTGTTTAGCATGTAAGTGTCAAGCAGACCGCCCTGTTTATACTGAGATCTGTTAGCCAGACAGCTGCTAAACAACTGCTCGGTGAAATTAAACACTGCTAAAGTTAGGTTAGCAATCACAACAGCTGCTTCATCCGTGGTTAATGCGTGAACTGGGACTGCTTAATGTCTTCAATATAAGGGACATGTCTGTTCATCTCACGTGACTCGTTACATCATATTTTGCATTTGTAAAGCTCATAATAAAGTACCATGGCAATACCGTGTTTATCATACTGTAAAATATCATAAATACCAAAGTATTTGAATATGGTAATCCTGCGGTAAGTAATAAAGTTGATCATTGTTTTACCATAGGACAAATAAAAGAAAAACTGAGCCCATTATAGGGATGATTTTATATATATATATATATATATAATTTTTTTGAGAGAGAGAGAGAACGTAATTTGTGTATAAGTTGCATGTAATTTTATTATTACATTAATGTAAAATACTGGTAAATAAAGCAAAGTGTTTACAAGACAACATTTTTTCCTAGAACATTCTTTGTTTTTTTTTGTTAGCCAGTAAAGTTTTCTTAACAGAAATAGAACATTACTTTTTGATTTGTAGAACGTTATTTTAACATTATTCTAACGTTATTCTAATGTTGCCCTAACATTGTTCTAACATTATTTTAACGTTCCCCTAACATTATTCTAGCATTATTCTAAGGTTCCCTTAAGGTTATTCTAGCGTCATTCTAATGTTGCCCTAACATTGTTCTAACAATTATTTTAACGTTCCCCTAACATTATTCTAGCATTATTCTAATGTTCCCTTAAGGTTATTCTAGCATTATTCTAATGTTGCCCTAACATTGTTCTAACATTATTTTAACGTTCCCCTAACATTATTCTAGCATTATTCTAAGGTTCCCTTAAGGTTATTCTAGCGTTATTCTAATGTTGCCCTAACATTGTTCTAACAATTATTTTAACGTTCCCCTAACATTATTCTAGCATTATTCTAATGTTCCCCAAAGGTTATTCTAGCGTTATTTTAATGTTGCCCTAACATTGTTCTAACAATTATTTTAACGTTCCCCTAACATTATTCTAGCATTATTCTAATGTTCCCCAAAGGTTATTCTAGCATTATTCTAATGTTGCCCTAACATTGTACTAACATTATTTTAACGTTAGCCTAACATTATTCTAGCATTATTCTAAGGTTCCCCTAAGGTTATTCTACCGTTATTCTAATGTTGCCCTAACATTGTTCTAACAATTATTTTAACGTTGCCCTAACATTGTTCTAACAATTATTTTAACGTTCCCCTAACATTATTCTAGCATTATTCTAATGTTCCCCAAAGGTTATTCTAGCATTATTCTAATGTTGCCCTAACATTGTACTAACATTATTTTAACGTTAGCCTAACATTATTCTAGCATTATTCTAAGGTTCCCCTAAGGTTAATCTAGCGTTATTCTAATGTTCCCCAAAGGTTATTCTAGCATTATTCTAATGTTGCCCTAACATTATTTTTACGTTCCCCTAACATTATTCTAGCGTTATTCTAAGGTTCCCCAAAGGTTATTCTAGCATTATTCTAATGTTGCCCTAACATTGTACTAACATTATTTTTACGTTCCCCTAACATTATTCTAGCATTATTCTAATGTTCCCCAAAGGTTATTCTAGCATTATTCTAATGTTGCCCTAACATTGTACTAACATTATTTGTACGTTCCCCTAACATTATTCTAGCATTATTCTAAGGTTCCCCAAAGGTTATTCTAGCATTATTCTAATGTTGCCCTAACATTGTACTAACATTATTTTTACGTTCCCCTAACATTATTCTAGCATTATTCTAAGGTTCCCCAAAGGTTATTCTAGCATTATTCTAATGTTGCCCTAACATTGTACTAACATTATTTTTACGTTCCCCTAACATTATTCTAGCATTATTCTAAGGTTCCCCTAAGGTTATTCTAGCGTTATTCTAATGTTGCCCTAACATTGTTCTAACAATTATTTTAACGTTCCCCTAACATTATTCTAGCATTATTCTAATGTTCCCCAAAGGTTATTCTAGCGTTATTCTAATGTTGCCCTAACATTGTTCTAACAATTATTTTAACGTTCCCCTAACATTATTCTAGCATTATTCTAATGTTCCCAAAGGTTATTCTAGCATTATTCTAATGTTGCCCTAACATTGTACTAACATTATTTTTACGTTCCCCTAACATTATTCTAGCATTATTCTAATTTTCCTCAAAGGTTATTCTAGCATTATTCTAATGTTGCCCTAACATTGTTCTAACATTATTTTAACGTTCCCCTAACATTATTCTAGCGTTATTCTAATGTTCCCCAAAGGTTATTCTAGCATTATTCTAATGTTGCCCTAACATTATTTTTACGTTCCCCTAACATTATTCTAGCATTATTCTAATGTTCCCCAAAGGTTATTCTAGCATTATTCTAATGTTGCCCTAACATTGTTCTAACATTATTTTAACGTTCCCCTAACATTATTCTAGCGTTATTCTAAGGTTCCCCAAAGGTTATTCTAGCATCATTCTAATGTTGCCCTAACATTGTACTAACATTATTTTTACGTTCCCCTAACATTATTCTAGTATTATTCTAATGTTCCCCAAAGGTTATTCTAGCATTATTCTAATGTTGCCCTAACATTGTACTAACATTATTTTTACGTTCCCCTAACATTATTCTAGCATTATTCTAAGGTTCCCCAAAGGTTATTCTAGCATTATTCTAATGTTGCCCTAACATTGTTCTAACATTATTTTAACGTTCCCCTAACATTATTCTAGCGTTATTCTAAGGTTCCCCAAAGGTTATTCTAGCATCATTCTAATGTTGCCCTAACATTATTTTAACGTTCCCCTAACATTATTCTAATGTTCCCCAAAGGTTATTCTAGCATTATTCTAATGTTGCCCTAACATTATTTTTACGTTCCCCTAACATTATTCTAGCATTATTCTAAGGTTCCCCAAAGGTTATTCTAGCATTATTCTAATGTTGCCCTAACATTGTACTAACATTATTTTTACGTTCCCCTAACATTATTCTAGCATTATTCTAAGGTTCCCCAAAGGTTATTCTAGCATTATTCTAATGTTGCCCTAACATTGTACTAACATTATTTTTACGTTCCCCTAACGTTATTCTAGCATTATTCTAATGTTCCCCAAAGGTTATTCTAGCATTATTCTAATGTTGCCCTAACATTGTTCTAACATTATTTTAACGTTCCCCTAACATTATTCTAGCATTATTCTAATGTTCCCCAAAGGTTTTTCTAGCATTATTCTAATGTTGCCCTAACATTGTTCTAACATTATTTTTACGTTCCCCTAACATTATTCTAGCATTATTCTAAGGTTCCCCAAAGGTTATTCTAGCATTATTCTAATGTTGCCCTAACATTGTTCTAACATTATTTTAACGTTCCCCTAACATTATTCTAAGGTTCCCCTAAGGTTATTCTAGCGTTATTCTAATGTTGCCCTAACATTGTTCTAACAATTATTTTTACGTTCCCCTAACATTATTCTAGCATTTTTCTAACGTTCCCCTGACGTTATTCTAGCGTTATTCTAATGTTGCCCTAACGTTGTTCTAACATTATTTTAACGTTCCCCTAACATTATTCTAACGTTCCCCCTAACGTTATTCTAGCATTATTATAACAGAGACTTTTTAATAATACTTGGCCTGTGAATAAATGCAACACAAATTACTATTTTAATTTGCGTTGCAGGACCTGAGACGTGGAACTGGACTTCATTACGATGATGGACTGGCCGTTTGACACCGTTTCCTTGCAGGAGGTTTTGCACCGCCAGTGTTTGATCTGTCGATTATAATATCAACACATGTTGCACCTGGATTCGTTCTTCCAGCGGCCTCTTGGATTCTGTCTTTGGATTATCAAGCTCACAGGTTGTTTTCAGGCCAGTGTTTGTGTGTTTATGTGTTGTTCTGAGTCATGGAGCCCAACATGGAGTACATAGTGGCCCAGGTCACGCAGAAAGAGGTTGGACGTCGCTTCCAAGTTGGACCCGAAATCATAGACTACATCCTGGACAGACAGAAGTCACATGACTTGGAACACGATCAGACCATGCTGGACAGGATGGTGGACAGTCTGGCAACCTCATGGGTCAACGCAAGTAATTTCAAGGTGAGAGTTTGTGATAAAAATGAATTTTTCTCATTAAAAGCTGAGTTGATTCTGTTATTTTGCATTCTTGATTGTGTTTGGTTGCATGTTCCAAGAGTTTATTATACATGTTTTATAAGTGTGCACGACGATGAAGTAGTTTGGGGTTGTTGCATTAGAGTTGCATAGCTGTGGTGGCAATGATTGCTGAAGATGATAAAGCATTTGTTATCATTTCAGGAAGGGCGACTCACTCCTGTTCTCACCAGTTCAATGGGACTCTGTGCTTGAGTTTGTCTCTTCTGAAGCTCGAGTTTGAGTGGAAACTCTGGTTTATAATTTCACAAGACTGCATTTTTGGATGACAGGCAGTTTGTATTAAATGAAAAACGTGGTTTATGCTTATAATTTACTGGCATTGTGTGTATTTCAGTGACCTGACGCAGTAAAGCTGAACTGCCGTCTAGACGCTGTCTAGAGAGTTTTACAGAAGCATCTAAAGAACATGATGTGCATTTTGAGTTTGGCATTGAATACGTTTTTCAGTGCTTTTTATTCTGCTGGTTGTTACTCTCATTGGGCTTTAGCCAGAAAACAGTGTTTGAAAATTTTCTGCTTGTCGTTTTTATTAATTTTTTTTTTATTTATTTACCTTTGGCTCTATTTAAACTCTCAATAGAGTGCAACAGTAAAAACTCAATTCATTTTCTCCATGAGAAAAATTGATTTTGAACGATATCTTATAAACTTTAAAGACAGTTAATTGTTAATTGATGGGATATGCTTCTGTTGAAGCCATCATTCTGCATTATTTTAACTTAAATTTAAAATAATTGTGTTTAACAGCTGAATTTGTGGTGAAAAACTACATTACCCATGATGCTGTACAGAAAATTCCACCAATCAGAGTCAAAAAAAGCAACATGTGCGCCAAAATAGCTCTTTAGCTCCGCCCACTCCAGCGCTGCGAATGACGTAATCGAGTCGATCTCTTCACGCTCTCAAAATACTGAAATGCTGTTATAAATGCATATTTTGCAATAAACTAAAAATATATTGTTTTTATATGTCTGTGTGTGTATATATATATATATATATATATATATATATATATATATATATAAAATAAACATTTGTGAACGAGTAGTTTTCTATTTCACCATCATTTTTAATTCGATTCATGGGATTGTAGTTTTTTCCCTAAATAAGGCCATTAAGTTCACAGTCTTGTACCTTTGTTTTTCGTCTGATTTTCAAAAACATCAAAATCAAAGTTTGTAATGTTGTGTATTATTACTCTAATAATAATAATAATAATAATAATGTTTTTTATTTAGTACTACTAACTCTAATAATATAATTTACTATATAAAAACAAAATATGAAATATTTCTTTGGGAAAGTTCACTGTAAAATAATATTTATTTAAGAAAAATAAAATAATAGTATTTAAGAAAACATCAAAATCAAAGTTTGTAATGTTGTGTATTATTACTCTAATAATAATAATAATAATAATAATGTTTTTTATTTAGTACTACTAACTCTAATAATATAATTTACTATATAAAAACAAAATATGAAATATTTCTTTGGGAAAGTTCACTGTAAAATAATATTTATTTAAGAAAAATAAAATAATAGTATTTAAGAAAAATAGTGTATAGTAATATATAATAATAATAGTGTAGTATAATTATAGTATAATAATAATTTCATTTAACATTGTAAATATACAACAATACTAATATTTATGGCTCCCATGATGCACTGCGAATGACGTTATCGAGTCGATCTATGCTCTCAAAATACTTAAATGCTGGTATATATGCATATTTTGCAATAAACTAAATAAAAAAATAAACTAGATTCACCTTTTGTTTTGCTTTTGTCATTTTTATTATTTATATTTCAGTTTAGGTAATCTCAGTACTCTAAACTTTCTAATTTCTTATTTAAGTTTAAGTTTTTAATTTAACATTTTTATTTTATTTCAATTACCGAAAACGATTGTTAATTTAACAATGACATCTCTGATTTTCTGGAACATTTTCAAGGCGATTCATCAAGATCGATAATGCCAAAAAATGATCATTTGACCATACACACAATGATCATCGCAAAGTTTTTGCAGGGAGCGTCTGTGGCCTAAATCACATTTGAACGACGGTGTCAGTCTGTAAATGAATCTTTATTCTGCATCTGACTTTGCAGCTGTTTTTTCTGGTATTCTCTCTGAACATCTGCTGCAAGATTTCATCCATGACCAGACACTCACTCCCAACTCAAGAGAAAGATCCAGATATTTCCACTGTCATTCTACGAATCCCCGTCTCTGCGTATATTCGGCTCCAGTTGATGTTTTATGAGGCTGGTTTTGTCTGTCTCTTCTGTGCGGCTCATTTTGTGGCCCTGAGCCTTTATGTGATCAATATTTATATTCGAGCACAAGTTTTCCTCTTACAGATGTTACTTCCTCTCTGCTGTTTTCAGTCCAGCTGGCATATAATGTTACGATTCTAGTGCACTGCATCGATCAGACAGTAAACGGCTCTTCAGAGATCTTCACTGCTGTCTGTGAGCTTCAGCTCGAGCATTAGCATGTTGAAGTGCTTATGGCTCTCCACACACACTTAGTATTCAAGAGCCGTGCCGGACACACGTGTGTCACCTTCAGGTTTTATTGGACAATAATCAAAATGATCCTGTAAAATTACAATAATAATATGCATGACTGTTTTAATTTCTTTTCAAATGTTAAACCATTAAACTTTTATTTTAACAAAAGCTGCAGGGCTTTTGTTGGTAAGCGCTTTTCACATTAGTCTAAAAACCCTCTTCCTACACTGAGAGAGATCATGTATCTGTGTGGGCTTCAATGGCCTGCTGGAGAAGTGAGTGATGATTCAGCCTGAGAATATTAAAATAGCTTACTGACTGTGTGAAGAGCAGTGCATTTGTAACCTGATGGTTGTCTAACAGATGCGATAAGATTCCAGCGACAAACAAATTTGTCCACACCAGACGCGACGCGACTATGAGAATATCAGAAATCACAGCCAATCAGAAGAGCGCGTGGGCGGGCTCTCTCGGCACTCGCGACGAAATGGATACGCACATAATCAAATTCACGAATATTACACCATTTTAACATTATTAAAGGGTTAGTTCACCCAAAAATGAAAATAATGTCATTTATTACTCTCCCTCATGTCGTTCCACACCTGTAAGACCTTTGATGATCTTCGGAACACAAATTAAGATATTTTTGATGAAATCCGATGGCTCAGTGAGGCCTGCATAGCCAGCAATGACATTTCCTCTCTCAAGATCCATTAATGTACTAAAAACATAATTAAATCAGTTCATGTGAGTACAGTGGTTCAATATTAATATTATAAAGCCACGAGAATATTTTTGGTGCGCCAAAAAAACAAAATAACGACTTATTTAGTGATGGCCGATTTCAAAACACTGCTTCAGGAAGCTTCGGAGCGTTATGAATCTTTTGTGTCGAATCATGATTCAGATTGCGTGCCAAACTGCTGAAATCACGTAACTTTGGCGCTCCGAACAGCTGATTCATAACGCTCCGAAGCTTCATGAAGCAGTGTTTTGAAATCGACCATCACTAAATAAGTCGACCATCAATAAATGTTTTTTTGGCGCACGAAAAATATTACGGGTGTGGAACGACATGAGGGTGAGTATTTAATGACAGAATTTTCATTTTTGGGTGAACTAACCCTTTAATAATACATACTGAGTTACTGAAACAATATTTTTCGTGGAATACACTTGTCTGTTCACAATGAGTTGACAGTTTTAACGTTTTTGTTTCCTTTTATTTATTTTGAAGATCTGAGGTGAATTGACCCTTCGCAAAGCCCCGCCCCCCTTAGTTACAGTTGCTTTGTCCGACAAGCCACGCCACACACAGTGAAAAATACATCGCGGAGCAAAGCGGACACTGATAAAACGTCGACAGACAAGACAGAGCAGGTTACTTATGATATTAAGTAAAGTCCCAGCTTTCAAATTGTGTAATTTTTTTAAGAATTTCGAACAATAAAAATCGTTTTGTGGCTCTTTAATGTGTCCTGACAGATCGCTGTAGCGCCTCAGCTCAAGCGGCTCGTGAACCGATCATCTATTACAACTAGTTAATTTATAACATCAAATAAACATGAATGAACATCAGAAGGTATGTCGTTTCAAACGTAGAAAGACGTAAATACACACCATTTTTCAAGTTCAAGTCCAACGACGTTAATCTTCTAACTCTGCTTTGTCGGACGGATTCTGCGTTTTGATTGGTTAGATCGCTTGTCAATCAAACTCCCTGCGAAGAGTCAATTGTCCAGTTTTGTTTTCAGTAAAACACACAAAATGATATTCAAACTCAGATTAGACGCCTTTAACATTAAATAAAGCACATAAACATTACCTGAGATTGTCATTATCATACTTTGTGTTGTTGTTCCAGCCGCGACGGCGCAGAAAAATAGAAACCATTCCTAAAATAACGTAGAATCATCGCGTGTCGTTGTCGCGGCTACAAAAACTCTGAAGCCCCATTCACACCGCCAGCAACAAAGCGACAGGATCCCATTCATTTCAATGGAGCGCTGGCGACTTCCGGCGACAAGAGCGACAGTGACCGTTGGCGACAGAATGCAGGCGTGTCAAGCGCGGGAGACCAGAAATCAAGCGCGGGAGACCAGAAATGTCAACTTTAGTTCAGAAATGTCAACTTTATGCAAATGAGGAGCGAATTTCGCGAGCGACAACCAATAGGAGTGAAGGCTCTAGAGCTCACGTCACCGTCTCGAGTCCATCAAGACAGACAGGAATAGTTCCAGATCGATTTGACTGTTTTATATGATTTGACTGTACATACATGGATATAATAAAACAATGCGCGGAAAAGAAACTGTCGGCAGTCTTGTGAGTTTGATTCATACATTGATGTTGTTAATATATAATTATTGATTATTAGAGACAAGAAAATTGATTATTTGTTAAATTCGAATGACGTTTTAGTAATTTTTGACAGTATGAGAGTGTTTAATTTGTTAATAGATCTAGTTAATGATTTAATGTACTGAACTCTGCAGTCACAACACTCTACAGCAGCATAATGTTACTTTTAATTATTTTAATCCGAATTCCTAGTCAAATTAGAATGATTTCCTAGTTCATTTGTGAATGCATTTTCTGTATATATGATCAGACATGCTATGGCGTTATTTTACTGTCAATTGTCGAGAGCACACTATTGTGACGCGAGAGCATATCAATGTAATGCGCGAGCGCAAATCTGTCCGCTCGCGCGCGGATTTCCTTTGCTCTCGCGCAAATCTGGACGCGCGCGCTCAAATATACAGTGCTCTCTTATGAACTGCCTCTCCTCTCGCTCAGATATTGCGTGTGCACGCTCAAACTGTTTCCTGCGTGCTCAAACGTGTCCTGCGCGCTCAAACTGCACATGTGCGCTCACGAATCTCTCCGTGCTCTTGCAGAAATTAATTTGGCTTTTGGATTAAACGCTGTCAAAAGTTATAAACCAATCAGAAGAGACGACTGATCCATGAAAATGCTACATGGAATCTTATTGGCTGAGAGTGAACTGCGCCTGGAATTCTTTCGACAAAGATATGTATTTTATTTATTCACAATTTAATAATATTTATCAAATGTAACCTAGTCTAACTGCATCACATTACAGGTCAAACCCCTATTTATCTAAACAAACAAACAAAAAATGTTTCTTAAAGTTATTGTGGTCATACGTTTTGAGTTGAATTTTTTTTTTTTAAAAATAGGTAACATTTTACAATAAGGTTTTTATTTGTTAACATTAGTTAATGTATTATCTAACATGAACTAACAATGTGCAATACATAACTGTAATTATTAATCTTTGTTAACGTTAAAAATACAGCTGTTTGTTGGTTGTTTACTTCACAGTGCATTTAATAATGTTAACAAATACAACATTTGATTTTAATAACGTATTAGTAAATGTTGAAATTAACATTAACAAATATTAATAAATGCTGAAGAAGAGCAATTCATTATTAGTTAATGTTAACTAATGCAGTTAAATAATGTTAACGCAACCTTATTGTAAAGTATTACCAACAAATATCTTCTGATTTAAGACCGAACAAGATCAGGGTCAAATCGTCATTCCCTTAATACTTAATGTGGCGGACAGATTTGCGCGAGAGCAGAGGAAATCCGCGCGCGAGCGGACAGATTTGCGCTCGCACATTACATTGATATGCTCTCGCGTCACAATAATGTGCTCTCGACAATTGACAGTAAAATAACGCCATAACATGCAGTCTACCAATGACATTAGAGCAACAGCACTAGTAACGCCCACAAGCGACTTCACAGTAGAGAGTCTAGCGACATGCAGCGATAAAGTCGCTGGCGGTGTGAACGGGGCTTGATTAAACATGGAAATAATACCTTTTATCGCATGTCGCGGCACATCTGGTTTGATACGGTGTAATGGTTTTGTCAGTTGTCTAAAACCCCGGGTATACTTCACTTTCCGCACCAGACGCGTCCGCTAAACTTTCAAATTATACTTCACCACGGATGCGCGCGGATGACCGCATTCGACACATGCACAGTACAGTTTTTTTCTATGCTCTACCAGACATCAGAGGGCAGCACTGAGTCGTGTCATCAACGGGACATTCAGAAAAGTAGTGCATCCTTTTCCATATTTTTACTTGTCTCCCTCAATGAATTTGCCGCCCTAAACACGTCTTTTTACTCTTTCAAACATGAATTGTACAAATGTGGGTATTTTCTCTTCGCACAAACGCTCGTCAAGTTCGCCGTCCATTGTCGTGTTTTTCTCTTTTTTTTCAAGCGTGTTGTTTTTAAACCAGTCTTTTCACACTCTTCTTTGACGGCTGAACACTGTGCTCAATACTGTGCATATCGCCACCTAGTGGACTCTTCTATACTTCTTGCGCATGCGCTGTTGCACGCGGACTGTCCGCGCGGTCTCGAAATTTGGGCTGCACGCAGACGGTGCACGAACGCGGACGACCGAAGTTTACCTGGGGCTTAACTGGAGGAGATGTATAAAGTCACTTGTTGAATAGCCGTAGAGACATTCGTTTATTTGATTAGCCAGTTAATGGCGTGAGATTGGAGCATTTGTGTTTGGCGATGCTAGAAACTACAAATCTCATTTTACAGATGAGATTGTAGATTGTGTGTGTTTGAAAGAGACAGAAGTGTGTTGTCTGCGTTCTGTTGGTCACGACGAGGACGATTTTCCCTTTAGTGTGTAATCTGTTTTGTGTCACTCCGGATGGCTCAGATCTCAGTGTGGACGCACAATTGTGCAAAAGTGAAGTAAAACCGGTTCTTTGTCATTTTAGTACTCTCATCTGACCATGCAGAAAGCGGTCTGACTGTAAAGACAGTGTGTGTGTTAGTGTGTGTGTGCACTGCATCAGCTGCGGCGCTGTACTACAGTGAATTTGGTTCAGCTTGAGTGATTTATTCAATAGCAGCACTGCTGTACTGTTACTGTTATGACACTCGTAAAGACATATGGGTAATAAAAAGCCATTTTAATTATATAAATCAAATCGATAATCTGTTGTTTTCATAGCTGGACAAAATATAAGTTTGATCTGTGATGCAATATAAGCTCTTGAGTTAATGTGCATGTGTTCTTCGCACCTCTGGACCCCTTTAACAAACGTTCAACAGCTCACAAACGCCTGAGCCGCCGCAGCCAATCAGAGCGCTCGTCCCACAGCTGGCCTGGAAACCCAGCCGTCTCCGGCGAGAGTAATCACCCCACTCTCCGTAATGAGGACAGCGAGGGGTCCCACTGCAACCCGGGCCATCTTATTTTACCTCACACATGCTCAAAGTCACAGTTAGGGTGAATGTGATAGAATAAACATTCAAATGATGTAATACATTCATGTGGTTATTTAAATGTGGCGTGTGATGTTGAGTGTAGAAAGCACGCATCTGGTTCAAGCAGCCCTATATATAGCACATACACAAGGATTCAAAGGTAGTCAATAGTTTTATCCCTTAAAACTCATGTTTGATCACCAAAATGACATATTAAACGTTTTTTTTCCTGTGAAAAAAAATGTTCTTCATGCCTTAAAATAGCTTGAGTGTAACTCTACACCCTTGCTTCATTTAAAGGGATAGTTCACCCAAAAATGAAAATGTGATGTTTATCTGCTTACCCCCAGCGCATCCAAGATGTAGGTGACTTTGTTTCTTCAGTAGAACACAAATGATGATTTTTAACTCCAACCGTTGCCGTCTGTCAGCCGTATAATGCATGTCAATGGGAACTTCGTCTATAAGAGTAAATAAAACTTGCATAGACAAATCCACTAGCGCAAGACATCCGTTGTCAGAACGCGATCAGACCTCACTAAGCGAATGCTGAACGCAGTTGGACATAGTGGTATTTTAGAGGTAAAATGTCAAATTATGATATAATAATGTATCATTACTGCTTATCTAAAACATGGAAAATTCAGTATTTAAAGCATGCCATAGGGCTGGGATCTAAAAAAACAAAAAACTATTATTTCACATCCTGTCCAATATTGTCCTTGAAACAATGTTCATATTGAAGGCTATAAAAACAAACATGACTGTAACCTTGTACTATATGCTATATTATGTGCAAAAAAGGGGTCAAATCACATTAGGCCTAGGCTATATTCTAAAATTGTAAATGAAAATGTTTTTTTTTTTTTTTTTAAAGCAGACGTTAAATACACTAAACTAAAAATGAAAATAAATAAAAACAAAAGAACAGATTAATTATTAGGCTATTTTGATTACCCTACAACAGTCACTTTACACAGCTGAATGCAGTGAATATCTAATTTGAAAGTGCTTACTGTGACTGGTGCTATCGTACAAATACACTTAGTTGTTGGTTCGAAATTCTACATATCGTTAGCCTCATAGCATAATTGTACGGAAGAGGATTAGGGCCAAGCAATAATAAAAAAATAAAACCATCTCGAGATTAAAGTTGTTAAATTTCAAGAAAAAACTTGTTAAATTTCGAGAAAAAGGTCGAGATAAAATGTTGAGAATAAGCTCATTAAATTATGAGGAAAAAACTCGTTAAATTTCAAGAAAAAAGTCGAGATAAAATGTTGAGAATAAACTGAGGAATTAAATAAAATTACGAGAAAAAAGTCGTTAAATTATGAGAACAAGTTTATAATTTAACGAATTTGTTCTCGTAATTTAATGACTTTTTTCTCATAATTTAATGAGTTTATTCTCAACATTTTATTTCGACTTTTTTTCTTGAAATGTAACAACTTTAATCTCGAGATGGTTTTATTTTTTTATTATTGCTTGGCCCTAATCCTCTTCCGTATAATTGCCTAAGTCATTTTTTGGCCACATTATTTGGGGCAGTTATGCTATGAGGCTAACAATATGGCATAATTATGTTCGCCAACAAAAAACAAATTTTCAACAACAAATATTTTTAGCAAAATGTATTTTACTCTCAAATTATTTTACTTTAAAATTATTGCGCTCTATTGAACTCCGTCTGTTTGGCGCGCATGCGCGCGGCGGCGCTCGTTCACGAAGTTTGTGGTTGCTGAAGGCTCGTCCACTCCTGACTGCAAAATGGAAATATTTTCTCGACTTTCTAACAATTACAGATGGAGAATATGTCTGTGAAATGTAAATTATGCACTGAGGAAATTATTAGATGTCACTTCAGCTTAAAAAAATATTAATAGAGGTATGTTTGTTTACACTAGTGATGGGCATTCCGGCTCTTTTTTGTGAGCCGGCTCATTTGACTCAGCTCACTGAAAAGAGCCGGCTCTTTAAATAATAAATGTTTTAACTATGACTTGGACTATGATAGGTGTGAAAACAATTTGTGAAATTGTGAGACATTGCGAGTTTGATTTCATTTAATAATTCAATTAGAACTGTTTTCACACCTATCATAGTCAAAATCATAGTTTATTATTTAAAGAGCCGGCTCACGAAAGAGCCGGAATGGCCATCACTAGTGTGTGCGCCTAGGCTTATATAATATATATTTTTTTTGTGTGTTCTTAGAATTATTAGTCTATTGTTTTAAATAAAAGTAAAATCATTCATTACATAATGATTGAATTTCTATAGGCTTTATTTTTAAAAATAGAGTCGGCTCTTCAGATATGTGAGCTGGCTCCCGACGTTCACGTAAAAGAGCCGGCTCTTAGAGCCGGCTCGTTCGCGAACGACCCATCGCTAGTTTACACCAATCGCTGCACAAGTTAAGGTTACGTATGATGACGAAAGCACGTTAGTGCTAGCCCTCCCGGAACCCATAGAGATTGCATTGCAGTGCCTGCAGTTCGAAAAAAAAGTTCTTTGAATGGAAGCACTCGGGGCAAATCTCGGCCAGACTGAAATCGCCCAAAAAGAGGCGGTACTCCACAGAGCGTGACTCGATGCTGATTGGACTATATCCAGAGGCCGAACAAACAGCCTGTGGCAGCTAGCGTAACTGTGGTTGAATATGATTGAAAAATCTTTGGTGGTGCGTCGCCCTTTTGCCCTAATGAAGAAACCGCCCCTGGCTTTAAACAACTCAGAACGTCATTGGAGAAAGGCATATAGTTCATCATAACATCGTAATATACATCATACACCCGCTATATTGCTAAATATACCCGATTTTTCGTCTCAACAGAAAAATAAACCGGGATGATAACCTTCTCTTGAGACATTCATAGTTAATGATATGCTAAAGCCCGCCCACACGCTGACGCGATTGGTTACAAGGTAGGCTAGTTTGTGATTTTTTTTTTTTTTTAAACTCTTTAGATCACTGCAGTTTTTAAATTATAAAACACTCAGCAGCGGTGTTGACATATGCATTTGCACATGGTTTGTCTTAAATCATATTAAAAACACCACATAGACATGCAAACAACATTAAAAACTTGATTTTCACCACAGGGGGACTTTAATATAAGAAATGTTTTGTATTTATCTCAAAACGAATATTTCGCTATTCATGCACACATTGCAGGTGAACAATATTTAATATTTAATGAAAAATAGTGCATTGCACACATTATGAAATATGCAATTATAACGTTTTATAATCAAAATCAGAAATGATCAAGACAACTTCAGAATTCCATATAGACTGTTTTTTTAAATAGTGAAAAAATTAGTTGTGTAAATATATATATTCTATTCATCCTGCTGTATATACAATACAAATCTGTATGTCTTCTGTTCCAGATGTATACCACATTAGTATTATTTATTTTACTTATTTATTATTATTTTCTTAGTTTACTTATTTAAATATTTCTGTTCTCATGTCATATGCATGTGTACCAAGAGCTCCTGTAGAAAACAAATTCCTTGTGCGTTTGTGCAAAACTAATATTTAACTATTCATGCACACGTTACAGGTGAACAATATTTAATATTTAGTGAAAAATAGTGCATTGCACACATAATTAAGTATGCAATTATAACGTCTTTTTAATCAAAATCAGAAATGATCAAGACAACTTCAGAATTTCATATAGACTGTTTTTAAATACACATTACAAACCTGTGCATGAGTCTTACTGATTTTATAACTGCATTTGTTTGTTAAAAAATGCTATTTGCCATCACGCAATAGCTCATATGTGCACTAGAGGGCGCTTTAGATTTGAAATGCGCTCTGATCTTATAACTGAAACTTAAAAAGGGTTCCAAAAATTGCACCATAGCCCGAACTGGGAAGTTCAGGTGATGCTAGTTGTGTTGGTCAGGTGTTAGCAGGGCTGTTCTCACTATCCGTTCATTGAACATCCCAATCCACCCCCAGACAAGGAAGGTTATCGATCTCACTGCAGCCCATGGCTTCCTTCAGTCCTGCTGGTGTTCACAATGATGGTAACTGTGATGAACGCGAAATACTGCTGTTTATCTGATATATCGTGCTTGTTTGATTCAGCATGTTTTAGTTGAAAGGATTCAGTGATTATTTACCAGAAAAGACTCTTATTTGTGTGAATATTCAACAATAAAACGCAGTACAGTGGCCATTACCCATAATCCTTTGCTGAAGGAATTTGCATACACTCTCTGACACAGTTTTAAGTGCAGTTTTGAGCTTAAAATGTTACTGAATGTCATTTATAATGCAAGTTATTGATGTTTTTATTAAAATATCATACTTTTATCATATATTTATTTATTTATTTTATTTTATTTTTTAAGGTGGCGCTGCTGGGAATGGACATAGTGTCCGCTCTAGTGACCAGACTACAGGAACGCTTCAAAACACAGATAGGAACAGGTGAATAATTTAATAATATTGTGTTTTATTAATATTTAACAGATTAAAATGTACACTTTTTGATTCTTCTCCTCTCAGTTCTGCCCAGTTTAATCGATCGTTTGGGCGATTCTAAGGACCAGGTTCGGGATCAAGCACAGTCGCTCCTGTTAAAAATCATGGACCAAGCGGCCAATCCGCAGGTGAACACCTGAGTCCTGCTCTAGAGTAAAACTTCTCTTGAAACTGTGGTTAAAGTGTTTTTATTTGCAGTATGTTTGGGACCGAATGCTGGGCGGCTTCCGTCATAAAAACAGCAGGACCAGAGAAGCTGTTTGCTTTTGCCTTATCTCTACTCTTAATGTGTACGTATCAGTCAGATTTACATGTTTATTTTCATTTAAAATTCTGTTTTTTTAATTTCTGTCTTTTTCCTTGTTGCGTTTTGCAGATATGGAGCCCACGGATTAACCCTCAGCAAGATTGTTCCTCATATTTGTCATTTGTTGGGAGACCCCACCAGTCAGGTGAGTGTTTTTCTTCACATATACTGACTTTTATTCTTTTCAGTTTCATGAGATCGCTGGGATTGTAGTATTGTGGCGCCTCCTGCTGGTGATCACAGGAACTGCGACTGGCATTGAGCGGACTAATATCATGCTCAGATGATCATATACCACGTTATTAAATGGTTGAATATGGAAATACCACAATGCATTATATTATATTATATTATATTATATTATATTATATTATATTATATTATATGTGGTTCCAGGTTAAAAATAACTTGTAGAATAAATAAATATGTTGACCATCAGGTTCGAGACGGTGCGATGAACTGCCTGGTGGAGATTTACAGACACGTGGGGGAGAGAGTGAGGATGGATCTGGGGAAAAAGGGACTGCCGCAATCACGGTAATACAATCACATTAAAGGATTAGTTCAGTTCTGAATGAAAATTTCCTGATAATTTACTCTCCTCCATGTCATCCAAGATGTTCATGTCTTTCTTTCTTCAGTCGAAAACAAATTAAGGTTTTTGAGGAAATCATTCCAGGATTTTTCTCCATATAGTGGAGTTCACTGGGGTTCAACGGGTTGAAGGTCCAAATGTCAGTTTCAGTGCAGCTTCAAAGAGCTCTACATGATCCCAGACGAGGAATAAGAGTCTTATCTAGAGAAACCATAAAAAAAATTAACATTATATACTTTTTAACCACAAATGCTTGTCTTGCACTGCTCTGTGATGCGCCACGCATGACGTAATCATGTTGGAAAGGTCACGTGTGACTTAGGAGGAAGTACAGCAGTAGGGCGAAAAACTCATTTTCTCCCCAAAATCATCTGACATCGTTGTTTTACCTTTTTTTTGCAAAGGCCGTTTTGACATGTTCACTTTGTAAACACTGGATCGTTAATTATGACTTTTTATCATAATTATAACAAAAAGTCAAACCTAAAGACAAAATGATGACATACCAATTCATAATTCTGAGATAAAAAGTCAAAACAATCTCATAATGATGTCTTTTTATCTCATGATTATAACAAAGTTGAAACTATGACATAAAAAGTCATTATGACATACTAATTCATAAGATAAAAACATTGACAGTATGTCAATTATAACGTAAACTTGAAATTATGAGAAAAAGTCGCTTTTTATGTCAATTTCCTCTTTTTAATCAATAAAGTATGAGTTAGTATGTAATATTTTGACTTTATGAGATAAAAACCTCTATCTCATAATTATGACCTTTTAATCTCATAATTATAAAGTTGAAACTATTACATAAAAAGTCATTATGACATACTAATTCATAATTATGAGATTTTTTTATACAGTATGTCAATTATAATGTAAAACGTTTATGTTTTTAACGGGATCGGTACTTCCGCCTACGTCACGCGTGACCTTTCCAACATGATTACGTCATGCGTGGAGCATCACAGAGCAGTGCAAGACGAGCATCTGTGGTTAAAAAGTATATAATGTTTATTTTTTTAGTAAATGTCCGATGGTTTCTCTAGATAAGACTCTTATTCCTCGTCTGGGATCATGTAGAGCTCTTTGAAGCTGCACTGAAACTGACATTTGAACCCGTTGAACCCCAGTGAAGTCCACTATATGGAGAAAAATCCTGGAATGTTTTCCTCCATTTCTTTTCCACTGAAGAAAGAAAGACATGAACATCTTGGATGACATGGAGGAGAGTAAATTATCAGGAAATTTTAATTTGAAAGTGAACTAATCCTTTAAAGTCCCCCTGCAGTCAATAAGTTTCCTTTAAAACTCATCTTTGATAACCAAAATGACTTTTTCCTGTGAAAATAATGTCTTCATGCCTTAAAATAGCTTGAATGTAACTCGACACCCTTGCTTCATATAGTATACGCAAACTCATGAATATGCAAATTAGTCCCCGCCTCCACTCAATCACAGCAGCTCGGATCACCTGATCCACTCGCTCAACTGTAGTAAATGCTACACAATGGCAAATACTTATTTAATATAAATTTGAATAAAAAATAATTTAGAAGAAGAGAAAACTATACAGATTCATCTACAAGTCCATGTATCAGAATGATGATTCATTTTATTTAACGCTCGTCTACATAACGGTGATTGCTATGTTTAGCCTTTAGCATGACTACGTTATCAAACAGCTAATAATGTGCTGCTAAAGTTACACAAACCATTTTCCCGTTCACCATCTCAGAGTCACACACCTTCCTTCTAAAATCAGCATCGAATATCATAGAAAGTCAGTGGAGAAAAGCCCCGCCCCCTCCTGACGGGATTGGTCACGTGTTTGTGATGGTAGGAAACAGAGGCGGGGTTTTTATTCACTGCAGTTTTAAGGAGAAATACTGATGAATTTGCACATGGTTTGTCTTAAAGTGTATTAAAAACACCAAATAAACAAAATTAAAAGCTTGATTATTATTAAAATCAATGTGTCATGGCATTCACATTTTAAAAAACATTTTGATTTATGATTTATTTTGTAAAACCTCAAGCACATATTGTTCTCAGCTGTTTTCTGTGTTGCACGTTTTAACAATTAAAATACTGACAGTGTTATTTGTGTTTGAGTTATTATTTTTTACAGTGTGTTCAAGCTTTATTAAGTCCTGTTATGCATCTTCTGTTTGTTTTGTTCAGGTTGAATGTGATTTTCAGCAGGTTTGATGATGTCCAGAGGTCTGGGAACATGATCCTGTCCGCAGGTGAGTGAATCTGCTTTTGTTTGACATGTATGCGTGAGCAGGAACAGATGCTGTCGGCTGGAAATGAAAGAGATGAAAGCGTGTTCAGGTGCTGTATGAAGTTACTGCGAGGTTTCTTCTGTGTGTGTGTGTGTGTGTGAGAATTGCTCGCTGTTTTCATTGTTAGGCCATTGTTTCCTCGCTGCCCCAGTTTCATTGTGCGTGTGATATGTGACCGTAGTTTTGGTTTCGTTTGGGACGGTGGAATGTGGGACGACTTCATCTGTTCTCAATCTTTTGATGCAGTTTTACTTTTTCTTTACAAACAGTAAACAGTACATGATGCATATGAAAAAATACATCCATATGCATTAAAAGACTAAATCTAAAACATATGAATGGCAGAAGTAATGACTAAAAGCATGTTTCAAAAGTGCCAAGCGCCCACAATGTTTCATGTCAAACTATAATTGCGGCATGGTTTAGTGCATTAGGCTGAGATAGATTAACATTGAAGAAACTGCCAGTGTTTGTGCATGACATAACCTTCTGTGTATTTGACAGTTTAAGTGCAATAAGACATGAAAGAGAGACACGCACCGTCTGACAGACAGCTTTCTGTGCGTGTGCTTCAGAAAACCACATATCAGAAGCTTAAAACGTTATGGTTTTAAAACACATGCAGATAATACAGTGATTATAAAGGGGACGCGTTTTTAGTCCTGAATCTCCGGGTTGTGTAAATTGGATGTATTATGCTGCTGCACATAATCACACTCAATGTCACCATCAATGTGTTTGTTATGGTTTTGTACTTTCAGTGCTCTCTGAATTACAATAAAAGGCCAAACATGCCAGCAGCATTTGTTTCCAGGCCTGTTTAAAGGTTAACGGCATAAAGGACACACAGCGGTACCTGAAAATAAAACACACTTCAAAGAGAGACTTCAGCCGAATACAAACCATCAAAGCCTCGTCTGGAACAGTATTTAGTTTGTACACATCAGTGTTTTTGTCTTGTTTTCCAGTACAAACTAACATTCTTAAATCAAGATATATTTACTTGAATGACATGAGATTTTAAGTCTTGTTTTCTGAAAAATGTATTAAAATAAAGAGAGTTTATGGTTTAAAGGGAAATTCAGAAACCATTGTTATTAGTGACACCGGTGGCTGTTAAGTGAACTGCAGCAGAAACTTACTGCTCATACTCATGCTCACATAACTTACACCGATTCAATGCCAGATATACTCACAGCGAAGTTCTTTTTCGTTCTTTGCTTAGAAGTAAAAAGAAGTTGGAAATACGTGAAATAAGTGAGTATTCTGATATCGTTTCTCTGTGCCGTTATTGTTATAAAACGACACTTTAAAAAATGCTGGGTTAAAACAACCCAATCACTGTGTTAAAACAACCCACTCACTGGGTAAAAAATGACCCAGTCGCTGGGTTAAAATGACCCAGTCGCTGGGTTAAAATGACCCAGTCGCTGGGTTAAAATGACCATATCTCTGGGTTAAATTAATCCAGTCGCTGGGTTAAAACGACCCAGTCGCTGGGTTAAAATGACCATATCTCTGGGTTAAAATGACCCAGTTGCCAGGTTAAATTAATCCAATTGTGGGGTTAAAACGACCCAGTCGCAAAGTTAAAACAACCCAGTCGCTGGGTCAAAATGACCATATCTCTGGGTTAAAACGACCCAGTCGCTGGGTTAAAATGACCATATCTCTGGGTTAAAATGACCCAGTTGCCAGGTTAAATTAATCCAATTGTGGGGTTAAAACGACCCAGTCGCCAAGTTAAAAATGACCCAGTCGTGGGGTTAGAACGACCCAATCGCCGAGTTAAAATGACCCAGTCGCCAGGTTAAATGAATCCAGTCACGGGGTTAAAATGACCCAGTCGCCAGGTTAAAAGAACCCAGTTGCTGATTTAAAACAACCCAGTCGCCAGGTTAAATGAACCTAGTCGCTGGGTTAAAACCACCCAGTCACGGGGTTAAAATGACCCAGTCGCCAGGTTAAATGAACCCAGTCGCGGGTTAAAATGACCCAGTCGGCGGGTTAAATGAACCCAGTCACGGGGTTAAAATGACCCAGTCGCCGGGTTAAATGAACCCAGTCGTGGGGTTAAAATGACCCAGTGGCTGGGTTAAAATGATCCAGTCGGCGGGTTAAATGAACCCAGTCACGGGGTTAAAATGACCCAGTCGCCAGGTTAAATGAACCCAGTCGCGGGTTAAAATGACCCAGTCGGCGGGTTAAATGAACCCAGTCACGGGGTTAAAATGACCCAGTCGCCGGGTTAAATGAACCCAGTTGCAGGGTTAAAAATGACCCAGTCGCCGGGTTAAATGAACCCAGTCACAGGGTTAAAAATGACCCAGTCGCCAGGTTAAATGAACCCAGTCACGGGGTTAAAATGACCCAGTCGCCGGGTTAAATGAACCCAGTCGCGGGGTTAAAATGACCCAGTCGCCGAGGTAAATGAACCCAGTTGCGGGGTTAAAAATGACCCAGTCGCCAGGTTAAATGAACCCAGTCACGGGGTTAAAATGACCCAGTCGCCAGGTTAAATGAACCCAGTCACGGGGTTAAAATGACCCAGTCGCCGGGTTAAATGAACCCAGTCACGGGGTTAAAATGACCCAGTCGCCGGGTTAAAATGAACCCAGTCACGGGGTTAAAATGACCCACTCGCGGAGTTAAAATGACCCAGTCACTGGGTTAAATGAACCCACTCGCGGAGTTAAAATGACCCAGTCACCGGGTTAAATGAACCCAGTCGCGGGGTTAAAATGACCCAGTCACTGGATTAAAACGACCCAGTCACGGGGTTAAAAATGACCCAGTCGCTGGGTTAAATTAACCCAGTCGCGGGGTTAAAATGACCCAGTCGCCGGGTTAAAATGACCCAGTCGCCGGGTTAAATGAACCCAGTCGCGGGGTTAAAATGACCCAGTCGCGGGGTTAAAATGACCCAGTCACTGGATTCAAACGACCCAGTCACGGGGTTAAAATGACCCAGTCGCCGGGTTAAATGAACCCAGTCGCGGGGTTAAAATGACCCAGTCGCCGGGTTAAATGAACCCAGTCGTGGGGTTAAAATGACCCAGTCGCCGGGTTAAAATGATCCAGTCACCGGGTTAAATGAACCCAGTTGCAGGGTTAAAAATGACCCAGTCGCCGGGTTAAATGAACCCAGTCACGGGGTTAAAATGACCCAGTCGCGGGGTTAAAAATGACCCAGTCACTGGGTTAAAATTACCCAGTCGCTGAGTTGAAAGAACCCAGTCGCCGGGTTAAATGAAACTTGTTGCTGGGTTAAAACGACCCAGTCGCTGGGTTAAATGAACCCAGTCGCGGGGTTAAAATGACCCAGTCGCCGGGTTAAATGAACCCAGTCACGGGGTTAAAATGACCCAGTCGCGGGGTTAAAAATGACCCAGTCACTGGGTTAAAATGACCCAGTCGCTGAGTTGAAAGAACCCAGTCGCCGGGTTAAATGAAACTTGTTGCTGGGTTAAAACGACCCAGTCGCTGGGTTAAATGAACCCAGTCGCGGGGTTAAAATGACCCAGTCGCGGGGTTAAAATGAACCCAGTCGCGGGGTTAAAATGACCCAGTCGCGGGGTTAAAATGACCCAGTCGCTGGGTTAAAATGACCCAGTCGCTGAGTTGAAAGAACCCAGTCGCCGGGTTAAATGAAACTTGTTGCTGGGTTAAAACGACCCAGTCGCTGGGTTAAATGAACCCAGTCACGGGGTTAAAATGACCCACTCGCGGAGTTAAAATGACCCAGTCACTGGGTTAAATGAACCCACTCGCGGAGTTAAAATGACCCAGTCACCCGGTTAAATGAACCCAGTCGCGGGGTTAAAATGACCCAGTCACTGGATTAAAGCGACCCAGTCACGGGGTTAAAATGACCCAGTCGCTGGGTTAAATTAACCCAGTCGCGGGGTTAAAATGACCCAGTCGCCGGGTTAAAATGACCCAGTCGCCGGGTTAAATGAACCCAGTCGCGGGGTTAAAATGACCCAGTCGCCGGGTTAAATGAACCCAGTCGCGGGGTTAAAATGACCCAGTCGCCGGGTTAAATGAACCCAGTCGTGGGGTTAAAATGACCCAGTCGCCGGGTTAAAATGATCCAGTCACCGGGTTAAATGAACCCAGTTGCAGGGTTAAAAATGACCCAGTCGCCGGGTTAAATGAACCCAGTCACGGGGTTAAAAATGACCCAGTCACTGGGTTAAAATGACCCAGTCGCTGAGTTGAAAGAACCCAGTCGCCGGGTTAAATGAAACTTGTTGCTGGGTTAAAACGACCCAGTCGCTGGGTTAAATGAACCCAGTCGCGGGGTTAAAATGACCCAGTCGCTGAGTTGAAAGAACCCAGTCGCCGGGTTAAATGAAACTTGTTGCTGGGTTAAAACGACCCAGTCGCTGGGTTAAATGAACCCAGTCGCGGGGTTAAAATGACCCAGTCGCGGGGTTAAAATGAACCCAGTCGCGGGGTTAAAATGACCCAGTCACCGGGTTAAATGAACCCAGTCGCGGGGTTAAAAATGACCCAGTCGCCGGGTAAAAACGACCCTATCTCTCAGTTAAAATGACCCAGTTCCAGGGTTAAAATGACCCAGTTACCGGGTTAAATGACCCAGTCGTGGGGTTAGAACGACCCAATCACTGGGTTAAAAGAATCCAGTCGCTGGGTTAACCCAGCATTTTTTAGAGTCTCTATCTTTATCATTAGTTATCATCCTTGTCGTAAACAGGCTTTTAATCGCTGATGTTCTTTCACTCCATCAAAGTTCTGAAATGTCATTGTCGTTTATGCTCAGCTTCCAAAATTTTATAAGATTTGACAGACTTTTAATTTTTGTCTGAACTATTCCTTTAAATGTGAGTGAGGTCAGTAGAGAGGGAGTCGCTGCAGATGAGAGCAGCAGTGTGTGTGTGTGTGTGTGTGTGTTCAGTCACAAGACACAGCAGAGCTTCATCACTACAAATCAAGCCTCCGTCATGACAGCAGGGGACGGTAAGATCACATGAACATTACTGCAAAACATCTGCCTTTAGTTCACCAGCTCCGGGTGTGTTGCACTGCTCTGTTGCAGGTGCATTAAAGATGTTTACACGGGTTTATTTCTGTGTGACGATGTGATCTAATGCATGTGAGGATCCACTGTTTCAGGGTTTCGTCTGATAGTCGCCCTCATTTCTATTCAGGTGTGAGTTTTAGCATCTTCTGAATGTCTTGAGCTCGTCTTGTATCATGTTTCTTCAGCCTAATCAACATCATTAGCATATTAATGCTGTTTTAACGCTCGTTTGCTGCTTCAGTTCATGTGAGTTTCACGTCTCAGGTGTCTGAAGTGCTCTGAAGTATTCATGATCATGAGCTCAATATTTGATACTCTTCCGTCCACACGACTCCGTTCAGAGTCCCGGGATGTGCGTCTTGTTCACCTTTAGGGATTTTCTGATCCCATTCGCTGCTCTCGCATTCATCTGATGTTGACAGGCTGTAAATGTTCCCGTTATCACCTTCGGCCCCGTTTACACCTGGTATTTACATCTCAAATGTGACCGCTTGTGATCGGATTTCTGTCTTGCTCTCTGATTTCATGACTAACATTAACATGCATCAGTGGAGTAAGTGACTTAGCACAAAATAAAAATGCACAGAAAAAGGTTTGCGCAAATTCCCTAATATACTGCGATGATTGCTTGTCAGGTCACATGCATTTCTGACCGCCTGTTGCATAACACTAGTATTACAAGTCATCTTATTTTTTTCTCTTGAAGGTCATAACTTTTTAAGTCAGTTGCATAAAAATATTGATTAATCTAATTTGAGATTAAAAAGTAAGACTAAACACTTGACAAACTGCTAGTTGGTTTGACCACATATACAAATTAAACATTTTAGACCACATTTACACTTGTAGTTATATATTTTATCGGATTGCAATAGCTCTACTGTATGGAAGCTTGTTTCCACCACGGAATAATAAAAATAAAAGATAATTCTGACTTTTTATCTAACAATTCTGACTTTTTTTCTCACATTTTTCTCAGAATTGTGAGATATAAACTCGCATTTTTGAGTTATAAAGTCCAATTATGAGGAAAAAAGACTCAAAAAAAGAGTTTATATCTCAAAAGTCAGAATTGTGAGATAAAAAGTCGCAATTACCTTTTTTAAAATGTATTCAGTGGTGGAAAGAAGCGCTTCAATACTACTCCTCTAAGAAAATCTGAACTTAGTATTTATTAAAAATCAAGTTAATCAAAATTTTATATATATATATGCATGAACATTTCCAAAGAAACTGGCATGCTGTTAAAAACTAAAAAATCGAACTCTGCATTTTGACTACCCTAGTGAAAAATGAATATACCAAAGTTTATTTGAAATGCATTTATTTTATGCTAAGTATACTATAAATACATTTACATATTTATGTACTTAGTATAAAAACCATGCAATTGTATTTTTGGTATACTTAAAGTCTGCTATACTGGAACAAATACTTTAACTGTGCAGAAGTAAAATATACAGACGTATATTTGATTGTAAGTATACTTTAGGTACATGTTAAATATCTTGCATTTAAAAACTATACAATCCTTACTAATAGTGATATTAAAACACATTTTAGGTGTAATATTAAGAAATGTGCATTGTGCAATAAAGAAATACTCCAAATAAAGTTTAATTATACTTTTATATCAGTAAATCTCAAGCAATATGTCTGTAAATATGTTAAGTAATTATAAAATAAATGTATTTTGGTACAGGTTTTTTTCACTAGGTTAATTATGAACCGAGACAGAAATTCATACCAGGTGCAAACCGAGTCACAAGTTTAACACTAAAATAAGCACTAATAATAGTGATGATAGACTTCTCAAACACACAAATAAAATCTGTTAACAATAGTCCGTTAAAATCGATTAGAGAGTTTCATAAACAGTAACTGTAATGAACAGAAAATGAGCCGCGGTTTCCTCCGGTGTTTGTGTTTTCAGAGGAAACCGGCTGAATGTTGCTTTTGTCCTGCATTTCTCAGCTGCCAATTAACATGCCTGCGGTGAATAGAAGCCTGTGAATCACAGAGACGAGCTTCAGCGATAGACGTCTGACATGATGAAATCTAACGGAGGTTTGTGCAGTTTAATATGGTCTTAACCCCACTTTCTGCTGCGTTTGAGGGAGAGAAACGCAGTTGGGATTTCAGTGTGTTTACAGCATCTTGTGTGTGTTTCGTAAGAATGAAAGTGTGTGTGAGATCAGGCACAAAAATAAGCAGCTTTGGATTGGACACACGGCTGAAATAGGACACTTTTTTATACCTCTGGTCGGTCCAGCTACTCGTCACTTCACATGATCACTTTAAAAGTAGGTTAGAGAACAATTTGAGCATTGCTGGTCATATTGTGGGTGTTTTTGCCTTGAAGGAGAGAGAAAGATCATTTTGTTTGATGCATTAATGCCATGTAACATCTGCACACATACAGATAAGGAAGCATTTGGGTGATTCGCCACAAAATCAAATGAAATGTAATGAGATTTTGCATTAACAAAAGGAAGCCTATATGGGTCATTATAGAGAATTAGTTCAAAGTCAGAGTTGAAAATCTCTCTTTTTCCACACATTTTGTATGTGCAAATTGTATAATATCCAACATTTCTAGTAATTGTACAGTTAATTCTCATATTGTATTTTCAGAAAGTTTTGGAATATTTTTCGCCCAAATTTGTCATTACCGAAACACAATAATAAATAATTTAATAAGAAGGGTCACATTGACCTATTAAGATTTTGTTTACATCTACCTTGTAAATATATTTTTTGCTATTTTTAATCAAGTTTTCACAGGTAAATCAATAGCAATTACAATTTTAACAATATTTCAAGTGTAATTTATAAGATTTGTTGTATTTTGAATCTTTCTTTGTAAAAGTCATAAAGTTTATCAAACTGATTTCAAAGTGAAGGATTCATTAGTTTGAATAAACATTGAATCAAACACTATAATAACATCTTAGTTGACAAAACATCCATATTTCAGTCGTGATGCACATTTCCGGTAGTGACAGTAATGTGTTGGTAGTGACCACATCACGACACAATTTAACTCACATACTAAAACACTAATGATTTGCATAACTGTACTAAAATTTTGTTTATTTCCCCCAAATACATGATTATATGTTCCCTTTTGTCACTACCGAAACAATGATGTCACTACCGAAACAGTCACGACTGAAACATGTGGTGAAGTTTCGGTAGTGACAATTTTAGACACTTTCGAGCCGCTCAAAGATGATAATCAGCACATGGTTATCTAACACAGCTCTGAACAGCTGTACACACATAAACACTAAATTTTATTGAATAACCCCCAAAAATGATGTCACAACCGAAACTTCACCATGTTCCGGTAGTGACAGTAATGTGTTGGTAGTGACCACATCACATGACACAATTTAACTCACATACTAAAACACTAATGATTTGCATAACTGCACTAAAATTTTGTTTATTTCCCCCAAATAAATGATTGTGTTCCCTTTTGTCACTACTGAAACACAATAATAAATAATTTAATAAGAAGGGTCACATTGACCTATTAAGATTTTGTTTATATCTATCTTGTAAATATATTTTTTGCTATTTTTAATCAAGTTTTCACAGGTAAATCAATAACAATTACAATTTTAACAATATTTCAAGTGTCATTTATGAGGTTTGTTGTATTTTGAATCTTTCTTTGTAAAAGTCATAAAGTTTATCAAACTGATTTCAAAGTGAAGGATTCATTAGTTTGAATAAATATTGAACCAAACACTATAATAACATCTGAGTTGATCATTCAATATACTTTATTTTTGACAAAACATCCCATGTTTCGGTCGTGATGCACAGTTTCGGTAGTGACAGTAATGTGTTGGTAGTGACCACATCACGACACAATTTAACTCACATACTAAAACACTAATGATTTGCATAACTGTACTAAAATTTTGTTTATTTCCCCCAAATACATGATTATATGTTCCCTTTTGTCACTACCGAAACAATGATGTCACTACCGAAACAGTCACGACTGAAACATGTGGTGAAGTTTCGGTAGTGACAATTTTAGACACTTTTGAGCCGCTCAAAGATGATAATCAGCACATGGTTATCTAACACAGCTCTGAACACTTGTACACACATAAAAAACTAACTTCACTATGTTTCGGTAGTGACAGTAATGTGTTGGTAGTGACCACATCACATGACACAATTTAACTCACATACTAAAACACTAATGATTTGCATAACTGCACTAAAATTTTGTTTATTTCCCCCAAATAAATGATTGTGTTCCCAAATTTGTCACTACCGAAACACAATAATAAATAATTTAATAAGAAGGGTCACATTGACCTATTAAGATTTTGTTTACATCTACCTTGTAAATATATTTTTTGCTATTTTTTAATAAAGTTTTTACAGGTAAATCAATAGCAATTACAATTTTAACAATATTTCAAGTGTAATTTATGAGATTTGTTGTATTTTGAATCTTTCTTTGTAAAAGTCATAAAGTTTATCAAACTGATTTCAAAGTGACTTTATTTTTGACAAAACATCCCATGTTTCAGTCGTGATGCACAGTTTCGGTAGTGACAGTAATGTGTTGGTAGTGACCACATCACATGACACAATTTAACTCACATACTAAAACACTAATGATTTGCATAACTGTACTAAAATTTTGTTTATTTCCCCCAAATACATGATTATATGTTCCCTTTTGTCACTACCGAAACAATGATGTCACTACCGAAACAGTCACGACTGAAACATTTGGTGAAGTTTCGGTAGTGACAATTTTAGATATTTTTGAGCCGCTCAAAGATGATAATCAGCACATGGTTATCTAGCACAGTTCTGAACACTTGTACACACATAAAACTTCACCATGTTTCGGTAGTGACAGTAATGTGTTGGTAGTGACCACATCACATGACACAATTTAACTCACATACTAAAACACTAATGATTTGCATAACTGCACTAAAATTTTGTTTATTTCCCCCAAATAAATGATTGTGTTCCCAAATTTGTCACTACCGAAACACAATAATAAATAATTTAATAAGAAGGGTCACATTGACCTATTAAGATTTTGTTTACATCTATCTTGTAAATATATTTTTTGCTATTTTTTAATAAAGTTTTCACAGGTAAATCAATAGCAATTACAATTTTAACAATATTTCAAGTGTCATTTATGAGGTTTGTTGTATTTTGAATCTTTCTTTGTAAAAGTCATAAAGTTTATCAAACTGATTTCAAAGTGAAGGATTCATTAGTTTGAATAAACATTGAATCAAACACTATAATAACATCTTAGTTGATCATTCAATATACTTTATTTTTGACAAAACATCTCATGTTTCGGTCGTGATGCACAGTTTCGGTAGTGACAGTAATGTGTTGGTAGTGACCACATCACATGACACAATTTAACTCACATACTAAAACACTAATGATTTGCATAACTGTACTAAAATTTTGTTTATTTCCCCCAAATAAATGGTTACATGTGGTGTAGTTTCGGTAGTGACAATTTTAGGTACTGTTTTGAGCCGCTCAAAGATGATAATCAGCACATGGTTAGCTAGAACAATTCTGAACACTTGTACACAGAAAAAAACTAACTTCATCATGTTCGGTAGTGACAGTAATGTGTTGGTAGTGACCACATCACATTTTAACTCAGTTTAACACAATTTAACTCACATACTAAAACACTAATGATTTGCATAACTGTACTAAAATTTTGTTTATTTCCCCCAAATAAATGATTGTGTTCCCTTTTTGTCACTACCGAAACAATGATGACATGTTTCGGTAGTGACAATTTTAGACACTATATTCTACAAATTCTAAATTCTACGATACAAATATTCATATTCAGATATTTTATAAGGACCCCCAGGCATTACGTCAAGATCACTAGGGGTCCACAAACCCCTGGTTGAGAAACACTGAACTATATTGAAAAACGTTTGGTTATAACCTCCCATCAGTCAGTGAATGTTTCTCACATTCCTCTCGTTCAGTTTTAATGAGGATTATTAAATCCACTGAAAGCAGACAGGAGTTGAGCTCCCTTACAGACGTCATTACAGCAACACTTTGGTTTCAGACAGATGCCTTAATTACAGGCTGAGAAAGATCAGTGTGTGCCGTTAAACTCTCACCAGTATGAGAAGAACGAGTGATTGTGAAAGACGTCTTCTCGGATCAATCTTAAGGTTTATTTGAAGTGTTTGTTGTGAGAGCTGGTCCTGAATCACATGATCAGGACAGGATGAACCCGTGTTCAGCATGCAGAGATGATGATTTACTCATATGACGGAGTTGATACTTTGTGATTCTGATTTTTATACCGGATCATATTTGAGTTTGAGTCTCACCCACTGTGGCATTTTATTATGTTACTAATTCACAATAGATTTTGCAATATGGTACTTCACCAGGAAGTGACATATTCCTGCGCTCTGTGACACAAACTACCAGCTCATCAGCTTCAGTGTTCTGCCACCTGCTGGTGAAGTGTGGCGTCACGCCTGCTGGCCTGAGCATCTGTGAAGATATTGCTGTGAACAATATTCCTGAATGATCTGATTTCTTCTTTATTTGCATTTTGACTTATAACTAGAGCTGTAATTATTTGTTTTAATGTGTTTTAATTTCAGTTTTGCCAGAGTGGGGGTTCGTCTGTGTTATGGACTGGACACATTATTACTGAATGTTTATTGTCTTTCCGTCAGTCTGATAGAGATGTGCAGTGACTCTTTAAAAGCGTTGAGCAGAAATATGATGTCAGAAGATATTGCTGGTTAAACTCATTAGGAGGGTGAGCAAAGTGCACTAGATCTCTCGGTGTGTGACGGTGTGTTTGTCAGCGTGAGGAGTCATGATGATTACGCACTTCAGTCAGCTGTTTAGATGCGACACACTTCTGTGTGTGTGTGTGTACAGGGTGTGATATTACTATACTATACTATATTATTAATATTTCTGCAGTATGCAGTACATACTTAGTGTACATTATATGAATTTTGACCTACTGCTCTTGCCAAAACATGCAGTTCATGTGCAGTGATGTAGTTTATCCCACAATGCAATGCTCTCAGATTGATCTGTGATGAATAATCCAGGACTGATATCATCACCAGTAATATTTAACGTCTCCCTCTTTGGATCAGACTTCCAAAGATGCTATAAGTGATTTTAGATGTTTTGCAAACTTCCACTATTAATAATAATAATAATACTTATTATTATTATTATTATATTAATAATTATTATTAATAGTACTTATATTTAATATTTTATATTAATTATTATTTATTATTATATAATAATTATTATTATATTAGACTGCCTCCATCCCTTTGACTCGCCTTCTCTGCAAAACACAGCCCTCTAGAGACTAATAATAATAATAATAATTATTATTATTATTATTATTATTAATAATAATGATTATTATTATTATTAGTCTCTAGAGGGCTGTTTTGCAGAGAAGGTGAGTCAGATTAGTAGTAATAATAATATTTTATTATACTTATTTTTTAAATTAAGTATTTTTAATTCATTTTTATTTTTTAAAAAGTTATTTTTATCTTATTTATTTTAAATTTTTTAACAATTATTTTAATTAAAATAAAACCCTAACCCTGTATATCTTATTTTAATTATTACATTTATATTATGAGATGATAACTGGATTTTTAATTAAAATTGTTTTTTTAAATAAGTTATTTTCATCCTTTTTTTTTTTTTTTTTTTATACATTTACATTTTTTTTACACAAATTAGAACAATTATTTTAATTAAAATAAAACCCTAACCGTAATTAAAAAAAAAATATCTTATTTTAATTATTACATTTTTACTATGAAATGATAACTGGATTTTTAATTAATATTTATTTTTAAATGTTATTTTTATCCTTTTTTATTTTTATTTTTTTTATACATTTAAGTTTTTTTTTTACACAAATTGGAACAATTACATTAATTAAAATAAAACCCTAACCCTAATTAAAAAAATATCTTATTTTAATTATTACATTTTTATTATGAAATGATAACTGGATTTTTAATTAAGTTTTATTTTTAAATAAGTTATTTTCATCCTTTTTTATTTTAATTTTTTTATACATTTACGTTTTTTTTTTTTTTTAACACAAATTAGAACAATTATTTTAATTAAAATAAAACCCTAACCCTAATTAAAAAAATATCTTATTTTAATTATTACATTTTTATTATGAAATGATAACTGGATTTTTAATTAATTTTTATTTTTAAATAAGTTATTTTCATCCTTTTTTATTTTTATTTTTTATACATTTACGTTTTTTTTGTTTTTTTTTTACACAAATTAGAACAATTATTTTAATTAAAATAAAACCCTAACCCTGTATATCTTATTTTAATTATTACATTTATATTATGAGATGATAACTGGATTTTTAATTAAAATTGTTTTTTTAAATAAGTTATTTTCATCCTTTTTTATTTTTATTTTTTTATACATTTACATTTTTTTTTTACACAAATTAGAACAATTATTTTAATTAAAATAAAACCCTAACCGTAATTAAAAAAATATATCTTATTTTAATTATTACATTTTTACTATGAAATGATAACTGGATTTTTAATTAATATTTATTTTTAAATGTTATTTTTATCCTTTTTTATTTTTATTTTTTTTATACATTTAAGTTTTTTTTTTACACAAATTGGAACAATTACATTAATTAAAATAAAACCCTAACCCTAATTAAAAAAATATCTTATTTTAATTATTACATTTTTATTATGAAATGATAACTGGATTTTTAATTAAGTTTTATTTTTAAATAAGTTATTTTCATCCTTTTTTATTTTAATTTTTTTATACATTTACGTTTTTTTTTTTTTTTTTTTACACAAATTAGAACAATTATTTTAATTAAAATAAAACCCTAACCCTAATTAAAAAATATCTTATTTTAATTATTACATTTTTATTATGAAATGATAACTGGATTTTTAATTAATTTTTATTTTTAAATAAGTTATTTTCATCCTTTTTTATTTTTATTTTTTTATACATTTACGTTTTTTTTGTTTTTTTTTTACACAAATTAGAACAATTATTTTAATTAAAATAAAACCCTAACCCTGTATGTCTTATTTTAATTATTACATTTATATTATGAGATGATAACTGGATTTTTAATTAAAATTGTTTTTTTAAATAAGTTATTTTCATCCTTTTTTATTTTTATTTTTTTATACATTTACATTTTTTTTTACACAAATTAGAACAATTATTTTAATTAAAATAAAACCCTAACCGTAATTAAAAAAATATATCTTATTTTAATTATTAGATTTTTACTATGAAATGATAACTGGATTTTTAATTAATATTTATTTTTAAATGTTATTTTTATCCTTTTTTATTTTTATTTTTTTTATACATTTAAGTTTTTTTTTTTACACAAATTGGAACAATTACATTAATTAAAATAAAACCCTAACCCTAATTAAAAAAATATCTTATTTTAATTATTACATTTTTATTATGAAATGATAACTGGATTTTTAATTAAGTTTTATTTTTAAATAAGTTATTTTCATCCTTTTTTATTTTTATTTTTTTATACATTTACGTTTTTTTTGTTTTTTTTTTACACAAATTAGAACAATTATTTTAATTAAAATAAAACCCTAACCCTGTATGTCTTATTTTAATTATTACATTTATATTATGAGATGATAACTGGATTTTTAATTAAAATTGTTTTTTTAAATAAGTTATTTTCATCCTTTTTTATTTTTATTTTTTTATACATTTACATTTTTTTTTTACACAAATTAGAACAATTATTTTAATTAAAATAAAACCCTAACCGTAATTAAAAAAATATATCTTATTTTAATTATTAGATTTTTACTATGAAATGATAACTGGATTTTTAATTAATATTTATTTTTAAATGTTATTTTTATCCTTTTTTATTTTTATTTTTTTTATACATTTAAGTTTTTTTTTTTACACAAATTGGAACAATTACATTAATTAAAATAAAACCCTAACCCTAATTAAAAATATATCTTATTTTAATTATTAGATTTTTACTATGAAATGATAACTGGATTTTTAATTAATATTTATTTTTAAATGTTATTTTTATCCTTTTTTATTTTTATTTTTTTTATACATTTAAGTTTTTTTTTTACACAAATTGGAACAATTACATTAATTAAAATAAAACCCTAACCTTAATTAAAAAAATATCTTATTTTAATTATTACATTTTTATTATGAAATGATAACTGGATTTTTAATTAAGTTTTATTTTTAAATAAGTTATTTTCATCCTTTTTTATTTTTATTTTTTTATACATTTACGTTTTTTTTTTTTTTTTTTTTACACAAATTAGAACAATTATTTTAATTAAAATAAAACCCTAACCCTAATTAAAAAAATATCTTATTTTAATTATTACATTTTTACTATGAAATGATAACTGGATTTTTAAATTAATTTTTATTTTTAAATAAATTATTTTTTTCTTATTTATTTTTAATTTCTTATACATGTACATTTTCTTACACAAATTGGAACAATTACATTAATTAAAATAAAACCCTAACCCTAAATAAAAAATATCCGATTTTATTTATTACATTTTTATTATGAGATGATACCTGGACAGCACTCACTGAATTAAACACTGAAGTGAGGTCATGTGACAACATACTGAAACATTGATCATTACATACTGCATACTGTTTCATATAGTGCATGTAGTAAGCAGTATGCTAGAATTCCATTCTGGACGCAGCCCGTGTGCGTGGCCCCTCCCCCTGCTCTCCTCCACCCAGTGACCTGTGGGCGGGGCTTCATCAGTGATAGATCAGCCCATCACGCTCCTGTTTTCACACACACACACACACGCGGAGGCAGGGAGGGGTCGAGCTGCTGGTGGAGGCAGTGTCAGAATGAGGCAGCGTGGGAAAGCGTGACGATATGTTGAGGAAGCTGGTGTGCCGGAGGATCTGTGCCTGTAAGTGTCAGACAGACAGACAGGAGATGATGTCGAGACGCAGCATCTGTAGGTCAGGAGGACGAGCGCCAGTGTCGTGAATGATAGCGGCTCACATCTGTCTGTCTCTCTGCATCTGTCTTTCTGTGCTGTGTGTGTGTGAAATCTGATAGCTGTGATTAAATGCTGCATGCAGACCGTGTGTGTGTGTGTGTGTGTGTGTGTTTTGCCTTCACTAAATGTCCTCACAACCTGCATCATGGAACGTCTCAATAGTCTCTGCAAGGAAAACTGCTTGATAAACATATGAAATAACATCTGAATGGGTTTAAAGGACAGAAAATGTCATTATCTTGGCATTAATGTGTGTGTGTGGGATGCACTTTCACAAAATCTTTCTAAAAGCGTAAATACTGTTTTTAAGTTCTCTTTTAGGGGTCAGTCAAGGTTTTGGGTTTGAGTTAGTCTGTTTATTTATATAAAACATTAGATGTTTATGGTATGTTCTCGTAAAGATAGCTGGATAAATGTGTGTGTGTGTGTTTATTTCCTGGGAGGTTTCTGGAGTAGTTCAGAGCGTTAGAAGGCCGTTCACAGTGAAGGATTGTGGGAGAGAGGTGTTGACATTAATGCATGATGAATAAGGTTGAGGTGTGTGTGTGTGTGTGTGTGTGCATTAATAATTCATGGCGATTGATCGCTGGTCTGGCAGATTTTGGTGCTGGGTCCCTCATGTGAGCGGCTCTGGATGGGAATCTTCCGTTCACGTGGGGTTTTTCCGTCCTTCAGAGCTTCACACACACACACACACACGACAGATCTGCTTCTCTTCATGAGGTGCTTCATCTCATGTGTTACAGCTTCGCTTTATATGTACATTTTTAATTTTTAGACCTCTTTTATTATTGATTCCTATCAGGATGTGAAGAGAGTTTCAAACAAAAAGTGTTTATTAGGGCTGGGACAATAAATCGTGCTAAAAATAAAGCTTTCTTTAGTGTGTAAAGTATGGAAGCTTGTTTCTGCCGCTAAATAAAAAAAAAAAAAAACAGTAATTGTGACTTTTTATCTCACAATTCTGACATTTTTTTCTCACAATTGAGAGTTATAAAGTCAGAATTGAGAGTTATGTAGTCAGAATTGAGAGTTATATAATCAGAATTGTGATATAAAGTCAGAATTGAGAGTTATATAGTCAGAATTGAGAGTTATATAGTCAGAATTGTGATATAAAGTCAGAATTGAGAGTTATATAGTCAGAATTGAGAGTTATATAGTCAGAATTGAGAGTTATATAGTCAGAATTGTGATATAAAGTCAGAATTGAGAGTTATATAGTCAGAATTGAGAGTTATATAGTCAGAATTGTGATATAAAGTCAGAATTGAGAGTTATATAGTCAGAATTGAGAGTTATATAGTCAGAAATGTGATATAAAGTCAGAATTGAGAGTTATATAGTCAGAATTGAGAGTTATATAGTCAGAATTGTGATATATAGTCAGAATTGCGAGTTATAAAGTCAGAATTGAGAGTTATAAAGTCAGAATTGAGAGTTATATAGTCAGAAATGTGATATAAAGTCAGAATTGAGAGTTATATAGTCAGAAATGTGAAATAAAGTCAGAATTGCGAGTTATAAAGTCAGAATTGAGAGTTATAAAGTCAGAATTGAGAGTTATATAGTCAGAAATGTAATATAAAGTCAGAATTGAGTGTTATATAGTCAGAATTGAGAGTTATATAGTCAGAAATGTGATATAAAGTCAGAAATGAGAGTTATATAGTCAGAATTGAGAGTTATATAGTCAGAAATGTGATATAAAGTCAGAATTGAGAGTTATATAGTCAGAATTGTGAGTTATAAAGTCAGAATTGAGAGTTATATAGTCAGAATTGTGAGTTATAAAGTCAGAATTGAGTTATATAGTCAGAATTGAGAGTTATATAGTCAGAAATGTGATATAAAGTCAGAATTGAGAGTTATATAGTCAGAATTGTGAGTTATAAAGTCAGAATTGAGTTATATAGTCAGAATTGAGAGTTATATAGTCAGAATTGTGAGTTATATAGTCAGAAATGTGATATAAAGTCAGAATTGAGAGTTATATAGTCAGAATTGAGAGTTATATAGTCAGAAATGTGATATAAAGTCAGAATTGAGAGTTATATAGTCAGAATTGAGAGTTATATAGTCAGAAATGTGATATAAAGTCAGAATTGAGAGTTATATAGTCAGAATTGAGAGTTATATAGTCAGAAATGTGATATAAAGTCAGAATTGAGAGTTATATAGTCAGAATTGAGAGTTATAAAGTCAGAATTGTGTGATATAAATCGATTCTGAGCTTAGTTTTCAACAGCAGATGGCACTGCATGCTTTAGAAACAGTCGTGCTTGAACTCGATACTACTTAAACCTTCTATAAAATAATCGTTCATAAAGTATGAAAAGGTTGAAGTGTGTTCACAGTGTGCTGTTTATATTAATCTTGTGTCATAAAAGCATTCTGAGGTGCAAACACATTCTCAGACTCATCCGAACGCACGAGCGCTCTTCTTCATGAGCATTTGAGTGTATGGTTAAAAACTAGTCTAGAGCGCCATCTGCTGTTAAAAACTGAGCTCAGAATCGATCCACGAATCGAGATGAATCAATTGATTGTCCCAGCCCTAGTGTTTATGAAAAACATTGCTTTTAGTTTGAAATAAGGGATTTCTCTGTCATTCCTCAGATAAGAACATCGACGATGACGAGTCCGTGGACGGAGGACGTTCCTCGTCGTCCTCTAAAGGAGTGTCGTCGGTGCGGCGGACGGGATCCCTGCGCAGGCCGTCCAGCGCCAAGAGCTCAGGTCCGAGTGAACGAAGTTTCATGTTATTTATTTATTAAACTGATTGGTTTGAGCTTCTGATTGGGCGATCACAGTGTTATATATATATATATAATAAAATATATTAAACATGATAATATAAAAAGTATTAAAACCCGCTCGTCTCATCAGGTAAAGAGAGCTCTGGTGCCGGAGCTGTCGATGAAGAAGACTTCATCCGTGCCTTCGAAGATGTGCCGACCGTACAGGTGAGTCAGAAATGTTAATGATATCATGTCAACCGCTGAGCTGAAACAACTTAAAAACCCAAACTTTAATATTCAAATGTTTGGGGTCAGACATTTATGGAAGCTTGTTTCCACCACTGAATAAAACATAAAAAGTATAACTGCAACTTTTTGTATCGCAATTCTGACTTTTTTTCCTTAGAATTGCGTGATGTAAACTCACAATTGCGAGTTATTAAAGGATTAGTCCACTTTTAAATAAACTTTTCCTGATAATTTACTCACCTCCATGTCATCCAAGATCTTCATGTCTTTCTTTCTTCAGTCGAAAAGAAATGAAGGTTTTTGATGAAAACATTCCAGGATTTTTCTCCATATAGTGGACTTCACTGGAGTTCAACGGGTTGAAGGTCCAAATGTCAGTTTCAGTGCAGCTTCAAAGAGCTCTACATGATCCCAGACGAGGAATAAGAGTCTTATCTAGAGAAACCATCGCTCAATTTAAAAAAAAATACAACTGTATATACTTTATAAACACAAATTATCGCCTTGCACGTGTTTCCGTTTTCCGTATTCTTCAAAAAGTTAACGCCGTATGTCCTACTCCTTCCCTATTCTACTTACGGAAAAAAACGAAACTGGTGCCGTGTTCGTTCCGTAAGTAGAATAGGGAAGGAGTAGGACATACGGCGTAAACTTTTTGAAGTTCCCGTTGAACCCCAGTGAAGTCCACTATATGGAGAAAAATCCTGGAATGTTTTCCTCAAAAACCTTCATTTCTTTTCCACTGAAGAAAGAAAGACATGAACATCTTGGATGACATGAGGGTGAGTAAATTATCAGGAAGATTTTATTTGAAAGTGAACTAATACTTTAATAGGGATGCACGATATATCGGCCACAATATCGGTATCGGCCGATATATGTTCATTTTTAATGTTATCATTATCGGACAGAAAAGAAAATTTGGCCGATATATTAAAGCCGATAAATAATGGATTATTTCCTTCAGCTGAGGCACTTCAGATGTTCACTGTTCACCATGATGGTTATGAATTACTTGAAATATGATTGAAAATCACTTACATGTACAACATGTACAGCGCAAGTCTGTCATATCGGCTACGTAAAATTATAATGAAAACATTATAATCGTGTGCTTGTGACATGGCTTTTAATGCTGAGGCTTTTGTTTTTGTAATCAGGCTATAAAAATTTGGATTTAGATTTGTCGGCCAATATATCAGTTATCGGCTTTCAAATATGAAGAATTATCGGTAATGGCCAAAATGTTCATATCAGTGCATCCCTTGTTATTAAGTCAGAATTGCGAATTATAAAGTCGGAATTGCGAGATATAAAGTCAGAATTGCGAGTTATAAAGTCGGAATTGCGAGATATAAAGTCGGAATTGCGAGTTATAAAGTCGGAATTGCGAGATATAAAGTCAGAATTGCGAGTTATAAAGTCGGAATTGCGAGTTATAAAGTCGGAATTGCGAGATATAAAGTCGGAATTGTGAGTTATAAAGTCGGAATTGCGAGTTATAAAGTCGGAATTGCGAGATATAAAGTCGGAATTGCGAGATATAAAGTCTGAATTATGAGATATAAAGTCGGAATTGCGAGTTATAAAGTCGGAATTGCGAGATATAAAGTCGGAATTGCGAGTTATAAAGTCGGAATTTCGAGATATAAAGTCGGAATTGCGAGATATAAAGTCGGAATTGCGAGTTATAAAGTCGGAATTGCGAGTTATAAAGTCGGAATTGCGAGATATAAAGTCAGAATTATGAGATATAAAGTCGGAATTGCGAGTTATAAAGTCGGAATTGCGAGATATAAAGTCAGAATTATGAGATATAAAGGCGGAATTGCGAGATATAAAGTCAGAATTATGAGATATAAAGTCGGAATTTCGAGATATAAAGTCGGAATTGCGAGATATAAAGTCGGAATTGCGAGTTATAAAGTCGGAATTGCGAGTTATAAAGTCGGAATTTCGAGATATAAAGTCGGAATTGCGAGATATAAAGTCGGAATTGCGAGTTATAAAGGCGGAATTGCGAGATATAAAGTCAGAATTATGAGATATAAATTTGCAATTCTGAGATAAAAAATTGGACTTTATAATGCGCCATTGCGAGTTTATATCTGACAATTCTAAAAAAACTAAAAAAGTCAGAATTGCGAGGAAAAAAAGTCAGAATTGTGATTTTATATCTGACTTTATTTCTCGCAATTGTGAGTTTTTTTATTTAGTGGCAGAAACAAGCTTCCATAGAAATTAATACTTTATTCTGCATTTGGTTGATCAAAGTGACAGTAAAGACATTTATAATCTTACAAAAGATTCTATTTCAAATAAATGCTGTTCTTTTGAATTTTCTATTCATCAAAGAATCCTGGGTTTTCAACATTGATAATAATCATAAATGTTTCTTGAGCAGCAAATCATCATATCAGAATGATTTCTGAAGGATCATGTGACACTGAAGACTGGAGTAATGATGCTGAAAATTCAGCTTTGATCACAGGAATAAATTACACTTTACTATATATTCACATAGAACACTCTCTCGTTAGTATCACATTTGTAGCTCTCTTTAAACAAAACTTCTAGGAATCATCAATACGACACGTTTATCTGTTATGTGGAGCGTCAGTCGGGATGTTCTGTGCCGGAGTGAGAGGACTCTGGGTTCGATGGCTTTTCCATTAGAGATCTCTGGAGAGACGCCAGATTTCAGTTTGATGACACTGTTGTTTGACTCACAGATCTACTCGGCTCGAGAGCTCGAGGACTCCATGAACAAGATCCGAGAAGTTCTCTCCAATGACAAACATGATTGGGAACAGCGAGTGGCTGCAGTGAGTCATTTCACATTTATTATGGAAAGAAACGCACGCTTGTTAAACACATCTCTCTGGAATACTTGATTGTGATTGGTCGATTGGCATTATTCTTTGGTCAGATATGTGCATATAATGACTTTAAGCTGTATTGTCCATTATTTTCATACACTCTTTCGCCTTACATAATATCCAAAATCATTTAAACTCAAATCAATATTTTATGTCCATCATTTATTCTATAGTTTAACAAGCAGAAACATGTAAAAATTGCAAAATAAACCCTTTTAGAGTGATAAAAGTCAAGTATATATGTGTAAATAAACATCAAACTGGTCATTATAATAATATTTTAGGGTCATGACCTTTGACCCGTATGCAGAAGTTCACTGATTGGTTCATTTGCAGTTAAAGAAGGTGCGTTCCCTGCTATTGGCCGGCGCGAGCGACTACGACGGCTTTTCCCAGCAGCTTCGGCAGCTGGAGGGGGCGCTCAAACTGTCGGCTAAAGATCTGCGCTCGCAGGTGGTGCGGGAGGCCTGTATCACGCTCGGGTGAGGACGTTTACATTCATGATGTCATGCATTTAGGAGACGCTTTTATCCAAAACAATGCTGACAGTGTTCAAAGATAACGTTACCCATCACACATCTCAGTTGTGGGTCTATCCCATCATCTCGCCCCGCTCCAGATGAAGACGGACGGACTGCTGAGTGCTGCTGACAGACTTAGTTTAATGAAAAGAATCAATTAGTTTAATGGGTCTGGTTTCAAACTTTGGATGGATTCCAACACTATAAGATCTGCTTGACTTCATGATGGAGCAGCGAGTGTGAAGGCACTTAGTGTGCATGAAAATACACACTTACACTGATGGGCTCCGTCCCAAAACCTGTCTACATAGTCAACTACATTCTAAAGCAACATCACAGCTTAAATAGAACCACAAAAACGACTGATTTGGAACACAAACATTCCTCATTATGTAAAACACATATGAGAAGCATGCAATGCTTTGGCTAAAATGAGATATAGTGTCTTAGAAGGCTCAAAAATGCTCCCTACATAGGCGGTTCAGCAGTGTTCTGTGTTAGTCTGATCTCTGATGTGTCTCCTCCAGGCACCTGTCGTCTGTGTTGGGGAATAAATTTGATCACGGAGCCGAGAACATCATGCCGACGTTACTCAACCTCGTCCCCAACAGCGCTAAAGTTATGGCCACGTCTGGAATGGCGGCGATCCGTCTCATTATACGAGTATGTTTACACACACACACACACACACACACACCACATATCGGCAGCTGATGTTCTGTGTGACGTGCAGCCAGGCGTGATGTTGGATTCAGAGTGGCAAACATAATCCATAAGATTGATCGGCATGTTCGTTCTGTCTCTTCTGGGATCCTGCACATGTTTAGAGTGGCTTTTGTGGGTTTGATGAACATCACAGCATTTAAAAACATCCCAGAATGCCTCCTATTGAGTTGTTCTCCATTCATGGAGTATTTGTATTCAGTTTTAATGTTATAAATATATATTTACATTATATATACGGTCTATATATACAGTACACACTCATATATAAAGTATATATGCTGTACACACACACACATATATATAGAATATATACAGTACGTACACATATATATAGTGTATATATACAGTACACATACACACATATAGCATATTTATAGTACACACACATAAAGTATATATATAGTACGCACACATATATATAGCATATATACAGTACACACACACATATAGTTTATATACAGTACACAGACACATATATAGAATATATACAGTATGTACACACATATAGTATATATACAGTACACACACATATATAGTTTATATACAGTACACACACATAAAGTGTATATATATACTGTACACACACATATATATATATAGAATATATACAGTACGTACACATATATATAGTGTATATATACAGTACACATACACACATATAGCATATTTATAGTACACACACATAAAGTATATATATAGTACGCACACATATATATAGCATATATACAGTACACACACACATATAGTTTATATACAGTACACAGACACATATATAGAATATATACAGTATGTACACACATATAGTATATATACAGTACACACACATATATAGTTTATATACAGTACACACACATAAAGTGTATATATATACTGTACACACACATATATAGTTTATATACAGTACACACATATATAGAATATATACAGTATGCACACACATATATAGTTTATTTACAGTACACACATATATAGAATATATACAGTATGCACACACATATATAGTTTATATACAGTACACACACACACACACACACACATATATAGTTTATATACAGTACACACACACACACACACACACACACACACACATATATAGATTATATACAATACACACACACATATATAGAATATATACAGTATGTACACACATATAGTATATATACAGTACACACACACACACACACACACACATATATAGTTTATATACAATACACACACACACACACACACACACATATATAGTTTATATACAGTGCACACACACACATATAGTTTATATACAATACACACACATATATAGAATATATACAGTATGCACACACATATATAGTTTATATACAGTACACACACATAAAGTATATATATATACTGTACACACACATATATAGTTTATATACAGTACACACATATATAGAATATATACAGTATGCACACACATATATAGTTTATATACAGTACACACACACACATATATAGATTATATACAATACACACACACATATATAGAATATATACAGTATGTACACACATATAGTATATATACAGTACACACACACACACACACACATATATAGTTTATATACAGTACACACACACACACACACACACACACACACACACACACACATATATAGTTTATATACAGTGCAAACACACACATATATAGTTTATATACAGTGCACACACACACATATAGTTTATATACAATACACACACACATATATAGAATATATACAGTATGCACACACATATATAGTTTATATACAGTACACACACACATATATAGTTTATATACAGTACACACACACATATATAGTTTATATACAATACACACACACACATATATAGAATATATACAGTATGTACACACATATAGTATATATACAGTACACACACACATATAGTATATATACAGTACACACACACACACACACACACACACATATATAGTATATATACAGTACACATGCACATATATAGAATATATACAGTAAATACACATATATAGTATATATACAGTACACACACATAAAGTATATATATATAGTACACACACATACATATATACATATATATATATATATATATATATATATATATATATATATATATATATATATATATATATATATATATATATATATATGTATGTGTGTGTACCTTATATATATAAGGTACACACACACACACATATAGTACATATACAGTACACACACACACACACACACACACATAAAGTACATATACGGTACACACACACGCACATATAGTGTATATATATATATATATATATATATATATATATATATATATATATATATATATATATATATATATATATATATATACATATATAATTCTGAAATACATTTTCCATTTTAGATTCTCACAGATATAAGCCTAAAATCTTGATATTATTATATATGTGTTATATTATATGTGTCTTGTTGTAGTAAAGCTCTGTGTTGTTTGTTTCTTTATCAGCACACACACTATCCACGTCTGATTCCCATCATGACCAGCAACTGCACGTCTAAATCTGTGGCCGTCAGACGGTGAGGTCACACACACACACACACACACGTGAAACAACACATTCTCTCTGATCTGAGTCATTCTGATCTGAACCTGTTCTTTGTCTTACAGACGCTGTTATGAGTTTTTAGATCTTCTGCTTCAAGAATGGCAGACGAATTCTCTAGAGAGGTGAGAAATTAAAGAGACAGTTCACCCAAAAGTCTGTCATCATCATTTCCTCAATCTCATCTTGTTTCAAACACGTATGACTCTCTTTCTTTTGTGAAACACAAACTGAGATATTTTGAATAATGTAGTTGGTTGCTTTTCCTTGAAATTACAATTAATCATTCTCCAGCGTGTTGTTAACCACTGCAACCAGCCCGCTGAGTTTTACAAACCGGATCTCATTTAAGATATCTGACTCAAAAGAACGATTCATTCACAAATTGGATATTTTGCTACTTTTTTGTTATTGTACAACCAAGTGAGCTGAGTGAATCAAATTCTAGTGAATCAGTTCATTCAGTTTAATTATGCTGTTCATCCAAATGAATTAGTGATTCATTGGAGTCATAACTCTCTGTGTGTGTAGCACTTTATGTCACTCCATAGATGATGACTCATGTGAAGTGATACGTTTTTGTAGCCAAGTTAAACTACATACTATAATATCATAGAATTTTTAATGTATTGATGGTATTTGGTATATACGCATGTTTTTTAATCTGATTTTTAAATATTATCACTGAATCATTTGATTGAACTGCTTCATTAAACCACATCATCTGAATGAACTGGTTCTTTTGAGTGGATTTTTGTTAAATGAATCATTTGATCCAGTTCACAAACTTTTAACTTTATTAAATGACTTTTGGATTGACAAACTATAGTTTCAAAGTGACTTCACTCTTAACTTTGAGCAGATCTCTTGTTCGGCTCCATTTATGAAACCTGATGGCAATACAGTGACTATCTGGATCCTCAGGAGAGGATCTAATGTCCACGTCTCATCTTATAAAGGGTCACAAGCCATCATGAGCACATCAGAATCAAAGTGACGTCCTTGATAGTCCTGCATATGTTCGGCATGGCAATGTCTCATCGGCTTCGCCAGCACTTCTGGGTTAATGGATGGAGAATCGTGTTTCAGGAGGTCTGCAGGGACAGCCGATTCATTGATTTGAGCTCATGTTCTGCTGTGGTGGAGGTTTGGCTGAATGGACTCACTGTTTTTATCACACTAAAAGTCGTTTTTATCTTCCCGACTCTTCAGGAACATCGCTGTCCTGATGGAAACCATTAAGAAAGGAGTTCATGATGCCGACTCTGAGGCCAGATCGGTAGCTAGAAAGTGAGTGATTCTTCATTTACGCTTAGTTTGAACACAGTGTAGATGGATAACTGTGTACAAATTGATTCAGATAAAATATCTAATATCAGCCTAGTTGCACTGACACTAATAAAATAATGTAAATATTGTCTGATATATAGCAATATGGCCATTGATATGCTGTGCATGCATTTTAATAACTTACTTTTGTATGTTTTGATCACTTTATTCTAGATGTTACTGGGGATTTCACGCCCACTTCAGTAAGGAGGCGGAGCATCTGTTTCAGGCGCTGGAACTGACCTATCAGAAAGCGCTACAGTCTCACCTGAAGAGCTCGGACAGCATCATGTCACTGCCGCAGTCCGACCGCTCGTCCTCCAGCTCGCAAGAGAGTCTGAAGTGAGAAACGCTCTTTAACGTAGCGTGTTAATGAGTTTTCACACTTTGTGTTTTCACACTCGCTTATTTCGTCTTTCGTAGTCGGCCGCTTTCTGCTAAAACACCTGTCGGGAGCAACCTGAGCAGAAGTAAGAATATACCTTTTTTTCTTGCAAAGGAAATTATTTAGTATAATAGCAGTTTAGATGTATATTCGTGCTGATAGTTTCTTATTAAAGACTTTTAATATGCGGTAATAAAAAAGTTTAATCGATGTATTTTTGTTCTCTCAGCTAAAGTCGTGAGTTCTCGTGGGTCTTCTTCGTCCGGTTCACTCCAGCGATCGCGCAGTGATGTCGATGTGAACGCTGCAGCCAGTGCCAAATCACGAATGCCCGCTGTACCCACTGCTGCCCCCTTCAGCTCTGCCACGGCGCTGCCGCCCGGTTCCTACGCCTCACTGGGTAAAACAGCCAAAACACTTACATGTTTACAGAAATCAGACTCATTCACAGAGATGGAGAGCGGTGAACAGAGTAATACTGATGTAGAGGGACAAACAATCCGGCAATGAGGTGACATTTAAAGGTGCAGTAAGTGATTTCTGAGAATCATTGTTGAACACTTGATCAATCCCTCCCTTCATTGCTCCGCCCCCAAAATGCACGAACACGCAATTCAAGAGTCGATGTCTCTTTATCATAGCAGAAGCGAAGCAAAATAAAGCTTTGCAAAAAATAAAGCGAAGATCATGAGTGAACACGCCCCCTACTGCTGATTGGCTCACTCTCTCTCCTCCCTATCATGAGAGGACACGCCCCCTACTGCTGATTGGCTCACTCTCTCTCCTCCCTATCATGAGAGGACACGCCCCCTACTGCTGATTCTCTCACTCTCTCTCTCTTTCTCCTCCCTATCATGAGTGAACACGCCCCCTACTGCTGATTGGCTCACTCTCTCTCCTCCCTATCATGAGAGGACACGCCCTCTACTGCTGATTGGCTCACTCTCTCTCTTTCTCCTCCCTATCATGAGTGGACACGCCCCCTACTGCTGATTGGCTCACTCTCTCTCCTCCCCATCATGAGGACACGCCCCCTATTGTTGATTGGCTCACTCTCTCTCCTCCCCATCATGAGTGGACACGCCCCCTACTGCTGATTGGCTCACTCTCTCTCCTCCCCATCATGAGTGGACACGCCCCCTACTGCTGATTGGCTCTCTCTCTCTCCTCCCCATCATGAGTGGACACGCCCCCTACTGTTGATTGGCTCACTCTCTCTCCTCCCCATCATGAGAGGACACGCCCCCTACTGCTGATTGGCTCACTCTCTCTCCTCCCCATCATGAGTGGACACGCCTCCTACTGTTGATTGGCTCACTCTCTCTCTCTCCTCCCTATCATGAGTGGACGCACCCCCTACTGTTGATTGGCTCACTCTCTCTCCCTATCATGAGTGGGCACGCCCCCTACTGCTGATTGGCTCTCTCTCATCCCCTATCATAAGTGGACACGCCCCTGCTGCTGATTGGCTCACTCTCTCTCTCTCCTCCCTATCATGAGTGGACATGCCCCCTACTGTTGATTGGCTCACTCTCTCTCCCTATCATGAGTGGGCACGCCCCCTACTGCTGATTGGCTCTCTCTCATCCCCTATCATAAGTGGACACGCCCCTGCTGCTGATTGGCTCACACTCTCTCTCTCCTCCCTATCATGAGTGGACATGCCCCCTACTGCTGATTGGCTCTCTCTCATCCCCTATCATAAGTGGACACGCCCCTGCTGCTGATTGGCTCTCTCTCATCCCCTATCATAAGTGGACACACTCCCTACTGCTGATTGGCTCTCTCTCATCCCCTATCATAAGTGGACACGCCCCTGCTGCTGATTGGCTCACTCTCCCTCCTCCCTATCCTGAGTGGACACGCCCCCTACTGCTGATTGGCTCTCTCTCCTCCCCCATCATAAGTGGACACGCCCCCTACTGCTGATTGGCTCTCTCTCATCCCCTATCATAAGTGGACACGCCCCTGCTGCTGATTGGCTCACTCTCTCTCTCTCCTCCCTATCCTGAGTGGACACGCCCCCTACTGCTGATTGGCTCTCTCTCCTCCCCCATCATAAGTGGACACGCCCCCTGCTGCTGATTGGCTACAAGTTTGTTGTGGTGCTTCGTCCGATCCACTTTCAACAGCGTTTTTTCAGAAATTGCTTACTGCACCTTTAAGATTCTGTTTTTTGGGGTGTTTTTTAATGTCTTGAGTTAATGTTAATTATTGTTTAAATAAAATACAATTGTATATATAAATATATTTACATTTAAATTATAATTAAAGGACATTAACTATAAATGTCTATGTCAAATGATCAAATTAAACATTTTGATTCAGTTTACCTGCTGAACTATCATACTGTACTTCTGTAACGTCACCACACTCAATAAGTTTAATGCCTGATGTTGGACATTTGTTGGACACCAAAGGTCCAGTACATTTATTATCGTAATTTTATGCATGACAGCAGAATTTCCAGACACACTATATTAAACATACAATATTTTATTTTATTTGTGTGTTCAAGCACTGTTTAATTATGATTTTATAATTTAATTATTTCATATTTATTATTATAATTATTTATGTGATTTACAGGATTAGTTCAGACATTATAATCTATTCAAAGACTCCACACAAGTTCATATGAAGGTGTTTAAGTGAATAAGGCACTTCCTGCATGATCCCAAACCCATTTCCTTCCCGCTGTCTAACACGCGCTGATGCTGTTGTACCTCTGCTCTTATTTGCTCAAAGATGCCGCTGGTAATGTAGAGGGTAAGATGTGTGTGTGTGTGTGAGTGTGTGTGCGCAGGTTTGTGTCTCATTGTCTTTATGGCTCTGTGCTGTTTGTGTTGAAATCTTGTCTGTTTGACACGTACACAGATGACAGTTTCAGATGGTTGTAGTTTATTGGCTAGTGTGGATACTAGACATTGTAAACATTTGAAAAGTCAATATTCTCCAGTGTTTATGTGAATATACACAGCAAAATCCCCAGAGTTAAATCAGCTCTGCTCAGAGAACATATGTACATAGAGTTAAAATAACACTGAAGCAGAGTTAAAGTTAATGAGATAATATGTGGTTTGTGGAGTTGTTTATTCATATCTTAAGAGATTTAATGTCTTTTATCTTCAGTTAAGTTCATCTTAGGCTGTGGCTGGAAGTCATTTGTAGTTATTGTGTTTCTCTTCAGTGATTCTGCTTGTTAACAGCAGGCGTTCATCACTAATGCTCAATCACAACTTAATTATCTCATTCACTTTAACTCTGCTTCAGTGTTAACACTATATAGAGAGGGAGGGTTGATTTTGATTTACCTCTGAGGATTTTGCTATGTACCTGTTTGGTTTAGCAGTTCGGACATGTTCGTCAGTCACAGTGTCTGTGTTCAGTTTGGGCTTGTTGAGTACAGGGAGTCATGTGATTCGATTTTGTAATGGTGTTTTGTGCATGTATGCATCAGTTTGCACCGTTAAATAATAATGTTGTTTGTTTATTGTCAATAAATTAAATTAATGTAAATTATATTCATTAAAATATTAATTTAATTATATATATAATTAAATAAACTAATATTTTAATAAATAATATATATATTTAAATATATATATATATTATTAAACTATATTATTAAATTGAATAATATATCCATCATTCTACTGTTCTGTATTTTTTCTCTGTACTCCTGCAGGTCGTGTGCGAACAAGGCGGCAGAGTTCAGAGACGGCTGCTGGGGGCGGAGCTTCTGTGACTGACAGCAGGGGGAGGAGCCGAGCCAAAGTTGTGTCCCAATCACAACGTGAGTTTGCAGTTACATCATCCTGTCCTGCTCTGGCCAACAAAGTAGATCAGGATTTATGATTATCAATAAATTAACTTCACAAAGAAATTATAGAAACATCATAGAGACGTTAAAGGGATAGTTCACTCAAAAAAAACCTTCATGTGACTTTCTCGAGTCTGATTCATCGTTTGTGTTTGGGTGAGTAAATGATGACAGTATTTTAATTTTTGGATGATCTTTCCCTTTAAATAAATTATAAACCATGATCAATAGATATACAGTATGCATTAATATCACTGGCTGCAGTGTAATTTAGTACATTATACTCCAGTATAATGTGGCTCTCTTGTGTTTTTTGTTTACGTCCCTCTTAATGAAGAGATATGAACTGCATTTCTCTTTGTGTCACGTCATAAACATCAGCACGCTTTTAGCGTTGCTCACGGCAACAATCAGTGGTAGATCATGCTGATGTTGAGCGTGTCCTGTGCATGGAATCATGGGTAATGTAGTTTCATTGACTCTCTTCACTGTCCCGCATCAAGGATCCAGATCTGCTAATCCAGTGGGGGGTAAAACTCACGGTACGGAGTAAAACACGGATTGCATGTGTCCCGTCATGAAAGCATGATCCGCTGCGACAGCCGCTCGCTGTTGTTCACTGATTCAGTCTGTGTTCAGACACCGTTTAGTGGTTATTTTGCTGTCATACTGTGTCACAGTTTCTGTCAAAGTCCCTTTAAGGCGAGTCGGTTCACTCGGTGCACATCTTTGTTAGTTATTTCAAGGCAGCGTTGTTATCGTTAACAAAAACTATTAAACAAATACATTTTTTAAATTTAAATAAAGTTAAAATAAAATAAAATATAAATATTACATGAAAGACTTAAAACTAATAGAAAATTTTAAAATGTTGCCTTTGCAACTAACTGAAATAAAAATAAATTACAACTATTTAGGAAAAAAAAAAAAAATTAAAATAAATTACATTAAAGGTGCCTTAGAATGTGTTTTCACAAGATGTAATATAAGTCTAAGGTGTCTCCTGAATGTGTCTGTGAAGTTTCAGCTCAAAATACCCCATAGATTTTTTTTAATTAATTTTTTTAACTGCCTATTTTGAGGCATCATTAAATATGCGCCGAATTAGTGCGCGGCCCCTTTAAATCTTGCGCTCCCCGCCCCCGAGCTCTCGACTATAATACAGTGCATAAACAAAGTTCACACAGCTAATATAACATTTCCATGTACTGAACTCTTGTTATTTAACTATGCCAAGGTAAATTCAATTTTCCATTCTATGGCACCTTTAAAAAAGCAAAAACTAATAAAAATGACAAAAGCACCTAAAAATACTAAAAATGAAAACTGAAAAATGAAAGCTAATTCAAAATATGAATAAAAACTATAATATAGTACAAAATAGAATATAAATAATACTAAAATAAGAGACTCAGAGTGAGGGTTGAAAATAATCATTTTTGATAATATATGACTTTTTTTGTGCAAAAAAAAAAAACGTTATTAACATTATAAGTGAACCTACATATTAACAGTGTTGGGCACGTTACTATAAAAAAGTAATTAGTTATAGTTACTAGTTACTTCTCACAAATAGTAACTGAGTTACATCATTATAAAAGTAACTAATTACCAGGGAAAGTAACTATTGCATTACTTTAAAAAAAAAAAAATTCAAATATGTCAAATAACTTAAATATATAAAAATAAATTATGCTTGATCCGACTCGTGACCCATGATCCGCTCTTGATCACGACATGATATTTCTACTGTACTATGTGTTGGTAGCCATTAAAGAAAACATAGTTTCATATTTATGTTTAAATATATGTTATGTTTTAATTTTCAAAGTGAACAGCATGAGTAAGATTGAAAACATCATAAGATGCGCAATATATCGGGAGTCATGGAGTCGGTCAGACATGTACGGAAGAGGATTAGGGCCAAGCGATAATAAAAAATAAATAAAACCATCTCGAGATTAAAGTTGTTAAATTTCGAGAAAAAAAGTCTAAATAAAATGTTGAGAATAAACTCATTAAAATACGAGAAAAAAGTCGTTAAATTATGAGAAAAATGTTGTTAAATGTTGAGAATAAACTCATTAAAATACGAGAAAAAACTCGTTAAATTTCGAGAAAAAAGTCGAGATAAAATGTTGAGAATAAAGTCATTAAATTAACGAATTTATTCTCGTAATTTAACGACTTTTTTCTCGTAATTTAATGAGTTTATTCTCGTAATTTAATGAGTTTATTCTTGTAATTTAATGACTTTATTCTCGTAATTTAATGAGTTTATTCTCAACATTTTATCTCAACTTTTTTCTTGAAATTTAACGAGTTTGTTCTCGTAATTTAATGACTTTATTCTCGTAATTTAATGACTTTATTCTCGTAATTTAATGACTTTATTCTCAACATTTTATCTCGACTTTTTTCTCGAAATTTAACGAGTTTGTTCTCGTAATTTAATGAGTTTATTCTCGTAATTTAATGAGTTTATTCTCGTAATTTACTGACTTTATTCTCGTAATTTAATGACTTTATTCTCAACATTTTATCTCAACTTTTTTCTCGAAATTTAATGACTTTATTCTCGTAATTTAATGACTTTATTCTCAACATTTTATCTCGACTTTTTTCTCGAAATTTAACGAGTTTGTTCTCGTAATTTAATGAGTTTATTCTCGTAATTTAATGACTTTATTCTCGTAATTTAATGACTTTATTCTCGTAATTTAATGACTTTATTCTCAACATTTTATCTCGACTTTTTTCTCGTAATTTAACGAGTTTTTTCTCGTAATTTAACTAGTTTATTCTCAACATTTTATTTCGACTTTTTTCTCGAAATTTAACGAGTTTTTTCTCGTAATTTAACAACTTTAATCTCGAGATGGTTTTATTTTTTATTATTGCTTGGCCCTAATCCTCTTCCGTAGACATGATTTTGACCACTTCATTAAGTTTTGTTTTGTAGAAAGACTTTCTTTAAAGTGAATTTCATTTTGTAAAAATTGTATCTTAATTGCCTGGATTTAATCAATAAGAAACAAATATAGCAGACAATATAATCATGACATGGAGGCGCCGACGCGATCACTTGCGCGTGAACTGAAGTGTGTCTTACAGGCTAAATGAACCGAAACTCAGCGTTTATTTATAACGCCGTTATTCCCATCACTGCATATTAATATTAAAATAAAGAAATCCATGTCATGACCTTTTTTATGTATGCCGAGTGAACCGTCTCTGCCGTATACAGCCTGTGTTTCTGTGTCCCACGCATGTGTCGCCCTGTCAGCTTTTATTTGTATATTCACAGTAACATTAATAATTAAATCAAGTCGCCAAACATCGTTTAAGGTAAATGTGTCTGTGTTATAGCGGGCAGCCGCTCCAGTTCACCTGGGAAGCTCTTGGGTCATTCTTATGGGAGAATCCCTCGAGCCACTGGAACACCGTCGGACAAGCGCAGTAAGATCCCGCGGAGTCAAGGCTGCAGTCGGGAGACGAGCCCCAGCCGCGGCCGAGAGGGTAAAAGCACATTACATTACAACTGCTTTAAATGTTTCTGAATTCTTCTTTACATTCAAACTTTTCATGTTTCAGTTTGTGAAAATGTTGCATTATAAAGGGAGAAAATGAAAGTTTTAGAGCTGCTTTTACACCGTCAGCAAATTCCATTTTAATCCGGCACAGATCGGATCTTGTTGCATGCGTGTACATATCAGAAACACAAATGAGATGATTTTTGGGTCAATTTTTTAGTATTGCATGTCAAATATCGAACACCTCGTCCTCCTCATCACACAACTTGTTTTAGTTTTATTCATTTATGGGCAGCCAAACTCTTCTGAAGTGGGCTGAAACTGCACATTATCCATGTGATCCACTGGAATCCGTGTACTTGTGTGACCCAGATCAATGTGAGCCGCTCCGCATGTCACTGTCAGACGGGATATTAATGTGATCGCAGTCAATACGAGACTTGACGCACAGCTGCAGTTCTTCTTCTGTTTGTTTGTTCATGTTGTTGTTGTTGTCGAGCACATGACAGTGATATACATTTGTGTTTTTATATTTTCTGGCCTGCAAAGACTGATGTGGAAAAATTAAATTGTTTGTGATTTGAGCTATAAAAAACTTTATTGTTCTTGTTTTGTTTTTTGGATTTTGTTCTTTTCTCTGTTGTTCATTGTGTTTGGATGAGTTGAATTTTTTCCCAATTTTGTTTGTTAATTTCAAAATTAACATTTTACAGATTACAGGTTTATGACTATTATCACTATAATGTTATATTAATATTATTATTTGTGTGTTTTTATATATTTTGTGTCATATTTTCTTGAAAAGTGGAAGTTACATTTTAAATGACAATATTTTAATATTTTATTATTTATATATTTGTTATGTATTTTATATCATATTTACGATTTTCATGATTTTCTTGAAAGGGAATTTTAATTTAAATAATAATATGATATTTTATTATTTGTTTATTTTGTATAATATTTTTGTGTCATTTTTATGATTTTACAATTATGAAGTTACATTTTAATATAAACAATAATATTAATAATTTAATATTTGTTTATTTTTTATGTAATTTATATCATATTTTTATGATTTTCTTGAAAGAGAAAGTTACATTCAAATGACAATATTTTAATACTTTATTATTTGTATATTTGTTATATATTTTATGTAATATTTTTAGATTTTCTTGAAAGGAAAAGCTGACAATAATAATAATTGAATATTTGTTTATTTTTTATGCATATGTCATATTTTAATAATTTTATTGAAAGGGGAAGTTACATTTAAATAATAATACTATTTTATTATTATTTTTATGTATTTTATGTCATATTTTTATGATTTTCTTGAAAGGAAAAGTTGAATTTCAATTTAAATAATAATAATAATATTTTATTTTGATTTCATTTTTATTATTTTCTTGAAAGGGGAAGTTTAATTATAATATAAATAATAATAATAATAATAATAATAATAATAATTTAATATTTATACATTTTTATAATATTTTTGTCATATTTTTATGATTTTCTTGAAAGGGGAAGTTAAGTTTAAATGACAGTATTTTAATATTTTATTATTTGTATATTTGTTACTTTTTATGTCTTTTTTAATGATTTTCTTGAAAAGGAAAGTTGAATTTTAATATTATAATATGATTATTATTATTTACATTAAAATTCAACTTTCCCTTTCAAGAAAATCATTAAAATATTATTAAAAAAAATCTACAAATAATGAAATTTTACAATATGATTGTTTATATTTTTATGATTATTTGTATATTTTTATAATATTTTGTCCTATTTTTATGATTTTCTTGAAAGAGGAAGTCGAGTTTAAATTAAAATATTTTATTTTATTATTTGCATATTTTTATAATATTTTATGTCATATTTTTTATGATTTTCTTGAAAGGGGAAATTGAATTTTAATATATTTTATGCTGCATTTCACCGTTTGATCTGCTGTATCCTCCTCACGGTCTCGTTCTTAACTGCATGTCTTTCCTCTGTCCTGTGCTGCTGACTCCTGCTGCTCGTGTGTGTGTGTGTGTGTGTGTGTGTGTTAGTGCGGGGCAGTCGTATCCCGAGGCCCAGCATGAGTCAGGGCTGTAGTCGGGACACCAGTCGGGAGAGCAGTCGAGACACCAGCCCGGCTCGAGGGTTCAGTCCGCTGGGTAAGAGCCCGACATCAGACTCCTGCTGGTGTGTTTAGTGACTCTGCTTGAGTGATGTTTCTCTGTCAGCTTTCATTTCCCCTCAAACTAGGACTAAAAATACATATTAATATTTTTCAGCCAAGCTTGTTAGTGAACTCAAAGAATACAGTGCTTTATTTCAGATGATGTGGTCACCTTTCATTTAAATGAAAGCTTTGTTTCTGAAATGTCCTGATCCTTCCCAGCATCCCACAGACACTCTCGTTCCACCAGCGCGCTGACGGCGGGTGACGTCCTGCTGACAGGTGACTTGCATGTGGACTTGCATGTGGTCCGGGTCACGGCACCAGAATCTAGATCATGAATGTGTTTGACAGGGCTCCTGCTGAAGTGTGTCTGTCAGTCACATCCAGGTTTAGAGCGAATGATTCAGTACATTTAGACCCATGTGTGCATGAGCTCGTCCACAGGGTGGCGCCAGAGACCACAATCATCACGGCTCTACATTCACTGATACTCTCAATCAAACCAGCTCAGCTCTCCTGGATGTGAACTGGCCAGTTATTTTGCCTCATTGGAACTGTTTGTTTTATTTTATTTTGAAATAATTGCCAGGCCAATTTGGAGATTGTGAGATTATTGACATTGGGCTGTATTTGTTTGTTTGTGTATAAATGTTTATGTCTATTTTGCCTTTATGTAATTGTGATATACAGTCTAAAAGTCTGAGAGCACTAGTAAAAATGTTTCTGATTTAATCAAATGTTTTCATTACAAATGAACATGAACTTTAGAATCACTTATAAAGTGTTACTGAAATCGCTTTATGAGTGTTATTAGTTAACATGAACTATCAATGAAAATACTTCTAAAGCATATATTAACCTTAGTTCAGTTTAACTTTAGCATTTATTAATACATGATTGAAATCAAAAGTTGTATCTGTTAATATTATTTAATGGACCTGAGCTGATATGAACGATCAAATAACAGTAATATTATTATTAACTAACATAAACAAAGAGTAATAAATACTGTGCTGTATTGCTCAATGTTAGTTAGTTAAATAATGGGACCTTATTGTAAAGTTTTACAGAGATTTCTTACTCATTTCACTATTTATTCATTTACTGATTTATTTATTTATTTATTTCAAAATATTAAAACTTTGTTTGTTTCCAGGTTTAAATCAGATCGTGCTTTCAGACTGTTGGATTTCACAATACAAATCGCTGGGTTAAAACGATCCAGTCACAGGATTAAAACCACCCAATCGCTGGGTTAAAAATGACCCAATCGCAGAGTTAAAAATGACCCAATCACTGGGTTAAAAATGACCCAATCGCTGGGTTAAAACCACCCAATCGCTGGGTTAAAACGACCTAATCGCTGGGTTAAAACGACCCCTTCGCTGGGTTAAAAATGACCCCTTTGCTGGGTTAAAACGACCCAATCGCAGGGTTAAAATGACCCAATCACTGGGTTAAAAATGACCAAATTGCTGGGTTAAAACCACCCGATCGCTGGGTTAAAAATGATGCAATCGCTGGGTTAAAAACCACCCAATCACAGAGTTAAAAATGACCCAATCGCTGGGTTAAAACCACCCAATTGCTGGGTTAAAACCACCCAATTGCTGGGTTAAAAACGACCCAATCACAGAGTTAAAAATGACCCAATTGCTGGGTTAAAACCACCCAATTGCTGGGTTAAAAACGACCCAATCACAGAGTTAAAAATGACCCAATCGCTGGGTTAAAACCACCCAATCGCTGGGTTAAAAACCACCCAATCACAGAGTTAAAAATGACCCAATCGCTGGGTTAAAACCACCCAATTGCTGGGTTAAAACCACCCAATTGCTGGGTTAAAAACGACCCAATCACAGAGTTAAAAATGACCCAATTGCTGGGTTAAAACCACCCAATCGCTGGGTTAAAAACGACCCAATCACAGAGTTAAAATGACTCAATCGCTGGGTTAAAACCACCCATTCGGTTGTTCCATTTTCAACACAGCTTGGGATGTTTTTAACTCAGCATTTTTAGAGTGTATATTTACATGTTTAAGTTTGAAAGTTTTATCTTTTTAAATTTCTTTTTTAATTTTCTTTGTTCATGATCGTTTGAGTTTTCTGTAATTATATTTTTGTTGAATGCAGTTTATATTGTTTGTTTTTGGTATTAGTGATTTATGTGATAGTTTGCGTTTGCAGTTGTGTGCAGTGATGCTGGTGAAAAAGAAGCATGAGTCTCTTATTTTGTTCTGATTAAAAACATTTCATACGGATGCTGCATGTTCTTTTTTCTTTATTTCTTATATGTTTGGTGCTTTTTGCAACAAACTCCTCTGAGAGCATGCGGCGTCACTGACCTCTCTCTCTCTCTCTCTCTCAGATCGTTTCGGTCTCATCCATCAGGCCCGTATCTCAGCGTCGGTGAACGCCATGCGGATCTTGAACACGGGCACAGAGGTGGAGGCGGCCGTGGCAGATGCTCTGGTGAGATTCACGTCTCTTCATCAGCGTCTGATCAGCTTCTGTCATCATATTCCTGATGTTTTTGTCTTTACTTTCCCTCTGCGTTTGTCTGGAACCTCTTCAGCTTTTAGGAGACTCCAGGAATAAGGTATTGATTTATGGACACCAATAACTAACAATGGTCAATACATTTGTTACAGTATCTTAATCTTTGTTAATGTTACAACTGTTCATTGTTAGTACATATTAGTTCAGATCCATTAAATAATAATAATATTTGCATGTCTCTTTTCTGTTAAATCACTGTTCGTTCCTTTAGATTTTAGCTGCATGAACGTGTGCAGTTTGTCTAACTCTTGTCTCTGTCCTGCAGCAGAGGCCCATGCGGCGGCGATACGAATCTCCAGGCATGTACTCCGACGACGATGCGAACAGCGACGCGTCCAGCGCGTGCTCCGAACGCTCCTTCAGCTCGCGGAACGGCGGCATGCCGCATTACCTGCGTCAGACGGAGGACGTGGCGGAGATCCTGAACCACTGCGCCAGCTCCAACTGGTCCGAGAGGAAAGAGGGGCTGCTGGGACTCCAGAACCTCCTGAAGAGCCAGAGAGTCCTCAGGTACGGTTTCGTTAACTATAATAACCCTGTACCGTTATCAGTGATTCAGTTATGATATGAAAGTGAGTTTAAGTCTAAACTGTGATGTTTCAGTCGTGTGGAGCTGAAGAGACTGTGTGAGATCTTCACCAGGATGTTTGCAGATCCTCACAGCAAGGTGACATTTCATCTGTCCATATTCATCAATTTTGAGATGTTTATGTTTGTTATGATTTCTAACGCTGATGAATTTTGTTCTGTTTTATGTTCTGCTGCTGGTTTGGGTTCGATGCATCAGAGAGTAAGTGTTCAAACCTTAAAATCTTGTCAATCAAACACCTTTTGAAATCTTCAGGGCCGTTCACACACGTTATTTTAATATCATTGAGATACTGTTTATTATTTTTGTATTTTCTGTTTTTATTTAAATTTTAGTTAAAGAGTGTTTTTGGTCATTTTCATTAGATTTTTTTTTTAACTCTTTCCCTGCCAGCATTTTACAAAAAATTCATGGCCCTCAGAATATTTAGTTTAATAATTATATGTACATACAATATGTCAAAAGAAAGAACAGAGACTCTGCTTAAAAAAACAAATAAAAAAATCAATTTTGAACAAAAAGCTGAGAAAATAGTGTTTTTTTTCTCCAAAGACTAAAACATGCAATAGCGTGTAATAGCGCCCCCTACCAGAAAATTCCGTCCATGGCGGGAAAAGAGTTAATGTCTATGTAGTTTTTTGCAATTTTTGTTTCAACTTTAGTACATCAAGTTAAACTAAATGATAATAATAAATTGTGATTTGGCAATTTGCTGAAATTAAATTGTATTTGATTTCAGTCAGTGATATTTTAATATAAAATTGAGATGCTATTATAGATTTTTAATTAGTTTGCATTTTTATTTGATGTTTTCATGATGATTTTAGTTAAAGTTTTAGTAATTTTGTTGTGTTTTTGTCATTTTAATTGCTTTTGTACGGAAGAGGATTAGGGCCAAGCAATAATAAAAAAATAAAACCATCTCGAGAGTAAAGTTGTTAAATTACGAGAAAAAAACTCGTTAAATTTCAAGAAAAAAGTTGAAATAAAATGTTGAGAATAAAGTCATTAAATTACGAGAAAAAAGTCATTAAATTACGAGAACAAATTCGTTAAATAATGAGAAAAATGTTGTTAAATTTCGAGAAAAAGGTTGAGATAAAATGTTGAGAATAAAGTCATTAAATTACGAGAAAAAAGTCATTAAATTACGAGAAAAAAGTCATTAAATTATGAGAAAAAAAGTCGTTAAATTTAAAAAAAAAGTCGAGATAAAATGTTGAGAATAAAGTCATTAAATTACGAGAAAAAAGTCGTTAAATTACGAGAAAAAAGTCGTTAAATTATGAGAACAAATTCGTTAAATTATGAGAAAAAAAGTCGTTAAATTTCAAGATAAAAGTCGAGATAAAATGTTGAGAATAAAGTCGTTAAATTACGAGAAAAAAGTCGTTAAATTACGAGAAAAAAGTCGTTAAATTATGAGAACAAATTCGTTAAATTATGAGAAAAAAAGTCGTTAAATTTCAAGAAAAAAGTCGAGATAAAATGTTGAGAATAAAGTCATTAAATTACGAGAAAAAAGTCGTTAAATTACGAGAAAAAAGTCGTTAAATTATAGGTCAATTAAATAGGTCAAGTTAAACTAAATGAAAATGAGAAATGTTTCCTTGGCAACTAACTGAAATAAAATAAGTTTAAGATATTTAATATTTTAGTTTATTTCAGTAAACGTTTATTACATTTCATGTAACAAAAAATGTTTTATGTTTTCAGTTTTAGTTAACTATAATACATTTCAATTCAGTTAAAATTTATTTTATTTCCAGTAGCGAAATTTATTTTGTGGTTTTAGCTTAAGTTTTAATTTTAGTTTAACTCTTTCACCGACAGAATTTTCCGGCAATCCATGTTTTCGCTGTTAGGGGGCGCTATTACACATCATCTGAAAGAGTACAGAATCTCCAGATCAAAACACAGGCGAAGAAGAAGCAGAAACAAGCAATAGAAGCATTGCTGTAAATTATCGCGATTGTCAAACATTAAAAAGCATATAAATCAAACTGTTCTAATGTTACTAAATGAAATGTTTAGGAAACGCTAATAATCCTAGTTCACTCTGAATGTGTTGATGAAGATGCAAGACATGTGATCTGCGATATAATAGTGGAAATGCTAAAAACACATTTTATAAATGTTGACCAGCATGTGTGTGTTCATCAGGTGTTCAGCATGTTCCTCGAGACGTTGGTGGACTTCATCACGTTACACCGAGAGGAGCTTCAGGATTGGCTGTTTATTTTGCTCACGCAGCTGCTGAAGAAAATGGGGGCCGATCTTCTGGGGTCCGTCCAGGCCAAAGTTCAGCGGGCTCTAGACGTCACCAGGTCTGAAGCGCCTTCAGTTTATACTAGAAATGCTATTTCTAGAGGTTTTTGTTTTGTACCCGGTTTGTTTATTTCTCGTCGTTCCGTCCGTTTCTTCTCAGGGATTCGTTTCCGTACGATCAGCAGTTCAACATCCTGATGCGGTTTATTGTTGATCAGACGCAGACTCCAAACCTCAAGGTTGGTCAGGTCTTTATTTTCTCATTTCTGCCCAGCGGTTTCATGTTGACCAGCAGTTGACCTTCTAATATCCCATCAAACCACCCTGTAAAATTTGGTTTGAAACATTTTTAATAATAAATTATATTTGAATAATATTAAAATAAAAGATGCAATTTTTATTTAAATAATATTATTGAAAATTATTAATAATTTATTATAATTCAGCTATTTTCCAAAATATTATTATACTATTTTTTTATATTTTTGTTGTAATTTTAGTTGACATTTTTTGTCTGTTTTGAGCAGGTGAAGGTGGCCATCCTGAAGTACATCGAGTCTTTGGCCAGACAAATGGACCCGTCAGACTTCGTGAACTCCAGCGAGACCCGGCTGGCCGTCTCTCGGATCATCACGTGGACCACAGAACCGAAGAGCTCGGACGTCAGGAAGGTCAGTGTGTTTCTGAAGCCTCGCGGATGGGGTTCGGATGAGACGTTGAAGTTTGGTTTGTCAGTGAGTTGTGATGTGTCTCAGACGCTTCATAGCTGGGCGAACGAGGAGGCGTCAGGCAGGAGCTCGACCGTGGCCTCCCTGCCGGGGGAAAGTAACCTGGAGGAGAGATGTAAGCAGGTAGTGACCCCCGAAGCTTGACCTTTAACCTCCTGACTGCCTCTCAGGTCTCGCCGTCTCTTGGGCTTGTCTAACACTGCTGCTCAGGGTTTCAGCAGATGGTTTCGCTCTGATGTTTGGTGATGTTCAAGCATGTCAGACTGACACTGCCTTTCCTCATTTCTGCGCCACTAACACCTTTATCTGAATGACCTTTGACCTTAGGCAGTGCATATGCCGTATTTAATTTGGCATGAATGAATATGGGGCTATTAATTGAAATGAAGCTGAGATAAAATATAAATATTAGATGAAAAACTGAAACTAAATGAAAATTAGAAATTCTATATGGATGAAATGAAAGTTTAAGTTGAAGCATATAAATAAAAATAAACCTAAAACAAAAACTAATGAAAATTACATGACATAAAATTACTGAAAATTAGACTGGAAATAAATAAAAAATGAAGTAAACCTAAATAGTATTATTTTAAAAAAAAATACAATAACAACAAGCAAAACTAATAAAAAATGACATAAAATGACTAAAAATTAAAATGAAATAAATAAACATTATCTAAACCTAAATACTATTATTTAAAAGAACAAACTAAAACTAATAAAAATAACATTACAAAATGACTAAAAAATAAATAAATAAATAAACCTAAATAAAAATAAACCTAAATTATTAAAAAAAAAAAAAAAAAAAAAATGATAAAAATGACATGACATAAAGTTACCAAAAATTAGACTGGAAATAAATAAAAATAAAATAAACCTGAATAGTATTATTTTTAAAAATACAATAAAAACAAGCAAAACCTTATACTAATAAAAAAATGACATTATAAAATGAACAAACTGAAATAAATAAAAAATATTTAAACCTAAACGGTATTATTTAAAAAAATAAAAGTAATAACAAAATTACTAAAAATTAAATTTTAAATAAATGAAAATAAATCTTAATAGTATTATTTAAAAAACTAAATCAAATAAAAATCACATTAAAATTACTAAAAAATTAAACCATAAATAATTAAAAAAAAATCTAAATGGTATTATTAAAAACAAAAAAAATAATAAACATGACGTGACATAAAATTACTAAAACTTAAACTGTGAATAAATAAAAATAAAGTAAACCTAAATAGTATTTATTATTTAAAAACAAAAAGCATAACAATTACAAAAAGCAAAAAAAATTACATAACAAAATTACTAAAAATTAAATTAAAATGTGAAAATATGAAAATATATGAAAATAAAAGCTAATTCAAAATATTAATAACTATATTAGTATATAAATAATACTACAATAACCTTGTTTTCAGTTTTGATGTTGGTTGTTTAACTGACGAAACATTGAAATACTTTCTTTTCAAAGATTTCCAGAAAAACTAATGAAATCTATGACCTGGCAATCTGAATTCTATCGCTTCTATCCCTCTTCTGCCCCTCTAATGTCCGTCGGGATGCACATCAAACTCAGATTTTACAGCAAGACACTGAAATGTTTTTATCAGCGCTGCAGTTTCCTGTAGAGATGCTCGAAATACAGTATGAAGTGACAAAATCTCATATTTGATGTTTAATATGCAGCTTTGTGGAGCAGGATTTTGGACCAATGAGATTCGATTGTGGGCGGAGCTACTCAGTGTAATGCAACAATACAAACATGGCTGACAAAACTCGCTTGACACTTCTTTTGCATTGTGCCTGGTTATGAATAGAGTTTATACAAACTTGATTTAATGATGTGGGCATTTTTCTGACCCCATTGTTTGTCTTTTGAAATGAAGTCATCTCACTTCATCTCGGCTGGTTGTGTTGACAGCGTTTGTGTGTTTTTCAGGCGGCTCAGATGGTTTTGATCGCTCTGTTTGAGCTCAACACCCCAGAGTTCACCATGCTGTTAGGCGCTCTGCCCAAAACCTTCCAGGACGGAGCCACTAAACTCCTGCACCACCATCTGAAGAACAACAGTAACGCCGCCGCAGTGGTACAGACGCTGATCTTACTCTCCGTCACTGTATGTCACGAGGAAGTGGGCCGCTCGCTGACCTGTCTGTCTCGTTTGTTCAGTCTCAGGCGTCTCCCAGCAGCCCCGCGGGACGCGCCCCTCCCAGACACCCTGTGACCCGCACCAGCCCGCTGTCACCCACCAACTGCTCACACGGAGGACTTTCTCCCAGGTGCGTCAGCAAAAACTCAATAATACACAAAATACATGTGTGAAGTGTGACATCATCAGCGCTACATGAGATCTGAGCCTGAAGAAAAACACTGCAGAATTACTGTACTGCAGTCTAGTATATACTATTTTTTTATTTTAGCAAATAAATAAGGTCAATTTTTATTAAATAAATCACCTAAAAAATTTAGTAATATTCAGTGATATTATCGATTTAACTGCACTGACACTCATCCGAAAACAAAATAATGACATTAACTTTGACACTGTAATTGAACTGAACTGAATTGAATCAACATTGATCTGAATTGAGCTGAATAATGGCGCATTTGTCTTGTCACACTCTTGCATTAGATGAAAAACTGAAACTGAATGAAAATTAGAAATGTTATCTTGGCAACTAAATTAAAGTTTAAGTTAAAGCATGAACATTACTAACTGGAAATGAATAAGAATACATTTAAATAGTATTATTTAAAAAAACAAAAACTGATAAAAATAAAGTTGACATAAAATTACTTAAAATTAGACTGGAAATAAATAAAAATAAAGTAAACCTAAATAGTATTATTTAAAAAAAAATACAATAACAACAAGCAAAAACTAAGAAAATGACATTAATAAAAATGACTAAAATTGAACTTAAATAAATAAAAAATTATTTAAACCTAAATAGTATTTAAAAAAAACTAAAACTAATAAAAATAACATAACAAAATGACTACAAATTTAACTTAAATAACTTAAATAAATAAAAATAAACCAAAATTGTATTATCTAAAAAAAAAAAGAAAAAAAAGTTGAATAAAAATGACATCAAAATTACTAAACATTAAACTGGAAATAACTTAAAATAAAGTAAACTTAGTATTTATTATTTAAAAAAACAAAAACTAATAAAAATAAAATTGACTTAAAATTAGACTGGAAATAAATAAAAATAAAGTAAACCTAAATAGCATTATTTAAAAAAAAAATACAATAACAACAAGCAAAAACTAATAAAATGACATTAATAAAAATGACTAAAATTAAACTTAAATAAATAAAAATGATTTAAACCTAAATAGTATTAAAAAAAAACTAAAACTAATAAAAATAACATAACAAAATGACTAAAAATTTAACTTGAATAACTTAAATAAATAAAAATAAACCAAAATTGTATTATCTAAAAAAAAAAATAATAATAATAAGTTGAATAAAAATGACATCAAAATTACTAAAAATTAAACTGGAAATAAATTTAAATAAAGTAAACTTAGTATTTATTATTTAAAAAAACAAAAACTAATAAAAATAAAATTGACATAAAATTACTTAAAATTAGACTGGAAATAAATAAAAATAAAGTAAACCTAAATAGTATTATTTAAAATAAAATACAATAACAACAAGCAAAAACTAATAAAATGACATTAATAAAAATGACTAAAATTAAACTTAAATAAATAAAAATGATTTAAACCTAAATAGTATTTAAAAAAAACTAAAACTAATAAAAATAACATAACAAAATGACTAAAAATTGAACTTAAATAACTTAAATAAATAAAAATAAACCAAAATTGTATTATTTAAAAAAAATAATAATAATAAGTTGAATAAAAATGACATCAAAATTACTAAAAATTAAACTGGAAATAAATTAAAATAAAGTAAACTTAGTATTTATTATTTAAAAAAACAAAAAGCTCATAAAAATTACATAGCAAAATTAATACAAATTATACTAAAATAAAAAAAACTGAAAATAAAAGTTAATTCAAAATATTAATAAAAACTATAATAGTTTATAAATATATTTAACTGACGAAACATTGAAAATACTTTCTTTCCAAAGATTTCCAGTGGACAACAACAACAAAAAACTAGAAAAAAAATAAAATGCAATCTATGACCTAACAGTTTGAATTATATCCCTCACAGCCTTCATGAATTCACTTCAGATTAAAAATGACGTCTACCCCTCATTTTTCAGCTCAATTCAGTTTCGGTTTGAGTGAATGATTCAATGACTCACTCATAAAGACTCCTTTGGAGGACGGTAACTATAGCAACAAAGATGTATTTCTAAAAATCATTCTAAATACAAATAACAATAACGGCACAGAGGAACAATATCATTGGAATCCCTTCCGGCTGATGAACGATAAAAACATTGACAGCCAATCAGAATCCATCCTGCTTTAAAGGCTCAAACATTTAAAGCGAAAGATGACGAAACTGCAGCGCACTTTTGGGCATTGATGTGAACACTAATATAGTCATCGTTCTTGGTGTGAACGGGCCTGATATTGCTGATATTCCTCATATAGAATATGAAAACGGACATAATTTTGCGTCGTGTTTGCTCAGAACACGGTAGTTTGAGAACTAGCGTCTTTCACGCTGTCTTTCCTCTTTGTCTCTACTCTCTTCATCCTCCTCTTCCTCTCGGCCCAGCCGTTTGTGGGGCTGGAGCTCAAAGGCTTCTTCTCCTCTCATTCCCCCCCACCCCGGCCCCGCCACACCCCCTCTCCGGGCTCATCGGCGGGCGTATTCGCCCAGGTAACGCACCTCGGCCCGGGCGTCAGGACGCCTCCACATACGAGCAGGAATCTCCTACATAATTACCCATGCTTTCTTTGTTAGTCTAATAAATCAAACTCAATGCATGACATTTACAGGATTGTTTCGGGAATAATCGAACTCAAAACGTTCCTTTTAAGGCGAGAACATTTCAGAAACTGAAACATTTGTCTTAATGCACTGTGATTAATCAACTGGAGAAAGTCGATTAGTTAAAGGATTAGTTCACTTTCCAATTAAAATTTCCTGATAATTTACTCACCTCCATGTCATCCAAGATGTTCATGTCTTTCTTTCTTCAGTTGAAAAGAAATGAAGGTTTTTGATGAAAACATTCCAGGATTTTTCTCCTTATAGTGGACTTCACTGGCCTCCAAACGGTCGAAGGTCAAAATTACAGTTTCTGTGCACTAAATTGTCATATTCAATATGCTAGTGCAAGTATATAACAGTTAGTTCAAACTTTGACCTGTGGAGGGCAGTAATACAGCAGTGTCTAACTGGACCTTCAACCCGTTGAACCCCAGTGAAGTCCACTATATGGAGAAAAATCCTGGAATGATTTCATCAAAAACCTTCATTTCTTTTCCACTGAAGAAAGAAAGACATGAACATCTTGACATGGAGGTGAGTAAATTATCAGGAAATTTTAATTTGAAAGTGAACTAATCCTTTAAATGTCTTGCCTTAAGAGTGAAAATCCTGAAAATTTCAGTGTCTCACATTTTGCATCACTTTTGTCACGTCTTTTCTGTCTCTCATCCACCCGATTTCTTTAGTTTCCGCCGCTTTGCTTCATGAGGCTGGTGCGAATGCAGATGTTTGTCGAGCATCAGTCTGTCCGTATGAAACATTTAAGATGTGTCACTTTGCAGCTGATTCATCACGTCCGTGTGTCCGTCCTGTGTCGTGTTATGTGTTGAAATCTGTGTGTGGAGTCACGCCTCGCTGTGTGTTCACAGTATGCTGGAGTACGACACTGAGAACATGAACTCTGAGGAGATCTTCAGCTCTTTGAGAGGCGTAACCGAAGCCATCCAGAGCTTCAGTTTCCGCAGTCAGGAAGAAATCCTCGAGCCCATCAAACGTGACGGCAAGAGGGAAGATACGGTGAGTACGACCAGTGTCTTCAATCCGTTGTTTGATCTCTGGACAGGTTGAAGTTAAATAACCATGTTCCTCATTCAGACCGGCGTGGCGTCGTCGGGTGTGGATCCTCGTCTGTCCACAGGTGTGATGGAGGGAGGCCGGACGGCGCTGGACAACAAGACGTCCTTATTAAACACACCGTCCTCTCGATCGTTCAGCGGGCCGTGGACACGCGAGTACAACCCCTACAACTACAGCGACATCAGCGCCTACGAGAAGGGAGCGTTAGCCGTGTTTGACGATGCGGAGCAGATCCGAGACGGTAAACCAGCAAACATCTGCTGAAGAATCGCTTCATGATGTTCACAGAAACAGGCCAACATCTTTGGGTTCTTCTTTCAGGTCGTCAACAGGACGGCGGAGAAAACAAAATCATGCATCCCAAAGGCTTTTCTGCAGGTATGAGGATGTTTTGAACTGTTTGAAGAGCACACAAGATTCTGCAAAGGAAAATCTCATTTAAAATCTCTGTACAGATAGATAGATAGATAGACTGTCGATATAGATTTTAACATGCTGCTAGCATGAATTAGCATATTGTTAACATGTTACCAACATGTTTTAGCACATTTCTATCATGAATTAACATGTTTTAACATGTTGCTATCATAAATTAGCTTATTGATAACATGTTAACATGTTTTAGCAAGTTGTTAGCTTGAATTAGCATGTTGTTCGCATAAATAAGCATATTGCTAACATGTTAGAGCACGTTGCTAGCTTGAATTAGCATGTTTTAACATGTTGCTAGCATAAATTAGCTTATTGATAACATGTTAACATGTTTTAGCAAGTTGTTAGCTTGAATTAGCATGTTGTTAGCATTAATTAGCATATTGCTAACATGTTAAAGCATGTTGCTAGCTTGAATTAGCATGTTTTAACATGTTTCTAGCTTGAATTAACATGTTTTAGCATGTTGTTACCATAAATTAGCATATTGTTAACATCTTAAAGCACATTTCTAGCATGAATTAGCATTTTTTAACCTGTTGCTAGCATTAATTAACATATTGATAACATGTTAACATTTTTTAGCAGGTTGTTACATTGAATTAGCATGTTTTAGCATGTTGTTACCATAAATTATCATATTGTTAACACGTTAAAGCACGTTTCTAGCATTAATTAGCATGTTTTAACATGTTGCTAGCATAAATTATCTTATTGATAACATGTTAACATGTTTTAGCAAGTTGTTAGCTTGAATTTAGCATGTTTTAACATGTTGTTACCATAAATTAGCATATTGTTAACATATTAAAGCACATTTCTAACATGAATTAGCACGTTTTAACATGTTGCTTTAATTTAATAGCATTAATTAGCATGTTGATAACATGTTAACATGTTTTAACACGATGCTAACATGAATTAGCATGTTTTAACATTTTGTTAGCATAAGTTATCATATTGTTAACATGTTTTGGCAAGTTGTTAGCTTGAATAAGCATGTTTTAACATGTTGCTAGCATACATTAGCATATTGCTAACAAAAAATAGCATATTGATAACATTTTAATGTTTTAAAAAGTTGTTAGCTTTTGCACATTGCTAGTATGAATTAGGACATTGTTAGCATTTTTTTTTACATTGTTAGCATTAATTACCATGTTGCTAGCATGTATTAGCACACGTTGTTAGCATTAATTAGCATTTTGTTAACATGTAAGCAACACGTTTTAGCACATTGCTAGTATGAATTAACACATTGCTAGTATGTTTTAACACATTGTTAGCATTATTTAGCATGTTGTTAGCATGAATGATCAATGCTAGCTTGAATTAACATGTTTTAGCACATTGCTAGCACGATTTAGCATGTTTTTGGACATTTTTAGCAGACTGACAGGTCAGTGTGTGTTTACTGTCGCGGACTCTCATTGGTCAGGACCCGGACAGCACCTGGAGATGGTTGGCAACCTGCTGAAGGAGCTGTCCAATCACAGCGAGCGTGTGGAGGAGAGGCGGGCCGCTCTGCTGGAGCTGCTGAAGGTCACGCGTGACGACAGTCTGGCCGTGTGGGAGGAGCATTTTAAAACCATGCTGCTGCTGCTGCTGGAGACGCTGGGAGATAAAGATGTGAGACACTCGTCTTCATCACACATCAGACGACACGTGTGAATGCAGGTAAAGATGGAGTGTTGTGACGTGATGATGTTTGTGTCCGCAGCACACCATCCGAGCGCTGGCGCTGCGCGTCCTGAAGGAGATCATGCGCAGTCAGCCGGCGCGCTTCAAGAACTACGCAGAGCTGACCATCATGAAGACGCTGGAGGCCCATAAAGACTGTCACAAAGAGGTGAGCGAGAGATGACAACCTGCTCTGCACCAGCAGCCTCAAGATGACCAAACAAGCGTTAAAATAAACTAAAACAACTCAAATCACCCCCTCGACAACTGATTATCTGTGAAGAACCAGAATTCCCATATATGACATATTAGGAAGGCTATTCATTATTTTATTTTATTATTATTAACTAAAACCATGAGAGAGAGAAAAATCATTACTTGTAATAAAATAAACATGAACTGATATAAAATGAAACATAAAATAACTTATTTGTTTTTTTTAATTATTTTTACCATTTTTTTTTAAATTTTATAATATATTTTATTGTATTATATTTATATATTTTATTATTATTAACTAAAACCCTGAGAAAAAAATATTACTTGTAATAAAATAAACATGAACTGATATAAAATGAAACATAAAATAACTTATTTGTTTTTTTATTATTTTTACCATTTTTTTAATTGTATAATATATTTTTATTGTATTATATTTATATATTTTACTATTATTAACTAAAACCATGAGAAAAAAATATTACTTGTAATAAAATAAACATGAACTGATATAAAATGAAACATAAAATAACTTATTTGTTTTTTAAATTATTTTTACCATTTTTTTAAATTTTATAATATATTTTTATTGTATTATATTTATATATTTTACTATTATTAACTAAAACCATGAGAAAAAAATATTACTTGTAATAAAATAAACATGAACTGATATAAAATGAAACATAAAATAACTTATTTGTTTTTTTATTATTTTTACCATTTTTTTAATTGTATAATATATTTTTATTGTATTATATTTATATATTTTACTATTATTAACTAAAACCATGAGAATTTTTTTTACTTGTAATAAAATAAACATGAACTGATATAAAATGAAACATAAAATAACTTATTTGTTTTTTTATGAATTTTTATCATTTTTTTATATTTTATAATATATTTTCATTATATTATATTTATATATTTTATTATTTTTAACTAAAACCATGAGAAAAAAATATTACTTGTAATAAAATAAACATGAACTGAAATAAAATGAAACATAAAATAACTTTTTTTATTATTATTATTATTTTTACCATATTTTTAAGTTTTATAATATATTTTTATTGTATTATATTTATAGATTTTATTATTATTAACTAAAACCCTGAGAAAAAAATATTACTTGTAATAAAATAAACATGAACTGATATAAAATGAAACATAAAATAACTTATTTGTTTTTTTATTATTTTTACCATTTTTTTTTAAATTTTATAATATATTTTTATTGTATTATATTTATATATTTTACTATTATTAACTAAAACCATGAGAATTTTTTTTTTTACTTGTAATAAAATAAACATGAACTGATATAAAATGAAACATAAAATAACTTATTTGTTTTTTTTATCAATTTTTATCATTTTTTTATATTTTATAATATATTTTCATTATATTATATTTATATATTTTATTATTTTTAACTAAAACCATGAGAAAAAAAATATTACTTGTAATAAAATAAACATGAACTGAAATAAAATGAAACATAAAATAACTTTTATTTATTATTATTATTTTTACCATATTTTTAAGTTTTATAATATATTTTTATTGTATTATATTTATAGATTTTATTATTATTAACTAAAACCATGAGAAAAAAAATATTACTTGTAATAAAATAAACATGAACTGAATTAAAATGAAACATAAAATAAACATAAAATAACTTATTTGTTTTTTTTTTATTATTTTTACCATTTTTTTAAAATTTTATAATATATTTTTATTGTATTATATTTATATATTTTACTATTATTAACTAAAACCATGAGAAAAAAATATTACTTGTAATAAAATAAACATGAACTGATATAAAATGAAACATAAAATAACTTATTTGTTTTTTAAATTATTTTTACCATTTTTTTAAATTTTATAATATATTTTTATTGTATTATATTTATATATTTTACTATTATTAACTAAAACCATGAGAAAAAAATATTACTTGTAATAAAATAAACATGAACTGAAATAAAATGAAACATAAAATAACTTATTTTTATTATTATTATTATTAATTTTTTTACCATTTTTTTTAAAGTTTTATAATATATTTTTATTGTATTATATTTATATATTTATTTATATAACATATATATATATATATTATATTTTTTTTATATTTTTTATGTAAGTTTGTATTTTTATATTTTTTGTTTCAAATTTCTACATTTATTTTTTAAAATATTTTCAACTTTTTAAATATTTTTTAATGGTTTTATATAACTATAATAACGTCAGCAGAGGAGGTTTGTGTCTGAAGCTCGTGTGTCATGTGATCCACAGGTCGTGCGGGCCGCAGAAGAGACGGCCTCCACGCTGGCCGGATCAATCCACTCCGAGCAGTGCATCAAAGTTCTGTGTCCCATCATCCAGACGGCCGACTATCCCATCAACCTCGCCGCCATTAAAATGCAGACCAAAGTTATCGAGCGGATTCCCCAGGATTCCCTGGTTCAGCTTCTGCCCGACATTATCCCAGGACTGCTACAGGTATAAACACACACACACACACACACACACACACACTGATGCAGAGACAGACAGCGAGATGAACGTGTGTGTGTGTGTGTGTGTGTGTTTCAGGGTTATGATAACACAGAGAGCAGCGTACGCAAGGCCAGTGTTTTTTGTTTGGTGGCCATTTATTCTGTCATCGGTGAAGATCTGAAGCCTCATCTACAGCAGCTGACCGGCAGCAAGGTCAGATATTATATATTCATATATAAGATGTTCAAGAACACATATAATGGACAATTTTATTAGATTTAAATATTTTTGAAGTCTATTTATAATCAACATTTTGTCTGCCATCTTGAGTGGATTTTGGGTGGTTGCGTTGCAATGCATTTTCTTTATTGAAGGGCATACGGTACCGTTCCAAAGTTTGGATTAATTAAGATGTTTTTAATGTTTTTGAAAGTCTCTTTTGCTCAGTAAAAATAGTGAAATATTATTACTACGTAAAATAGCTAATGTTCTATGTGAATATATAGTAAAGTATATTTTATTCCTGTGATCAAAGCTGAATTTTCAGCTTCATTACTCCAGTCTTCAGTGTCACATGATCCTTCAGAAATCATTCTGATATGATGATTTGATGCTCAAGAAACATTTATGATTATTATCAATGTTGAAAACAGTTGTGCTGCTTCAGATTTTTGTGGAAATAGTAATACATTTTATTTTTTAATAATAATTACATTATTTTTTGATGAATAAAAAAGTTCAGAAATTTCTTTGCTTTCACTTTTGATCAATTTAATGTGTCCTTGCTTAATAAAAGTATTAATTTCCTTCAAAGAATTACATATTTCTTTTGAACAGTACTGTATGATACTTTTTACATTTATTTATTTATTTATTTTTGTGGCTAAAATGAGGTCTCTTGGAAGACAGCATAATGTCCCAGTGTGAATTTATTATCATTAATATACTTATTATAGTTTTTGTTAATATTTGAATTAGATTTTATTTTTATACTTTCTTTTTTATTTTAATTTTAGTGAATTTTTTTGTAATTTTTTGTCATTTTTATTAGTGCTTTTTTATATGTCTATATATTTTTTATTTTTTATTATTTTAGTAATTCAACAAAAATTAGAAATGTTGCTTCGGCAACTAGCTAAAATAAAAAAAGGTAAAATTTTTATATTTTATTTCAGTTCTAGTAATGCAAATGTTTTTAATGCTTTTAGTTTTGGTTGTTTTAGAATGTTCCTGCATTTTTAACAGTTTCCAGCACCTGTGATCCCTTAAAATACTGTCTAAGTAGGCAGCACAGTGTGATTGGAGCAGATCTCGTGTGTCTGAAGTCTTGTTTTGTCTCCACAGATGAAGTTACTGAATCTGTACATCAAACGAGCTCAAACCACCAACAGCAACAGCAGCAGTTCTTCAGACGTCTCGTCTCACAGCTGAACGTCCTTAAACTCTCTCGAAAGACTTTGCACATTCGGTCCATCGTGCGAGTAGATCTGGTTTAGGTGCACATTTGCTTTATTAAAGGGCACATGATTCATTTAACAGGTGCAACCACTTACACGACTTTAACCGCAGCCCGTGGGGGTTCGTGATTGGTTGCGTTTGTGCTTGAACGAACATCTGCTAGTGTGTGTGTGTGTGTGTGTGTGTGTGTGCAGCAGTTGAGCCTTTGTGTGCGAGAGAACTGTTGCGAGGGCTTTTATTCTCTAATGCTTTATTACTTTTACCGTTATGTTATTGCAGTGGCGTTTAACTTCCTCACATTCAAAGCACACGTAAAGTTCTCTCCAGTCGGCCAATCAGGAGTCGTGTTACATACCTCCAGCTTCACCAGAGACGTCCATCTTTTAACGCTGCTGCTGCCGCCTCGAGTTCTCTCTTACGCTCTTTTAGTGACGAGTGTCATTTTTTTGGGCATCTGAAAATATGCAAGAACAGAGATTGTATTTGTACTGTATTTGTTTCATGTGTGGCCAACAGGTGAAGAGGTTTTGCTCAAAGATGAATATTAGAGCAAATTTAGTTTGAAATCTCTCATTCCAGTCCAGTGATCTTAAAAAAACCTGTTAGCATGAAGTTATTTTAGGAGGACCATGATTATTTCAACACTAACAGGGAGATTTATGTCTCCTTTTGTGATTTAAGGACCACACCGATATTGATTTTCTTTTCTTTTTTTAAACAAAACATACAATTGGAGCTTTTAGATAGGAACAATTACCAGAAAGTATTAGAATGATCAAATCAGATGATCCAAAACAAAACTGAATCAAGTTTTTGGCCTTTTAAAACGAAATCATCCACTTATAAACACTAAATCTGTAGCAGGATTCTGATTTCAAACAATGTATAAGAATATATATGTGGAATTCTAAAGTTTTAGAGCAATAATTTCAACTAAAAAATGATCCAAATTGGATTTTTATTAGTCAAATTGTGGTTTAAACCCAGTTTTCTGGTTGCGGTTTGTGCCTGTTCGGCCGTTTAAAGTGCTCTGCTAGTCTTTTTGTAAACTAGTTTAAATCTTGGTGCTTAAATGAATCACTCTGTGCTTTTGCTGAACGTTTAACTTTAGATTCCATTCGTTTTTCCTTTTTTTCTGGTTTGAATTTAAGCGCCTTACCATGGAAAGAAAGTCACATTGTCATCCGCTCTTGTTAGAAATCCCAAAGAACATTCCACACAAAAAACTGGTGATTTTGTGGAGTGAATCATCTATAATCCTTCTAGTATTTGTTAGAATTTATTAATTTAGTATGAAAAAAATAAACAATGAAGATAATATATTTTAGGGTACGTTTACTCGTCAACAATGTACTAAAAATGGAAACGTTTTTCCTTTTGTGTTTTTTGCGTACAGACGACAACATATATCCGCGAAAACAACTAAAACACTATATTCTGCTATCAGGCCAGTAGATGGCGATGTTACTTTGTAAACAAACACTGCGCACCTATAGACAAATAACACAAATTCACGTTTTTATCTTATAGTTTGCATAGAGACGATAACCGTATCTTTTTCAAAAATTTGCAGTTTGAAACCCGTTTTCATAAGTTAGCATTTTTAGGCCGCCAAAATTCTGTTGTCATGTAAATGAACGACCAAAAACACAGTGAAAAAGTTTTCCGTTTTTAGTCGAAAACGGTGTTGTGTAAATGACCCCTTAAATTTTAAACGTTTATTGTTAAGGTGCTGTTTATGGAACGCTGTTTTCAACTAAAACTTTTTAATGCGTTTTGGCCGTTCATTTACATGGCAACGGCATTTTGTGGGCCTGAAAATGCAAACTTTTAAAAAACCCGCAACTGTGACGTCTGTAGGTGCATGATGTTTCTTTACAAAGTGACATCGGCATCTAAAAATGTAAACATTTTTCCTTTGCGTTTTTGGTGTACAGGCGACAATATATATCCGCAAAAACAACTAAAACACTGTATTCTGCTGTCAAGCCAGTAGATGGCGATGTTACTTTGTAAACAAACACCACGCGCCTATAGAATGAACACGTAACACACACACTCATGACGGCACCGTTTTTACGTTTCACGTTTTTAGTTTGTAGTTTACACAGGTATCATTTTCAAAAATTTGCAGTTTGAATCCTGTTTTCAAAAGTTTACATTTTCAGGCCGCCAAAACCCCGTTGTCGTGTAAATGAAGGGCCAAAAATGCTTAAGTCAATGTTTAGTTGAAATCGGTGTTGTGTAAATTACCCCTTAAATTTTAAACGTTTTTTCCTAAGCGGCCGTTTACGAAACTCCGTTTTTTTTAACTACAAATGGAAAAAAATGTATGCGTTTTTGCAGGCCTGAAAACGCAAACTTTTAAAAAACTGTAGTGTTCAGTCTATAGGCGTGTAGTGTTTCTTTACAAAGTGACATCACCATCTAAAAATGGAAACGTTTTCCTTTTGCATTTTTCGTGTACAGACGACAACATATATCTGTGAAAACAACTAAAATCGCCGTATTCTGCTGTCAGGCCAGTAGATGGCGATGTTACTTTGTAAACAAACACTACGTGCCTATAGACTGAACACGCATGCACGTCACGTTTTCACAAATACGTGTTTTTATTTTACAGTTTACACAGAGACAATAACCAGTATCATTTTCAAAAATTTGCAGTTTGAAACTCGTTTTCAAAAGTTAGCATTTTCAGGCCGCCAAAACGTCGTTGACCTTTAAATAAGCTCCAAAAATGCTTAAAAACTTTGATGTTTTTAGTTGAAAATGGTGTTGTGTAAATGACCATTTAAATTTTAAACATTTATTCCTAAGGGGCCGTTTACGCAACACCATTTTCTAAACTAAAAATGGAAAAACTTTTTAATGCGTTTTGGCCCGTCATTTACACGACAACTGCGTTTTTGCATTCCTGAAAACATAAACTTATGAAAATGCAAAACTGTGACATCATGCGCATGCATATTACGTGTTCAGTCTATAGGTGTGTAGCGTTTCTTTACAAAGTGACATCAGCATCTAAAAATGGAAACATTTTCCCTTTGCATTTTTCGTGTACAAACGACAACATATATCTGCGAAAACAACTAAACCGCCGTATTCTGCTGTCAGGCCAGTAGATGGCGATGTTACTTTGTAAACAAACACTACGTGCCTATAGACTGAACACGCATGCGCTTGACGGCACCGTTTTCACAAATACGTGTTTTTATTTTACAGTTTACACAGAGACAATAACCAGTATCATTTTCAAAAATTTGCAGTTTGAAACTCGTTTTCAAAAGTTTGCGTTTTCAGGCCGCCAAAATGGCGTTGACCTTTAAATAAGCGCAAAAAACGCTTAAAAACTTTGATGTTTTTAGTTGAAAATGGTGTTGTGTAAATGACCATTTAAATTTTAAACATTTATTCCTAAGGGGCCGTTTACGCAACACCATTTTCAACTAAAAACGGAAAAACTTTTTAATGCGTTTTAGCCGTTCATTTACACGACAACGGCGTTTTTGCATTCCTGAAAACATAAACTTATGAAAATGCAAAACTGTGACATCATGCGCATGCATATTACGTGTTCAGTCTATAGGCGTGTAGTGTTTCTTTACAAAGTGACATCACCATCTAAAAATGGAAACATTTTCCCTTTGCATTTTTCGTGTACAAACGACAACATATATCTGCGAAAACAACTAAACCGCCGTATTCTGCTGTCAGGCCAGTAGATGGCGATGTTACTTTGTAAACAAACACTACGTGCCTATAGACTGAACACGCATGCGCTTGACGGCACCGTTTTCACAAATACGTGTTTTTATTTTACAGTTTACACAGAGACAATAACCAGTATCATTTTCAAAAATTTGCAGTTTGAAACTCGTTTTCAAAAGTTTGCATTTTCAGGCCGCCAAAACGTCGTTGACCTTTAAATAAGCTCCAAAAATGCTTAAAAACTTTGATGTTTTTAGTTGAAAATGGTGTTGTGTAAATGACCATTTAAATTTTAAACATTTATTCCTAAGGGGCCGTTTACGCAACACCATTTTCTAAACTAAAAATGGAAAAACTTTTAATGCGTTTTGGCCCGTCATTTACACGACAACGGCGTTTTTGCATTCCTGAAAACATAAACTTATGAAAATGCAAAACTGTGACATCATGCGCATGCATATTACGTGTTCAGTCAATAGGTGTGTAGCGTTTCTTTACAAAGTGACATCAGCATCTAAAAATGGAAACATTTTCCCTTTGCATTTTTCGTGTACAGACGACAACATATATCTGCGAAAACAACTAAAATCGCCGTATTCTGCTGTCAGGCCAGTAGATGGCGATGTTACTTTGTAAACAAACACTACGTGCCTATAGACTGAACACGCATGCGCTTGACGGCACCGTTTTCACAAATACGTGTTTTTATTTTACAGTTTACACAGAGACAATAACCAGTATCATTTTCAATAATTAGCAGTTTGAAACTCGTTTTCAAAAGTTTGTGTTTTCAGGCTGCCAAAATGGCGTTGACCTTTAAATAAGCGCAAAAAACGCTTAAAAACTTTGATGTTTTTAGTTGAAAATGGTGTTGTGTAAATGACCATTTAAATTTTAAACATTTATTCCTAAGGGGCCGTTTACGCAACACCATTTTCAACTAAAAACGGAAAAACTTTTTAATGCGTTTTAGCCGTTCATTTACACGACAACGGCGTTTTTGCATTCCTGAAAACATAAACTTATGAAAATGCAAAACTGTGACATCATGCGCATGCATATTACGTGTTCAGTCTATAGGTGTGTAGTGTTTCTTTACAAAGTGACATCACCATCTAAAAATGGAAACATTTTCCCTTTGCATTTTTCGTGTACAGACGACAACATATATCTGCGAAAACAACTAAAATCGCCGTATTCTGCTGTCAGGCCAGTAGATGGCGATGTTACTTTGTAAACAAACACTACGTGCCTATAGACTGAACACGCATGCGCTTGACGGCACCGTTTTCACAAATACGTGTTTTTATTTTACAGTTTACACAGAGACAATAACCAGTATCATTTTCAATAATTAGCAGTTTGAAACTCGTTTTCAAAAGTTTGTGTTTTCAGGCTGCCAAAATGGCGTTGACCTTTAAATAAGCGCAAAAAACGCTTAAAAACTTTGATGTTTTTAGTTGAAAATGGTGTTGTGTAAATGACCATTTAAATTTTAAACATTTATTCCTAAGGGGCCGTTTACGCAACACCATTTTCAACTAAAAACGGAAAAACTTTTTAATGCGTTTTAGCCGTTCATTTACACGACAACGGCGTTTTTGCATTCCTGAAAACATAAACTTATGAAAATGCAAAACTGTGACATCATGCGCATGCATATTACGTGTTCAGTCAATAGGTGTGTAGCGTTTCTTTACAAAGTGACATCAGCATCTAAAAATGGAAACATTTTCCCTTTGCATTTTTCGTGTACAGACGACAACATATATCTGTGAAAACAACTAAAATCGCCGTATTCTGCTGTCAGGCCAGTAGATGGCGATGTTACTTTGTAAACAAACACTACGTGCCTATAGACTGAACACGCATGCGTGTGACGTTACCGTTTTCACAAATACGTGTTTTTATTTTACAGTTTACACAGAGACAATAACCAGTATCATTTTCAAAAATTTGCAGTTTGAAACTCGTTTTCAAAAGTTTGCGTTTTCAGGCCGCCAGAACGCCGTTGACCTGTAAATAAGCGCCAAAAACGCTTAAAAACTTTGATGTTTTTAGTTGAAAATGGTGTTGTGTAAATGACCATTTAAATTTTAAACATTTATTCCTAAGGGGCCGTTTACGCAACACCATTTTCAACTAAAAACGGAAAAACTTTTTAATGCGTTTTAGCCGTTCATTTACACGACAACTGCGTTTTTGCATTCCTGAAAACATAAACTTATGAAAATGCAAAACTGTGACATCATGCGCATGCATATTACGCGTTCAGTCTATAGGCGTGTAGCGTTTCTTTACAAAGTGACATCGCCATCTACTGGCCAGGCAGCAGAATACAGTGAATTTAGTCTTTTTCGTGGATCCCTGTGAACGGGGATCATTTTGACCGCTGTCGTCTGACATGAAAAAAGGCAAAGGAAAAACTTTATCGTTTCTAGTACATCGTTGTCGTTTAACCGACCGTCAGTAACAAGATTTCTCTGCATGCAGGCAATCAATACACAAGAGCTGAAGAACTGATTCCCTCGTACTGTTCACTTCATTAATGCTGGTAAGAGAATCAAATATTCAGATTGTAAATAGTTTATAGTGAACTACATACGGACCTGCTAGAATCTTTAATTCAGTATGATAAGCAACTCAAAGATCTTACCGAGTAAATCGCCAACTCTGACGTTCCTGCTTTACTAGTGAACTGTGGATAAACTCATTTTCTGAAGGGAAGATCCAGAGATTTGCATTTAAACGCTTTGCTGATGCCAGTAGATTCAGACATAGAGCTTCACATGCTGCGCATGCCTTCCGTTTAGATGCTCATGTTTAATATCCACGTCTGTATTTATTTTACACGTTGTGCTTTATGGCAGCTGTATATATATATATGAACTGTTTTTGTTAACTTTCACCTGTGTAGAATTTGCAATCTGTAAACTATTTGCTCTAGATAAACGAAACCTGAGTTTTCCAACAAGTGTGTCTGAGTGAGTTTTATTTTAATCACATGGGATTATTGTGACATTAATACATGCTGATTATGATCTTTAAATATTTATCCAGGTGTCAATATTGACATTATTAATGGTGATTTTCAGATCAGTCATGGCAAGTTTAATGCTGATGCGTCTGTGTTTTCTTGTTCGGATCCGTCGACGAGTTTTTCTCTTTTAATCACGTCTGTCAGGGATTGAGAAGCAGCGTTTTTAATTGCAGGATGTTTCGTCAGAGCAGATTTGTTCATTTACTTGATTTATGACTGACTTTTACTATTACTTGTGTAAGGATTTTAATAATACAGTTTGTTTCAGTTTGATCTGATGCTTAAATTTAAAGGCTGACTTTTAAGAACATCCCAAAAGATAAAACACCATTAAGGTTTTTCTTAAATCATCATTACAAACATTTTAAATGTGTTTTGCATTTCTCAAATTTAAATGCAATGGATCTGAATTGGAGAATTTGATGTTAAATGTGATAAATTATCAATATCCTGGGATGTTTTGCTTTTGCATTTTTCAGAATTTGATCTTAAATGTGTTTTTATGTCACACTGCCTAAACTCTTTAATTTCTTTATGCAGAATATAATTGATTTTTACCTGAGCATGTTCTTTAAAGGCTTTTGACTCAACCAATTTTTGTTTTTTAGTTAAATCTTGAAACGTTCTCAGAATGTCTTTCTCTCGGCTCAGATTCTCTCTGTCTGTCCGGCTGAAGGTCACGAGTGTCAGTAATGAGATGCTCTTTCATCTGTCACTCTGATGTCTGAAGACTCGCTGGACTTTCACTCCAGAACTTCACAAGTTTCAGTCTTTGTAGTCGTTACCTGTCCTTTGGTTAACCTGCTGCTTCTTTTCTATCTTGCTATGTACATTTAATGTTCCTGTTCTATAAGAGGGGATATGAAATCAATAATTGACCTTTGGTACAATTTATGACTGGAGAATTATTCATTCTGGAAGTAATTCCATTTCTGTATCCCACCAGCAGGTGGCGATAAAACAAAGCTGAGGAATCAGATTCTGGAAGACTTGCATACTGCACAGTACATACTTAAGTTTCAAGACTTCATTTGGATTTACTATGAAAAAGTTTTAAAATATTTTTCACTTAGAAATAAATAAATAACAAATAATTACAAAGAAATGGCAAGTGAAACTTTAAAGTAGAAAGACTGAAATGGTGTTTTCTTGTAAAAAATACTCTAGTTATGTTTTGGATAAACATGGAAAAAACTATAACATTTTCTATTTTAACTTATTAATTTCCATGATTTTTAAACTTAAAAATTCCTTTATTATTTCATGTTTTGCATTACACATATGTGAAACAGCATGCAGAATATGCCATTTTTAATATTTCATGCATTCTACGTTTTCACTTGACATCATCATTACGTCATTAATTCACCACGTGGCTTGTTAAAAATAAGTTTGTAATCTAATTTTGTGAGAAACGTAACTTTTTGCTCGTGTCTTCTTGCTGATATCACAGATATAAAAGTCGTTTGGTCAAACCGTCCATTCGTCCTCTGAGATCATGAGGAAATGACTGAATCATGAATGACACGATCATAATTATTGATGTCTGGAGAGGTACATGTGTCCTGACACGCCATCACTGTCCAGAAGAAGACCGTCATCATCTGTGATGGAGGACAGAGATGAGATGCAGCGAAGCTGAAAATGGCGTCTGATGATGATTGTATTAGTCCGTGATTTCAGCCGTATTCTCCGGCATCTGCGCTGACAGATCCGTTAACATGGAGAAATTGATTTACTCAGTGTGATTAATCATTAGGGGAATATCACAAGGACTCATTAATGGTTCCCACAGTTTCTGAAGCGAAGCGATGTGTTTTTGTAAGAAATGTATCCATATTTATTACTTTATAAACTAAAATAACTAGCTTCCGGCAGAAGCTAGCTTTACACATACTGTGCAAGTCGACTTGCGCCACAAGAGTATGATGTATGACGCAGGATGTAGGAGTATCATATACTTAGACGCCTCTTCCGCTTCAAACAAATAGGGCTGAGCAACAAACTCAAGCTCCTCTTCTCTTATATGCGAGATATAAAGTCAGAATTGCGATATAAAGTCAGAATTGAGAGATATGAAGTCAGAATTGTGATATAAAGTCAGAATTGTGATTATAAAGTCAGAATTGAGAGATATAAAGTCAGAATTGAGTTATAAAGTCAGAATTGCGTTATGTAAAGTCAGAATTGTGTTATAAAGTCAGAATTGCGAGATATAAAGTCAGAATTGAGTTATAAAGTCAGAATTGCGAGATATAAAGTCAGAATTGAGTTATAAAGTCAGAATTGCGAGATATAAAGTCAGAATTGAGAGTTATAAAGTCAGAATTGCGAGATATAAAGTCGGAATTGAGAGTTATAAAGTCAGAATTGCGAGATAAAAAGTCAGAATTGCGAGATATAAAGTCAGAATTGCGACTTATAAAGTCGGAATTGAGAGTTATAAAGTCGGAATTGCGAGATATAAAGTCGGAATTGTGAGTTATAAAGTCAGAATTGCGATATAAAGTCAGAATTGTGTTATAAAGTCAGAATTGCGATATAAAGTCAGAATTGCGAGATATAAAGTCAGAATTGCGAGTTATAAAGTCAGAATTGCGAGATATAAAGTCAGAATTGTGTTATAATGTCAGAATTGCGATATAAAGTCAGAATTGCGAGATATAAAGTCAGAATTGAGTTATAAAGTCAGAATTGCGAGATATAAAGTCGGAATTGAGAGTTATAAAGTCAGAATTGCGAGATATAAAGTCAGAATTGCGAGATATAAAGTCAGAATTGCGACTTATAAAGTCGGAATTGAGAGTTATAAAGTCGGAATTGCGAGATATAAAGTCGGAATTGTGAGTTATAAAGTCAGAATTGCGATATAAAGTCAGAATTGTGTTATAAAGTCAGAATTGCGATATAAAGTCAGAATTGCGAGATATAAAGTCAGAATTGCGAGTTATAAAGTCAGAATTGCGAGATATAAAGTCAGAATTGTGTTATAATGTCAGAATTGCGATATAAAGTCAGAATTGCGAGATATAAAGTCAGAATTGAGTTATAAAGTCAGAATTGCGAGATATAAAGTCAGAATTGAGTTATAAAGTCAGAATTGTGAGATATAAAGTCAGAATTGCGAGATATAAAGTCGGAATTAAGAGTTATAAAGTCGGAATTGCGAGATATAAAGTCAGAATTGCGAGATATAAAGTCAGAATTGAGTTATAAAGTCAGAATTGTGAGATATAAAGTCGGAATTAAGAGTTATAAAGTCGGAATTGCGAGATATAAAGTCAGAATTGCGAGATATAAAGTCAGAATTGCGAGTTATAAAGTCGGAATTGCGAGATATAAAGTCAGAATTGCGAGATATAAAGTCAGAATTGCGAGTTATAAAGTCGGAATTGAGAGTTATAAAGTCGGAATTGCGAGATATAAAGTCGGAATTGTGTGATATAAAGTCAGAATTGCGAGATATAAAGTCAGAATTGAGTTATAAAGTCAGAATTGCGAGATATAAAGTCAGAATTGAGTTATAAAGTCAGAATTGTGAGATATAAAGTCAGAATTGAGTTATAAAGTCAGAATTGCGAGATATAAAGTCGGAATTAAGAGTTATAAAGTCAGAATTGCGAGATATAAAGTCAGAATTGCGAGATATAAAGTCAGAATTGCGAGTTATAAAGTCAGAATTGCGAGATATAAAGTCAGAATTGTGTGATATAAAGTCAGAATTGCGAGATATAAAGTCAGAATTGCGAGATATACAGTCAGAATTGAGTTATAAAGTCAGAATTGTGATATAAAGTCAGAAATGCGAGATATAAAGTCAGAATTGAGAGTTATAAAGTCAGAATTGCGAGATATAAAGTCAGAATTGCGTGATGTAAAGTCAGAATTGCGAGATATAAAGTCAGAATTGCGTGATGTAAAGTCAGAATTGTGAGATATAAAGTCAGAATTGCGTTATAAAGTCAGAATTGCGAGTTATAAAGTCAGAATTGTGAGATATAAAGTCAGAATTGTGTGATATAAAGTCAGAATTGCGAGATATAAAGTCAGAATTGCGAGTTATAAAGTCAGAATTGCGAGATATAAAGTCAGAATTGTGTGATTTAAAGTCAGAATTGCGAGATATAAAGTCAGAATTGCGAGATATAAAGTCAGAATTGTGTGATTTAAAGTCAGAATTGTGAGATATAAAGTCAGAATTGTGTGATATAAAGTCAGAATTGAGAGATATAAAGTCAGAATTGCGAGTTATAAAGTCAGAATTGCGAGATATAAAGTCAGAATTGTGTGATATAAAGTCAGAATTGAGAGATATAAAGTCAGCATTGTGAGATATAAAGTCAGAATTGAGTTATAAAGTCAGAATTGTGATATAAAGTCAGAATTGAGAGTTATAAAGTCGGAATTGCGAGATATAAAGTCAGAATTGTGTGATATAAAGTCAGAATTGCGAGATATACAGTCAGAATTGAGTTATAAAGTCAGAATTGTGATATAAAGTCAGAAATGCGAGATATAAAGTCAGAATTGTGAGATATAAAGTCAGAATTGCGAGATATAAAGTCAGAATTGAGAGTTATAAAGTCAGAATTGTGTGATATAAAGTCAGAATTGCGAGATATAAAGTCAGAATTGCGAGATATACAGTCAGAATTGAGTTATAAAGTCAGAATTGTGATATAAAGTCAGAAATGCGAGATATAAAGTCAGAATTGTGAGATATAAAGTCAGAATTGCGAGATATAAAGTCAGAATTGAGAGTTATAAAGTCAGAATTGCGAGATATAAAGTCAGAATTGCGTGATGTAAAGTCAGAATTGCGAGATATAAAGTCAGAATTGCATGATATAAAGTCAGAATTGAGAGATATAAAGTCAGAATTGCGAGTTATAAAGTCAGAATTGCGAGATATAAAGTCAGAATTGTGTGATATAAAGTCAGAATTGAGAGATATAAAGTCAGAATTGTGAGATATAAAGTCAGAATTGAGTTATAAAGTCAGAATTGCGAGTTATAAAGTCAGAATTGCGAGATATAAAGTCAGAATTGTGTGATATAAAGTCAGAATTGCGAGTTATAAAGTCAGAATTGCGAGATATAAAGTCAGAATTGCGTTATAAAGTCAGAATTGCGAGTTATAAAGTCAGAATTGCGAGATATAAAGTCAGAATTGTGTGATATAAAGTCAGAATTGCGAGATATAAAGTCAGAATTGCGAGTTATAAAGTCAGAATTGCGAGATATAAAGTCAGAATTGTGTGATTTAAAGTCAGAATTGCGAGATATAAAGTCAGAATTGCGAGTTATAAAGTCAGAATTGCGTTATAAAGTCAGAATTGCGAGTTATAAAGTCAGAATTGCGAGATATAAAGTCAGAATTGTGTGATATAAAGTCAGAATTGCGAGATATAAAGTCAGAATTGCGAGTTATAAAGTCAGAATTGCGAGATATAAAGTCAGAATTGTGTGATTTAAAGTCAGAATTGCGAGATATAAAGTCAGAATTGCGAGATATAAAGTCAGAATTGTGTGATTTAAAGTCAGAATTGTGAGATATAAAGTCAGAATTGTGTGATATAAAGTCAGAATTGAGAGATATAAAGTCAGAATTGCGAGTTATAAAGTCAGAATTGCGAGATATAAAGTCAGAATTGTGTGATATAAAGTCAGAATTGAGAGATATAAAGTCAGAATTGTGAGATATAAAGTCAGAATTGAGTTATAAAGTCAGAATTGTGATATAAAGTCAGAATTGAGAGTTATAAAGTCGGAATTGAGAGTTATAAAGTCAGAATTGCGAGATATAAAATCAGAATTGAGAGATATAAAGTCAGAATTATGAGTTATAAAGTCAGAATTGTGTGATATAAAGTCTTTTTTCCTCAGATTTGGAGGAATATAAACTCACCACTGTGAGTTTATATCTCAATTGTGAGGAAAAGAATTGTGAAGAAGTTGCAATTACCTTTTTATTTTTTTCTTCCATACTTTAAATATAGTGTGCACTGTGCAAGTACTGTACTTTTTTTCAGTTGAAAAGCAGCATGAAAATCCTTCACATCAAGTCCTACAGGAGGTTTAAACAACATGAGGAGGGAGAGTAAATGATTCCTTTAATGCTCATATGAGATTTAAAAATTTCCCGTTTGTGTCCTAAATCGGTGGATGAGATTCCCCGTACACCTGTAATTGTTTATTTGAAGACGAAAGTCCCGCGGCAGGTATAAATCCGAGCGGCACGCGCTCATTAGCGACCGATTCTCTCCGCGGTGGCCTCGTCCCATCTCCGCTGCGCCACCGCGCGCTTTTTCCTCATCAACATTCACCCAGCCGGAGAAAATTAATTCTATTAAAGGGCTCAATTCCCTCCGCCAGACCTCACTGTTTAAACATCTTTTTAGTGTATGATTAGAGCATATTTCCCAGACCTGGCTGGGAGTGGCGGCTGGGTCGGGGAGGTCGAGCGAATGAAAGAGGACGACTTCATTGTGCGATGACTGGACCATAAATCATCGGCCGTTTTCTATAAATCACGGCAGATGGCAGGGAGCGAGCGCAGGCTCGTGGGAGTCCGCCGGCCCCGGTGCATGCAGGGAAGAGCGGACTGCAGCAGACGCGGGTCACGCGCACATGCGCGCGGAAGGAAGGTACGGCAGGCCGCGGTGATGAGATGCAGACCTGGAGGTCCGCGAGATCCACCTCTCCATACTGGCCTGCGTTTAACACGTCTAATCGGCCTGATTAATATGTATGCGCGCCTCGGCTCCCTCGGCCCATGTGAGGCCTGTCAGACTGACATTAGATGTCTCGTGTTCAGGGATTCCGAGGCCGTTCTGTCATCCATTCTGATTATGAAGATGTAATTGAGCCGACTATGAAATTTAATGCAGCAGTGCTGGACTCCGATCAGCCCAATGTCATTATCTCAACACGGCCGAACCGACAACCAGACTTTCGCAGATGTGCCTTTGACAAATAATGAGGCGGTATGAAGTGTGCATGTTTGAACAACTATTAAAATAAATGCATTCGTCTAAAGCGACTTGCATTGCATTCAATGCATGCATTTGATCGTTCCCTGGGAATCAAACCCACGACCTTGGCACTTTTTGAGCTGGAAAGATTCAATTATTCTCTTTCACCCTCAACAATAAACTATTAATCTGCACTAGATCTGCATGTGTAGATTTAAGAATTATGCCTGTAAATTTAAGCAAAGGAATCTCTGACAGGGTCAGAAGTCTACAACGCCAGAGGTCAAAGGTCATGCATCGAAGAATCTTAATTTGGAATAGCATATATGGCAGAAATAGTACGAGTAGTATGCTATTTTGTGCTGATGAGAGCCAAAATAGAATGAAATCTAGTGAAGATACAAACAGTAAAAGGGGATTTGTCATGTCAAATAATATGGGATGTGTCCCAATACTAGTGTACAGTTTTAATATACGCTCTAAAGTATGTACTTTATTACCTTCATCAGCAAAGTACATACTTTTAGTACAAAAGAATCTGTTGACTTTCTTAATTCATGTTTCTGGACTTATTGTGAATTAGTGTGAGTTATTCTGAAAAAATATGTTAAAATATGAATCAAAATTGAGTTTTTAAAATGACATCCTGAAACTTTTGTTTTCAAAAAGATATATACACTAAAAAGGCTGGGTTAAAAACAACCTATGTTGGGTTGAAAATGGACAAACCCAGCGGTTGGGTTAAATGTTTACCTAACGTGCTGGGTAGTTTTATTTAACTCAATGTATAATTACTTATTATAATTTATAAAAATTAATTACTAGGGGCAACAATAATAATCAAAAGGTGAACATTTATTAATAAGCAATTTAATAAATGTTTATTGTTTAATTATTATTCATTAAACTTATTAATAAATGTTCATTTATTAAACATATTAATAAATGTTAATTTCCAACATACTTTGGGTTCATTTTAAGCAAGAAATACAATAATATTTAAATAGTCGAGTTAAATAAAACTAGCCAGCAGGTTGGGCAAACATTTAACCCAATCGCTGGGTTAAAACAGCCCAATCGCTGGGTCAAAACAGCCCAATCGCTGGGTCAAAGCAGCCCAACCGCTGGGTCAAAACAGCCCAATCACAGGGTTAAAACAACCCAATCGCTGGGTCAAAACAGACCAACCGCTGGGTTAAAACTGTCACGGTTCGCAGATGCATTGTTTCCTTCTTGTCGCGTGCTCTGTGTTATGACAGCAGTGGGTGTGTTTGTGTTTGTGTGCGAGTGTGTTTGTGGGTGTGCCCAGGCCACGTGGGTGATTATTGGACCCAGCTGCCACCCATCACTCTCCCCACCTGCTGCTCATTCCCTCAGTCCTTAAATACTCACCTCATTCCTGTCTCCATTGTCAGATCGTTGTTTGGTGTCCTGTTCGTGGTTGTCTCGTCTGTTCCTGACCGGAGTCCCAGTTGTTCGTCGTCTTCTGTGGATTACTGTCTTCGTGCCTTGTCTTTTGTCTGGATCCTGGATTTATCTCACCGCCACTCTTCAGTCACCACGCCACGTCACCAGCCGACCATCTCAGTCCCTGCGCCTACCTGTAGCCTGCACGTTCTCATTGACTGTGTTTCTGTTACTGCTTGTTGTTCAATAAACGGCGTTACTTGCATTTGCTTCCTGTAATCAATCATGACAGAACGATCTGACCCCGCTACGGAAGCAGCAAGCACTCAGCAGTCTTCGCTGGAGGATTTCGTCAACAGCAGCATTCGTCGAATGGAGTCGCAGGAGAGAAACCTCAACGAGACGGGAAGAGCCGTGCAGGCTCTCGTGGCGCAGGTGTCCGAGCTCACCCAGCAAGTCCAGCTGCTTCGTGTCCCCGCTGCGCCGCCCACACCGGCCGTTTCCCCACCCACACCAGCGAGCGTCGCCGCTTCGGAGCCTCGTCTCCCTGTACCCGAAGCTTATTCAGGTAAACCAGGATTTTGCAGAGCTTTTCTGACTCATTGTACCATGCACTTTGCTCTGCAGCCCCGCACCTACAGCACCGAACAAAGCAGAGTGGCTTTCGTACTGACGCTTTTGACGGGGAAGGCGTCGCTCTGGGGAACGGCGGTGTGGGAGAACCAAGACCCCTGCTGTACCTCGTTCCAGTCACTCTCCGCAGAGATGAAGAGAGTGTTCGACCGCTCAGTCGCGGGGAGAGAAGCCGCCAGACAGTTGGCGGAACTACGCCAAGGAGAGAAGTCGGTGTCTGACTATTCCATCGAATTTCGTACATTGGCGGCAGAGTGTCACTGGAACGAGGAGGCGCAGTGGGACATGTTCCTGCATGGGTTGGCTGACCGTGTCCAAAGGGAGATCTACACGCTGGACCTCCCCACCACGTTTAATGGTCTTGTCGACCTGGCGCTCAGGGTGGATGCTCGGCTGACCAGGGCCGAGCGGAGAAGTCCAGCCCACAGGAGTGAGGAAGTCCTGAGGTCCAGCGGCGGGGACACGGTCAGTCCCCTTCAAGATCATGAGCCCATGCAGGTGGGTCGAGCTCGGCTTTCCCGGGAGGAGCGGGAGAGGCGGAGGTCCCAAGGACTTTGTTTATATTGTGGCAAGGCGGGCCATTTCGCTTACAACTGCCCGTTAAAAGGGCAAGCCCGGCAGTAAGTTTGAGGCTACTGTCGGGTGGGATCTCCGCTGGAAAGTCCTCAACCACATCCACCCTCCTCCCGGTGAGATTGGGATGGTCGCATCACTTTCACAACTGCAACGCACTTCTGGATTCTGGGGCAGAAGGTAACTTCATGGACCAATCTTTCGCCACCAAGTTCCACATTCCTTTCAAACCACTCACCGACAGAATCGCTGTTCACGCACTCAACGGACAGAGCCTTCCCACCATTTCTCACGAAACTGAAGATCTCACCCTCATCACCGCTGGCAACCATTCGGAACGGATTAAGTTTTTTATTTTTGATTCCCCTCACACCCCCGTCGTCCTTGGTCATCCTTGGTTCACCAAACACAACCCCCGGGTAGACTGGGTCCAGAATTCCATTGTGGCCTGGAGTGAGGAGTGTCATAAGTCTTGTCTTGTCTCTGCTTGTTCGTCTGTTTCGGGTTCTGTTTTACAGGAGGAAGCAGTGGATCTGTCTACCGTGCCCATTGAGTACCAGGACCTGAAGGAGGTGTTCAGTAAGTCCAGGGCTGCTTCTCTTCCTCCGCATCGTCCCTACGACTGTGCCATAGATCTAGTATCAGGGAAGTCTCCGCCTAAAGGCAAGTTATATTCACTTTCGGTCCCCGAAAGAGAGGCTATGGAGAAATATATTTCTGATTCACTAGCAGCCGGGTTCATTCGCCATTCCTCTTCTCCAGCGGGGGCGGGGTTCTTTTTTGTGGGGAAGAAGGATGGTTCCCTGCGACCTTGTATTGATTACCGGGGGTTGAACAACATTACGGTAAAGAATACCTATCCTTTGCCGTTAATGTCTTCAGCCTTTGAGAGGTTGCAGGGAGCATCCGTCTTCACAAAATTGGATTTAAGGAATGCTTATCATTTGGTCCGCATCAGGGAGGGTGATGAATGGAAGACCGCCTTTAACACCCCTAGGGGGCACTTTGAATACTTGGTCATGCCGTTCGGGCTTTCCAACTCCCCAGCGGTCTTCCAGGCACTCGTTAATGACGTGCTGAGAGATATGGTCGATCAGTTCTTATATGTCTACCTGGACGACATATTGATTTTTTCCTCATCTCTCCAGGAACACGTACAGCACGTTCGACGAGTGCTTCAGAGGTTGTTAGTGAATGGGCTTTTTGTCAAGGCGGAGAAATGCGTTTTTCATGCACAGTCTGTTCCTTTCCTAGGGTACATCGTGTCGACTGAGGGAGTACGCATGGACCCTGAGAAGGTTAAGGCTGTGGTGGATTGGCCAAATCCAGATTCCCGTAAGGCCCTACAGAGGTTTCTGGGGTTCGCCAATTTTTACCGGCGTTTCATTCGCAACTTCAGCCAACTAGCCTCACCTCTGATCGCCTTGACCTCCCCCAGAACTACGTTCAGGTGGTCAGACGCAGCTGAGGCTGCGTTTGCCAAACTGAAGGCTCGCTTTGTTTCGGCCCCCATTCTCGTTGCCCCTGATCCATCACGGCAGTTTGTGGTGGAGGTTGACGCATCAGAGGTGGGGGTAGGTGCAGTGTTGTCCCAGCGTGCTTCCGCGGACGATAAGATGCATCCGTGCGCGTTTTTTTCTCATCGTTTATCTCCCGCCGAAAGTAACTACGACATTGGTAATCGAGAGTTGCTGGCAGTCAAGTTAGCGTTGGAGGAATGGCGCCACTGGTTAGAGGGCTCTGGGGTACCCTTTATCGTCTGGACCGATCATAAGAACCTAGAATACATCAGAACTGCCAAGAGATTGAACTCCAGGCAGGCTCGGTGGGCACTTTTTTTCGGACGTTTTGATTTTACTCTCTCGTACCGCCCGGGTTCCAAAAACATCAAACCCGACTCTTTGTCTCGTATTTTTGACCGTTCCGAACGCCCGTCTACTCCCGAGTGTATTTTTCCCGAGAGATTAGTTATCTCCACACTCACATGGGAGGTCGAATCGAGAGTCAAGTCGGCTCTAGAAGGGGTAACGCCTCCGCCCGAGTGCCCACCAAACCGATTATTTGTGCCGGAGGGATTACGGTCCAGGGTCATTCAGTGGGGTCATTGTTCCAACGTGGCATGTCATCCAGGAGTCAGTCGAACTAAGTTTTTGGTTAAGCAACGATTCTGGTGGCCTCTCATGGCTCGTGACGTTCGCGATTTTGTCTTGGCTTGCTCAGTCTGCGCTGTTGGTAAGACTTCCAATCGTGCCCCAGATGGGTTACTTCAACCGCTGTCAGTCCCTTCGAGACCCTGGTCCCATATCTCGCTAGATTTTGTGACCGCCCTCCCACCCTCCCAAGGGAACACGGTTGTTTTAACCGTAGTGGACCGGTTCTCGAAGGCGGCTCATTTTATTCCCTTGCCCAAATTACCCTCAGCCAAGGAGACAGCGGTTACGATCATTGACCACGTCTTTCGGATTCATGGCCTCCCGGTAGACGTGGTCTCTGACAGGGGTCCCCAATTCGTTTCCAAATTTTGGCAGGAATTCTGTAGATTGCTGGGGGCGACTGTTAGTCTGTCGTCGGGGTTTCACCCCCAGAGCAATGGTCAGACTGAGAGAGCCAATCAGGATTTGGAGCGAGCGTTGCGATGTATGGTCTCCAAGAATCCTTCCTCCTGGAGTCAACAACTCTCAATGGTGGAGTACGCACACAATACTTTACCAGTGTCGTCCACGGGCCTATCTCCGTTTGAATGCAGTGTAGGTTACCAGCCACCTATTTTTCCCAGTCTGGAATCCGAGGTCGCGGTCCCCTCTGCCCACGCCTTTGTCCAGAGGTGCCACCGAACTTGGACGAGAGCCCGAGAGACTCTCCTCCAAGTGAGGGAACGCACCAAGGCCAAGGCCGATCGCCACCGGTCAAGGCCTCCGGTTTACGTCGTCGGTCAAAAAGTGTGGCTTTCTACAAAGGATATTCCTCTCCGACCCGTTTCTAAGAAGCTTGCTCCAAAATTCATTGGCCCGTTCACTGTCACCAAGATCATTAGTCCGGTGGCAGTCCGCCTCAAACTTCCTCCAGTGTACAGGAGGATTCATTCCGTCTTCCATGTCTCCAAAATTAAACCTGTTTTTCATTCTGAGATTAATCCGCCAGCCCCGGTTCCCCCACCGCCGCGTCTCATAGATGGGGAACCATCTTATTCGGTAAATCGCATTCTGGACTCTAGGCGGAGGGGACGCGGATTTCAGTACTTGGTGGACTGGGAAGGTTACGGTCCGGAGGAGAGGAGTTGGGTTCCTGCCAGGGACATTCTGGATCACACCCTTATCGATGATTACAATCGACAGGTAAGGGAGTCGGGGAATGCCAGGAGGCATTCCTAGGAGGAGGGGTACTGTCACGGTTCGCAGATGCATTGTTTCCTTCTTGTCGCGTGCTCTGTGTTATGACAGCAGTGGGTGTGTTTGTGTTTGTGTGCGAGTGTGTTTGTGGGTGTGCCCAGGCCACGTGGGTGATTATTGGACCCAGCTGCCACCCATCACTCTCCCCACCTGCTGCTCATTCCCTCAGTCCTTAAATACTCACCTCATTCCTGTCTCCATTGTCAGATCGTTGTTTGGTGTCCTGTTCGTGGTTGTCTCGTCTGTTCCTGACCGGAGTCCCAGTTGTTCGTCGTCTTCTGTGGATTACTGTCTTCGTGCCTTGTCTTTTGTCTGGATCCTGGATTTATCTCACCGCCACTCTTCAGTCACCACGCCACGTCACCAGCCGACCATCTCAGTCCCTGCGCCTACCTGTAGCCTGCACGTTCTCATTGACTGTGTTTCTGTTACTGCTTGTTGTTCAATAAACGGCGTTACTTGCATTTGCTTCCTGTAATCAATCATGACAAAAACAGCCCAATCTCTGGGTTTGTCCATTTTCAACCCAACTTGGGTTGTTTTTAACCCAGCATTTTTTAAAGTCTAACTTCTAATTTCTGGATGAATTTCAGATGTGGGATTTTCCTGTTTGTTTTCCTGTTTGTTTTTCCTGTTTGGGTCAAAACAGCCCAGTCGCTGGGTTAAAACAGTCCAATCGCTGGGTTAAAACAGCCCAATCGCTGGGTTAAAACAGCCCAATCGCTGGGTCAAAACAGCCCAATCGCTGGGTCAACGCAGCCCAATCGCTGGGTCAAAACAGCCCAATCGCTGGGTCAAAACAGCCCATTCTCTGGGTCAAAACAGCCCATTCGCTGGGTTAAAACAACCCAATCGCTGGCTCAAAACAGCCCAACCGCTGGGTTAAAACAGCCCAATCTCTGGGTTTGTCCATTTTCAACCCAACTTGGGTTGTTTTTAACCCAGCATTTTTTAGAGTCTAACTTCTAATTTCTGGATGAATTTCAGACGTGGGATTTTCCTGTTTGTTTTCCTGTTTGTTTTTCCTGTTTGTTTTTCCTGTTTGGGTCAAAACAGCCCAGTCGCTGGGTTAAAACAGTCCAATCGCTGGGTTAAAACAGCCCAATCGCTGGGTCAAAACAGCCCATTCGCTGGGTCAAAACAGCCCAATCACTGAGTCAAAACAGCCCAATCGCTGGGTCAAAACAGCCCATTCGCTGGGTCAAAACAGCCCAATCGCTGGGTCAAAACAGCCCAATCGCTGGGTCAAAACAGCCCATTCTCTGGGTCAAAACAGCCCATTCGCTGGGTTAAAATAACCCAATCGCTGGGTCAAAACAGCCCAACCGCTGGGTTAAAACAGCCCAATCTCTGGGTTTGTCCATTTTCAACCCAACTTGGGTTGTTTTTAACCCAGCATTTTTTAAAGTCTAACTTCTAATTTCTGGATGAATTTCAGATGTGGGATTTTCCTGTTTGTTTTCCTGTTTGTTTTTCCTGTTTGGGTCAAAACAGCCCAGTCGCTGGGTTAAAACAGTCCAATCGCTGGGTTAAAACAGCCCAATCGCTGGGTCAAAACAGCCCATTCGCTGGGTCAAAACAGCCCAATCACTGGGTCAAAACAGCCCATTCGCTGGGTCAAAACAGCCCAATCACTGGGTCAAAACAGCCCAATCGCTGGGTCAAAACAGCCCATTCGCTGGGTCAAAACAGCCCAATCACTGGGTCAAAACAGCCCAATCGCTGGGTCAAAACAGCCCATTCGCTGGGTCAAAACAGCCCAATCACTGGGTCAAAACAGCCCATTCTCTGGGTCAAAACAGCCCATTCACTGGGTTAAAACAGCCCAATCGCTGGGATAAAACAACCTAACCGCTGGGTCAAAACAGCCCAATCGCTGGGTCAAAACAGCCCATTCGCTGGGTTAAAACAATCCAACCGCTGGGTCAAAACAGCCCAACCGCTGGGTTAAAACAGCCCAATCTCTGGGTTTGTCCATTTTCAACCCAACTTGGGTTGTTTTTAACCCAGCATTTTTTAGAGTCTAACTTCTAATTTCTGGATGAATTTCAGACGTGGGATTTTCCTGTTTGTTTTTCCCCTTTTTTCTCCACTTCCTGTCTCTCTCGTGTTCCTTCTTAAACATGACCCTCGTGTTTTTGCTTCTGAAGTGTAACCTGCGTCTTGACCTTGATTTTACTCAATAAACAGTCTTCTCTCACACTCACGCAGACACGTTTATGGTTCAGCTGTTTACTGCACGTCTGGATTATTTAAATAGCTCCTGAATTACACCTGAGGCCTGCGTTTATTCATCTGTTTATGACACTGCAATGCACAGAACATTAAATGTCAGTTACTGATAAAAGAATTCATGCATGATGCATTTTTACCTCCAAGTGCAGAAGAAAAGACTTCACAGTGTGTGTGAGAGTCATCAATCATTGCTAAAGTTAATTCAAGTAAATAAATAAATACATCTGAAGTATTTACTTTAGCATTTATATTTGCAGCAAAGATTAAATAGCACACTAAGTTTTATCCTCCACTAGGGGGCGTGTTGTGCTGAGAATTCACTCTGTGTGTTTATGACTCTGACAGACTTGTTGCATTCCTCTATATTGTCCCACTGTAAGTAGGCCTACCATAGTAAACTGGGTCACTGCAGCTTATTACAGACTCCCTTGGGAATAAAAAAGACTTTTTTGTCATCTTTAAAAGCTGCATTTACACTACCATTCAAACGTATGGGGCTAATAAGATTTTTAAATGTTTTTGGGGGAAAAAGTCTCTTCTGCTCACCAAGGCTGCTTTTATTCGATCAAAAATACAGTAAAAATTGTGAAATATTTTTACAATTTAAAACAGCTGTTTTCTATGTGAATATACAGTAAAGTGTAATTTATTCCTGTGATCAAAGCTGAATTTTCAGCATCATTACTCCAGTCTTCAGTGTCACATGATCCTTCAGAAACATTTATGATTATTATCAATGTTGAAAACAGTTAATATTTTTGTGGAAACTGTCATACATTTGGTTTTTCAGGATTCTTTGAAGAATAGAAAGTTCAAAAGAACAGTGTTTATTTGAAATAACAGAAGTGTATATCTCAAGTTAACATAATAAATAGCAGAGCTGAATCACTTTAAACTGAATCGATCTTTACAACAGCTTCAACCTCATGCAAACATAATAGAGATCTTTTGTTTTTTTAAATTATAATTAATGTTTATATGTAGTAACATCTAAATCTAATGCAGATTGAATATAGTTGCATCTGGTCTGTGTGGAGAAAGAGTGATTGTTGTGCTTTAACAGCGGGGTAAAGGATGGCTTCCTCTGAGCCGCTGGATTTATGACGGTGTCCGGGCTCCAGGCCCTCGGCCCCTCTGATCTGCTTTAGCTCAGATGACCTTTGACCCCTGGGGCCATCAGGGACACATGCTCCGCCCTGATTGGCCAAGAGCGCTCGCCGTCAGTCGGTCTCTGCATTTAACGCCGACTGGGCTGCGGCCAGAACTCACATCTGTTTGAAATTGCCACCTCTGCTAATTACGTGCGATTTCTTTTGTTTGTTATTGTTTGTTTTGTGATCCATAAACACGGTTTAATGGTCAAAGCCTGTCCGGTATCACCGGGGGGCGCGTTGTGCTCCCTTTTACATCTCACAGTAAATGATCTGTTTTTTTGTAATATGAAAACACAGAAATGCTCAGATTAGCATGCATTAACTCATTCAGTGCAGTCGTGTTATTGCTCAATCAATCAGCTTCAGGAAAGTGAACGAGTTTAATCCATGAGTGTGTTTGGATGGTTTTTATCACTACTGATATAGTTTGTAATCTTACTATGAATGTAATATGTGATTCTGGAGCACAAATCCAGTCATAACTCACACGGGTGTATATTTGTAGCAATAGCCAACAATACATTGTATGGGTCAAAATTATCGAGATTTTTTTTATGCCAAAAATCATTAGGATATTAAGTAAAGATCCTGTTCCATGAAGATATTTTGTAAATTTCCTACAGTAAATATATCAAAAATGTATTTTTGTGAGTGGATATGCATTGCTAAGGACTTCATTTGGACAACTTTAAAGGTGATTTTCTCAATATTTTGATTTTTTTGCACCCTCAGATTCCAGATATTCAAATAGTTGTATCTCGGCCAAATATTGTCATATCCTAACAAACCATACATCGATGGAAAGATTATTTATTCAGCTTTCAGATTATGTATAAATCTCAATTTCAAAAAATTGACCCTTATGACTGGTTTTGTGGTCCATGGTCACATATTAGTATGTTTCTGTTGTGTTTTTAATTGTAAAATGAATGCATTTAAGTTATGCATTTTAATGCATTCAAATGTTATGCATTAATGCATTAAAATGCACAAAATGAATGCATTAAAATGTTATGCATGTAAGTGTGTATACACACTATATATATATATATATATATATATATATACACACACACATATTACGTAAACAAACTTTTGTTAGATGGGATCTGAAAGCACACACACACTATATATATATATATATATATATATGTATATATATATATATATATATATATATATATATATATATATATATAGTTATATATGTAGTTTTAAAAACATTTGTTCTTGGTTATATGAACGTTGACTAAACGTTCCATTTTATAATTCTGCAAACATGGGAACGTTACTTTTGAATATTCTCTGAAACAAGTAGTAACATTTAAAAAATGTTAAAAGAATGTCCATTTAAAATATTTCAGGAAAAAAACTAACAATATATACATGTTTTTGTGCTAACGTTTTAAGAACATTTGGTAACACTTTATTTCACAGTGTCCTTGTTACATATGTTACATGTACTTACCATAGTAATTATGCATAATTACATGCAAATAACCCTCAACCAAACCCTGATCCTACCTTAACCCTATAGTAAGTACATGTTGTTAATTAATATTACTCAGTACTTAAATATATAATTACACTGTAACAATGACACCTTAAAATAAAGTGTAACCGAACATTTTTTAAAAGACCAGATAACTTTAAATGAACATTCTATTAATATTACTGTAATGTTTGTTCATAACTTTGAGAGAACGTTGCCTGTCAGCTGGGAATCTGTTAAATAAGGCATGAAGATATTAAGATATTGCAAACATGAACATCATGATTTTTCAGTAAAGCTGCTTTGAAATGATGTATTGTGAAAAGCTCTATATAAATAAATTTGACTTTGCTTTATTGCATATTTCATTCTCTTAATAGACTATAAAACTGTCCGAATCCCTCTCAAGATAAAGAGTTTGTACGTTTCAGTGTCTTGGCGAAGGTTTTCATGGTTTTCAGAGATCTCAGCGCTGCACATTCATGAATTCCTCTGGTAGATCACACTTTAAAGAGGAGCAGCCCCATTAGCCTCTTCTCTCTCTTTTTTCCCTTCCGTCTTTTTTCTCGACCCGTTCCTCGTTCTTGTCCAGCTGGCGGCTCACCAGGGCTTCTCTTTCCCCAGCGAGACCCTTCAAACACTTCGTTAAAAAAGGACAACTGAGGCAAATGTTTCAGCGTGAGTCCTTGGCTGAATAGTAAACTCAGTTCTGCTCAAGGCCAGAAGAAACGAGGCGCTCGTGAGACTCGATCCGTGTAGAACTGGATCTGAACTGATGTGATTCTGTTGGATTCTCTGAAACGGCGGTTCCTGCTCCTGCAGATGTGGGCTGCGTCCCAATCCAGATGCTGTCCATATACTACACAGGCTACTGTACAAGTTTGGGCACGTCTACATCTGCATACAATGTTAAACAAACAAAAAATCTGATATTTGTGCTGTAAACGTTAGAATAACTGATATTGTTAGTAATATTTCAACTGGACTGAAGCAGGTTTACTTGATTATCCAGACATCATTTATTATAAAAATCATTTCATATGCCAGGGCTAAATGATCTTTCCAAGGTTATATTTTAATCATAAAGGAACTGATTAGACATGATCAGGAACATGAATGAAGAGCGAGTGATGTTGATTTCATGTGGACTGTAAGCAGGTTTGTTTGAGCACTAGAGCGCAGATCTCTGAACATCACTGATCTGGAATGTCTCTAAAATCCTCCGTGTGTTCTGTGTTTTCTCACCGGCCGTCTCTTTCATCTCGCTCTGAGGAGTCAACGCTGCTCCTGTCATTGCTTTTCTCTTGTTTATATTTCTGTTTCCGCTCTTTTTGCATGAAGCCTCGACATGAGCACTGCTGGGTGGATTACTTACAAACTGTAGTTCATTACTGAATACAAATGAATCTATTACATTACACGTTATAATCTGATTACTTCTGACCTACCTCGTTTATCACATTGATTTGAATAGGACAAGCATATTGATTGAAAGATGCAAAAAGAAACAACATGAAGTGCATTAAACATCACATAACGTCAGGCTTTCTCAAACTGCAGATTGTTCAAAAAGCTCTTAAAATGTTTATGTCTTAAATATAGTTTATACATTTAGTAATATTTTATTTGTTTATGCAGTGTGGCTTTTCAACTATAGCTTCCATTTTGTGAGCAATTCCACAAAACTTTCCAAACATATATTTAGCAATAGACTTTTTTAGGAAGGAAAATTTAAAAGATAAGAAGGAATTAGAAAGAATCAGCGAATTATGAAAATTTACTGCCATTTTGTGAATATTAAGTAATCATGTAATCAATAAAAAGTAAGTGTAGTCATCTTATGACTATTTTCGTTCCCTCGATTTGTTCAATTGTGCGATTTACTAATTTCGTTCCCTCGATTTGTTCAATCGTGCGATTTACTAATTTCATTCCCTCGATTTGTTCAATCGTGCGATTTACTAATTTCGTTCCCTTGATTTGTTCAATCGTGCAATTTACTAATTTCGTTCCCTCGATTTGTTCAATCGTGCGATTTACTAATTTCATTCCCTCGATTTGTTCAATCGTGCGATTTACTAATTTCGTTCCCTCGATTTGTTCAATCATGTTATTTACTAATTTCATTCCCTCGAATTGTTCAATCATGCAATTTACTAATTTCGTTCCCTCGATTTGTTCAATCGTGCGATTTACTAATTTCATTCCCTCGATTTGTTCAATCATGCAATTTACTAATTTCGTTCCCTCGATTTGTTCAATCGTGTGATTTACTAATTTCATTCCCTCGATTTGTTCAATCGTGCGATTTACAAAACTTTCCAAACATATATTTAGCAATAGACTTTTTTAGGAAGGAAAATTTAAAAGATAAGAAGGAATTAGAAAGAATCAGCGAATTATGAAAATTTACTGCCATTTTGTGAATATTAAGTAATCATGTAATCAATAAAAAGTAAGTGTAGTCATCTTATGACTATTTTGAAATGTAATATAACTTAAGTATTTAATTTTTGTAATCTGATTACATAATCCAGATGACATGGTATCAGTTACTATCTGGCAGGAAACATTCTCAGAACATTGAGAAAAAATTCAAATGGAACGTTCCCTCAATGTTCGCATAACCAAGAAAAAACATTTAAAAAAACTGGATGTTCATAGCATTTTCAGAACTTAATGGTAGGGTGCCCCGCACATGACATGCAAGAAAAAAAAGTAAATTGTGCACATGATTTGCTAATTTGTTCCCTTGATTTGTTCAATTGTGCGATTTACTATTTCGTTCCCTCAATTTGTTTAATCGTGCACACTATTTACCATTTCATTCCCTCGATTTGTTCAATCATGTGATTTACTAATTTCATTCCCTCGATTTGTTCAGTCGTGCACACTATTTACCATTTCATTCCCTCGATTTGTTAAATCGTGCGCACAATTTACCATTTCATTCATTCGATTTGTTCAGTCGTGCACACAATTTACCATTTCATTCCCTCGATTTGTTCAATCGTGCGCACGATTTACTAATTTCGTTCCCTTGATAAGTTCAATCGTGCGCACAATTTACCATTTCATTCCCTCGATTTGTTCAATCGTGCGCACGATTTACCATTTCATTCCCTCAATTTGTTCAATCGTGCACACGATTTACAATTTCATTCTCTCGATTTGTTCAATCGTGTGCACTATTTACTAATTTCGTTCCCTTGATTTGTTCAATCGTGCGAATGATTTACCATTTAAATCCCTCAATTTGTTCAATCGTGCACACGATTTACAATTTCATTCCCTCGATTTGTTCAATCGTGCACACGATTTACTAATTTCATTCCCTCGATTTGTTCAATTGTGCACACGATTTACAATTTCATTCCCTCGATTTGCTCAATCGTGCACACGATTTACAATTTCATTCTCTCGATTTGTTCAATCGTGTGCACTATTTACTAATTTCGTTCCCTTGATTTGTTCAATCGTGCGAATGATTTACCATTTAAATCCCTCAATTTGTTCAATCGTGCACACGATTTACAATTTCATTCCCTCGATTTGTTCAATCGTGCACACGATTTACTAATTTCATTCCCTCGATTTGTTCAATTGTGCACACGATTTACCATTTCATTCCCTCGATTTGTTCAATCGTGCACACGATTTACAATTTCATTCCCTCGATTTGTTCAATCGTGCACACGATTTACCATTTCGTTCCCTCGATTTGTTCAATCGTGCACACGATTTACCATTTCATTCCCTCGATTTGTTCAATCGTGCGCACAATTAACTAATTTCGTTCCCTCGATTTGTTCAATCATGCGCACGATTTACTAATTTCGTTCCCTCGATTTGTTCAATTGTGCGATTTACTAATTTCATTCCCTCGATTTGTTCAATCGTGCACACGATTTACCATTTCATTCCCTCGATTTGTTCAATCGTGCACATGATTTACAATTTCATTCCCTCGATTTGTTCAATCGTGTGCACGATTTACTAATTTCGTTCCCTCGATTTGTTCAATCGTGCGCACAATTTACTAATTTGTTCCCTCGATTTGTTCAATCGTGCACACGATTTACCATTTCATTCCCTCAATTTGTTCAATCGTGCGCACAATTTACTAATTTCGTTCCCTCAATTTGTTCAATCGTGCGCACGATTTACTAATTTGTTCCCTCGATTTGTTCAATCGTGCACACGATTTACCATTTCATTCCCTCAATTTGTTCAATCGTGCGCACAATTTACTAATTTCGTTCCCTCAATTTGTTCAATCGTGCGCACAATTTACTAATTTCGTTCCCTTGATAAGTTCAATCGTGCGCACAATTTACCATTTCGTTCCCGCGATTTGTTCAATCGTGCGCACAATTTACCATTTCGTTCCCGCGATTTGTTCAATCGTGCGCACAATTTACCATTTCGTTCCCTCGATTTGTTCAATCGTGCACACGATTTACCATTTCATTCCCTCGATTTGTTCAATCGTGCGCACAATTAACTAATTTCGTTCCCTCGATTTGTTCAATTGTGCGATTTACTAATTTCATTCCCTCGATTTGTTCAATCGTGCACACGATTTACCATTTCATTCCCTCAATTTGTTCAATCGTGCACATGATTTACAATTTCATTCCCTCGATTTGTTCAATCGTGCGCACGATTTACTAATTTCGTTCCCTCGATTTGTTCAATCGTGCGCACAATTTACTAATTTGTTCCCTCGATTTGTTCAATCGTGCACACGATTTACCATTTCATTCCCTCAATTTGTTCAATCGTGCGCACAATTTACTAATTTCGTTCCCTCAATTTGTTCAATCGTGCGCACAATTTACTAATTTGTTCCCTCGATTTGTTCAATCGTGCACACGATTTACCATTTCATTCCCTCAATTTGTTCAATCGTGCGCACAATTTACTAATTTCGTTCCCTCAATTTGTTCAATCGTGCGCACAATTTACTAATTTCGTTCCCTCGATTTGTTCAATCGTGCACACGATTTACCATTTCATTCCCTCGATTTGTTCAATCGTGCACACAATTTACTAATTTCGTTCCCTCGATTTGTTCAATCGTGCGCACGATTTACTAATTTCGTTCCCTCGATTTGTTCAATTGTGCAATTTACTAATTTCATTCCCTCGATTTGTTCAATCGTGCACATGATTTACCATTTCATTCCCTCAATTTGTTCAATCGTGCGCACGATTTACCATTTCATTCCCTCGATTTGTTCAATCGTGCTCACGATTTACCATTTAATTCCTTCGATTTGTTCAATCGTGCGCACAATTTACTAATTTCGTTCCCTCAATTTGTTCAATCGTGCAATTTACTAATTTCCTTCCCTCGATTTGTTCAATCGTGCGATTTACTAATTTCATTCCCTCGATTTGTTCAATCGTGCAATTTACTAATTTCGTTCCCTCGATTTGTTCAATTGTGCGATTTACTAATTTCATTCCCTCGATTTGTTCAATCGTGCGATTTACTAATTTCATTCCCTCGAATTGTTCAATTGTGCGATTTACTAATTTCATTCCCTCGATTTGTTCAATCATGCAATTTACTAATTTCGTTCCCTCGATTTGTTCAATCGTGCGATTTACTAATTTCATTCCCTCGATTTGTTCAATCGTGCACACGATTTACAATTTCGTTCCCTCGATTTGTTCAATCGTGCACACGATTTACCATTTCGTTCCCTCGATTTGTTCAATCGTGCACACGATTTACCATTTCGTTCCCTCGATTTGTTCAATCGTGCACACGATTTACCATTTCATTCCCTCGATTTGTTCAATCGTGCGCACAATTAACTAATTTCGTTCCCTCGATTTGTTCAATCATGCGCACGATTTACTAATTTCGTTCCCTCGATTTGTTCAATTGTGCGATTTACTAATTTCATTCCCTCGATTTGTTCAATCGTGCACACGATTTACCATTTCATTCCCTCAATTTGTTCAATCGTGCACATGATTTACAATTTCATTCCCTCGATTTGTTCAATCGTGCGCACGATTTACTAATTTCGTTCCCTCGATTTGTTCAATCGTGCGCACAATTTACTAATTTGTTCCCTCGATTTGTTCAATCGTGCACACGATTTACCATTTCATTCCCTCAATTTGTTCAATCGTGCGCACAATTTACTAATTTCGTTCCCTCAATTTGTTCAATCGTGCGCACAATTTACTAATTTGTTCCCTCGATTTGTTCAATCGTGCACACGATTTACCATTTCATTCCCTCAATTTGTTCAATCGTGCGCACAATTTACTAATTTCGTTCCCTCAATTTGTTCAATCGTGCGCACAATTTACTAATTTCGTTCCCTCGATTTGTTCAATCGTGCACACGATTTACCATTTCATTCCCTCGATTTGTTCAATCGTGCACACAATTTACTAATTTCGTTCCCTCGATTTGTTCAATCGTGCGCACGATTTACTAATTTCGTTCCCTCGATTTGTTCAATTGTGCAATTTACTAATTTCATTCCCTCGATTTGTTCAATCGTGCACATGATTTACCATTTCATTCCCTCAATTTGTTCAATCGTGCGCACGATTTACCATTTCATTCCATCGATTTGTTCAATCGTGCGCACAATTTACTAATTTCGTTCCCTCAATTTGTTCAATCGTGCAATTTACTAATTTCCTTCCCTCGATTTGTTCAATCGTGCGATTTACTAATTTCATTCCCTCGATTTGTTCAATCGTGCAATTTACTAATTTCGTTCCTCGATTTGTTCAATTGTGCGATTTACTAATTTCATTCCCTCGATTTGTTCAATCGTGCGATTTACTAATTTCATTCCCTCGAATTGTTCAATTGTGCGATTTACTAATTTCATTCCCTCGATTTGTTCAATCGTGCAATTTACTAATTTCATTCCCTCGAATTGTTCAATTGTGCGATTTACTAATTTCGTTCCCTCGATTTGTTCAATCGTGCGATTTACTAATTTCATTCCCTCGAATTGTTCAATTGTGCGATTTACTAATTTCGTTCCCTCGATTTGTTCAATCATGGTATTTACTAATTTCATTCCCTCGAATTGTTCAATTGTGCGATTTACTAATTTCATTCCCTCGATTTGTTCAATCATGCAATTTACTAATTTCGTACCCTCGATTTGTTCAATCGTGCAATTTACTAATTTCATTCCCTCGATTTGTTCAATCATGTTATTTACTAATTTCATTCCCTCAAATTGTTCAATTGTGCGATTTACTAATTTCATTCCCTCGATTTGTTCAATCGTGCGATTTACTAATTTCATTCCCTCGATTTGTTCAATCGTGCGATTTACTAATTTCATTCCCTCGATTTGTTCAATCGTGCGATTTACTAATTTCATTCCCTCGATTTGTTCAATCATGTTATTTACTAATTTCATTCCCTCAAATTGTTCAATTGTGCGATTTACTAATTTCATTCCCTCGATTTGTTCAATCGTGCGCACGATTTAGCCTACTCATTTTTTCCTGCATGTCATGTGCGGAGCTCCATATAATGGAAACCTTAGCACTAATTTTTGTTAGCTGGGTTACCCAGCACTGGAGATGACGTATCGATTCTGGCACCATGCTCAAGATGCATTTTGAGGTGATTCTGCGTGTGGATACACCAGATAGAACCACTTCAGTTATCTGTCTGGGATCCGCTAGAGGAAAATGAGGAAGAGGAAGGCGTTAGAGGTCAAGGGCAGCAGCTGTGAAGGTGGAACAGTTTCTCCTGCATCCAGCCAGCATCGCAGCCTCCCTGCAATCGCCTGTCAGGAAGCCCCCAAAACACAGACATTAATGCAAATTATAGTTTGATAATTTAATAACTCGGCCGGCTTGATCTGTCCGTTTTATTGTAATTATCATCAGCCAGGGGGTTGCGTTCCATCATGCTAAAATAAACATCATCTATCATCCTTGCTGATGATTAGCCCGTGACAGGCCGGGGAAGCTGGTTTGCATAAATCAGGCCTGATGCCGTCTGCCCGAGTCCGGCTCTATTTTTCACAGGCCCAGATTAGATGGCGTCCGCTGGGCTCGATATAAGGTCATTGCCGTGGCAATAATCAGAGCCGGATCGTCAGTGTGTTAAATACATCCAACTAGTTAGTTAATGGAGACTAAAGTCACAATGTGTGCCGGTTGACTGCAGGCTGGATGCAAAATTATTTATATCTCATAAAACAATCAGCAATAAAATGTGAATCTCATTCGTACTTATTGTGTATATTCACTTTGCAATTTGTCCTAAACATGCATCTTTTATTTTCCAAGAAAATCATACAGATTGAAACAAATGATGACAGAAATAAGGGTTACATATGCACTAAAAATTGCATACATTTCCAGCACAGAAATCTGAAGACCAGATAAAGCCGGGATCAACGACATATTAGAGGTTTTGAGGGGATTGCTCTTTTTTTTCTCACTCCATAAATCAGAAAATACGACCAACAGCCAGAAAACAAATACATTTTCACCATGTTTTTAGGAATAAAATGTATAAATCAGGCAAATGATGTATGAGAAAACCTTAGTTGTAAAGTCAGGTAAAGCTGCTTACATGAAGATTTCTGACTCAAGCCTTTAAACGGGTAAGAATTTTCATGCATTAATCGCTTTTTTATTGCCAATGTGTGAACAGCGTGTAATGAAACTTAAAAAACGAGACCTTCACCAACTTCATAGGTTGTCTATGAAAGCCCAGAGTAAATTGCGGCCTTGAATCACGTTCAGTCAGTGTACGTTTGCGCGTGCGAGCAGTAAGTTGCTGGCTGCAGTTCACTTAACGGCCACCGGTGTCGCTAATAACAAGAGTTTCTGCATTCTACATAGAGCCCCATAAGATATGTATTGTAATTTAAATGTACAGAGACGCACATAGATAAAGTGTAATAAAATAAACACTTAAACGCTTATTTTGGATGTTTTCTTTCCACTAGTCTGAAAAAAAAAAAAAAGAAAAATAGACCAAAATCTCAAAATTGACCAGTGCATGAAAAAAAACAATGGCTTGCTTGTAGTGTCTTGCATTTATTTAATACACAAATAAAATCTCGGAAGTCACTCTCATTAACTTTGAGGAAACCATTACAGTACTTTTTATAGATGTGTTAGTTTTAGTCTTGATGCATAGTTAGTAGAAAGCAAAAGTAGGTCTATTTCATGCTCACTGAATGAAAGAGACAGCATTCATATTTGTTCTGGGGCCTTTAGTGTTTGAACTATTACATGAGGGAAGAGCTCTGAACCTAAAGCCGTTCTCTCTTTTCTCCCTCTTTCTCTGTTACCACAACAGAAGACGCTCCAATCGGGCAGTCTTTGTGAAGATGTAAGCTGCATTATTTATGTTCAAACCGCCGTTACGTTGTTGACCCGTGTGGCATTGAGATGAAAGCGAGGTGGCCGCTGTGTTTTGGGTTTGGACTCCGGAGGCCTCCGGCTGTTTGTCTTGTCAGGGTGAGAGGGTTTGTACAGGGAAGGCTGTTTTTTCCTTTAGTTGAACTCACTCTACATACAGCTTTTTTAGTTCAGAATGATAATTATTTCTAATGTATATTCTGTTTTTTCAATGGAATATTGCAGTATTTATTCAAAATACTTTATCTGTGGCCGTGCACATCATTATTTTTTTTAAATACATGTGCCTCGTAATCTTGAATCAAAATAAATTCCTCTGGCAGCGCCATTTCTTTCTCTGATGACAAGGGCAGGGTAACCTGTCACTCACATGAGATCCACCAATAGCAAACCACAACCATCCAATCAATTTCCCACGAAGAAAATCAAGCCCCGCCCTACATTTGTTCTTGTTCGAGATGCCGTTGTGATGAGAAATCGAGTTCCCCCAGGAAAAGGGTCTCCTTTACGACCCTTTTACGATCCCATTGGACTTTAAATGGGTAGTATTTTTAGCGCCTGATTAGAATTCCATTGTGATTTATATTGTTTAAAATGTATTATTATAACCATTAATGTCTTTTAAATTACATGGTTTATTTAACTGCTTCCAATGGACTATATGCACAGTTACTTCCTGGTTGTGGTTAAGCCAGCTCGCGCATTTCCGGTGATCTGTTCATTCTGTAGTCGCTGTACATCGACACAAAACCATCAATGATTGACTTTTTAATGTTGTATTCATATTTTAATGCAGTTATCACGTTTACCTAATAAACCAGTTTTATTGATTGCAATAAAGACGAAACTATTGGGACGTTTAAAAACGCCGTGTCTGTAATTAGACACACACACTCATTATTTTCCAGCACTTCAAATGATATTTTTAATGTGATGACCACAAACATTACTTGTTCATCCTTCTGAGATTGTGCCCATTGTAAAACCGAACGTTTAAAAAAGTATGAAATTCAACATTTGATAGAAAACGCTTATTTAAAAATAAAAAAGACAATAATTACCACTTTAACCAGCAGGTGGCGGCAAAGTAGCATTTATTTGTGCATATATCAGCCATTTCCTCTAATCGTTTTTTGAATAAATATTAAACATTATAAAATAACTAGGTTTAAAAATACATTTAGTCAATGTGAAGTATGAAATACTCAAAAAAAATCTCATGAAAAACAATAACTTTTCTTGTGAATGAATGACACAGAAAGCGAGCGCCGCTCTCTCTTTATAATCACAGCAGCTGTCAGTCAGAGCAGCACAAGATCAATGATTTCAGCACACTTTATTCAATTAATCTAACTAAAGTGCACAATAAATATTTAATTTTTGAAGCTTTTTTTCACATAAAAGTGTAAAAACTGATGGTCGAATTGAATTTAGTCGAGGAGGAACACTGATGTACGTCTTTATTTATTTATTTTTTATGCCGTCTTACGCTTGAATAACTAAATTAATGCTGTGCCTGAATATTTAAGTGACTATATTCTGATTATAAACACTGAAGCTCAACACACCAGCACATGACTCTCACCGGAAGTTTTCCAGCTGGATTATATTAATGCGGAAGTTCTAAAGAACGATCCGTGCATCATATAGTCCATATGTTTGTGTGTACTTTGCATTTATTTATTTATAATAATAATAATATTATATACTATACTACATTGCTATTATTGCATAAAATCAACACTAAATTACTTTTGCAGAACATAGTTTGTTGCAACAATCCTTATCCTTATATATATATAAAAAAAAACATTTTAAGACATGGTTGTGTTTCCAGGTTGTTTTATTATGCAATACAAGCATTCATTTTATATTTCAATATATTGTTTGTGCACTTAATGTAATAAACATCATACATAGTGAAACACATCAAGACATCATGATAACAACTTTTGATCAGGCATTATCGCCTGGGTCCTAAAGGAGACCCAATTCCTATAGGGGACTTGATTTCTCATGACACCGCTTCACTACAGAGTAGCGCAACTTCCTTTTTTATGCTGATTTTAACGATAATAGCCTCAGTAGTGTGCACTATGCAGTGTGTAAGCAGCTCTGCACGTCTGCGAGCGCAACAGCGCCGCTCAGGGTGTCCAACTCAAGGTCTTGACTTGATCTCTGACCTCCTCGTGTCTTTTTCTCTGCGTTTACGCTGACCTGCATGCCAAGGGGATGCTGGGAATGTTTTCCCACCTATAATGTGTGTGTTCAACACCTCGGGTGCTAAAAGCCGCCGGCGTTTCGTGAAGTGAAAATCTGCTCTAAATTTAACTGGAGGACACGCTCTCATTTCACTCCTTCATACACGGATGGAGGGAGAAATGAAGAGACGGATGGATGATAAATGAGAGCTTGTCTGTGTACATGAAGAAATAGTCCAGATCAATACAACCTGATCAAAGCTTTGCAATAAGGTCTCATTTATTAACTAACACGAAACCTTATTATAAAGGTATTTGTTTGGCTGTGCTTAAATAGGAAAGCATCAGACAGTGAATATCTCCACTTGTTTGATGAGCTTTTCATGGAGCGATTAGGATCATCTATTACTGAAACATGGCTCGACATCCAAAAGCGTAACGAAAACATCCGTCTCCTCAGATCAAAATGGATACTGCATATCACAAGAGCTCTTTATCACAATTGTCCCTAAAAGTCCCAAAAACAGATGGTATGTTATTTCAAAACAGATGCTATTTTGCATAGAAACATGGCATGAATATTTATGTGTAATTACTCCATGACACTGACAGACCTGGAGTCCAGAATTCCTCTGGCAAAAAAATCACTGAGAGAATAAGAAGTATAGTTTCAGGGACACAAAAACTGTCCCACTTACAGATGACGATAACTTTGTAATTGAAATTGCAGATACAAATCGCCACATAAGAATTGGTTCGTTTTCGTTCATGTTCATGCAGGATCTACTTTCTTTCCACCTTTAGTGTGATTTATCTCTGTCCCACACCACCACCTTCTCGTCTTTCTTCCCGCTTCCTGTTCTCATGCCAGCGCCTCTGAACTGACCTCAGACCAGCGTTTGGTGCAGGAGTCCGTGTCGGCGGTGTGTGTTACTCCTGCAGGTACGGGACGGCTGCATGAGGGCTGTCAGCGCCCGCGGGGTTGTGAGGGGGTTACAGCTGCGATTGCTTGCGTCCAGATGGAGCTTGTTTCTGGTAAATCTAAACCACCCTATAACACTTAAGTTAGCATTCCTGGTAAAGCTGTACCATATGCAGAGGAGATGAGTGTGTGCGCACAAACAAATACACACAATTACAATCATGAGGTGGACCTTCCTGGAATACAATAGTAGTGTACTGCAAACTTAAAGGCCTTAATAATAATAAAAAACAAAGATATGACATCCAAAGTATGTAAGGTTGTACGATTCGATCTCTTTTATTGAATTCAAAAGGTTTTAAAGGTATTTTGAAGAGTCAAAAGGTCATTCGGTTTAACCGTCCAACCGTTCATTTGTGATTAAAATATCTTAAAATGTAATAAATGCATATTTTTTTTCATTCTGGTATGATTTTATAACATCATATATCAACATAGTGCAAAATGATATTAAAATTATGTGTAGAAGTCGGTGCTTTGTTATGAGAAAGAATGTCCGGAAAAATGAATTTCATTGATGTCATTTGGAGTAACCAATATAAAGGGACCATTCTGGATCAAGTCATGTGGTCAATGTCACGTGACAGGATGTGACATCATTCAGACACCTGCAAAGGATCACATGGTCATGAAGCAAAGTAACTAAATCTCTCTTAACTATTTGATAAATTCATGTTTTCACTTGATCATACGCATTCATACGTCATTCGGTGCAACCGCTATAAAACATGAAAAATGTTGTAATATTTTAAAAACTTGTACTAAATATAAAATGATTGATTGTCCTTTTGCTAGTTTGCTAGATATCAGCCTGTTAGCATTGTTTGAAAATATCGTCATTCGGTAAAACCGAAATTTTGGTTAAACCGGATGACTTTTTTGGTGACAAATTTTGTCTAAAATGACAAAATCAGTGTTAATTGATTATAAAAACCACATAATCTCATTGTTAACACTTAATAAAACTTCAAAATTAATTGTATCTCCATTATATTTTTTAGATTATTTAATAGTCAATGACCCATATATATATATATATATATATATATTAAAGGTTACAATTAACAACAGAGCCCAAGCTATTCAGTTGCTATTTATTTTTATATATAATAAAAATGTAAAATGTGTAAATTGCACATAAGGCAGGTTTTGCATTAACATATAAATCTAATTCCAATTAATTTATTTTAATTAATACACCAATTCATTTTTTAAAGGTCCCGTTTTTCGTGGTTTTTTGAAGCTTTGATTGTGTTTATAGTGTGCAATATAACATGTGTTCATGTTTCGCGTGTAAAAAAACACAGTATTTTTCACATAATTTACTTATCTGTATACCGCTGTTTCCACTGTCATAAAAACGGGCTGATGACTTCCTTGTTCTATGAAGTCCCTCCTTCAGAAATACGTAACGAGTTCTGATTGTGCCAGCGGTTCCTGTGTTGTGATTCGACAGCAGTTTAGCGCTCCTTGCCCGGAAAGGTCACGCCTCTTACCATAACGTGGAGATGCACGCGCTCAGTGTTATTGTAAACATGTCTTTAATTTTACCCTATCAATTTGAGCCGGAATCAGACCCGGTGATTGGACTGCGGGATGAAAATAACAGCGTTTCGACGACATGGCGACAAACACACTCTACAAACGCAACTCTTGTGTATTCCTGTGGGCGGAGGTTAGTCAAAAAACTGTTTTAGTGACGTCATTAAAGAAGGAAGTAGAGGGATGTAGTCCAAACTGGCCGTTCGATGTAGGCGACTTCTGTTAAATAAAATATCTCGCTTGGCATTGAACTTTGAGCTTTAAAATTTTACAGATTTTATTTATACTCTAACAACAACATTACACACTAACTAAAGTTTGAAACATGGGATCTCGAAGAACGGGACCTTTAAATATAATCATTTACACAGTTACTGTCATAACTTGTTTTCATGACCAATTTATTTAAACATATATTAAATAATTAAGACATTACTAACAGGTAAAGTGAATATATAAGCTAATATAGTGCATATATTTAGTGAAAAGCTTCATTTCTGTAGTGAACTAACATGCTGTGGACACTAAATGACTTGCCTGAGGTGAATGTAATGCTATGAGATATTATTCTCAAGCTGATTTATTATTGTCTTTCCGCAGTTGAAACACTGGTTGAGAGATTACATGTAAATATATTTATGCATAGATCGTCTGTTTATCTCCTTTTGCACTTTTTCCCATTGTGGCGGTTAGCAAACAGCGTTGCATTACTGCATGCGCCTCCTTCTGGATTGGAGTGTGAATCGCCTGTGACTGACTGTATTCGTCGTCATGTCTGTATTCATTGAACCATGATGTCCATACCGTGATGGTTCGGGATGAATACATGTACCGTTAACACCCCTAATATGTGACCCTGGAGCACAAAACCAGTCATAAGTCGCACGGGTATATATTTGTAGCAATAGCCAACAATACATTGTATGGGTCAAAATTATCGATTTTTCTTTTCAGCCAAATATCATTAGGATATTAAGTAAAGATTACATTCAATGAAGATATTTTGTAAATTTCTTACCATAAATATATATAAAAAATATTTTTGTGAGTGGATATGCATTGCAAAGGACTTTATTTGGACAACTTTAAATGCAATTTTCTCAATATTTGAGAAACGAAATTTTGGTTAAACCGAATGAGTTTTTTGGTGACAAATTTTGTCCATCTTGTAAAAAATGACAAAAGCAGTGTTAATTGATTATAAAAACCACATAATCTCATTGTTAACACTTAATAAAACTTTTAATTAATTACATCTCCATTATATTTTTTAGACACTTTTAAAAAATCGTAATATATATATGTTAAAGGTTACAATTAACAACAGAGTCCAAACTATTAAATTCAGTTGCTATTTATTTTTAGATATAATAATCAAAGGACTTTATTTGGACAACTTTAAAGGCAATTTTCTCAATATTTTTTTTTTTTTTTGCACCCTCAGATTCCAGATTTATTTGCATCAGCTATTCCAGAATAGTTGTATCTCGGCCAAATATTGTCCTATCCTAACAAACCATACATCAATGGAAAGCTTATACATTAGGTGACAAAAACAAACTTTAGCATGCTTCATTTTGGTCACATGACCTCAGTATGTTGCATGTTGCAAGCATTCAGCATTGCACTAGCAATGCCAAATTTGTGACTCAAAATCAATGGATTTTGGTGAAAATGGTGATTGCAGCAAAAATGTTCAATTTCACTCAGTATTATTTCTTTTAATAAATAGAGTGAAGTATATATTTTTTTTTTTAGTATTGCATTTTCAAAGCACTCAAAGGAGTGCACTTTACAGGAGATAAAAATAACAAAAGCAGTATAAAAACATAATAAGAGCAATATAACAGAACAGTAACATTTGTGTTAATATATACTTGTCAGTGAATATTTTTACTGATCTTTGTGCAATGCATTCTGGGATTTTTGGTGAAGGATACATGTGATGAATGAATAAAAGAAGCTACTTTAGAAGGAAACTTCTGCAGACTTTATATCAGGAGATTATATGATGGCACATGCTGTCTAGGTAGGGAACTCACTAGGGTTTGGAACAGAACATTATAAAAGTGCACACCAGATGTAGGATACATGTGATGCTTGGCTAAAACAATCTAACCTTAAAAAGCTGTCTAGGTAGGTAGCTCACTAGAACATTAAAAAACACACGCACCCTATCTTTGTGGTTCTCAGCGTGTCGTTCTCTGAAGTGGGTTAGACAGTCCTGCCGCAGGGTCCTTCCCCCCCGTCGCTGACCTCTGGGCACTATAGAATTATGCAGTTAGAAATATTAATATTCACCAGACCCGCCCTCCTGACCCCCGGCATTCACTCCGGTATCAACCGCACACACTGATTGGCTGGGTGGTGCCGTATTATAATGAGGAGGGCAGAAGTCAGTGGGACAGAGCCATGAGATATTAATAAGTCTTAAAAATCGGCCCCTGAGGACCGCCGCTCCTCCGTGATACCACCTTTAAATTTGCAGGATCTTCGTCATTCTCGTGAGCCTTTGCGCTATCTCTCTCTTTTGCCTCTGGCTTGTGTTTCGGAGTCACTCGACCGACTCGACGGAACCCACAGGAAAGAGAAATCACAAATGATCTCTTTAATATCTCTATTGCGTCTCTTAGAAACGAAGAGTGAATCTACACCACAGAAAAACTCTTTATATTTTGTTTATTTTTTGCATTTTGCAATTGTGTTCACTATAAAAATAATAGAATGATCAATAAATCATGTTTTCACATTAGCTCATTTAGGCAATTTCTGCTTTTTTATAAGTTTTAAAGTCAGCTGAACTTAAGATTTTAAGTTGAATTTGGTGGAAATGTTTAGATTTTAGATTGCTATTCACATTCATTTTATAATTATGTACTCTTACTTGATGATAATCATTTTTGACTCTTTTTATTTATTGTGGAATTTTAACAAAAATATCTTAGACAATGAGAGCTCATCCTGAGATATAAAAGACAAACCTCTGATGAGATACACCCTGTGTAAAAGTTTCAGGACAAGGTTAGACATGATTCTCGGAGACGTCTTGTTATGTCCGCCCGTCTGTCCTTGTGTTTTGGTGTCTGGTGTTTGACGTGTCTTTACTGGCCTCGTCAGGGTTTGAGTTTCATGTTTCGGCTCATGAAAGGAAGGAAGATATCTGAAGAGTGTTCAAGAGAGACAGAATCAAAAACATGAAAAGGCAGGTAAAATCTGCCATTGTATAATTTACATATGCAGATTCTGCAAGATAATATATATAGGAATATCAAAAATCACATTTAGTTTTAAATGGAGAATAAGTGAAGGTTCCCACTTTATTTCAGAAAAATGCTGCATTTATTTGATCAAAAATACAGTAAAAATTGTGAAATATTATTATAATGTAAATCAGCTGTTTTCTATGTGAATATATAGTAAAGTGTAATTTATTCCTGTGATCAAAGCTGAATTTTCAGCATCATTACTCCAGTCTTCAGTGTCACATGATCCTTCAGAAATCATTCTAATATGATGATCTGCTGCTCAAGAAACATTTATGATTATTATCAATGTTGAAAACAGTCATATTTTTGTGGAAACCATGATGCATTTAATTTTTCAGGATTCTTTGATGAATTTAATGTTCAAAAGAAAAGCATTTGTTTGAAATTTAAATTTTCTGTAACAATGTAAAAGTGTTTACTGTCAATTTTAATCAGTTTAATGCATCCTTGTAATATTTAAAACATTTATATACTGTGCCCCAAACTTTTGAACGTTGTATGTTTAAATATTTAATTGTTATTTATAATATGTTAATTTATATATAGTTTAAAAAAAAGTTTGGGATCGGTACGATTTTTAATGTTTTGAAAGAAGTTTTTTCTGCATTTATTTGATCAAAAATACATAAAAATGTGAAATATTATTACAATGTAAAATAACTGTTTTCTATGTGAATATATAGTAAAGTGTAATTTATTCCTGTGATCAAAGCTGAATTTATTTGATCAAAAATACAGTAAAAATCACAAAATATTTTTACAATGTAAAACAGCTGTTTTCTATGTGAATATATAGTAGTGTAATTTATTCCTGTGATCAAAGCTGAATTTATTTGATCAGAAATACAGTAAAAATCACAAAATATTTTTACAATGTAAAATAGCTGTTTTCTATGTGAATATATAGTAAAGTGTAATTTATTCCCATGATCAAAGCTGAATTTATTTGATCAAAAATACAGTAAAAATCACAAAATATTTTTACAATGTAAAATAGCTGTTTTCTATGTGAATATATAGTAAAGTGTAATTTATTCCCGTGATCAAAGCTGAATTTATTTGATCAAAAATACAGTAAAAATCACAAAATATTTTTACAATGTAAAACAGCTGTTTTCTATGTGAATATATAGTAAAGTGTAATTTATTCCTGTGATCAAAGCTGAATTTATTTGATCAGAAATACAGTAAAAATCACAAAATATTTTTACAATGTAAAATAGCTGTTTTCTATGTGAATATATAGTAAAGTGTAATTTATTCCCGTGATCAAAGCTGAATTTATTTGATCAAAAATACAGTAAAAATCACAAAATATTTTTACAATGTAATACAGCTGTTTTCTATGTGAATATATAGTAAAATATAATTTATTCCTGTGATCAAAGCTGAATTTTCAGCATCATTACTCCAGTCTTCAGTGTCACATGATCCTTCAGAAATCATTCTAATATGATGATTTGCTGCTCAAGAAACATTTATGATTATTATCAATGTTGAGAACAGTTAATATTTTTTTGTGGAAAAAGTAAAAGTAATTTAGAGAAACCTCACTTACCCCAGACGTTTGAAATGATTTCTATGCACCAATGATAAACTCTCAATATATCAGAAAAGTTTTGAAAGAACACCAGCAGAGTTGATTACATAAACTAAAAGTTGTTTAAATGAAAATGTTTTTTTTTTTTTTTACACCAATATAAGCCTAATGGCGTTATAGACAATAAAATAAAAAGCAGTATGAATGGATTTTTAAAAGTGATTTGGCTTTAATTTTCCAGGCGGACCGTTAAAGAACGCGAGACAAATATCTCCCGGAAATCCTGGCGAATTCAACTAATCAGATGACGAATCCAGAGTGTTTCCCATTTTATGCGCCTTCAGTGTTGCCAAGTCTGTGGTTTTAAGTTGTTGCTGCGGGTAAAAATGTTTTCCATCCCCGTACATGCAATTTCAGCACTCCAACACCGTCAAAACACCCCCCAGACGTACAAATTCAGTGGATAATTTCGGCTTCCCAATGGCGAAAATTGTGTTATTTTTGGGCTACTTCTGTTGCACAGACCCTGCTTATGCATCAGATGACCATGGCTGGGTAGGTTACTTTTAAAATGTATTTCACTACAGATTACAAAATACATGCTTTAAAAAGTAAAATTTGTAACGTATTTCGTTATATTACCCAAGTTTTGCTACTTAATCTAAATACTTTAGAATACTTTGGAATACTAATAAATATGTAACATAAAAACAAGGCAACTGCGAGTTTTTATCTCACAATTCTGACTTTTTTTTATCAGAATTGTGTGATATAAAGTTGCAGTCGCAAGTTGTAAAGTCAGAATTGTGAGATATAAACTCACAATATTGAGAAAAGTCAGAATTCTGATATATAAAATCAATTTTGAGAAAAGTCATAATTGTGAGAAACTCATAATTTTTCAGAAAAATGTCCGAATTGCAAGAAAAGGCATAATTGTGAGATTTAAACTCGCAATTGTGAGAAATAAGTAGGAATTGCACGTTTTTAATCATGCAATTCTGACTTTATAACTTGCAACTGTGAGTTTATCACAATTTTGAGAAAAAAAGTCAGAATTGTGAGATGCAAACTCGCATTTGAAAGAAAAAAGTCCGAACTGTGAGATAAAAAGTTGCAATTACATTTTTTACAATTACAAGAGACTCACAAACAACTATCGCAAAACATGAAAACAGTCGTGGGTCATCCAGTAATGACAGGACAGTTAAGATTCAAGAGTATGTACATTTTTTAAATGGGGCAATTTTTATTTTGTCTTGTGGAGTGTGTGTAAACATCCGTTATGTGAAATAGCTTATTCAGGACAGGACTAAATAAAAATAAAATGCACTTTTTATGACCCCTCTTATTTTGTTAAAATGATTACATTTTAGTTACATGTATTTCGTTACTCCCCAACCCTGCAGATGACCAGCTTATAACAGTCTAAAGGTGTGTCTTTCCCTTTACTGAACAACACATAAAATAACGCTTTCGAAATTTACTCTCCTAATGCAGTCGCTTGTAAAGAAGCATGCTGGGAACTACCCAGTTAGTTATGTCAACAAAAATGATTAATCCCAACATAAAATGCTTATGTTAACTGTACAAATTTTAGTGGACTGAACATAATGAGATTAATTTGACACAATGTTGCATCAGCTCTTTTTAACAAAGTAATTTGAACATATTTTTTTGAGTGAAAATCACAATAGTTTAATGCGAGACGTCAACGGTCCCCTGAACACCCAGAATGTCTGTACGACACGACTGAGGAGGGCCTCGTCACGCAGGTCTTCGTTTTATAGATTAAAGGCTCGGCGCTAATAAAACACGAGGCTCATGGTCTGGATTCTGAGCTCACGGCGAATGATCAACCTGAGTTTGATGAGGAACCTCTGAGGCTCTCGGCTGCTTTCAAGGCGTCTTTCCCTTTCATCAATAGTCTTTCAGTCAACACGTCATCGTTAATACAGATCAGTAGTGGAGGGTCTCCCTGGGGTTTGCCCGCAGGCGGCTCTCTGAGACCGGCGAGAGAGATCTGAGGGCTTCCTCTCTCCGGCAGGCCACCAACTCATCTTCAGTGTTAAAAGCTGGAGAGTGCTTGAGGAGGCTGATTCTCATTCTCACCTTATTAATTAGCTCCCTCTCGTCAGGGTACGAGTGCTGTCAGAGGTCCGCTCGTGATTAGAGCCGTCCGTCTCTCAAGAGAGGGGTGTGCGAGAGCATTCTCAAACCCAAAGAGATCTGCGCTGGCAAATGAGGCATTTAAATGCATTTGTATGTGGATTACAAGGAAACTTTAATCAGCTGTACATGACCATGAATTCAGTTTGCAGCTGGGTGGATCTCACAAAACAAGAGCACATCCAGCTCATATTTCACCCCAAAATTAAAAGGAAAAAAAGAGCCTGTTTTAGGACTATTACGATTTTTGCATTGTGATTAATGCAACGAAAAAGGAACATCCCTCCTCAATTCTAATGACTGTAATGCAAAAATACACTATAATACACTATAAAAATTCTGGGTAAAAAACAACCCAAGTTGGGTTGAAAATGGACAAACCCAGGTTAAATGTTTGCCCAACGTTAACTCAACTATTGTTTAAAATGACTGTATGTCTGGCTTAAAATGAACCCAAAATATGTTGGAAATTAAAAATCAGACACATAATTAATTGAGGCAACAATAATAATCAAAAGCAATTTACTAAATGTTTATTGTTTAGTTATTATTCATTAAACTTATTAATACATTTTCATTTATTAAACATATTAACAGATGTTAACTTCTAACATATTTTGGGTTCATTTTAAGCAAGAAATACAGTAATTTTTAAACAATAGTCGAGTTAAATAAAACTACCCAGCAGGTTGGGAAAAAATTTAATCCAACCGCTGGGTCAAAACAACCCATTCGCTGGGTTAAAACAACCAATCGCTGGGTTAAAACATCCTAATTGTTGGGTTAAAACAACCCATTCGCTGGGTTAAAACATCCTGATCATTGGGTTAAAACAACCCATTCGCTGGGTCAAAACAACCTAAACACTGGGTTAAAACAACCTAATCATTGGGTTAAAACAACCCATTCGCTGGGTCAAAACAACCTAAACACTGGGTTAAAACAACCTAATCATTGGGTTAAAACAACCCATTCGCTGGGTTAAAACAACCTAATCAATGGGTTAAAACAACCTAAACACTGGGTTAAAACAACCTAATCATTGGGTTAAAACAACCCATTCGCTGGGTTAAAACAACCCAATCGCTGGGTTAAAACAACCCAATCGCTGGGTTAAAACAACCCAATCGCTGGGTTAAAACAACCTAATCAATGGGTTAAAACAACCTAAACACTGGGTTAAAACAACCCATTCGCTGGGTTAAAACAACCTAATCAATGGGTTAAAACAACCTAAACACTGGGTTAAAACAACCCAAACTCTGGGTTAAAACAACCCATTCGCTGGGTTAAAACAACCCAATCTCTGGGTTAAAACAACCCATTCGCTGGGTTAAAACAACCCAATCTCTGGGTTAAAACAATCTAATCATTGGGTTAAAACAACCCAATCGCTGGGTTAAAACAACCCATTCACTGGGTTAAAACAACCCAATCAAAAATGTCAAACATCCTCCAGAAGAGAACAGGCATGACATTGCAGAGAATATTCATAAGAAATATACAATAAGCAATACTAGAAAAAAGTGCTTTTTAAGAAAGTTCAGGGGAAAAAAGATGAGATATAATATGAGATTCGACCCAAGCTCATATTTTTGCTCTAAAATGTGTCAGACTGCAATTCATAACACAAGTATGCAGTGCATTAAGCATTTGCATACTTGCGTATATTATGTTTCCGGACTTATAATGACTGAATTTTCCCCAAACCCAAGCTAGAGTCCGGAGGAGAAATTTACATGTTATTATTGTAGTGAAATGAATGACCTATCAAGGATTCCAGCACATGCTCCATCAAAGAAGATCTGTGGCTGTGGAAGAATAGTCATGTTATAATAATAATAATGACACAGAGCTTTAGAAGTGGAACAGAAGATCCTAAACCTCTGATTCGGATTGATTAATTAGTGATCTGAGATCAAATGTTCTGATTAACAGTTTAACTCACATTATAATATAATTTCTGTCATATTTGCACAGATGATCCTGGTTTACTTTATGATGACCGACCTCAGTAAAAGACAATGCATTAAATGCACACACCTCTACAAGAGGGTGAGACTAAAATTGCACAATCCCATCATGCTTAGCAGCATGAACAGCCAATCAGAACTATTTACAGTCTTACGCTGGGAGAATATTTCATTTCATAGATTTAAACATGTTTTGTCAACATAACTGAAAGTTTGTTGTGAACATGAAAGTTCGATTCCCAACATACTAATCCAACAGCCACTTTAAGATGTTGTTAGGATGTAAAAAGGATGCAATAACATTGAAATCTGGTCAGTATAAATAAATAATTAAAAAAAAAAATTATAAAATAAAGTAAATAAATCAATAATTATTTCCATGTTATGGACGATAACCCATAAATGGTTGATTATACCATTACAATTTTGAACATTGTGACCATTTTCATGATAACTGAGCACATTTTCCCTCCAAACTGTAATGTGAAAACATATTTTTTATTCTGAAATGTGAAAATTCTTATTACAGTAGGACTAATGCAAAAATACATATATTTAAATGCTAAAATTGAATTTTTTTTATGCAAATTTACTAGGCATCACAACATTACAATGTGCAGCATAAAAAAAGGATACATATTATTTTTGAAATATGAAATATTTTGTTGCTATCCCTTTAAGATGAGGCGATAATCCCATGTGAAAAAAGTACATTTCAATAATGTACTTAAAGTGCTCTATTTTCGCACATTAATCTTGTACTTAATATACTAAAAATTCTTCTTTCATACTTCTTTAGAACATCTAAGTGTACTCAACTGTGCTATTTTGAGACACCATGAAATATGAACTAAAATGTGCTTTTAATATACTATCTCTATTTAAAATATATATTTAGTTACCACTTGTAGGACACTATGGGTTCAAATGTACTATAAGTAGTAACTAAATATATTTTTTAAATAGAGATACTATATTAAAAGCACATTTAAAGAATTAGTTCACTTTCAAATTAAAATTTCCTGATAATTTACTCACCCCCATGTCATCCAAGATGTTCATGTGTTTCTTTCTTCAGTCAAAAAGAATTTAAGGATTTTGATGAAATCATTCCAGGATTTTTCTCCTTATAGTGGACTTCAGTGGAGCCCAAACGGTTGAAGGTCCAAATGTCAGTTTCAGTGCAGATTCAAAGAGCTCTACATGATCCCAGACGAGGAATAAGAGTCTTATCTAGAGAAACCATCACTCATTTTCTAATCTTATATTTTTAAATTTTATACATTTTAACCATAAATGCTCATCTTGAACTAGCTCTCTTCTTCTTCTTCTTCTTTATTAGAATTCCAGCAGTGTAGACACTGATAAGTGTATTACTGCCCTCCACAGGTCAAAGTTCGAACTAAATTGTCATATTCAATATGCTAGTGCAAGTATATAACAATTCGTTCAAACTTTAACCCTGTAAAGCTCACTGTTGCAGAATTACATCACTTTCAAAAAAAAAAAAAAAACTTTTTTTTTTCTCAAGACCACATTTACATAGTTAATGGGTTCTATTATTTGTCCTCACAATGCTATTGGATATAAGAAGTGTTTATAGGTCCAGTCATCTGTTGCATTGTTCAGGGACAGGTGTGAATGGTCTTGAATATGAACCTGTAAGTGCTCTGGGGGGATGCATGTGTTCCTTTAGTATGATAAGTAGAGAGCATAATAGGCCAGACAGACAGTATTGTTTGAATGTAGTAGTGGAATTTTGATTAGCATTTGCATTGAAATTATAATACTTTGATGGATAATACTTAAATCTCTACCCTCGACACATGGTCTACCACCCTGTCTATTCAGTTTATTTACAATATAAGACCCATATGTATTATTCACTTATTTATTTTTTTACTTTTTCCATTTCAGAATGCCAAGATGTCATCGGACCACCCCGTCTGGATGTACACAAATACATGATTGCACATTTCACAGTAAAGACAAAGAGAGGATGCTGCAGACTGCAATAATGGATACACAAATACACTGTATCAAGTGCATGTTCGCATGTGCTTCTCAGATGAAACTGTCTATCACTGCAAAACACAGACTTCATTCAAACCACACTGAAGTGATAGAAGAAAAAGTTTTATAAATAAAAATGTTCTCAGTATTTGTATTAATAAATGCTTATTCATAAAAAATATGATTGTTGTGTGATTATTACTCATGATATATACTGTTATGGGGCAAAGTAAGCAATCAACCCTGCAAATGAATGCTTAAATGCTCTGTATATCTGTTCAGACAAAGTGATCACAAATACAGATATTCTGCTCCTAACTAGGCCCAACGATGCAATATTACATTTCCCTAAAAACTTACTAAAATGTAAAAAATTTGAAAAATCTTTAATTTCTACATCAGAGGCCTCCTAAAACAATATCTGAGAGGTCAAAAAAAAAAATTCTCATTTTTTTCTATATTTGGGTTTTACAGGGTTAACCTGAGGAGGGCAGTAATACACTTAGCAGCGTCTACACTGCTGGAATTATAATAGAGAAGAAGAAGAGAGCTAGTTCAAGATGAGCATTTATGGTTAAAATGTATAAAATAAAAAAAAAAAAAAAAAAAAGAAAATTGAGCGATGGTTTATCTAGATAAGTTTGACCTTCAACCGTTTGGGCTCCATTGAAGTCCACTATATGGAGAAAAATCATCAAAAACCTTAAAGGTGCCCTCGAATGAAAAATTTAATTTACCTTGGCATAGCTGAATAACAAGAGTTCAGTACATGGAAAAGACATACATTGAGTTTCAAACCCCATTGCTTCCTCTTTCTTATGTAAATCTCATTTGTTTAAAAGACTTCCGGAAAACACGCGAATCTCAACATAACATCGACTGTTACGTAACAGTCAGGATTATTAATATGTACGCCCCCAATATTTGCATATATGCCAGCCCATGTTCAAGCATTAGACAAGGAAAGGCAGTATTAACGTCTGGATCTGTGCACAAACAAGGTAAGCAAGCAAGAACAACAGCGAAAAATGGCAGATGGAGCAATAATAACTGACATGATCCATGATAACATGATATTTTAGTGATATTTGTAAACTGTCTTTCTAAATGTTTCGTTAGCATGTTGCTAATGTACTGTTAAATGAGGTTAAAGTTACCATCGTTTCTTACTGTATTCACGGAGACAAGAGCCGTCGCTATTTTCATTTTTAAACACTTGCAATCTGTATAATTCATAAACACAACTTAATTCTTTATAAATCTCTCCAACAGTGTGTAATGTTAGCTTTAGCCACAGAGCATAGCCTCAAACTCATAGAGAATCAAATGTGAACATCAAAATAAATACTTTACTCACATGATTCGATGTATGCACACAGCATGCATGACGAACATCTTGTAAAGATCCATTTGAGGGTTATATTAGCTGTGTGAACTTTGTAAATACTCTGTAATATAGTCGAGAGCTCGTGAGGCAGGGGGCACGCGATTTAAAGGGGCGGCGACTGAAAAAATCAGTGTATAGTTAATGATGCCCCAAAATAGGCAGTTAAAAAAATTAATTTAAAAAAATCTATGGGGTATTTTGAGCTTAAACTTCACAGACACATTCAGAAGACACCTTAGACTTATATTACATCTTGTGAAAAAGCATTCTTGGGCACCTTTAATTTCTTTTCGACTGAAGAAAGAAAGACATGAACATCTTGGATGACATGGAGGAGAGTAAATTATCAGGAAATTTGAATTTGAAAGTGAACTAATCCTTTAAGTTCATATTTCATGGTGTCTCAAGATAGCACACTTAGATGTTCTTAAGATTATCTCAAGAAGTACTAAAGAATAATTTTTAGTGTATTAAGTACAAAATTAGTGCAATGTACTTTTTTTTTCACCTGGGATGACACATCCAATATAACAAATAATGCTAAATAACACATTTATATTATTATATTTTATGCATAATATATATTTATGAACTCTTGTTTGAGAAAGAAATTTAAAATATGAAAGAGAAAAAAGTTTTGTCATAATGACATCAGCGGTAACCTGGATGTCGTCAGATGAAAGGTGAGTCTGACCCGTCTTTGATGTGTTCTGAGTTTCCGGACACTGACAGGAGCCTGAAGTCTCTCGTCAGCTCGTCTGATTCCTCTGGTCAGTGTTTGTGTGTGTGTGTGAGAGCAAAACGGGTCGGTTACCGGAGGTCAGGAGAAGAAGTCATCGCGCGTGCCCGCGGAAGGGCCAGTTCACGCACTAGCGCGGCCCTTGCGTGTGAGAGTCTCGCCCTGCAGTGTGTTAATTAGCGTCTCTGCCCGCCTTCCTGCCGGGGCTGCCCGCGTCTTTAATTGATTGATCGGTCGGTGTGTGTGTGGAGTTCTCCGGTCTGCTCTCTCTGCTCACCCAATCCGTCACGCCGCTGCTCACGCGGACAGCAGCACTACATTACAGCATCGTTAGCTCAGCGATCTCCTGAGCCCCGCTCTCAACACACACCATTACCAAATCCCACAAGCCCCCTCGAGTCGCTCTTTCTCCTATTATATCCGTCTGTCTTTCTCCGCGTCCCTCGCTGGACTCCGAGGGGAAGTTAATGGATGCTCTTTTTCTGTCCCATATAAAGTTTCAAGTGACACTGTTTGGGATACTTTCAAGAGAGACGGTCAATGTTTGCGTTCAAGTCACTTTGTTAGAGGAATATTTCCTATGCAGGTTAAAGGGTTAGTTCACCCAAAAATGAAAATAATGTCATTTGTTACTCATGTCGTTCCACGCCTGTAAGACCTTCGTTCATGTTCAGAACACAAATTAAGATATTTTTGATGAAATCCGATGGCTCATTGAGGCCTGAGCAATGACATTTCCTCTCTCAAGATCCATTAATGTACTAAAAACATATTTAAATCAGTTCATGTGAGTACAGTGGTTCAATATTAATATTATAAAGCCACGAGAATATTTTTGGTGCGCCAAAAAAAACAAAATAACGACTTATTTAGTGATGGTCGATTTCAAAACACTGCTTCAGGAAGCTTCGGAGCGTTATGAATCAGTATGTCGAATCATGATTTGGATCGCGTGTCAAACCGCTGAAATCACGTGACTTTGGCGCTCACTAAATAAGTCGTTATTTTGTTTTTTGGCGAACCAAAAATATTCTTGTGGCTTTATAATATTAATATTGAACCACTGTACTCACATGAACTGATTTAAATGTGTTTTTAGTGCATTAATGGATCTTGAGAGAGGAAATGTCATTGCTCAGGCCTCACGGAGCCATCGGATTTCATCAAAAATATCTTAATTTGTGTTCTGAAGATGAACGAAGGTCTTACGGGTGTGAAACGACATGAGGGTGAGTAATTAATGACATTATTTTCATTTTTGGGTGAACTAACCCTTTAAGATCTATTTGTGGCTTAATGCATTTTTAAAAAAGTATGTTTATGCTAATGCATATTGCTCTTACAATTAATGTCTATAGGGCAAGACATTGGATTAATATTAAAAGGGGTGGTTGATTATGATTTCACTTTGTTTTTAACTTTAGTTAACCTAGTGTGTAACATTGCTCTTAGAGCATAAACAACATCTTTTTTCCTGGGTTGGTGACATCACAAACCCTAAAATTTACATAAACCCCGCCCCCGAGAACACATAACAAAGGGGACGGGGCCATGTTGGGCTGCTTTAGAGAAGAGGAAGAGTTGTTGTAGTAGAGTGTTGTTGTCATGCCGTCATTTTACACCGGACTGCTTCACAAACGAGGGTCAATTCAACACAAAAGATGAACATGACGGCACATGCTAGTGGATGAGTTGAATCAACTCCACAGCAACTACATCAATTTATCCACTAACCATTCAGAAACGTCTAAAAGTTGTAACTTCTTCCTGAGTCTCTCCATCAGTGTCGACTCCGGTTTGAACAATGTAAGGCTGAACACCGTTACTGACAATCCTCATTTTGGCTGCATGAGATTCTCCAGCTTTGTTGTTGTTGAGCTGTTAAAGCACCACCCTCTTCTGGAAAGTGGCAGCTCATTTGCATTTAAAGGGACACACACAAAAATGGCGTGTTTTTGCTCACAGCCAAATAGGGGCAAATTTGACAAGCTATAATAAATGATCTGTGGGGGATTTTGAGCCGAAACTTTCCTGAACACCTTCCTGAGTCTGTTATCCAAATCAAAAACAATACAACAAAGCAGTTCTTCCTGGGAGTGTGTTAAAAAGTTATCAGAAAAGTACAAGCTAGTAAGCCGTAGTTATATAAAAGTTCACCTACAACAAAAAACAAAGACCAGCAAATTTAGGCACTTACTGTACATCCTCTGGTACATTTGCATATAGAGATTGTAGAAGCATTAGTGTAAAGTTTTTACCAACTGAGGAACAACAGCATCAATGGAAATCACAAACCATGCAAATATATGATTGAGAACATTTAGACTGGCCTTGCATGTGAAATTTAGATCCAGATAGCATGCACATTTTAATTGTCTTACATCATTTAGGGCACACGCGGTTCCCTCAGAAGGTCACTAGGGTCGCGCCTTTACAATGACTTTCAAATCAAACCTCTGCACGTGCTCTGGCAATTTCTCTTTTGTCCGCTCTCAGACTTCAACTCCTTTTTCCCTGACGTTTTCTTTTTCATTTTCATCCTCAGGCTATTCCTCCTAAGGCTATTTTCCCTTCTCTTTTATTTCTCAGAGAGAATACGAAATTCCAGCTATCAGAAACAGGAGATCAAACAAGGCCTCGGCTGAATTCACTGTCAGAATAAAACCATTTGTTCCTGAGGCTTTTACTCCGAAGACCTCGTCCCTGGACCGTTTCCTTCTTCATGTGTGTGTTTTATGTGGTTTAGGCAGTCGCTCCTCTGGGTCAGTCTGCCACTGTTCATTTGAGAAAACATGGCGGTTTACTCCAGAACCTGCTTAGTATGCACAAGACGTGCATTTGCTTCTCTTAGTTTTTCTTTTCATTTCATTTGAGACTCTATTTCTAAACTCATGTGACTGTTGCCTGACTTTTCAAGTGGCCGACACGTGGCATACGAGAGAGAGAAATGCATTATCAGCACAGGATTAGAGCAGATTGCATTTACGTTCTTGCATCCATCAACACTCAAAACTAGAAAGGTCCAACTAGTCAGCATGGCTTGTCGCCGCATTTCAACATTACCTTCATGACTGCTGTCAGCAATGTTCCCATCTTCATTCAAAATCTATTTGTGAGAGGACTATGATAGTTTTGTGCAAAACACTTTATAGACTCTATTTATTTTAATTCAATATCGATGAGTCGTTGAACTCAAGAACACATTCTGGGTGAACATCTCTTAAAGGATTAGTTCACCCAAAAATGAAAATGTAGTCATTACTTATATACCTCAAGTTGTTCCTAACCTGTAAGAATTTCTTTCTTCTGTTGAACACAAAAACAAAACAAGATATTTTAAAGAATGTTGTTAACCAACCAGAAGTCAATGGGTGTCTGGTTACCAACATCCTTCAAAATATCTGCTTTTGTATCTAGTAGAAGAAAGAAACTTCATATAGGCTTGGAACAACATGAGGGTGAGTAAATGATGACAGAATTTTTATTTTTGGGTGAACTGTCCCTTTAAGAATCTCATTTGTTGAACATGATTCTAAACCAGATGACTTGCACATGGACTTTCTCATCATTCAGACAACCCACAGACGGGCCGATTTTTAAAATTCGTTATTTGCACATCTCTGATAAAAACAGGATATGTAAGGCCTGCTGAACTCTCAAGTAAAAGTCTAAAAACAATAAAAGCATTAAAGGGTTAATTCAACCTAAAATGAAAATTCTGTCATTAATTACTCACCCTCATGTCGTTCCACACCTGTAAGACTTTTGTTCATCTTCAGAACACAAATTAAAGGGATAGTTCACCCAAAAATGAAAATTTGATGTTTATCTGCTTACCCCCAGGGCATCGAAGATGTAGGTGAATTTGTTTCTTCAGTAGAACACAAATGATGATTTTTACTCATTGAAGTAAATTGCGCGAGAGATCACTTCTGTTGTCAGAGCGCGATCAGACCTCACTAAGCGAGTGCTGAACGCAGTTGGACATAGTGGTGTATTAGAGGTAAAAAATTATATAAATACTGTTCGTTTTCTCACACAAACTGATCGTTTTGTGTCTTAGGACATCAATGTGTCATCACGAGCCGCAGGGCTTAATTTGGATTTGTCTATGCATGTTTATTGACTCTTATAAATTGTGTTCCCATTGACTCGCATTATACGACTGACAGACGGCAACGGTTGGAGTTAAAAATCATCATTTGTGTTCTACTGAAGAAACAAAGTCACCTACATCTTGGATGCCCTGGGGGTAAGCAGATAAACATCACATTTTCATTTTTGGGTGAACTATCCCTTTAAGATATTTTTGATGAAATCTGAGAGATTTCTGTCCCTCCATTGACAGCCTATGCAACTACCACTTTCAAGCCCAAAAAAGGTAGTAAAGACATCATTAATCTGTGATTAACCTCAATTTTATGAAGTGCAAGTTTACCAATTTATTTACAAAATATGAATCTCAACATGTGTTCATGAGAGCACCACGACGCGAGAACAGACGTGTGAATGCATTGTAGATTAATATTTTGTAAATAAACTTTTTTTTTTTTGCGCAAACAAAGCACTTGCATCGCTTCATAAAATTGATGTTAAACCACTGGCATCACATGGATTATTTTAATGATGTCTTTACTACCTTTCTGGGGCTTGAAAGTGCTAGTTGTGTAGCTGTCAATAGAGGGACAGAAATCTCAGATTTCATCAAAAAGATCTTCACTTGTGTTGAGAAGATGAATGAAAGTCTTACGAGTTTGGAAGGACATGAGGATGAACTAACCCTTTAAATTTTTAGTACAGAGTTGCCCTGCATGTAGAATGAAGAACCAAACAACACTGTAGTAGAAAAACAACAATATTGTATTTCATTAAAAATGTACAAAAGTTATCTACATGATCCAGCCTTGTAAAAGGAATCTGTGCACAACAGGACAGTTTAAACATATTTCTGTATATTGAGTTCAAATGTCCCAGATAATCAGTTGTGCGGTTCGCTCTGAGAGACTTGAGGGTCACGATCTCTTTAGAGCGCTGTTCTGTTCCTGTGATTCCCTTCTGGTCTTCAATAATTCAAAACAAAGCAAGAGGTATTTCTGATTCTGAACCACACTTTCAACTGTCAAGTTTACATTTCATAATATTTTATCTGCATATTAATTTGGATCCTTTCTTCTGTCTAGTACAAACAAGGATAGGAAGCGTAATATTACATTTAATTTACAGAATATACAAAACCTCTTCATATCCATTGAAGAGGAGCAAAAAGATACAGTCCCATTCTGCTAGAGTAACATAATTCCTGCATACGCTTGTGCACAGCGAGGCACTTGTTTCTTGCGTTCGTGTCGTCAGAAGTCGTATAAAAATACAGGACTGTCGCATATCAAATTCTCTGTCTGTTCATATGTGCTGTACATACACTGGTCTAAGGCAAAGTATGGCTTCTTGAACAAAACAAAAAGATGTTACCAAAGTCTCAACTAATACTATACAGAATAATACACTTTTAAAAAGGATTTAAAAAATGTCAACACGGGTCTCTTTTAGTCTTGTGCGTCCTGTGTTCCCTATGACATCATATTGAGGAACTTGCTTTCCTCTGCGAGCGCAGTCAGCATGGAGCTCATGTCTCCGATGGCCATGTTGCCAATTCCCGCAGGCACCGGGGGCAACGTCACTGAGTTTCTGGGCGTGGTGAGACGGGAGGAATTCTGGGATAGGCTGCGGAGGAGAGTGGGGCTTAAAGTTCCTGACATGAGGCTGGAGTGATCACCGTCATCCAGCATGGCGTCAAAGTCGATCTGCGGGTGCTCTGTTCCGTTCGAATCCACTGTGCTGGAGACCTGATTTGTTTCTGGGGAGCCCACGGCGGCCATGGCTGCGCTTTGCACTGCATTCACCATCCCGAGACTGCTGGACTCGAACATGTGAATCTGTCCCGTGTAGAACATGCCGTTGGTGTCTGATTTTTTAGGACTGGCCTCAGAGGTGTCATATGCAGGGCTAAAGTTGGATTGTGGGTAACCAAGTTGCTGCACTGCAGTTGTCGTTGGCCCTGAGAGCTGCCGGCTGTAGGGTTTGGCTTCTGTGGGCGGCCTTGGCTGTAGCAGTCCATGGTTTCCGTTCAGTGTGGGATTCTGGGCCGGAATGCCATAGCCTTGCTGGTTGATGTTCATCTGGGAATAATTTCCATGATTATTTTGAAAAGTGGCATGGCTTTGACTTGCTCGTACCCTGTTATTCTGGACGCTGCCAGACTGTGCCGTCAGCGCTTTACCAGACGGGCTCAGCAAACCTACACTGATGTCATTTGAAGCAGAACCCTCATGCAGAAAGATAGCCTGCTCTGCGTTAGCCTGTCGTAGTGGTTGCCTCTGGTTGAACCTCTGTGAGTTAAACTCGCTATTCCGTTGCACGTGATTCTGCTGGGCAGCGTGAGCGAGGTTGTGACTCATTAGCCCAACTTGTTGGTTGGAGTTGACATTCTGAAAGGGGCTGAGGTTTTGTTTTTGTTGGAGCGTGGTGAGGTTTCCCCGCCCTGATCCCTGCTTAGCTTGGCTGCGAGATGAATCCACAGTCCCTGAACTGACCTCGTTCCATTGCACCGGCATCTGGCTCTTAGTGGCATTGGGGGAACCTGGGAAAGTCTGCTGAGAGCTTGGAGCTGTCGTTTGTTGTGTTACGGCATTCATGTTGCCTTCCACCAAGGCCAGGCGTCTCTGGTAATGACACTGCTGCAGGGAATTAAAGCCGTGGAGGCCCTGTCCAGGATAGTGGCGGTACACTATCCCCGCATGTTGCACAGAATCTCCATTCTGAGATGTAAGGTACTGAACGACGTCATCGGGTAACATCATTGCATCATCAAGTCCATTGTTCTGATTGTCCATATCACTCGCAATGGTTTCCATTGCCACATTCTCAGAAATGCTAGGAGGTCGGGGTGGATATTGGTGGCGTTGGTTTACGTTACCCTCGGACAGGCTGTTGATCTGCGAAAAGTGTCGGATGGATCCAGGAGGGTGCAATGACGGATATTGGTTGACGTTGGTCATGCTATTGTAACGTTGTTGGAGGGAATGCTGCTCTGCTCCTACTCTTCTAACTGGGTCGCTTGCTCTGCGAGTGATGTTTCCCGTCACCTCATGGGGCAAGACGCTACGGTTGGTGTCACTACACCTTCTGGGAACTGAAGGGGGATGGATGGGGAGTGTGGGCATTTCATGGGAATCCCCGAACAGGGCCATTCGAGTCTTCAGGCTCATACAGTCCATATTAGGTAGAGGGGTGGGCGGCGCACCCCCTGTAGCAGCAGCATACTTGGCTTTAAGTCTGTAGTGTTGGGCAGGAGTCAAACTGAGTACACTGGGGATTCCTCCGCAATGGCTGGCCTCACTCGACCTTCTAGACAAATCGGTGGAAATGGGGTCGTAGGAGCCGGCAGAGCTGATGTTAAGGCGCCCACCAGTTTGTGAGGTTTGGCTGGACCGACGGCTTGAATAGCAGGGCGAGATTCCAGAAGAACGACGGCTAAGGGTGTAAGCCGAGCTCACGGTGCTGGCCAGACTGTCCCGACGCTCCACCAGTTGACTTAGAACCGTAGTCTCACCAGGACAAAGATCGCCCAGGCGTGGGCTGGAGATGGAAAGCCCTGGATCGCACAGACCGCCAGAACTTTCCAATAAAGATCCTGCAAGAGAAAATAGCAGAATTTAGTTTGGATCTTGGGAGTGCATCAACATTTCCTTTTGGTTTGTTTACTCACTGGTATTGATGGGTGGAAGCTTGGTGCTGGGGGCAGGAGGAGTTGGGTTTGCCCAGGAGCACGAGTCCCTCACCGACTTCAGCTTTTCTTGCTTCAGATGTGTGAGTCTGTGGGCAGGGCTGGCGTTCTTGCGAAGATGGAGGCCCAACATTCCTGTGGAGACGGTAGAATCCACAAGGGGCGCGTCATCCAGGGCGCTCAGATCTCCTATGCTGCCCCCGCTGAGTCCCGTCGGCTCTACTCCACCGTCATGGTGGGCGGCACTGCCAAGTGGTGACGGCTCGCTGCTACATGATGACTGACCACCAGGGCTGGACTGATACATCTGAGAGAGACAGGACAGATGGGAAGTTTGATTACCCAAGAAGCTAAATAGAGAGAATGACCCAGAATGCACACACAGCAACATGCAAACACACACGACACTTACAATCACTTTCCCAAGTGTAAATTGCAAATAATGAGCATACTGAGTCGAGGTTTGGGAAAACACCCTTCCACGAGACACATCCCACATCTTTTTTCCACCCCCTCGCGATCTTCTCAGAAAGCTAGGTTAAGTGCCTGACAAATCGTTATTTCCTATGGCAACCTCTTTGTGCATTATGCATGTGGCCTGGCATGAATACACAAAGGGGAAAGCTCTGAACATAAATAAGGTAAGCCATGTCTTTGTATTCACTTCATATGACTGCACATCCCTTGAATGAAGCAAATGTATTCTGTCCCCATGTGAACTGTTCTTGATCACTGGCACTATTTGTTCAGGACACAAAAACAGTCCCACTGATATAATATTAATCCACTAATGGCTTTTATCCTTGAGTGGCAGGCGGGAGCGTTAGATCTCGGGATTGTGGGGGGATTGGGCAGGATTGGTAGGGTGGAAGCCCATGGGAAATTAGGAACCCGGTGTGTGTCAACAGATCTCAGAATGTAGGGGGTCCAAATTTTTTGGCGCTGTGATGAATGAAGATTGAAGGAAGTGTACTATCATACTGTATCCTGAATTTGAGCTTTTTATGAAATAACCTTTCAGAAAAAAGAAAAGAATGTGTAAAAAAAAAAAGATTAAGACATTTACCATGCATGCTGTAAAAGGGCAGTTGACATGACATGTGATTCGATTGTCCTTTTTTTACTTTATATTTGGGTCATTGACGAATCAGGTTTTTAAAAGTGTAAAAAAACCTAATGGAGATAGATATAATTAATTTTGAAGTTTTATTAAGTGTTAACAATGAGATTATGTGGTTTTTATAATCAATTAACACTGCTTTTGTCATTTTTTACAAGATTTTACAAAATTTGTCACCAAAAAAGTCAATCGGTTTAACCAAAATTTCGGTTTTACCGAATGACACTTTTGGTTATACCAAATGACGATATTTTCAAACAATGCTAACAGGCTGATATCTATCTAGCTAGCAAAAGGACAATCAAACATTTTATATTTAGTACAAGTTTTTAAAATATTCCAACATTTTCCATGTTTTATAGCGGTTGCACCGAATGACCTGATGTTTCGGCACATGCGTATGAAATATGAATTTTTCAAATAGTTAAAAGAGAGTTTGTTACTTTGCTTCATGACCATGTGGTCCTTTGCAGGTGTCTGAATGATGTCACATGATATTGACCGCATGACTTGATCCAAAATGGTCCCTTTATATCGGTTACTCCGAATGACATCAATGAAATTCATTTTTCCGGACATTCTTTCTCATAACAAAGCAACGACTTCTACACATAATTTTAATATCATTTTGCACTATGTTGATATATGATGTTATAAAATCATGGCAGAATAAAAAATATATACATTTATTACATTTTAAGATATTTTAATCACAAATGAACGGTTGGACGGTTAAACCGAATGACCTTTTGACTCTTCAAAATCTTTAAAATACCTTTATATGTCGCAAAATATAATTAAAACCTTTTGAATTCAATAAAAGAGATCTAGTTGTACTACCTTACATACTTTGGATGTCATATCTTTGTTTTTTAATTATTATTAAGACCTTTGGCCAAAAAAATGACCATCACGTCATTGACCCTTTTTCATAATTTGGCCGGACAGCTGAAAGCACAGATTTTGTCCATGAAACTGGTCATCTTTTATAAATCCTAAAAAAGGTTGCTAATCAAGACACCAACACTAAATAAATAATTTTCAAACTCATAAGTTCTAAAACAGGAAGATAAATTTCTCATGTTTATGTACAACTGCTTCCATATTCATTTCCTTTACACAAAAATCCACTGGTGTTGGAAAAAAAGGTCAAAATCCATGTCACTTGTCAACTGCCCAATGAAAACAACTGTAGAAACCGACTGATATCAAGACATTAGAACAGGATCCGCGCTCACCTCAGTAACGTCTGTCCTTACGGAAAGTGTATGGGAGAGAAACAGGAAAGAGACAGCAGGAAGCACATGTAGAGAGAGCGGTTAAAGATGGACAGATACAGCAGCGTGCTTTGTTAGTATGTTTGGATCATGGACATGTTAATGTATATTTAATCAGCAATGAATAATATATTTGAGAGTTCAGATTATAGCCATGCAACGACTCTTGTCATTTTGTCATGCATTCATAAAGATACTTTAAGCAAGTGTGCAAACCTCAACACAACGCCTCATTCACACTCGATCTTACCATAGAGTTCTCGGTCTTTATAGACTTGACCTGCAGATAGTCCTCCACTCCTCTAGTTGTGCTGTTGGCTTCGAGTTTCTCCTCCGCCGTTCGGCCCGCCAGCTTGGTTCCCGCCTCGTTCTCTCCGTTTTCCTTGGGCGGATGGGGTCGCGACGGCAGGTCACCGCGTTGCTTCTTGGTGACGTGAGCTTCGGGGCCGTGGACGGTTTTGACGTGTTTCCGGAGCGAGCTGGGATCGGTGTAGCGCTTGGTGCAGCCCGGGATCTTACACACGTAGGGTTTCTGCGGAGATAAATATCTCTCGGTTTCACATGACCCTTTAACAGTCAAATGTACGACTTTGAATTAGAGTTTTATCTCTTCCTGTTAAGTCAGATTATCTTCAAATGGAGCGGTGGATGAATACACAATTAGAGGAATAAATTACGGCGCGTGCGCTGACATACTGATTGCGCGAATGTTAAGCGTTGGTGATGCATGGCTGTTTACTAATAAAGTTGAGATGAAATGATCTTTCTCCCTCCTTTAGCTCGTGATGGATCAGCCGAGAACGGAAACGGAGCCAGGTTTCATTTTCTATGCACGGTCTGCAGGTGGTCTGTTTCTCCGTTGGGGACGTGCTTGATTCTCACTAATGTATTGTGGGTTGCCGTACTCATTAGCTTCACTGCTCATTATTCACACACACACATTGTGCACACTTGCTGGTTAATGGGACAGCGTTGGGCGTCCAGGAGCAATCACTACACATGATGAGGGAATGCGTGAACAAATCTAATTTTGGCCTAAATTTGTTAGTGTATGCTGAAAATGGCACATTTACATAGCATTAGGCAGTTAGCAGATCCTTAATGCCACAGTGAAGTAGATTATCTGATCCTCCCTCTGAAGAACAACTACCGGGGCGGCACACGTCTGAAACTCCCGCGTGGATGACGTTAACTGATCTAATGCAGTCGGCCCACGTTTGGAGGAATAGTTCACCCAGAAATGCAAATTTGGTTATAAGATGCTCACCGTCTCGTCGCTGGTTTTTTAATAGCTCTGTGTGAGGAACAAACTGAAAGTTAAGTTGTTTTTTGAGGTGACGCTCATGGCCATTCACTTTCATTGTATGTAGATGAAAGAATAAAGATGAAGTCTAGGTCACTCCAATATTTAAAAAATAAATTGCCCAGTTCTAATTACCAAAATGCAAAAATTATTACAGTAATGCAAAAACATTAACACATTTTTTAAATTTTTTTTTTTATTTATTTTCAATTTACAATTTATGTTTATTTAAATAAAAAAGTTATTTACCAAAATGCCAAAATTATTACAGTACTGCAAAAATATTAACATATTTTTAAAATATATTTTCAATTAACAATTTATGTTTATTTAAATAAAAAAGATATTTACCAAAATGCAAAAATTATTACAGTAATGCAAAAATATTAACATATTTTTAATATGTTTTCAATTAACAATTTATGTTTATTTAAATAAAAAAGATATTTACCAAAATGCAAAAGTTATTACAGTAATGCAAAAATATGAACATATTTTTAATATATTTTCAATTAACAATTTATGTTTATTTAAATAAAAAAGATATTTACCAAAACGCAAAAATTATTACAGTAATGCAAAAATATTAACATATTTTTTAAAATATATTTTCAATTAACAATTTATGTTTATTTAAATAAAAAAAGATATTTAACAAAGTGAAAAATTATTACAGTAATGCAAAAATATTAACATATTTTTAATATGTTTTCAATTAACAATTTATGTTTATTTAAATAAAAAAGATATTTACCAAAATGCAAAAGTTATTACAGTAATGCAAAAATATTAACATATTTTTTAATATATTTTAAATTAACAATTTATGTTTATTTAAATAAAAAAGATATTTACCAAATTGCAAAAGTTATTACAGTAATGCAAAAATATTAACATATTTTTTAATATATTTTAAATTAACAATTTATGTTTATTTAAATAAAAAAGATATTTACCAAAATGCAAAAGTTATTACAGTAATGCAAAAATATTAACATATTTTTTAATATATTTTAAATTAACAATTTATGTTTATTTAAATAAAAAAGATATTTACCAAATTGCAAAAGTTATTACAGTAATGCAAAAATATTAACATATTTTTAATATATTTTCAATTAACAATTTATGTTAATTTAAATAAAAAAGATATTTACCAAAATGCAAAAATTATTACAGTAATGCAAAAATATTAACATATTTTTTAAAATATATTTTCAATTAACAATTTATGTTTATTTAAATAAAAAAAGATATTTAACAAAGTGAAAAATTATTACAGTAATGCAAAATATTAACATATTTTTTTAATATATATATTTTTATTTATTTTCAATTAACAATTTACGTTTATTTAAATAAAAAAGATATTACAATATTTTGATTGGCTGTAATACAGTAAGTCAAAACCACAATGCAAGAAAATATCAATGCAAAATATTAAAATATTATATTTTATTATTATTATTTATTTATATATTTTTTAAAGTGTTAAAATGTAAGTAGTTTGGGGACATAAGCATTTTTTATGTATTATATCCTAATTTTTAAATACTTTTTGTAAAGTATAAAAATGCAAGTTTTCTTAGCTGTAGTTTATGAACATTTGCATTTTTTGCACTTTTTAAAAATATTTTATTTATATTATTTATTACTTGTGTATATATATATATATATATATATATATATATATATATATATATATATATATATATATATATATATATATATATATATATATATATATTTTAGGGATGCACCAATATGAACATTTTGGCCGATTCTGATAACCGATAATTCTTTATATTTGAAAGCCGATAACTGATATATTGGCCGATAAATCGAAATCCAAATTTTTATATAATTTCGGAGAGCCTGATTACAAAAACAAAAGTTTCAGCATTAAAAGTCATGTCCCAATCACACAATTATGATGTTCTCATTATAATATTATGTAGCAGATATGACAGACTTGCGCTGTACATGTTACATGTTGCGCTGAAAGATTTTCACGGTGTGTGTGTGTGTGTGTGTGTGTGTGTGTATACATACACAGATCTGGCCGAATGAAGGTGTGTGTCTTTACCTCGTTGGAGTGTGTGCGGTTCTGGTGTTTGGCTCGGTCCGAGGCGTTGGAGAAAGCCTTGTTGCAGCCTTCATGCTCACACACATAGGGTTTCTCTCCGGTGTGTGAGCGCAGGTGAGTTTTCAGATTTTCCAGACGAGAGTATGCCTTAGAGCAGCCCTCGAACTGAAACACACACACACACACACTCATAAAGCTCAAATAAAAACACTCCTAGAGTCCATTACTAGAGTTGTGCCAATTCAAATAATCTCCAGTGTTATTCATTTTCCTCTTTGCTGGCGGAAAGAAAAACTCAATGCATGATCAAATCACAGTCACGTATCGTCTCTGCACAAACGCTGTCACTGACTCTGTGCTGATCATCACATTTACATGAATGCATTTGACAGATGTTCTTTTCCAAAGTGACTTGCATTCAAGGTATTTTTATGAGTTCATGCACTGCATCCCTTGGAAACGAACCCTTGACCGTGGCGTTGCTAGCGTCATGCTCTACTGTTTGGAATGAAACCTTTAACATGTTTAATGCATTTGTGTGCATACAGTTGTGCTGATTTTATTTACTTCTAAAATACTTTTTAAGTATTTTTTAAAAAGTATAAAATGCAAGTTCTCTTAGTTGGAGGACATTTGCAGAATACTTATTTTACCTGTTTAAAATGTAAAAATGCAAGTTTTCTTAGCTGTAGTTTGAGGATTTTTTTTATTTTTAAAATATTTATAAAATAGTATAAAAATCAAAATTCTCGGTAACACTTTACAATAAGGTTCATTAGTTAACATTAGTTAAGTTCATTAGTTAACATGAACAAATAATGAACAGCACTTATAAAGCATTTATTAATCTTTGTTAATGTTAATTTCAACCTTTACTTCTACATACTTAAAATCTTATTTTCATTAGCTTTCATTTTCATTAGTATTTTCATTAGCTAACATTAACGAAGATTAGTAAATACAGTAACAAATGTATTGCTCATGGTTAGTTCATGTTAGTTAATACTTTAACTAATGAACCTTATTGTAAAGTGTTACCAAATTCTCTTACATTTCGATATTTGTATTTTTTTTTTTTTAAATACTTTTTTAAAGTGTTAAAATTTAAGTTTTCTTAGCTGTAGTTTGGGGACTATATATATAATATATATATTATATATAAATATATTTAAAAAGTATAAAAATCCAAGTTCCCTTAGGTTTTTATCTGTAGTTGGGGACATTTGCATTTTATTTATTTATATATATATTTTTTTTAAAGTATACAAAAAAGTTTTCTTAGCTGTAGTTTGGGGATTTTATTTTTTAAAATATTTTTATTATTTTTTTAAAGTATAAAAATCTAAATTCTCTATCTGTAGGGATATTTGCATGTTTTCAATGTATTTTTTTAAATACTTTTTTAAAGTGTTAAAATGTAAGTTTTCTTAGCTGTAGTTTATTCACTAGTTTAAAAAAATGGTAATAAAATATGAAAAGATCTCGCCGTTAAACTGTGTCAGAAAAAAATAATCTTAATTATGTCAGAAAACACTTAAGAAAACATGGTCAGGTTCCAAATTTTTATCAATTTTTAATCTTTTTTATCACTATTTTTACTGGTATTCTACTGTATGAAGAAGTTTTGGGTATAATATGTCACAGTTTACTTTATTTTGCTCTCCTCACTTACATAAATGAACTATAGTGTCCTGCATACACTAGTAAAAATATATCAAAAATATCAAAGATGTCTGAAAAAAAAAAAAAAAAAAAAAAAAAAAATATATATATATATATATATACATACAGTACAGTCCAAAAGTTTGGAACCACTAAGATTTTTAATGTTTTTAAAAGAAGTTTCGTCTGCTCACCAAGGCTACAATTAATACAATTAAAAATACAGTAAAAACAGTAATATTGTGAAATATCATTACAATTTAAAATAACTGTTTTCTATTTGAATATATTTGACAAAGTAATTTATTCCTGTGATGCAAAGCTGAATTTTCAGCATCATTACTCCAGTCTTCAGTGTCACATGATCCTTCAGAAATCATTCTAATATGCTGATCTGCTGCTCAAGAAACATTTAATGTGTACAATTGTACAAAATATTTGTGTACAATATTTTTTTTTCAGGATGATTTGATGAATAGAAAGTTCAAAAGAACAGTGTTTATCTGAAATCTAATCTTTTGTAACATTATAAATGTCTTTACTGCCACTTTTGATTGATTTAATGCATCCTTGCTGAATAAAAGTATTCATTTCTTTAATTTCTTTTCAAAATAATAAAAATAAAAATTCTTACTGACCCCAAACTTTTGAACGGTAGTGTATAATGCTACAGAAGCTTTGTATTTCAGATAAATGCTGTTCTTTTGAACTTTCTATTCATCAAGGAATCCTGAAAAAAAAAGTACACAACTGTTTTCAACATTGAAAATAATCATAAATGTTTATTGAGCAGCAAATCAGCATATTAGAATGATTTCTGAAGGATCATGTGACACTGAAGACTGGAGTAATGATGATGAAAATTCAGCTTTGATCACAGGAATAAATTACTTTGTCAAATATATTCAAATAGAAAACAGTTATTTTAAATTGTAATAATATTTCACAATATTACTGTTTTTACTGTATTTTTAATTAAATAAATGTAGCCTTGGTGAGCAGACGAAACTTCTTTTAAAAACATTAAAAATCTTAGTGGTTCCAAACTTTTGGACTGTACTGTGTATATATATATATATATTTACAAAGTATAAAAATCCAAGTTCCCTTAGGATTTAATGTATACAAAAAACAAGCTGTATTTTTGGGTTATTTTTATTTTGGGGATATTTTTTATTTTTTTAAGTATAAAAATCAAAAATTTCTTACATTTCTATCTGTAGTGGGAATATTTGCATTTTTATATTTATTTATTTAAAAAAAAAAAGTTTTTATTCATTATTTCCTGATTTTTTAATATTTTTTGTAAAAATGTAATATTGTATAAGATTATTGTATTAAAATGCAAGTTTTCTCAGCTGTAGTTTGTGAACATTTGCATTTTTTTTTTTTTACTTTATTCAAGTATAAAAATGCACGTTTTCTTTTAGGGTTTTGGGATAATCGGCACTAGTCGTTATAATTTGTTTCACATGAGCATGTCCTGATGTGGATGTGTGTTGATCATGTGACTCACAGTGCACTTGTGCGGTTTCTCCCCGGTGTGTCTGCGCATATGAACCACCAGCATGTACTGCGCTTTAAAGGGCTTCTGTTCGCGCGAGCACTCCTCCCAGCGGCACACGAACTCCTTCTTCTCCCCGTGGATGTGTTCGTTATTGATGTGCTGCGAACACACAAACACAACAGCTCACTTTCATTCTGCGTGTCCCGCTCTCACCTCCCTTTGTAATGTCAGCGTTGTGTTTAAGGTCTAATTGGCCGTGCTGCGCACAAAAAACACGCCACAATTGGCGTCATTTGGCCGCGAGGCTGCATCTATCAAGAGCTTGAGAAAATAAAGCAATTTGAGCTTCTGAGGAGAACATTTGCCTATTCGCCAATTGAAGAGCGAAGCTATCCATCACGAGCGTCTGCGTTCTCTACGTCTGTCAGACGGGAATAAGAAAATGTGATGGTGTGTGATTGTGAGAGAGTGTGTTTTTAAAAGTGTCTCTGGTGATGGACAAGAACCCTCAGATCTGAGTCGACCACAAATTCGCAATTACGAACAAACTCTCTGCGTGCTCAAACGGCTTTTAAGAGATTCTTGGAAATGTACACTTTGAATTTGTGATTCATTAGATCTGAAGCCTGTATCTGTGCGTCTGGAACGCCGCAGGATCATTTCTCTTCACTAACGCTCACGTTTATATATATACATGGAGCCTCAGTGTCAACTGCTCAAAACACTGAATCAACTGGAGTTCTGGTGAACGTTTCGGTCTAAACGAATCACTCAAGAAAGTAGTCTGGATTTCAGTTTGGCATTTTACGAGTACATCTTTACTGCTGACACTTAGACTCCAAAATAAAGTTCTTGAGTAGTTTGCAAATGCTTTTTGAATCAGTGCAACTGAATCACTAAATAGAATCGATTCAATAAGAGTTGATTTGAATCAGTCAGGAACTGGAAACAATCCAAACACACATGATTCCTGACATTATGGACACATCTGTAGACTTTCCATCGTGAACTGCTCCAGATCACTGATAACACACACACACACACACACACACAGGCGCTCTCTGTTCCTCTTTAAGCCCATAATGAGCTGTTATCAGAGTGTGTATCTCTTGTGTAAACAGACGATCAAGAGTGTCATTCAGTGACTGAACGGACAGTGAGAGTGAATCAGTGTGTGTGTGTGTGTGTGTGTGTGTGTGTGTTTCAGTGTGACGGACAGACTCTTTCTCTATGCTTCACTGGTTCACTGGAATGCCACAGAAAGTTGTGTCACCCCACTCAGGACAAAGTGCATGCTGGGATAGATCAACCCGTCTCGGGAAAGCACATCAAACCATCACAAAGAAACCAGTCGGTCGTGAAAAAACACCATCCAAATTCCTTTGACCTATTTCACTCGCTGAAGAAGTGTGTAACTTGTGTTTGTGTATATAATTAAATATATATATATATATATATATATATATATATATATATATATATATACACACATTCACACAGTATATAAACAGTATATTATTATGTAATTATATATTACAAAAATACAATATAATAGTAAATATTATATATATAATTATATATATATGAATATAATTATATATATACAATTACAGAAAATACTATATTATATATATAAAATTAATATATATATATATATATATATATATATATATATATATATATATATATATATTACAAAAAATACAATATAATAGTAAATATTATATATATAATACCAAAAATTATATATATTATATATATATAAAATTGTAAAAATTATATATATATTAAATTATATATATTACAAAATACAATATAATAGTAAATATTATATATATAATTATATATATATGAATATAATTATATATATACAATTACAGAAAATACTATATTATATATATATATATATATATATATATATAAACTAATATATATAATTAATATATATATATATATATTAATATAATTATATATATATTACAAAAATACAACATATTAATAAATATTATATATATATATTAAATTATATATATATAAATTGCAACAATTATATATATATATTAAATTATATAAATTATATAAATATATATATTACAAAAATACAATATAATAGTAAATATTGTATATAATTATATATATACAATTACAGAAAATATTATTATATATATAAAATTAATATATATAATATATAATTATATATATTATATATATATATATATATACAATTACAGAAAATACTATATATATAAAACTAATATATATAATTAATATATATATATATATATATATATATATATATATATAATTAATATAATTATATATATATTACAAAAATACAACATATTAGTAAATATTATATATATATATATATATATATATATATATATATATATATATATTAAATTATATATATATATAAATTGTAACAATTATATATATATATTAAATTAGATAAATTATATAAATATATATATTACAAAAATACAATATAATAGTAAATATTGTATATAATGATATATATACAATTACAGAAAATATTATTATATATATAAAATTAATATATATAATATATAATTAATATAAGGATAATACAAATTGTATTATAATACATATGCTACAGATGCAGATACTTGATCTAATACAACAACATATATATATATTTTTAGAAGTGCAGATATCTATAATTGAAATTATTTTAGTTATTATAAATTTACTGAGGACTGATTAATATGATAATGCAAGTCTGTATTTCATGTATTTTCCCTTATTTCTTTTCTTGTTAACCTGTGGTATTCTAAAGCTGCTCAGTTCCACACGGACAATTCAGATCATCTGCTGAGACAGATTTATGCTGTGCCCTTTTGGTCACAGGTCAAGAGGTCAGAGGTCAATGACTCCTCATGCCACTCAGCTGCCCGGGCCAAAACTGAGTCAGTAAATTTAGCTAAAGACGCCTTCGATGACAAAACAGCAAGAGCTTTCTCATAACAGCATGCTCAGATCTGACTGGCAGGTTTCTGTTTCCTGTCTAAGTGGGCGGTTCTTGGAAAGAACACAGTTGTAATGTGTGTTTTGAACCCAATAAATTCATGCTTGTCTTCTTCCTGTTGATTCTGCATCTCTCCTTCACTGCTGGTATTTAGTGACCCTGTTCCAAACCAGCGCAGCTCTGAAACGGTCACCTGTGTCCACCCCAGCCGTCTGTCAGACTATCCCATAACCTCTCACACACACACACTTACATGCACCAGCTGTTCCTGCGTGTCGTACTCTTTGCTGCAGCCCTCCCAGTGGCAGTTGGTCTCGTACACCACCTCCGCCTCCTGCTTGCAGTCGTCCAAGTCTTCCTTCAGGTCCAATGCGCCGCCCAGATGGTCCTGAGGGGAACAGCAACGTTACGGCATAAACGCTCTTAGTGGACCGGCTTGTTAGCAAGAGAAAGAAAAGGGTCTCGTTCACTATTAATTGGTATTTATCAGCCTAATTCACAACACGTGCATATGCACATTCATTTGTTCTTAATATCGTTCTAATGTTAATGAATGTGGAGTATTCTAAATGAGCGATGTTAGTAATTTGCATAAAACACACCCAACCCATCTCCATACAAGGGCTTTCCTGTACAGCCTTTCGTCACTCTCGGAACACATATGATGCTCTCTTTTATTTTACTGTGATTTTTGCATAAGTGTTATTTGGAATCAGTTTTAGAAGGAAAATGATTGATGAATCATGATTTGTTTGTGAAAATGTTTGTATGCAGATTTCACAATCCAATGTTTCTTGTATTGTACTATTCAGAACAGAAACAGCATGAATGTGAGACTAAATAAGATGTAAATATAGAGTAACCGACATTTCAGACAAAAGCCAAGCCAGCCATACAGTAATTTTTAAACAATAGTTGAGATAAATAAAACTACCCAGCAGGTTGGGCAAACATTTAACCCAACTGCTGGGTTAAAACAACCCAATCACTGGGTTTGTCCATTTTCAACCCAACTTGGGTTGTTTTTAACCCAGCATTTTTATAGAGTGTATCTTGTGTTATAGTTTTTTTGTAGTAGTATTTTTCTTCAAAAATAGTTTCAAAAGGAGCCAAAGCATCAAGCTTCACATATTGCCAAACGACGTACAAAACTAAAATGCAATGAACACAACCATCTGATACCGGATGAAAGACGTCAAGACGTCGAACTTTGCTTGGGAATTAAAATCAAGTTGACATCAAAACCAAGCACTGGCTTGACGCTGACCTCTAACATATAAAAGACATTGATATTTGGTTACTTAATACCATTACTTAAACATTGCAAAATATTAATATCCTTATGAATTTAATTATGAATTATGAATTTAATGTTCAAAATTCAGCATTCGCTTGACGTCACCTTCCAACATTGAACGGATGTTGAATTTTGTTTGGAAATTCAAATCAAGCTGACATCAAAACCAAGCGTTGGTTTGACATCAACTTCCAATATTGGACAGACGCTGAATTATGGCTGGAAATGAAACTTGGGTTGACGTCAAAATTCAGTGTTTGCTTGACGCCAACCTCTAACAATGAACAGATTTTGAGTTTTGTTTGGGAATTAAAATCAAGTTGACATTAAAACCAAGTGTTGGCTTGACTCTGACCTCCAACATTGAAAAGACTTTGATACCACGACTTAAACTCAACAAAATATTAACAAAATACATTTTAATGTCAGAAAGACGTCATTCTCCAACATTGGACAGACACTTGAATTTTGGCTGGAAATGAAAATTGTGTTGACGTCAAAATTTAGTGTTTGCTTGATGTCAACTTCCAATATTGGACAGAGATTGAATTTTGTTTGGAAATTAAAATCAAGTTGACATTAAAACCAAGCATTGACTTTACTGTCATTCACTGTTACAGTTTGTTTGGAAATGAAAATCGTGTTGACGTCAAAATTCAGTGTTCGTTTGACTCTGACCTCCAACATTGAAAAGACGTTGATATTTGGTTGGAAATTAAAAATTGAGTTGCCGTTAAAATTCAGTGTTTGCTTGACGTCAACCTCCAACATTGAATGGATGTTGAATTTTGTTGAGTTTTGTTTGGAAATGAAAATCGAGTTGACATCAAAACCAAGCGTTGGCTTGACTCCGACCTCCAACATTGAAAAGACGTTGATATTTGGTTAGTTAATACCATGACTTAAACCCAACAAAATATTAATATCATTATCAATTTAATGTCAGAAAGACGTCAATCTCCAACACTGGACAGACGTCATTTTGGTTGGAAATTAAAATTGAGTTGACGTCAAAATTCAGTGTTCGCTTGATGTCAACTTCCAATATTGGACAGAGATTGAATTTTGTTTGGAAATTAAAATCAAGTTGACATTAAAACCAAGTGTTGACTTGATGTCAACTTCCAACACTGAAGAGACGTTGATATTATTGGTTATTTAATACCATGACGTCAACCCAACAAAATATTAATATCATTATCAGTTTACTGTCAGAAAGACGTCAATCTCCAACACTGGACAGACGTCATTTTGGTTGGAAATTAAAATCGTGTTGGCGTCAAAATTCAGTGTTCGTTTGACACCAACCTCTAACAATGAGCAGATTTTGAGTTTTGTTTGGAAATGAAAATCGTGTTGACATTAAAATTCAGTGTTCGTTTGACTCTGACCTCCAGCATTGAAAAGTAGGGGTGTAACGATACGCTCAGGTCACGATACGGTACGCATCTCGATACAGAGTTCACGATACGATACATATCACGATATTTTGAACAAAATGAAACTGAAATTCAAACAAGATTTATTAAAAAAACATGAACAAATTTCAATAATTTTCCTTGTTGTACATACAAGATCACATTTCAATAAAATAAATAAATATAAAATTTTATTAAAAACCTTCTGTATTCAAATTAACAGTTGAATAGGGCTGTCTGTCACTGAAAATTTTTTTTAAATTTAACATGAACTTAGAATTATGAATAGGAAGGCGCGGCCGCACCGCTTCTCCTTCTTTCCAAAGCGCTTGCGCTCCTGTGGCGTCGGTCGAGCTCTCCAAGAGGATCAGGATGTTTCTGCAAAGGATAAATGATTTCTAGCCCTTGCATTAGTTTTACTACGAGATATATTGATGGAGATAAGATATAAAAACCCACCATGTACAGCTATGATCAGCTGTTCGGCTGAGCTTTTGATGTTTTGTTACGGAAAGGCCATAGCTGATCGGTTGATTCTTGTCACACGACCTGCGGTGCGCTTGCGGCATTCTGAGAAGTTGAGAATTGCATGCGCGTCGCGACCGCGTTGATCCCATTATGAGCGCGCCTGCCGCGCGGCTACATTTTTTATAATAATAACTGACTTGCACGCGGAAAAGACGCAATATGTGAACGGCCCCACAGAACTTCTTAAAGCAAAGCATCGCAAGCGTCTTTTGCTTTTCTGTGAGCACAGCTGTTCCTGTGCACTGCGGTGAAAGAAAGCCACGACTTTTCTCACGCGACCATGCAAGAGACTGACATGAGAAACGTTTAAACCTGCTTGCAAGATTCAATGTGTGCCCGAAACACTTACTGAACTAGAGAGCTGATTGAGACACACCATCTACGATAAATCGTTACACCCCTAATAATTATAGTAATTTAAAAATGTGGTAGCATTGGATCTGGACAGGAAGGATAACTCTGGGAGTTGGAAGGGGTGTGTCGCGATTCTGCCTTCTCACATCGCGATACAGGTTCGTGGACCTGCGTATCGCGATTTCGGTTTCATATCGCATATCGTTACAGCCCTATTGAAAAGATGTTGATATTTGGCTGGAAATTAAAATTGAGTTGGGTTTGGTTCGGTGTTTGCTTGACGTCAACCTCCAACATTGGATGGCTGTTGAGTTTTGGCTGGAAATGAAAATCGGGTTGACGTCAAAATTCAGTGTTCACTTGATGTCATCCTCCAACATTGAAAAGACGTTGATATTTGGTTATTTAATACCATGACGTCAACCCAACAAAATATTAATATCATTATCAATTTACTGTCAGAAAGACGTCATCCTCCAACACTGGATGGATGTTGAGTTTTGTTTGGAAATGAAAATCGGCTTGACATCAAAACCAATCATTGGCTTGACTCCGACCTCTAACATTGAAAAGTTGATATTTGGTTACTTAATACCACAACTTAAACCCAACAAAATATTAATATTATTAATAATTTTATGTCTGAAAGATGTCATCCTCCAACACTGGATGGATGTTGAGTTTTGTTTGGAAATGAAAATCGGCTTGACATCAAAACCAAGCATTGCCTTGATGTCAACCTCCAACATTGAAAAGACGTTGATATTTGGTTATTTAATACCACGACTTAAATATTAACGTCAGCTGTCGTCACTAAATTGACGTTGGCATTAGGCATATATTCAACCAAATATCAACGTCTGGTGTCGTTGGTGGCCCACCGGACAGACAAATGCTGTGTGAAACGTGCTGTTATGCTCTATATCAGCACTCCCTCAACGCTGATATATTATTTACTCGGCCAGAATCGTAGTATGAAGACGAAACATTAATTGTGCGCTTGTAGGGACACGTGTGTGGTGTTAAGAGCGATCGGACCGCTGCACTGCTGTGGGTAGCGTTAGACGCTCTCGATGCAACACACACTCGCGCAGCATGCTGACTGCAGCATGTTTATCTCTGCCCTGTGAGCTATCTTCATCAATTCTGTTGGCCCCAAGACGACGGCAGCCGCCTTATTCCCCATGCATCAAGCACCAACCTGCCTCACCGCCAAGAGCAGCCGCAGATTTGTCAAAAGATGAGCAGCGCGAGAGAGAGAGAAAGAGAGAGGGAAAAAACTCTCAGGTGACAATAACGGCCGGCCAATATTTCATTAAAATGAAGTGCTCTGGCACAGTTTACACGGCCGCGAGAGGAACGCGGCGAGTGAGCGAGCCAACGCGTGTAAAGCTCTTATCAGCTGGAGTTTTTCTCGCGCGGTGCGTGTGAAGAAGGGGGTCAGGGGACCGCGGTGGCTCCCGAGGGCCTCCTGGCCTGTCATTGATCAGTACGGAGCGTTTCAGAGAGAAAAATCCACAGTTTTTTCAGAATAACTAACAGGACGAACGGCCCGTTCACCGTCTTGTTTCTTTACGTTTTCTGTCAAGTTCTGTTCCATAACCTAGTGAGCTGCATCATCAAGACAGAGAAAGCAATCCCAGAATGCATTGCTTCGACCTTAGGAAAAAAATCTAATATGGAGTCAAGAGATGCTGATTTTAAATATATTATATTTAATAATGAAAAATATTGAAAAAAATGAGCTATAATAGTTTAATTTAATTAACATTTATATTAACATCATTTATTTTAACACTATTTTTTTTTTTTTTTTTTTTACTAAAATACACTGTAAACACAAACATTGGGCGAAATCAATTTTAATATTAATATAAAAGTATATTTTATATTAATATTCACTTATATTATAAATATGTTGTATTACATTAATGTATTAATTTTAATATTATTATATTAATACATTATAGAACATTTTATTATATTAATATAAAAATATTAATATTAATATATTCATGTAATACAATATATTTATTATATTGATTTATATTAATAACACTAATATAATAAATTCTAAGTTATATGAATATTATAATATAATAAAGTTGCAGTGATTAATTAAAATCTTTATTATACAAAAACACACAATAATACAATAATGTATTATTATTATTATTATTTGTATAGCACCTTTTATACATAAACGGTGCCATACAAATTTAACAAAAATAGTAATATTAATAAATTAATGTAATACAATATGTTTATTACATTGATTTATTTATATTTATATTAACACACTAATATAATAAATGCTATTTTATATTAATATTAGAATATAGTTGCAGTGATTATTTAAAATATATTTTATTATATTAATATCATATATTAATATAATAACATCTATTTTAAAATAAATTTTACCCTACATTTTTGTGTCTAAACCTTCAGTTGAGGACCACAAAGTGTAGTATATGTGTGTCTCGTGGAGTTGTTCCCTATGTAGAGAGCTTCAGATCGGTTACTAACAAGGTTACATTTCATTTAAGATGTTGACTTCGAAGGAAGTTGTCTGTGTAGGCAAGTCAGCCACAATGTTCCCTTACCGGAGAGCACGGCGACACAGGTCGTGGCCCGTCCAACTCCGTCTTGACCTTTGTCCGCTTGTTGTTCAGGGGGTTTACCGTGCTGCTGACTGCAGAGTCGCCATTTGTGTTCTAAAGAAAGAGGGAAGGAGAGGAAGAAAAGAAGTCAGTATCGAGACACAAGCATCTGCAGTAGGCGACAGTGAGTGCATGTGACATGTGAACGCAGCCTCGACCCACAGTGCTGACAGAGTCAATGTGTGGTTGGGAACTGCTGTGTGTTTCTGCTCGCCTGAACGTGACAGCAGAGAAACCTGCTTCTGATCAACATGTGGACTCATGAGGGCTCACGATGTGTGTCTGCTCTAATAATAATAATAATCGCCGTGTTACCTTTGTGTCCATGTCACTGGCGGCGGGCGTGGGCAGGGCGGAGAGGCTCAGCGGGTGTCTGCTGGAGAACGTGGGTGACGGCTGTATGAGCGGCGGCGTGTGACCGAACGCACTGAGGCCTCGCTGCTGGGATAACAGCTGCTGATACGCCACTGGATTAATGGAGTGTGGGAACGGGAACGAAGGGCTGGAACAGAAGAGGAAGAGATGGGCATGTGCTGTATGTGCAAATGACACAATCGTCTCTAACAGTTTAAATCCAGTTTCCAGTACCTGATGCCTCCGACAGACAGGTGCCCATAGGAGCTGCTGGCGGCCGAACTGGAGCGGGAGTTATTGATGTAGGCCACCAGAGAGTTGGGTGACGTCCGGATCATGGTCTGCAGGTCGATGCTGGCGTCTGAGAGCGGAGAGATGGACAGCGCTCGCTTTCGACTCAACCTGGGCGTCAGACGAGGGCTGGGAAACCGTGACACTGTGGAGCATGCAAACACATAACATGTTAAAGCATGAAAAAGCTAAATTTGGCACACATGTACACCAGGACAATTTGAGCACACATCACGAAATTCAGCAATTTCCACCAATTGATAGCGCTATAACTTAACTTACTGGATGTGACAATGTCCGAACTTCACAAAATTTGGCACACATGCACACCAGGACAATCTGAGATCACGCACCAAATTTCAGCAATTTCCAACAATAGGTGGCGCTATAACTTAAACATTTGTCTCCGTTACTCTTTCACCTCAGCTGAAATGAATTTATTAACATGATCTTGCCACCCCTCAGAGGACAGATCTGCTTTCAGATACATAGCACACATGTTTGAGTATGTACTAAGCCATAAAATGATGTCTTGATGCCATGCACCATATCATGCACTGTTTAGCAAAATTCATATGAACAAATACGGCTTACTGGATGTGACAATGTCCGAACTTCACAAAATTTGGCAAACATGCACACCAGGACAATCTAAGATCATGCACCAAATTTCAGCAATTTCCAATTATAGGTGGCGCTATAACTTAAAAAACTCAAAACTGTAACCACGTTTACCCCATAAAGCAACTCTATATGCAACATTCATATGCTTAAATGTTGTCAGTTGTGGTAATGTTCTCTACTTTATCTTTTTGGAGCTAATGTTTGCTGCTAATTGCAACATTTTTGATTGTTACAGTAATTCTGGCTGCTCCATTGTTTATACAGTTACTGTACTCTTGGGTACTTTGGGTTTATCGTGACTAAATGGCATATAACCAAGGAAAATGGTGTGTATGTTGATTCTGGCATCTGAGAGCGGAGAGAAAATTAAGTAATTTTTAGTAAAATTAATATAACATTCTTATTAAATGTTTATTGCACAATTAATCACTGCAGATTATTACAACTATATATATATATATATATATATATATATATATATATATATATATATATATATATATATATCAATAGCATAGAAATTGTCCAGTCATTTCAGCAGGTACTCCCAGCATGCTCTGCAAAACACCAGTTTACCATCAGTTCATGTGATCAATACTTCAGTTTGATTCTCTTTCTCTCGCTCAGGAGAATCTCAGTGTGTCATTTCCAGTTTCGTTCACTGCTGAGCTATTTTAGGACCCTTACAAGCGGGTGTATGTGTGTGTGTGTGTGTGTGTGAAGCACGACTGCATGATTGATGCTCTCACACACCCTCTGCGACACACGGCTCCGCAGGATAGAGCCGAACCCCATCAATAAGTGTTCAGGATTGATTTCTGGCCGTGGAAAACAGAATATACTGTACTTGGATAACGTGACTTCACTGGGAAACTGGCGTCACTCCAGTATTACAAAGATAGCGAAGATCTCACAACAAACTTAATGTGAAAAAACAAACTGGCATCAATCTTGGGATAATATATTTTTCCTTGCAAATCACTATTTTGACCACAGTGATCATTTTTTGCTCTTAAAATGCTCTTAAAGTTCATTAACGCATGATTGGCTAATTAACAGATAACAATGAAGGTACAGATAAAATTAAATAATATTTAAAATATGATATAACATTATATTTTTATATTATATTAAAATAAAATAATTTATTTTTGTTCAATATTTAAAATATATAAACATGATAAAAATATTACTTTAATAATATTATTTTAAATAAAATATTGTATTTTCAAAATATTTAAAAATAATAATAAAAAATACTTCAAATATTACTTTATAATTTTATAATATTATTTAAAAATAAAAATATTATTTTAAAAATAAAACATTTTATTTTAAAATAGTGTTTCTACAGTTATGTTTTTGGTAATATTGTGTATAAAAACAATACAAAAAAGCAAAATCAAGTCAAAGTATTCTGAAAATTAGTTTATAGTGGGATTAGTGAAAAAAATAAACCGGTTAGGTAAACTGTCTTAATCGTCTCCATCTCAAACTCAGCATGACCTCATTTTGATTTGATTTGGGATAATTAATCCTTCCCAATAAATTACCGTAATTACCCAGATAACAATCAAACGATTGCAGACTTGACTTTGTTTAATGTGGGTAATTTACAGAGCCGATTCTGGCTCAAAAAGAAATGTGTGTGAATAATAAGTGTGTGTTTGTGTGTCTATGGCTCACGATTGACTTGGTAACATCAACTGGGATTCAAAACACTTTCAGAGCAGTACAATTATCATTAAATATGTCTGCGCTGTTAAACCGGATGTGTTATCAGTAAGGTAGTTAATAACTTGTGCAGAGTATGTTTCAGACCAAAGACGCTCTGAGCGGTTTGCTGTTTCAGTGGAGAGTTACTGAGACAACTGCAGCTAACTCAACAGGTGCTAAGCATTAGACCCTCTGTGTGTGTGTGTGTGTGTGATTAGAGGTCGTATCCAGAGACTCTGGCAACCGGACGTCCATAATGATTTCATCACGAGCAGTGCCAACACAAGCAGGATTACACAAATCATTTCTTTGTGTGTGTGTGTGGACTTGTTCCCTACAGACCACAGCGCTAATAAATAATCCCTCAGCTTTGTTGCCGTGAGGGTCATTACTCTTAGAATGAGCTAATGGTTTGCTGTCATGTTCAGGCGTTCGTCGAGCTCCTAACACATCTTTAGTGCTAAGAGCCGCCTCAGGACCCAAATCCAGAGAGAACTGACGCTAAAAATACAAAAGACAAAGAAAACAAACATAAAACTCACAACGTCAATGTCTTACGGTAATCTTTTGGAGCTACTGATCTATGACCGAAAGCAGACGCTGGGCCTGTGTAGTTCTGCGGTGGAATTTGCATGGTCTTAATGGCAGAAGGTGCGAGGAGCGCTCGGCAATGGCAGCGACATTCGTCTCCGTTACACCTTCACCTCAGCGGAAATGAATTTATTAACGTGATCTTGCCACCCCTCAGAGGACAGATCTGCTTTCAGATACATAGCACACATGTTTGAGTATGTACTAAGCCACAAAATTATGTTTTGATGCCATGCACCATATCATGCACTGTTTGTGTTTGCATATAGCCAAATTCATATGAACAAATGTGGCTTACTGGATGTGACAATGTCCAAACTTCACAAAATTTGGCACACATGTACATCAGGACAATCTGAGATCACGCACCAAATTTCAGCAATTATCATCAATAGGTGGCGCTATAACTTACACATATCTCCGTTACACCTTCATTTCAGCGAAAATGAATTTATTAAAATGATTTTGCCACCCCTCAGAGGACAGATCTGCTTTCAGATACATAGCACACATGTTTGAGTATGAACTAAGTCATAAAATTATGTTTTGATGCCATGCATCATATCATGCACTGTTTGTGTTTGCATATAGCCAAATTCATATGAACAAATGTGGCTTACTGGATGTGACAATGTCCAAACTTCACAAAATTTGGCACACATGTACATCAGGACAATTTGAGATCATGCACCAAATTTCAACAATTTCCAACAATAGGTGGCGCTATAAACCTCAAAACTGTAACAGTGATCACGTTTGCCCAGAAATGTATGCAAAAAATCTCTATATTCATATGACTTTATGCTGAATGTTGTCAATTGTGGTAATGTTCTCTTCTTTTCCAATCTGTTTGGAGCTAATGATTGCTGCTTGCAATATTTTTGATTGTTACAGTAACTCTGTCTGCTCCATTGTTTATACTTTGGGTTTGTCGTGACTAAACGGCATGTAACCAAAGAAAATGTGGTGTTTTTAAACTCTGAAACAACTTTCTAACTGGCTTTGCTTGACTTGTCATATCTCTCATTCTCTTTCTATCTGTCTTTGTAACTGACTCACGCTGTTTCCCGTCAAAGCACGGGACACGCTCCACCGTCAGCATCCAAACACATCTGCGTAAAAGCTGTCGGGAGGCATCAGCGGCTCCGGACGGGACACAGATCAAAGCCAGATGGAGTTAGCTCCGCTAAATGAGCTATTCATTCATGTTGCTTCAGCAAAGCCCGAGATCTGTGCACACACACGCCTGAACGCCATACAAAAGAGCGACAGCAGAGTGTTTGTTTTTCAACTCTGCAAATGTTTGTTCTATAGAGAGTATACCATGTATCACCATGTGTTTGTTTGAAATAACACCTCTGGAGGATTACTCACATTAGTCTCGTCATGGAATTTTTACACTGACTGATTCGCAGAAATGTGTTAAATACAGTTAAATAAATGCGACATAATCCATCTGTTAATAATGTGATGCTTCGGTTACTCTGATTCAGATTCACAGAAATTCCAAAAGCAATAAATCAATAATTATGACAGCTTGACAAATGTTCTTTTCAAAACCCCAAACTAACCAGGCGAAAAGTGATGAGTAATCGGTCCGCCCACGCTGAACGTCAAACTGCTGCATGACACGGCATAATGACATCCATTCAGAGCATATCTGTTGTTTAACGTATAGTTAATGAGGAGCCAGATTTTCAGCCAATGAATCACAGTGGGCGGAGCAATCCAGTGCAATCAACTAAATGCCCTAGTTTATCTTAACAAACTTTCATTAGCTTCCCCATCATGGACTTTACAGATAATTTTACTAAACGAGCAGTTATGGATAATTTGGATCGCTCCATGGAAGCGCTGGATGACAGAACGCTTCCCTCGAGCGGAGAAAGAACATAAACATTCCCAGTGTGAAGCTTCCCGCCAGTGTTTAGAGAGTGTCGGCTGCGTGCGGATGCTGAACATGAGGGACTTTATTTATTTTACTGTCTGCCGGTGTGAGAATCTAAGAGAAATGGGTGTTTGTAAAGTCCTTTAAAGCCGCACGCAAGTATTATCCTGTGCATTCTCTATATATTATGTTTAAATTCTTAACACAGTTATTCAGACGGACATGTGACTGTCTCTCTCTGTAACTCACCGTCCACTGGTGTGAAGTATTCGGGCAGGTGAGCGGCAGCCGCGGCTGCTCCGGCTCCCTGCATCAGCAGCTCTCCGTACGGGTTCCTGTGGCCCGTCATCAGGTGGTAATAGTCCGCCGGGGTGGCGCCGGGAGGTGGAGGGGGCAGGCCGAACAACCCTCGCTCCTTCAGGTGCTCGTGAGCCACTGCCAGAGACAAGACAGAGTTATAGAGAAATCTTCACGGTACTCATTAGCATATGCCCCGCCCCCATTTGCATTACATCATGATGAAAAACAATGTGAATTATACTGGTAGGCAGAGCAGTGTTATTTCAGTCTTCTTTAGTATTTATTTGTATGTTTAATTAGCTTTCATTTTACCTCAATTTAAACATATTATATTTCAGTTAGTTGCTAAGGCAACATTTCTTTATGTTTGCATGCATTTTTCATCTAATATTTATATTTTCAGATTTATTTCAATTAACAAAAATGCTTTTTAATAGCTTTAGTTAATAGAGCGCAACAGTGCTCGCCCCCATTTCAGCGGAAAGTTCCAGAAGTATTTTTTCCATTCATTTTTCCCATAGGGATTTTAAAAAAAGTCTTTGTTAAAGAGTTATAAGTCATGAACCGAGCCAATCAGCTACGAGGAGAATCGCGACACTACAAACTTTGATTTGAAGCAAAAAAAAATTGAACAAAAAGACTTTAGTGAGGGAAAGAACTACAATCCCATGAAGCATTGCGAACAGCATAATCAAATTTAAAATGGAGAAATATAAAACTACTCATTTAAAAATGTTGATTATATACTGTATATAAAAACAATATATTTTAAGTTTATTGCACAATATGCATATATATATATATAGAAACGTTTTTGAGAGCGTAGAGAGATCAACTTGATTATATCATTCGCAGTGCTTCATGGGAGTAAACAGCTCTTTCGGTGCGTTTTGCTCATTTCGACTCTCTGATTGGTGGAATTTTTGCACAGCATCCTGGGTAATGTAGTTTTTCACCAGGAATTCCACTGTTAAATAAAATATTGAAATAATGTGGACTGACGGCTTCAACAGAAGCAAACACCATCGATTTACAATCTCGTAGCTTTAAATATAAGTTATTGTACAAAATAAAGAGTTTTTACCCGACTATAACAACTCTGACGTAGTGGTTAGCCAATCAGAACAGATGTCATTTGCATATAATCCTAGTAAATATATGGTGCAAAAATTAAGATGCGAGAAACCTTAACCAACCTTATAGGTGAAGCTTTTCTAGCGTTACAGACGGGAGGTCAAGGGATCTACAGTAAGAACAGAGTTGACATCTGCACCTAGTAAACTTCTTTTAAAAGTGTCAGCAGCAATCAGAGATGGAGTTTAACATGTTTAATGCTGAAGTCGTTTGGTTCAAGAACAGATTACAAGCCCTTAGGACAGAAATACGCTCCATGCAAGTATGGAAACGCATTGCAAGTGTGCTTGAACTGTATTATGAATTGTGAAAACAAACAACAAAACAGTTCCTCATTAAAACGTGACAAATATCCGTCTCTGCTTTAACCCTCTGGTGCTGTTGGGTCTTTTTTTTTTTCTTTTTTTTTTTTTCCGGAATGATACGAAACTTAGTAAAGGTTTTGGCACTTGCAATGTGAACAAAAAAAAAGGTCTTAAAAAATAGTCACACTTGTATGGTTCGGAGACGAATTCCATCTAGTGGAAGCGTTTGGTACTGCGCACAAACAAATTCTTACTGAAAGCTCATTTTTTGAGATATCAACCTCAATTTTGGAACACAACTTGTTTAGATTTATGTTCACAGTTTTAGAGTAAAATGTGTTTTGGACAATATAAATTTCATATAAAAATTGGTAATTTTTGTGCATTTTTCATAACAATAAATGTAAACTTTTCTAAAAAAACTTTGTAAAAGTTCACTTTTTTAAACATTGTTCACTTCTGCCAAGTGTCTTCTTTAAAAAGAGACCAAACTTCAGTCTGTGCTTCAAAGCATTCAAGATTTACCAGAGTTTAAGTTGGAAATTTAATTTTCAGGTCTATCCTAAATATGCATAAATATAATTTAGTACCATAAAATACCCTAAAAATACAAAATATTAAATAACATAGTATAATACAGTACAATAATTTAATTGAAATGACAAAATCAGTAATTTTTGACCGAAACATGAACAGCACCAGAGGGTTAATATAGTAATAAATCAGTCTTCCTCTCTGCCAATGAACACAATCAAATCAAAAAGTGTCTTGGATTCTGTTCCAAAGCCTTTAATGTCCACATATTCCAACTTAAAAAATAAATACGGTCTTAAAGTGCGAGCCAACACTAACTCCAGGCCTGAGTTTGGCGCGCTGAGGTCTGTGTGTCGGGCTGAAAGCGGGTCAGATGTGTCTGGAAACCATTCAAGGCCACATCTACCCATCCACACTCGCTTCGGCTCAAATAGCCCCATTTCTCTTTCTCCGCGCTATTTTATGCCTTTATCGCTGTTGGGATCTCCTGCGTGCTGCTTATTTAAGTTTAAAGGTGCAAACACATTACTGCTGACAGACTGTGAACCGTGATTTATATGTCACTCGATCGGCTCGCCGCGACCTGTAATTGTAATTCAGCTCTGAAAAAAGAGAGGCCTGCCGTCAGGTTCGGCCCAACATTGGGGAATTCTGCCTTGTCGTTAATTTCCAGAACGTCCCCCGAAGGGCAAATCGCAGGACGGGGAAGTTTCACATGTTTGACAATTTGCATGAGCCCAAACCCAAATATACACACATCCTCAGACGTGATTGTGAGCAGCATGCAAAACAGAAATAATTAAAAGTGAAGTTTTGAAATGCTGAATTTGCATTAGCTTCTGCTCAGCAAGACTGCATTTATTTGATCGAAAATACAGTAAAAATTGTGAAATATTATTCCAATGTAGAATAGCTGTTTTCTATGTGAATATATAGTAAAGTGTAATTTATATGCAGTGATCAAAGCTGAATTTTCAGTGTCTTCAGTGTCACATGATCCTTCAGAAATCATTCTAACATGATGATTTTTGTTGATTTTTTCAGGATTCTTTGATGAATAGAAAGTTCAAAAGAGCAGCATTTATTAGAAACGGAAATCTTTTGTAACAGTTAAAGCTTCAAGAGTTCTCCTCACCGTCAGCCGGACTCAGTCCTCGGGCCGCTGAGATCATGGACAGGGTCGGGCTGCTGTGTGCCGAGCGCAGGTAATGCTCCACGTGCGGCGAGACGTAGGAGTGAGGAGGGAGGAAGGACTCGCCGGCGCCCCCCGGAGACAGTCGGATCAGAGAGATGTCGGAAATCACCGGGCTTCCCGCTAACCCTGGAGGCCTGGAGAGAAAAACACTGACCGTTAACAGCACATCATTAACAGATCATTACAGTTTCTCTGCACTTTTCATCAAATGACGAGTCAAAAGAACATCATAAACTCATCTTCTGGAGTGCAAAGTGGTTATAGAGAAAAAGATTTATTGCGATTTTTCTGATAAAAAAAAAAAAAAAAAAAATGTGATTATGATTTGAAATGCGATTTAAAAAAAATTGTAGGTTTGTTGTGCTTGTTTGTAGGGCTGCACAATTTGGCCAAAATTTTGTGATTATATATTAATATTATAAAATAATACAAATAATAAATACTATTATTATTATTACGATAATAGTTTAAAATGTATAGTATGAGTATGTAAATGTATAATTATAGTATAAATGTATAATATAAAGTATAAACAGTATGTTTCATAGTAAAAAAAAAAGGATATTAAAAAACATTATATAATATAAAATGTTTTACATTATAACTGTAAAATTACAATACTAATATTTATGTTATTATTATTATTATTATTACTAAATAAACATACAAATAACAAAAAATAATAACTATAAATATTTCACAGTAAAAAAAAATTGTATTTAAGAAAAATAATAGAATAACAAATTTTGTTTTACATTAAAACTGTAAAATTACAGTACTATTATTATGATTATTATTATTAATAAATAAAAATATAAAATTAATAAAAACAAAATATTTCACTGTAAAATAAAAAACTGTTCTACATTACAACAGTAAAATTAAAATACTAATATTTATGTTATTGTTATTTTTATTTCTAAATAAACAAAAATTACTAAAAACAAAATAAGAAATATAATTATAAATATTTCACAGTAAAATAAAAAATGAGGATTTAAGATAAATAATAAAATAATAATTTTGTTTTACATTACAACTGTAAAATTACAGTACTAATTATTATGATTACTATTACTAAATAAAAATTACTAAAAAAAAAATTGGTCGTATTTCATTGTAAAATAAAATAAAAATGGTTTTATATAACAACTATAAAACTACAGTATTAATATTTGTTATTATTATTACTAAATAAACATAAAAACTTAATAAAAATAATAATTTTGTTTTACAATGCAATTCCGCAATACTAATATATATTGCTGTTTCATTTTCTTCATTTTGAAATGTCAAACCATAAATTTTATTTATTTATGTTTTGATGGAAAATTGCAGGGAGTCCTTCTTCTGTTGATACACACTTCTCATTACAAGTTTGGGAAGATGGTTTTCCAAACACATGTATTGTTTCCAATAGCCATATCATGATTGCGGTTTTATCCCATTTATCCGTCCATCATCTGGAGATCCAAGAACTCTCAGGATCATTTCTGCTGCTCTGTGTGTCCCTGTCAAGAGCCTGACAGCAGTCTGAAAACACACACTGGTCACATGACTCAGTGTTTGACACGTTCCCTCGTTCATGGCTTTCATAGTTATGAGAGTTTGCCATAACTAATACTGGTGTGGTTTGGCGCTGGACTCAGAGAGGCATCGGAGCGTGAGCTCGACTGAGGTGTGATGGGAAAAACGCCAAACGCTCTAACACAAACCAGACCCGCCGCCCTTTCATTTCCCCTCTTTTCCATCCCTCCATCAAACGCTGCAGTTAAGGATCATTTTATTCGTCAGCCACATTTCACTCGAGACTTTCTGATCATTCCCAGACGGGACATTCGTGTCCCAGTTCATTTCATTTCAGGATTAACTTTCTTCATTTTTCTCCTAAAATTATATTGATGCATTTGTGTTTCTCTCTCTCTCTCTCTCTCCCTCTCACACACACACACACACACCCCTGTACTACAACTAATAAATAATATATAATATTTTAAAACATTTCATATTTTTATGAAAAAAACAGTGTAAATGTATATAAAATAAAATCAAATGTGTCTAAATTTCAGTATATAAGTTTAACACATAAAACATTTAAATAATATAATAATATTTAAATAATAACGACACACATAAAACATTTCAATATAATATTTAATAAAATAATATTTAATTAATAATATAAAACATTTAAATAATATTTAATAAAAAATAAAAAATAAACACACCCCATATACTACAACTAATAAATAATATATAATATTTTAAAACATTTTATATTTTTATGAAATAATATATTCTAAAATATTTCATTTATTTATTCATTATAATATGCTGTCTAAAATTCAGTATATAAGTTTAACAGCACATAAAACATTTAAATAATATAATAATATTTAATAAAACATAAAAATAAACACACACTCACCATATACTACAACTAAAAAATAATATATAATATTTTAAAACATTCCATATTTTTATGAAAAAAAAAACAGTGTAAATGTATATAAAATAAAATGTGTCTAAATTTCAGCATATAAGTTTAACACATAAAACATTTAAATAATATAATAATATTTAAATAAAATAATAATATTTAATTAATAACGACACCACACATAAAACATTTAAATAATATAATAATATTTAATTAATAAAATAATAATATTTAATTAATAATATAAAACATTTAAATAATATTATAATATTTAAATAAAATAATAATATTTAATTAATAACGACACCACACATAAAACATTTAAATAATATAATAATATTTAATAAATAAAATAATAATATTTAATTAATAATATAAAACATTTAAATAATATCATAATATTTAAATAAATAATATTTATTAAAATAATAATATTTAATTAATAATATAAAACATTTAAATAATATAATAATATTTAAATAAATAATAATATTTAATAAACAATAAAAATAAACACACCCCATATACTACCACTAAAAAAAAATATTTATTCTAAAAATATTCTAAAATATTTTATTTATTTATACATTATAATATGGTGTCTAAATTTAAGTATATAAGTTTAACAGCAAATAAAACATTTAAATAATATAATAATATTTAATAAAACATAAAAATATACACACACTCACCATATACTACTACTAAAAACAAAATATACTATTTTAAAACATATTTTTATGACATAATATATTCTAAAATATTTTATTTTATTATATTTCTAATATATTTATATTTTATTAAGACACAAATTAGTCAATACTTGAGTATAATGTTGATACATTTCAGATAATTTGATTAGAAATGTTCATATTGAAGTTTGATTACAGACTTTAAAAAAAATCTAAACTGAATCACTGAAGAGAAACACATGAGCTATTTTTCTTTCTTTTCCCCATTTAAGATCATTAAACCTTATTAAATCGCTCCATCTGATCAAATTACTGATGTTTTCCATGTTTTAATGATGTGAAAATAAAAACAACAGCTAAACGTGAGAAATGATGGTTTCTCCGTGAAGCGCTTCGACGACAGTAAGATCATCTCATTTAAACATCGTCGTTCTTCTCAAAATAAGGCTGAAAAACTAGTATGTATTTCAGACACATGCATAGTTAATAGCAGCCTCTCTTTGGAGATCAGATGGACTGTATGTAAAACACTCTCAGATTCAAACAAACCTCCACCATGAAAGAGCGCACACAGCCGGGCGGCACTTAAATAAGTAATGTAATATTCAAATTTAAAATGCTTCGCCTGTGGAGTGATTCTCATTTTCATAGCAAAAACAACACTGAAGCATCGCCTGTTCTGCACCAGGGGATTGTGGGACCTTGCAAGCTGCCTCTTTCACACCTATACCCTCCTGAAGAGACGGAGACGGGGCTTAAGGCTCCCAGAATGCATCGGGGTAACGGCGGTGATGGACGATGGGGCCAGAATCCAGTGAATCTCAGCGGCCCGAGGCTCCAGACGCAGCGGGACCGACGGGCCACTCAGAGTCCCTGGCTGAACCCGAAATCAGTCATTCGTTCCTCATTCACACGTTCACCTCCAGCAGACGATCACTGATGGAAATACTGTGACCGGAGAAATGGAGTACACGTTTCTTTTTTGCATAGAGTATTATATGAAGTATTTTATATACGTTTATTATATACGTTTTATACTGATTTTTTACATAAAAGCTTAAACAAAAATGAAGAATATAGTTTTTTTTGTTTTTTGTTTTTATAAGTTATTTTTTATTATTAAATTTAATCAGAAATGTATATATATTATATATAGTTTTTTATGATATATATATATATATATGTGAATTATAGTTAAAAAATCCCACAAAAACAAAGAATATTGTTTTATTTTTCAATTGTCCCACAAAAAAAATTATTGATACATTTTTATCAGAAATGTATATATTTTATATATAGTTTTTTATATATATATATATATATATATATAAACATTTATAATATATATATATATATATATATATATATATATATTATATTATATAAATAATAGTATAAATAATTTATTTACAATAATTTATTATAAACTTTTTTATCATCTACACACACACACACACACATATATAAAAAACACATTTATAAAATAAGAGAATAAAAAAGTTAATTATAATAAAAATATCATACAAAAACAAATATGAAGAATATTGTTTTATTTTTTGTTTTGTTTTATTGTTGTATTTTTTATTAATATTATATAATTAATATATATATATATACAAACTTATTTGTTCAAATGTATTAAAATAAGAGATTAAATGCATAAATTATATTTTATTCAGCTTTTAATATTTAATACATTTTTAATGACAGCTTTATATATATATATATATATATATATATATATGTTCATAACAATTAAAATAATAGGATAATAAAAAAGGATTATATGATTATCCTTTATATAGGATTACAAATCTAAACTTTCCATAAAAACAAACAAATATGAAGAATATTATTTTTAAAATACACTTTTTATTAATAAAAATAATAATAATAATAAAGAATAAATTGCAATAAAAATTAATGTTACACATTTTAGAAATATTTTTAATACTTATTTTCTATTTTATTTCAATTTAAATACTTGAAAAATATAATTCGGAGAACACTACAGTAAACAAACTAAATAAAAGAGCACTAATTAAGCAGCAGGGAGTGATTTTGGACTGTCGTTTAGTGTGTGACGTGATTTGATTAGCACCTTTGGATAAAACTGATAGCAAATATCTGTAATCTTCCCGTCACAACAGTGAGAAAGCGTAATCACAGCACATAAATACACATTCATTTCCTCTATTAATCTGCCATAATATTGTCCTGAGTAATAAAACCATCCCTGGAGTCCAGCGGATCTGCCCGCTTCATTGGTCCGCCGTGGATCGCTGACCGCTGCCTATTGTTCAGGAGGCGAGAGCAGTTTTAGACTCCCGTGACGAGGGCATTGTTTCTGCTGCCCAGCAGATGGTCAGAGCACCTGTTTTCAGAGCGCGCCAGGCCGTCAGGTGCCCACGTGTTGGCATTATCTGGGCACTTTAGGTGATGGAGACGTGTAAACCCCATTCACATGCGCCGCAGGAGGCCAGAGAAATCACACACACTCACACATGAACGTCTCAAACGCTCCTCAGGACTGAATGACAAATGCTGAATGCTGCGAAAAAGAGCCTGAAATCTCTAGAGTTTCAGAACAATAATGTCTCAAAGATTCACTGAAGAAGCTGATCAATGTCTTCAGGATTACTAACGCTTGGGTTGGAGCTGAACTCTGCAGGACCGACGTGTGTGTGTGTGTGTGTGTGTGTGTGTGTGCGGTGCTGGTGATGAATTGCTCTATGACAGGAACTCGTCTCTACCTGGGGGCTGATACTCTGATTTAGATAAATCACATTTCTGCCTGAGAGCCATAGAGCGCACACGCAATACTGTAGTAAACACACACACACACACGGACAGTCCCCAAACTCTTACAGAACAAACAATACTTTCATACTTCCTCACACAAGCAGAGGACAGCGACCTACATACTCATGCTGCTCTATATGAGTGATGTTTCACGTCATCCTCAGTGCTGAAAACACCTGATTTCATTCTCCTCAGTTGTTTCACCCGTCTGACTATCAGCCCGACTGACATCTAAACAGATCAACCACCGTTTGAGACGCAATCTGAAATCAGACATAGTTAGAGGCGAGTCTCCAGTACAGGTGTGCTCAAGAATGTCTTCTTTATTTGCTATTAAGCATCTGAATGTCTTCTAAAGGTTCAATAACACTAACATTATCAGAGCCAGCAGCTATTTCTCCTCACAAGTGCTCTTCGTACCAGTCTGTGAATTTGTAAACAACTTTCTTTCTTGGCGGCCTACAAGCTTTCGGTCGATTACCACAGAAAATAGCTTCAACTCGTCCTTTAGTTAGTAACAAAGTTAGAAATGTCAGCGTATTTTCGCAGTGCTTTGGGCCCTATGAAATCTATTTTTTCCCAAATTTAGTGTTTTCTCTATTAAAAAATATACTCTAATCAATTGAATTCATGAAACATTTACAATTTAATACATTTTACCAATAATAGTGCCTTATGAAACATGTACATATCTGTAAACATCTTGCACTATAAAAAATGCTAGGTTAAAAACAACCCAAGTTGGGTTGAAAATGGAGAAACCCTGCGATTGGGTTGTTTTAACCTTGTGATTGGGTTGTTTTAACCCTTCAATTGGGTTGTTTTAACCCTGCAGTTGGGTTAAATGTTTGCCCAACATGCTGTGCAGTTTTATTTAACTCAACTATTGTTTAAAAATGACTTTATGTCTGGCTTAAAATGAACCCAAAATATACTGGAAATTAAAAATCAGACACATAATTACTAGAGGCAACAATAATAATCAAAAGCTGAACATTTATTAATAAGCAATTTAACTAAATGTTTATTGTTTAATTATTATTCATTAAACTTATTAATAAATGTTCATTTTCAACATATTTTGGGTTCATTTTAAGCAAGAAATACAATCATTTTTAAATAATAGTTGAGTTAAATAAAACTACCCAGCAGGTTGGGCAAACATTTAACCCAACTGCAGGGTTAAAACAACCCAATCGAAGGGTTAAAACAACCCAATCACAAGGTTAAAACAACCCAATCGCAGGGTTAAAACAACCCAATCGCAAGGTTAAAACAACCCAATCACAGGGTTAAAACAACCCAATCGCAGAGTTAAAAGAACCCAATCGCAGGGTTAAAACAACCCAATCGCAGGGTTAAAACAACCCAATCGCAGGGTTAAAACAACCCAATCGCAGAGTTAAAAGAACCCAATCGCAGAGTTAAAACAACCCAATCGCAGGGTTAAAACAACCCAATCGCAGGGTTAAAACAACCCAATCGCTGGGTTAAAACAACCCAATCGCTGGGTTAAAACAACCCAATCGCAGGGTTAAAACAACCCAATCGCAGAGTTAAAAGAACCCAATCGCAGGGTTAAAACAACCCAATCGCAGAGTTAAAAGAACCCAATCGCAGGGTTAAAACAACCCAATCGCAGGGTTAAAAGAACCCAATCGCAGAGTTAAAAGAACCCAATCAATAGTTAAAAGAACCCAATCGCAGAGTTAAAAGAACCCAATCGCAGGGTTAAAACAACCCAATCGCAGAGTTAAAAGAACCCAATCGCAGGGTTAAAAGAACCCAATCGCAGGGTTAAAAGAACCCAATCGCAGAGTTAAAAGAACCCAATCGCAGGGTTAAAAGAACCCAATCGCAGAGTTAAAAGAACCCAATCGCAGGGTTAAAACAACCCAATCGCAGGGTTAAAAGAACCCAATCGCAGAGTTAAAAGAACCCAATCGCAGGGTTAAAACAACCCAATCGCAGAGTTAAAAGAACCCAATCGCAGGGTTAAAAGAACCCAATCGCAGAGTTAAAAGAACCCAATCGCAAGGTTAAAACAACCCAATCGCAGAGTTAAAAGAACCCAATCGCAGAGTTAAAACAACCCAATCGCAGGGTTAAAACAACCCAATCGCTGGGTTAAAACAAACCAATCGCTGGGTTAAAACAACCCAATCGCAGAGTTAAAACTACCCAATCGCAGGGTTAAAACAACCCAATCGCAGGGATAAAACAACCCAATCGCAGGGTTAAAACAACCCAATCGCAGAGTTAAAAGAACCCAATCGCAGAGTTAAAACAACCCAATCGCTGGGTTAAAACAACCCAATCACAGGGTTAAAACCCAATCGCAGGGTTAAAACACAATCACAGGGTTAAAACAACCCAATTGCTGAGTTTGTCCATTTTTAACCCAACTTGGGTTGTTTTTAACCCAGCATTTTTTAGAGTGTAAAAATCGTTTTAGGGTTTTAAAATTTAAAACTTTTATTTTGGCGGGTTGTAGTGAAGACCTTTGATCTTCTGTGTGTGTATCTGATAGTTGTTTTCCCTCAGATTAAATGCTGATGACAGCATGCAAATAATAAAATGATTTTTCGAATTAAAATTTCTGTGCATTAGTCTTAAAGTGACAGCAGCCTAATATTCCTGCTGCTGTCTGTGTTTTTAATGTTAATCAAACTACAAAAGACAAAGAAATCACTCACTGCTCTTCACTGATTAACTTTTTTTGCAACTATAATAAGGATTAACCTTTGTTTAATTTGTACAGTGAAGATAATATTTGATTACTTTATTCAATTTACCTGAAAACTACTTTTAGACCTACCTGAAAAACCTGAAAAGCACTGATTATTTCATTTGTATCTTTGTTCTATTATATGATTGTTTGTTTACTTGTCTTTAATAATCTTTTAAATTTACATCAGTGAAAAACAACAAAAACAAGAACTATTTAATTAATTTATTACTTTTTTTTGAGGTGGGGTCAGTAAAAATTGAATCATTGAACCAAACTGAAAATCGAGAATCAAATCAAGATCTTGTGAATCATAATCAAATCAAATTGGGACATCTGTATCGATACCCAGCCCTAAGTGCACTAATGTAAACAGGTTTCCTGATCGCTTTTTTATTAAGTACAAGCAGACATTATTTTCTGTGTTAATCTGCACTAAACAACAGGCATGAAAAATTCCCTCAAAGCAAACATGCTTTTTCTCTGCAGCACCGGAGCAGTGGAAGTGTCTTTCTCCAGGCCTGTCGTCTCGCTGGAAGCTTTCTGACACTCGGCCGGACGGGAAAGCGACGCTGACAAGTGGGAGGTTCGTTCGGAAGTCACCGGCGCTCTCTTCCCTCCGCCTGGGAGAATTCCCACGGCGCTCCTGTCCGCTACACAGATGAATCGCACCGTCCGTTGTCATTTCAGCCAGCTCTGGAAAAAAAGCTAGCTTTTCTCCCCCTCGCTTTGTCAAACAGAGGGAAAAAAATGAAGAACGAAAGCAAGATATCCATAGGGGAAGCTTCCTACGGCCGCTCCGCTGACAGCTCTGACAAAATAACCAGCGCCCTCATTATTTTATATGCAAACAATGATAAAACGAACTGTATGGAGATGTCATGTTAGACAATCAGCTCGGAGACCCTTGACATGCCGCCCGGCGACTGTAACAAAGTGTCTCGGCTTGCCACGGGCGACACCGCGCTTAATTTGCTGCACAATGTCCCTGTAATTAGATGAATTTGGCTCAGGCAGAGGAAAAGACAGCCAGATCAAGGTCTTGATGAATTAGGGGTCCACTGTCAAGATCAAATCACATTAATCAAGGCGAGCGAGTGTTGAGACAGCTAGTCTCCCCCCAACGCGGCTCTATGTGTGATGAATAGGCTAGCTGCTAGCGGGCCGACCGAATGTATCACCATCAAAATCTGTGAATTTAAATGTAACAACGCTACTTCGAGAATTCTATCGATTTATTCTGCTCTTTTAAGATAAACCTTCCTTCGAGCCTCCAGACCCCGTTTCAAAAAAGACGAGGAGGGGAAAAAAAAAACTCCAAGGTGTTGTATTTAAGGAAAAACAACAAAGTGCAACTTCAAAAACTAGCGCGGCCCACTTTATGTTCTGTTTCTTCAATACCGCCCCCGCCGATCCGCTGGAAAATCCATGTGGGACGCATGAAGCTCTGAAGGTCTAGAGGTTAACCTACATTACTGCAGCGGCTCGACACACCTGAACCGGAGCATGCTGGGAAAACCAAGACCTCTGGGTTGGATGGATCTGTTTGGGAAGCCTAAACTAAACCCTTAGGAAAGAAAAATTACAGATCCCTGGAATATCTCAACTGTTTCTCCAAAGAGACCAAGTCTCCTTTCAGAAGAGATCTCAACAATGTGCTCAGATTTTCCAAAGTCTGCAATCAAAAGTCAATAAATTCTCATCAAATTCTCCCAAGATGACCTGAGGTGCTACCCACATGCTAATTTGATAGGTTTGTGCACATAATTTATGTGAGCAGTTGTCCCTTTAAAGAATTTGAGGAGAAATATTTGAGCCAAAATTGATGCTTAAACAAAACCGAAATGTTTTCCTCCAGTAATCATGTGTATCTCTTCTAGAGTTTAAGAAAAGACCTTAACAATGGAGTCTTTTGCACCAAAGTCTGTTTAAAAGTCAGATATCTCAATATGAGCTCAAATATTTCTCATTAAATTCTTCCAAGATCAAATGATCTGATCTGAAACAAAACTAAAAGCTTGTCCTGATTCTCACGTTTCTACCCAGTAATCGCACACATGTCTCCTAAGATGCCAAAGACTGCATTCAAAAGTCAGATATCTTATATGAACTCAATTTCTAATCAAATTCTCCCAAGATCAAATGATCTGAGGCGACAAAATGGATACTTAGAAATGAAGTCGCATATGCCATAAAGCGTCAGGAATCTCAAGAAGGAGACTTTACAAAGTGCTCGACTCTTGCATCAAGATCTTGAGCAAAAATTGAAGCACATCTTGATGGAAATAAATGTTGTGATGTTATTTCCATCAAGAGGTGCATCAGTTTTTGGTCAAGACAATGCAAGAGGTGAGCACTCTGTAAAGTCTCCTCCAGCACAACCCAAAGACTTTCAATGAGTTTCAATGAGTTCCAATTCATGTGTGAAATTGATTCTTTATGCTCCCTTTCAACTGTTCTTTCACAATTTGAGCCGGATGAATCTTGGCTTTGTCATTCTGGAATATGGCCATGATGTGTCTTCCTACATGGTTGTTTCACCTTTGTGCATCAAAGTTACACATAGGTCTTAATTTTGAAAAACACAGACTTAATTTTGGTCAAATTTTGAAGAAGACCCTTGGCAGATTATTTAAAAAGTGAAACAAGAAAAAAGTTATAGAGGTTTAAGTTTATGAAAATTATTTATGAACATTATTTTATATAAAATATATATTTTATGAAACATGTTGAACTCTAAAACTGCTATAAAATCAAAGCGATACATCTAAATAAGTTGTGTTCCAAATTTGAGGTTGATATCTCAAAAAATTAGCTTTCAGTAAGATTTTGTTTGGGCGCAGTTTCAAACTTTTCCCATTAGATGCCAGTGGTTTTATTTGTGATTTATAGTACAGTAGAGTTTTTCTCTCTGGAATATTACACACAATTTTTTAATAACCACATTCTGACACCCACACAATTATAGCTGCATTAGTTATAAATTGGCTCTATAATATGAAGAAGCGGAAAACAGGAATAAAGCGAGTATTTGCTTTATAGGCCAAACCTGAGAAAATGGCACCATCTGATAAAAAAATATATATATTTTTTTTAATTTTGAAGCCTTACCAACAGAATGAAAGCTTAATAACAAAGATTGCATCATTTTATAGTTAAATGGCCCTGAGATTAAAAATCGCAGTTTTAATGGGTTTCAATGGGGATCATTTTGGCCTTCAGGTCCTGAGTGGAACTATTTTGTGTTACTGGTGTAAAATAGATTTATTAAAGGAAATGAGGGTGAAATATTAAAATTCTAATAAAAATACACACTTGTGCCAATATTTATGCTGTTGGCATTAACACAGACAAAATTATCAAAAAAAGAAAACTGGAAAAAAAAAAAAAAAAAAAAAATGGACGCAAAACGGTTAAGAAATGGAAAGCTACACACTCCATCAATTGTCTCATTAAAGAATTTGAAGAAAAATCTGCTTTTGTTTCTTTTCAGAGATATCTTGAATACCAAAACATCTGACTTGACAGTCCCACACAAAAAAGTGTGCACTAAGTAAGTTGCTCTGGAAAAAGCGTCTGTTTAAGTCTTAAAGGTAAAACGTTAAAAGAAAGAAAGAAATAAATGGGACGAAGATGAGAGAGGAAAAGTTTATAGTCTCCTTTCCAGATGTTTGATCCCATGAATTGTACTAATCTGTTTCCTGGATTTGAGATTTACCTGGCCTTGAGTTTTCTTGTCTGGCACGGAAACAAGGCGAGGGTTTAAGCGTTTTCTAAACGGTTAAATCAAGAACTGAATGACGTAGCTCGAACCTCAAAATAACGTGCCCTTCTGAATGTCCATAAACACACATGCTTTTTATGAACGTTTCCAGCATCAAACACATGCGCCGGTTGGTTTGGGATTACCTGTGATTACGCCGCATTTGAATGTTACATGTCTGTGTGCATTTTGACCGCAGGGATAAACAAAGCAGATGCTTTATTTGTGAGCACAGAGATTATTTATATTCACTGAGAACCAGAGCCAGAAATGGACAGGGCTGCAGGCTTACCCGTGCAAAGCGTGGAGAGCGTGGGGTTCGTAGTGGTATCTCCCCTCATGGTGACGCACGTCGATGGGGATCGGAGAATGGAAAGTTGGGAAGATATGATGAGGGCCTGAAAAAGAGAAAGAGAGAGAGAGCTGAAAAAAACGAGAAAAGTCAGAGTTTCAAAAAAGAAATTTCAAAGGCACCAGCGCTACAATAAAGTAACATGAATTTCAGAGCGCGCTGAGCAGTTTCGTGTAAAATATTGGCACTATCACACAAGAGTGGAGGAATAAATAAATAATCAAAGTATCCTAAGAAATCCTACATCCCCAACATAAAAGATATCCAACTGGGCTTTTGACAAAGACCTGCAGCTAGACGCTCTTTGAACTCGTACAGATGATGGACGTTATGAAGGAAAAAACCATCCGGGACGCAAACTGGGGCTGACAGCACAGGGAGAACATTCCTCGGCCTCGGCATCGCTGGGCCGTGCCAACCGGAGCGTCTCCCTACTGAACCAACACCGAGCCGACCGCATCCCCTACGCTTTACTGGCCCCGAAACGAGCTCAGAACGAAGGTGCCAGGGTGACGTGAAATCAGAGGAGGTTAGGCTTTTGAAATCAAACACTTGGACTAATGAGAGAATAAAAGCTGTTGCTCGTTGCCTCAGCGTTTTACAGTCTGGCTGGCGTTTCTTTTCATCTTAACTCCTTTGGCTGGATCGTTTTATTTGAGCCCAAAGAGAATCAGAATCAGCACTTTCCTGTAATAAAGCCTCCGTTGGCTCGGGACATCCCGTTAAAGGTCAACAGCGCTTCATTAGCAGTTATGATAACGGGAAACCACAGTTGATCTTTGGGTGCAGCCGCACCGGCTTTATAGTGCCAAGAGCTGTTTGCAATGGTAAAGTCTTAACTAGCTTTTCTTTCTAATTAGTCTTTATTGAGCTCATTGTTTCTGTCTAAATGAATACATGATGTTAGCTACAGTAACTACATGATTCGTATCATCTTATACTGTATCACCTCTGAATTGTACACTCTAAAAAAATGCTGGGTTAAAAACAAGCCAAGTTGGGTTGAAAATGGACAAACCCAACAATTGGGCTGTTTTAACCCAGCGAATGGGTTGATTTAACTAAACAATTGAGTTGTTTTAGCCCAACGATTGGGTTGTTTTAACCTAACAATTGGGTTGTTTTAACCCAGCGAATGGGTTGTTTTAACCAAACAATTGGGTTATTTTAACCCAGGGATTGGGCTGTTTTAACCCAGCGAATGAGTTGTTTTAACCCAACAATTGGGTTGTTTTAGCCCAACGATTGGGTTGTTTTAACCTAACAATTGGGTTGTTTTAACCCAGCAAATGGGTTGTTTTAACCCAAGAACTGGGTTGTTTTAACCCAGCAACTGGGTTGTTTTAACCCTGCGATTGGGCTGTTTTAACCCAAGAACTGGGTTGTTTTATCCCAGCGATTGGGTTGTTTTAACCCAACAACTGGGTTATTTTAACCCAACAAATGGTTGTTTTAACCCCACAATTGGGTTGTTTTAACCCAACAAATGGGTTGTTTTAACCAAAAAATTGGGTTATTTTAACCCAGCGATTGGGTTGTTTTTAACCCAACAATTTGATTGTTTTAACCCTGAGATTGGGTTGTTTTAACCCCACAATTGGGTTCATTAAACCCAGCAATTGGGTTGTTTTAACCCTGCGATTGGGCTGTTTTAACCCAAGAACTGGGTTGTTTTATCCCAGCGATTGGGTTGTTTTAACCCAACAACTGGGTTATTTTAACCAAACAAATGGTTGTTTTAACCCAACAACTGGGTTATTTTAACCCGACAAATGGTTGTTTTAACCCCACAATTGGGTTGTTTTAACCCAACGAATGGGTTGTTTTAACCAAAAAAATTGGGTTATTTTAACCCAGCGATTGGGTTGTTTTTAACCCAACAATTTGATTGTTTTTAACCCAGCGATTGGGTTGTTTTAACCCAAGAACTGGGTTGTTTTAACCCAGCGATTTGGTTGTTTTAACCCAACAATTTGATTGTTTTAACCCTGAGATTGGGCTGTTTTAACCCAAGAACTGGTTTGTTTTATCCCAGAGATTGGGTTGTTTTAACCCAACAATTGGGTTGTTTTAGCCCAGCGATTGGGTTGTTTTAACCCCACAATTGGGTTGATTAAACCCAGCAAATGGATTGTTTTAACCCAGCGGTTGGGTTAAATGTTTGCCAAATAGCAATTTTTAAACAATAGTTTGGGATAAATAAAACTGCCCAGCACATTGGGCAAAAATTCAACTCAACTGCTGGGTTTCTCCATTTTCAACCCAACTTGGGTTGTTTTTAATCCAGCATTTTTTAGAGTATATAATGTAAAAACATGCATTTCTGTAAAGCTGCTTTAAAACAATTTGTATTGTGAAAAGCGCTATATATACAAAATAAATGTGAATGAATGAAGAGTCTTTCACTCCTGGAGCTCCTTCAATCTTTTCATGCCCTGTGGAAGAAAAAACTGATAGAAAAACAAACGAGTTAGATATAAAAACTAGAAGGCTGCAAAAGTGTCCTGAATGTTCGCATCATTAACAGTAACTATGAGCACTGGTACTAGTAATGCTTGACTTGGCAGGAATGAGAGGAGGGTGAGTGAATCAGCTGATCTCTGGACTGTATTAACATTCTTTAGGGCAGTAGCCGTGGGAGGGTGAGGGGTGACCCGGGGAGGTCAGGGGTCACGGGTCATTATCTACACCTGGGGTTCTCAGCAGCTCCTCCAGAGGATTCACACACTCAACAGAAGCAGTGTGAGTCAGCAGTCTCGCTTTCTCTGCTTCTCTGTCACTTTGTTCCCCTTCAGAATGGCAGACAAGACCGTCCCAAAGGACAGGAAATGACCCGCTGCTTTTCCTGTCTCTCTCTCTCTCTCCCTTCATATTTACATAATGTAAAGCTTAAAGGGATAGCGCGCCCAAAAATGAAATCACCTTCATGTGTTCCAAACCTTTATGACTTTCTGTTTAGCAGTGCATTTTTTGAGTGAACTCAGCCTGTTTTGTTCTGTTGATCTTAAAGTTTGTCTGCAGAGTCACAAATCTACCACAAAAGACATTAAAAATATGAGTGACGTGACTATAAGCGATCTTCACTAATGTCTACAGTACTTGGCCTGTTTTATTTAAAACAATTTAGCACAATCAAAGCAGCGATGCGTGACAAGCTGAAGTCATGTGCTCTCTTTATAGTAGCTATTTGTCATGGAAAATGCCTCAGGTTGCCTTTAATTGATGAAAAACACCATAAAAACACACCTGACATGTGTAACCGTAATGCCACACAGCTGTTGAAAACACAACTGGAGCATCTAAACACCAGGTCTGACATGCAACACGCCTGCATTCTGACCTTTAACTAGTAGAACAGAAAACTCGACCGAGAACTCGGCCTGTAAACGGTGTAATTGTGCCGGGTGTGAGAAGCACGCTAGCGGCCGCATTCATCGCCCGGCCACAGTTAATGCCCCATTACTAATGCAGCGGGTGAATTATTGTATGGGAAGAGAGGTGGAGGACAAAGAGAAAGAGTGAAGTGGGTCAGCAGAACATGACGGAGCCGCTGCTGGAATTCTCCCGCGCTGAAGTCACGGACCACCGCATGAATCCTAATCACGCGGGTCCGGTTAAGGCGACTTTAATCACGATGTTGCCTGATGCAAAAATAAAACAGGGGAAAGACACAAACTAGGGTAATTGGAAGCATGAAAAATACACAACTTAAACCCAAACGTTTGCGGTGGCGTAAACACTCCTGACCGAAATAAGACGGCAGCGAACGTGAACCCGCCCCGGTCCCTGTCATTAAACCGACACGTTACCCCGCAGCCTCATTCATCTGTGCCCGCCCTCAATTATCCACATTACCACTGTTATTTCCAGCCGTCGCATTTTTCATGTCAGCACAAACACCCACCCCGTTTGCGACCCGTTCTCCCCCCTCCGAAGAGGCCGCTGACGTCCAGGCCCCCGTCACCGGAGGAGCAGGCAGGATTATTCGATCATGCCGACAGCTCCATTGTTCCTCCGCAACGGGAAGAACAAAAGAGGATCGCTCTGGAGAGTTCAAGAGGCACGTTTACCAGCTTCACTGAGCTCTATCCCCCAGGGCTGCGGCGCGGCTGTGGAGTTTCCACGAAGCCCCTCGCATCTATTAGTCTTTAGGTGATAACATTTGTTTTCACATCTGGGGGAACGGCGCAGCGGGGTGCCGCACTTTTTCAGTGTCGGGCTGCTCCGACTTTCTCAGGCACTTCTTAACCTGGACCTTCTCAATCGTTCAAACACTATACTCTTGAAAATAAAAGTTACAAAAAGGGGGTTTGTTGGTTTCTAAAGAACCTTTTTCCACTAGCTGTGCAATGGAAAGGTTCCATGGATGTTATGGAACCAATAAAAAACTGTTATTTAAAGGGATAGTTCACCCAAAAACGAAAATTACCCTATGATTTACTCACCCTCAAGCCATCCTAGGTGTATATGACTATCTTCTTTCAGACGAACACATTATATTTAAACATATTCTGGCTCTTCCAAGTTTTATCATGGGAGTGAATGGGGGGCGAGATTTTGAAGCCCAAAAAAGTGCATAAAAGTAATCCATATGACTCCAGGGGGTTAATAAAGGCCTTCTGAAGTGAACCGATGTGTTTTTGTAAGAAAAATATCCATATTTATAACTTTTTAGACTATGATCACTAGCTTCCGGTAACGTCTGTCCGTGTGTTCACTGGAGTCCGGCGTATGACGTAGGATGTAGGAGTATCGTAAGCTTAAAGGATTAGTCCACTTTCAAATAAAAATTTCCTGATAATTTACTCACCTCCATGTCATCCAAGATGTTCATGTCTTTCTTTCTTCAGTCGAAAAGAAATGAAGGTTTTTGATGAAAACATTCCAGGATTATTCTCCATATAGTGGACTTCAATGGGCACCAAACTGTTGAAGGTCAAAATTACAGTTTCAGTGCAGCTTCAAAGAGCTTTAAACGATACCAGACGAGGAATAAGAGTCTTAACTAGCGAAACGATTGGTAATTTTCTAAAAAAATACAACTGTATATGCTTTATAAACACAAATTATCGTCTTGCACGTGCTTCCACTTTCCGTATTCTTCAAAAAGCTTACGCTGCATGTCCTACGGCTTCCCTATTCTACTTACAGAACGAACGCGGCGCCAGTTCAATTTTTTCCATAAGTAGAATAGGGAAGCCGTAGGACATACAGCGTAAGCTTTTTGAAGAATACAAAAGTGCGGTTTTGGCGGAAGCACTTGGAAGGCGATTATTTGTTTATATAAAGCATATACATTTACATTTTTTTCGAAAATGGTCGATGGTTTCTCTAGATAAGATTATTCCTCGTCTGGGATCATGTAGAGCTCTTTGAAGCTGCACTGAAACTGACATTTTGACCTTCAACCGTTTGGTGCCCATTGAAGTCCACTATAAGGAGAAAAATCCTGGAATGTTTTCATCAAAAACCTTCATTTCTTTTCGACTGAAGAAAGAAAGACATGAACATCTTGGATGACATGGGGGTGAGTAAACTATCAGAAAAATTTTATTTGAAAGTGGACTAATCCTTTAAGCCCCGGGTATACTTCACTTTCCGCGCCTGTCCGCGCATCTTTCAAAGTATACTAAACATGGATGTGCATGGATGACCGAGTTCGACACATGCGCAGTACATTTTTTTCTAAACTCTTTTACCAGACATCGTGTCATCAACGGGACATTCGCCGGGCAGGATCAGAGAAGAAAAATAGTACATCTACTATTGCAACATAGTTCAGAAGATACACCAAAAACGATGGACAAGGCATGCTTCTGAGTTTACTCGTCTTGTTTTTGAATCGCTCTTTACACACTCTTCTTCGACAAATGCACATTTTGCTCAGTACTGTGCGTATTGCCACCTAGTGGATTCTTCTGTCCTGAAATTTGGGTCCGCGAGCTAAAGTATACCCGGGGCTTTAGACTCCTCTCGCGGTTCTCAAGCTCCTCCGACATTTCTCTTTAAAAATTCTCTTTTGGATTTCAAATTCGTGACTGGTGTTTTATTTCGCTCTATCCTCTGTGTTTCCGGGTTCGTCAATACTTTATGCGTCAGGTCAGAGGTTACGCTTTCGCCCGGAACTAGACTCGCATACGTCCGTTACCCGAAGCCAGTTATTATAGTTTGTAAAGTTTTAATTATTGATATTTTTCTTACAGAAACCCATCGCTTCACTTCAGAAAGCCTTTATTAACCCCCTGGAGCCGTATGGATTACTTTTATGATGCACTTTTTTGGGCATCAAAATCTCGCCCCCCATTCACTCCCATTATAAAGCTTGGAAGAGGCAATTTTTAAAAAATATATCTCAGAGTTAAATCAACTCTGCTCAGAGTACATATGGTCCCTCTCTAAATAGTGTTAAAGTAACACTGAAGCAGAGTTAAAGTTAATGAGATAATTAAGCAATTAATAAGGCTGTGACTGAAGTCAGTTGTAGTTCTTGTGTTTTTTCTTATTTCTTCAGTGATTCTGCTTGTTAACAGCAGGTGTTCATCACTAATGTGCAATCATTACTTAATTAATTGCTTAATTATCTAATTAAATTTAACTCTGCTTCAGTGTTATTTTAAGGACCATATGTACTCTGAGCAGAGATGATTTAACTCTGGGGATTTTGCTATGTATACACCTAGGATGGCTTGAGGGTGAGTAAATCATGGGATCAATTTAATTTCTGGGTGAACTATTACTATTAAGAGACTTGATCAGATAAAAGTCATCCCTCTTAACTCTTCCTAAAGTCAATCAGCTGTGAATATTCTCAATTCAATCCTAAATGGCACACCACTCTGATATCCTACAGTTTTAGGAGCATTTTGTTCCATGCAATTAGCTATATATATATAAAAATAAAACGTAGGAGGGTCTTGATCAGATAAGCGCTGTCCCTCTTAACTCTAAACGTCATTCATCTTTGAATATTCGAGCCAAACAAGCACAACCCCTCTCGTCTTTTGTTGTACCCTAATCCCAGGATCTAAAAGGGGTAAATGGTTTCGTTTTACAGGAAGTACTCAGCAACAATAATGGCCCTTTGAGTGGCCGGGGTCTTAGCAGCGCAATTAAAAAGCTTTGGGCATTACTCACAGAATCAGGAGGGGAAATTAGACAGGAAATTCCTGTAGAATAAGCTGGCCTCAGGCCTAACTAAACATCGCCATGCCATCCACTACACACCAGTGCATTCTGGGATTTGAAGAATAAAGGTTCCTTTTAAGTCATGAGTGTTTGAATCCATCCATCCATCCATCCATCTGGCTTATAAACCTTCAAACTTGCTTTCTAAACTTGTTTTTTTTTGGTCAAACTTTAGTTTAGGGTCCAATTCTCACTATTAACTGCAACTTTTGCGTCAATAAACACCTAATTACTGCTTATTAATAGTTAGTAAGGTAGTTAAGCTCAGGTATTGGTAGGATTAACGGATGTAGAATATGGTCATGCATTAATATGTGCTTTATAAGTACTAATAAACAGCCAATATATGCATTATAATAGATAATTTGACCCTAAACTAAAGTGTTACTGCCTTTTCTTTCTTCAAATTTTCAAAGAAGGATTTGTCAATCCAACATGCAATTTTGGTCTTGACAAACTTCACTTGTCTAGTTAAAAAATAACTGTTGAATTACAATTAATTTTAATTCTACTTCCTACTTGCATCCTGTTTGTTACCTCAACTCAAATTCAGGAACTTAATTTGAGCATAATAAGCATTTTTAATTCTAAACAGTGTCTGACGTCTTATAGTTTTAGTTGCATTAGATTGTGTGCAATTAGTTATTTATGAAAATGAAACATAAGCAGAGAGTCTGAAAAAATAGCTTAAACCAGCCTAATATGGTTTCAACTGAACAGGCTGGTTTGTTTTGATGGTTTTGCACACCTGACCAGCTTCTTAGGCTGATTTAAGCAATTTTTTTCAACAGGCCGAGGAAATGCATCACTTCAAAATCTTGGTTATTTAAGTTTCTAGTATGCTGGAGGTAAAACAGAAGGACAAAGAGACTGAGACATGTGTTGTTAGCATGCTGTTTGTGTAATCTAGGTACTTAAGACCGCAAGAGTCTCTAAGACTGATTACTGCACGTCGTGATCGGCCCGCCACCTCAAGCCCCTGATTTATCACCTCTGCTCGTAATAGTGCTGCTTAACACACAGGTTTGTCCAGATTAAGTAATTACCTTAAAGCTGAAGTTTATTATCTTTAAGACTAGTGCTATGATAAAAAGAGCCCTGTCGGAGAGACAGAGAGAGCAGAGGCGCTGATGGCGAATGAATAAGGGCGATAATTAAAATGCGATGCATTAAAGTGGCGTTTCTGCGGGCGCCGTCAGCGCGCACGGTTTCTTACATTCATATTAGCCCCGCAGAACCCCTCCAAGGGGGCGACGCGGATAACAGCTGGCCCAGAGCTGCAGCTGAAGGCAGGAATTACTCCTGGTGCGCATCTGTAAATTAAACAAGGACGTGGCTCATTTAGAAAAAGAGCACAATTGCACCTGAATCCATCCATTGTGTTTTGTAGGGTCACGGGTAACTAGACTCTCAACTAGTGCGCGATTTAAGCTGCTTAAAGGCAAAATGAAACAGCATTTGAAACACCTTTACTTCCGTAATCAGTGGTCAACCAATATACTGCCAAGGCTGATATATCGGCTGATTTTTGGCGTTTTTTAATTATCGTATCGGCCGATAATTTTTTATGACTTTTATTTTGACAGCACGTGGACTTTTATTTTGACAGCACGTGGACTTTTATTTTGACAGCACTGAGAAGGCAGCCTTCTCAATCTTCATTAGTCTTTGTTTTGTCAAAAAAATAGACAAAATTAGATAAAACTCTTATGGAAAGAAAGCAAACGGTGTATGAATAAAGTATTTTAGCATTTGATTTTCTATTATTAGCAAAAGAAAAGCAAACGCTACAATACATTCTCATACACCGTCGCCGTTCAGCAAATACGCATCTATATTATTTAAAGTCAACATGAAACGTCATTCAAAACACCTTTTACTTCCATAATTAGTGGTCGACCAAAATACTAAAAAGGCCGATATATCGGCTGATATTTGTCATTTTATTAATTATCGGTATCAATAATTAAAAGTATCAGACTTTTATTTTGACAGCGCTGAGAAGGCAGATGCACAGGCGCATTCTCAATCTTCATTAGTCTTTGTTTAACAGTTTTGTCTAAAAAATAGACAAAATTAGATAAAACTCTTATGGAAAGAAAGCAAACGGTGTATGAATAAAGTATTATAGCGTTTGATTTTCTATTATTAGCAAAAGAAAAGCAAACGCTACAATACATTCTCATACACTGTCGCCGTTCAGCAAATACGCATCTATATTATTTAAAGTCAACATGAAACATCATTCAAAACACCTTTTACTTCCATAATTAGTGGTCGACCAACATACTAAAAAGGCCGATATATCGGCTGATATTTGTCATTTTTTTAAGTATCAGTATCAATAATTAAAAGTATGAGACTTTTATTTTGACAGTGCTGAGAAGGCAGATGCACAGGCGGATTCTCCGTCTTCATTAGTCTTTGTTTAACAGTTTTGTCTAAAAAATAGACAAAATTAGATAAAACTTTTATAGAAAGAAAGCAAACGCTGAATGAATAAAGTATTTTAGCATTTGATTTTTCTATTATTAGCAATAGAAAGGCAAACGCTACAATACATTCTTATATACCATCGCTATTCAGCAAATATGCATCTATATTATTTAAAGTCAATATGAAACGGCATGCAAAACACCTTTTACTTCCATAATTAGTGGTCAACCATTTTACTGCCAAGGCTGATATATCGGCTGATATTTGACATTTTTTAATTATCGTATTGGCCGATAAGTTTTTCTGTTTGGACTTTTATTTTGACAGTGCTGAGAAGACAGACGCACAGGCGCTTCAATTCTCCATCTTCATTAGTTTACTGTCTCTGTTTAAGTTTTGTCTAAAAAAAATTGACAAAATTAGATAAAACTCTTATAGAAAGAAAGCAAACGGTGTATAAATAAAGTATTTTAGCGTTTGATTTTTCTATTATTAGCAATAGAAAGGCAAATGCTACAATACATTCTCATATACCGCCACCGTTCAGCAAATACGAATCTATATTTTTTAAACAAGTTTTTGAATATCTAATAAACGTTTAATTCTATGAACCTTGCAAACTTTGGCAAATTTCAGCTTTTAGATCTTATATTATATAATATAAACAATATAATCAAGCAGTTTCCGTCTAAATTAAATTTACAGATTTTTTTGCACATTGATATATTTTCCAACTAATTATTTCTAATTTAGTGACTATGCAAAACAAATATACATTGCAGCAATCGTTATGCATGTGTTATTTGAGTGATATATCACATATCAGCTTTATATCGGCCCTCCCTCTCTAAGATATCGCCATCAGCCATCAGAAAATCCATAATAAAAGTTTTATTTCATGTTGATTTGAAGCAGGATGTCTGGTGTCATATAACAGCGAGAGGTCAAGACAAGCATCCTTGAGTCTCTGATGGATGGCTTTACAAGCACAAAATAGCTACCGTCACGTCCTGCTTCACGCTCTGACGCTCGACTCTGGCTCCTGAGGATCACAATTGTGAGAAGAACTAAAATAGAGCATCTGGACGATCAGCACTCGAAAGCGCCGGAGCGGACAGGACACCACGGGACGGGACGCTGGCCAGACGCGGGCCGGTTATCTGCTATCACTGGACAATGTGTTAAGACACGGGAGGACAGGACTGTATGACGGACAGCTGGTGTTCGGTTATGCCTGTTGGAAAATCCATCTTAAGATGCTGGCTGTGTTTTGGAACATGTTAGCGTTTCATTAATAAACTTACAAATCTGTTTATTAATTATTTTTTATATTATTGGTTATTAATTTATATAGCTAAAAATAGTAAAAAAAAAAAAAATGACAAAAATGTTTCTGATAAAATGTAAAATTATTATTTCAAATATATATGTATACACATTTATATATATTTACATATTTGTATACACATTTATATATGTATACACATTTTTATATATATATATATATATATATATATATATATATATATATATATATATATATATATATATATATATATATATATAAATGTGTGATTATATATCAATATTACTTTAACAATAACTATTATTATTATTTTAAATATTTAATATAAATAAATAAATAATATAAATATATTTTATAACATTATATATAACTAAAATATTAAACAAAATTACAAATATGATTATTGTAATATTTTACTGTAAAACAAAAAAAATGTATATTTATGAAAAATAATATAATAATAACAATTTTATTTTACAGCACAACTATATATATATATATATATATATATATATATATATATATATATATATATATATATATATATATATATATATTGTTGTGATTATATATCTATATGACTTTAATAAATATTATTTTCATTTTAATAATAATTATTATTATTTTAAATATTTAATACAAAAAAAAATATATATATATTAAACAAAATTACAAATATGAATATTGCAATATTTCACTGTAAAACAAAGAAATGTGTATTTAAGAAAAATAATATAATCAAATTTATTTTACAGCACAACTATATATATATATATATATATATATATATATATATATGTGATTATATATCAATATGACTAATAATATTATTTTAATAATAATAATATTATTAATAATATTTAATATTTTAATAATGCTAATTACTAAAATTAGCATTATTAAAATAATACTATTATAAATAAATAATTATATTATATAAAATAAAATTAAAATTAACTTTAGTAATAAAATTAATAAAATAAATTAACTTATATTATATATAAATAAAATAAAATATATATATTAAACAAAATTACAAATATTATTATTGTAATATTTCACTGTAAAACAAGAAAATGTGTATTTAAGAAAAATAATATAATAATAATAGCCTAACTATTTTATTTCATGGTACTTTAAATAACTTTATTTAAAATTTAACTTTAAAATTACAATACCAATTATTTTTGTCTGTCTCTAAAACATGCAGTGCATATATTAAATTAAATCACAGCCATATCAAAATTTCATTTGCATTTTTGATAAATCGTGCAGCACTTATATGCTTCATGTTAACAATCAAATCAGCATTATCAGAATAAACACAATCATTGTCATTTGCTAACTGTTATTTTCTTGCATGAAAACGCTGTAAGTAAATGACATAGCATAATTTGCAGCTTGTCCCAACAAGACACAATGTTAGTAGTAATATTTCTATGCACGCTAAAAGTGACAGCCAATCATGCATGTTTGATGTTTAACATTGCATTGACGAGCAGGATTTCGGACCAATGAGAGATCACAGTGGGTGGAGCTACTGAATACAAAGAAATTTGTACAAAGCGCCCAACCTTTTTCTATAAGATGCATTTAACTCAAAACATCTGTTCTGAAATGTGCAGACAAATTTCTTTCAGAACTTGGGTTTATTTCATAAACCGACTATCTTCTCCATTCCGTCTCATGTCTCTCCCATAATCTCACAGCAGAAGCTTTCTCTCTGGCATGTGAGAAGCCGAATGAGAAACATCTGTCGGGCGCAGTCAGTCTCGCTCATGTCGGCCTCTTAGCAGGGGATCGTGGGTAATCAGCACACTTTGCAGGAGGGCCCCACATTTACTGTGTGTTCTGAGTCTTCAGAAAGGGACTCTCCTATCCCTCAGAAAGTGAGGTTTGACTTCCTTTCTTTACTTTATATTGGTTTAATATTTGCGGAGCCATTTTGTGACGTGTTTAGATCTGGCTGAGGGCTGGAAAATCAATGTTCGCACGGTGCAAATAGAAGCCAAGGGTTAAATACTTGAGTATACACTTGTCAAATTCAGCTTCACACGTGTTTCTCGAGCTCTAATCCCTCTCTAAGCGAAGTTGATCTAAGTATGTTCATAAACATCAGCTAACGTGGTTTAGATGCTCTCCACTAAACGGCCTTTTGACCTTTATGACTCAAATTCAACATCTTTGTGCGGTTGTTTGCGTGATACAAATGAGCGTATTTATGAATTGAGCACACATGAACAGCAGCAAAACAATGTTACACATATGAAAATGTATAAATGATTCAGACTGCATACATTTTGTGCACTGTTGATTAAAAACATTGATAACGGTTGCCTGAAAACACACGCCGACAGAGCTTATGTGATAAAAAAACATAATTTACTCACAAAATGTGCTTTCTGATAAACTACTATATGAATATGCTAAAAAAAAAGTGAAAAAGAAAGCAAGAAATGTTAAATTTCCAGACTAAAATCAATTAAACTCACACCGACCCGCTGTGTGAACGTCACCTCAGGTTTGATCTTCAGGTGAGCGGATCAATTTATTTTCTTAGATAATTAGATTAAAATTTCTCCCCAGAGAACCAGAGACAGAAAAATAAAAGGTATTAAAGATCACTTTCTCTGTCTGTCTCGAGCATCGTGAACGATACAGACGAGCCGTTAATTGAAGCTGTTTAATTGAATAATTAACTCCAGCGCTGACGGTTAACATTGCTTAAGGCAGAACGTGTCGATTAATGAGAGACGAGCCTGTTGACCCTGTTTCGTCGTGGCCTGGTTTGGGACACGCTGTAATTAGCTTTTACGCTCTGGTGTGTCGGGCTGAAGACTGTAATAAACCTCAGAGTGTGTTCAAACTAAACTAACTAGTCTGTAGAAAATACAAAATATACATTTTCAATGGTTGGACCTTTTGTTGGCGTGACCAGGTCCAAAATCAGCAAAAAAAAATGACACATGTAAATTCTTTAAAATGACAAAACTCTTAGTTTTGAGTGACTATAAAACACACAGTGCATATATTTATTTAAAAAATATTTATGCAATTTTTACTGTGCTTGTTTTTAAGGCACAAGTTGGCCAAAACTGTCAATATATTTTAAAAGAATTATTACTATTAGTAAATATGTAACATTTTACTGTAAAGTAAAAAATAGTATTTAAGGAAAGTTGTAAAATAATAATAATAATAATAAAATTTAATTTTACAGTTCAGTTACAATTAGGGCTGCGTGATTAATTGGACGATTCGAAAAAAAAACATTGAAATCGCACTTAAACGATTTGGCTTAGTGCGATTATGAAATCGCGATTATTTTTTTATGCACGGCTTGTCAATGAACTATGGCTCCAAATGCTAATCCATCTGAAAGCACTGCGAGTTTGAGTTGCTTATAATGTGCATTTGAAAAAACAACATGCGTCAAAACATCTTTCCAGACATGAGAAGCATTTATTAACATCATGTCCATCAAAAGACAACATTTAATAACATGTTTTTACTCCAAACTCACTTCATAACGACAGTTGAGCGTCCTTCTGTGAGATGATGTGGCTTCTTACACAGAATATGGCAGTCGTGTGTTTATTAGTCATGTTTAACAATCAAAACGTTTTTTCAGCTACAGCGATAGTATGGGATTTCCTGGAATGACGCGTGTTCTACTTCTGCAGCAGGGCATATTTGCAGTTTCTGCACAAGAGCGCCCTCTGGCTTTCAGATAAAGAAGCATTTACTACTGATCACAGAGCCGTACAGCTCTGACAAGCTGCGCATAAAATAATTGCAGCTTTTGCCAAATCGCGTGCGATAAAATTGCGATAAATTGTGCAGCCCTAGTTACAATAGTAATATTTTGTCTGTTTCTGAAACACACAGTACTTGCATTTATTAAATGATTAGATTTCAGCCATATCGCAATTTTGGTTTCATTTTGATTAGTCGAATTGAGAATTTCTTGCATAAAAACACTGCAAATAAATAGGAAGCTCTGAATATTAATTTCCAGATTACACAGTGACCCAACAAGACACTAATGAGCTGATTGTCAGTTAATTATTCAATTAAACAGGTATTTTTGGATTTTTTGTTGAAGTGACCTAGTCTGAGGCCACATCCACATGAAGCCAGAACTTTCCCTATCCGATCATAACCGTAAAAACGGTGTCGTCTCAAGAGAAACCTGCATACACACTGAAACCGACTCAAAACGATGTAGTAAACATGCCAGACCAGTATGTGGCGCTGTAATTCTGCCACAGAGATACACTAAAAACGGAGAAGAAGACTTGGAGCATGTGCGTAAACATTGCGCTGACATCATTGTTTCACAAAATATATGGATTGGCTATACGCACGAAAACGCAAGGGTGTCGTTTTAAGATTTATTCACTCTGGGTTTCAAAAAATAGCAGTTTTGGGCTCCCAAAATGCTGGATACGTCTGGACGAAACGCAGATACGATACAAAACATGTACAACTGAATGCATCTACGTGTGGATGGGCTATAAAACATCATATTAAAACTAGAAGCTAAAGTTCGTAAACAAACTTTTATGTTGGCTTGGCAAAGCCTCAATGGGCAGCCTGAGCCAACGCACATATCGGTTCGCAAATAAATAAAGACAAATCTTGAATCTACGCTGCGTTTGTCATGCACACGTGCAGCAAGTCGCGATCTTTGAGTGGCTTTAATGTGAAGCTGAGAGAGTAAAAATAAGTGCTTTATAAAAAAGCGTGTTTTCCATCTTGTGTTCCTGTAATTCTAGCTGCTCTCTGGGATTGTACTGATGAAGGGTCCCGTGCTTGCAGGGGTTTGGAGGCGTTACGAGGGTCTGATTATGAAACGAGAGCACAACAACAGGATCCATGAGGTGACCCCCCACATCTCATCCCGACAGGAGCGGCGCGGGACGGGGCCTCATTGGATTTACCTCTGGTTGCAGGCGGAGGGTTTGTAATGGATCCACACTAATAACAGAGCAGGAGACTGTCAGGGGTGACGTGACCGCACTCATTACCAACACTGTAATTACACTGGGTAAGACGGACGGTCTCATGTTTGACATCTCATTTACTACAAATGAGTGAACCGTTTTTGGAAAATTTCTAGGGAGATTGTTTGGTGTATATATAACAATGTACGGATGAAAACCTGGGCATTATTCTATATGAGAATTATTACTGATTCAAGAATCATTTAGTATTCACGATTCTCTAAATCATACCATAGAAGGATAGAACAGACAGAAAGCTAAAACGATAGACAGAATGATAGAGAGAACACCAGAATGATAGAGAGATAGATAGATAGATAGATAGATAGATAGATAGATAGATAGATAGATAGATAGATAGATAGATAGATAGATAGATAGATAGATCCAGACAGACTCATGAAACTCCATCAATCACAAGCACTGAGTGACATCACCCCATTGAGCTCCTCGATGGGCTCGTGCCACGGGACATCCTGGCACTTCACTGGAGAGCGGAGCAGCCACTCGAAGCGGCCGGGTTTGAGGAACCTCACGTCTGAGCACAAAGAGCTTCATTCAAGAGCAGATCTTTTGTCAGCCAAGAGGGTAAAGATTTACTGAAAGCAATCTGAGCTCCCCCTCCGCGCCAGCGTTTGTCAGAGCCGCTGACGTCCGAGAGGAACTCGCTGAGTCTTTATGAGGCCCAGCGGAGCGCTGGATGATTTCAGCTCCTCCGCTTTGAACGCAGATCTGTAACAGTGATGATTTGCATAACGGATCAACACCACACTGACCCAGAGCCTGTTCGTATCAATCTCAGCTTCCTTCCATCACACGTGCTCTAGTTTCTGAGGCTGCATTCAGTCGTAGTTTTAAGTAGTTTTAAAAGTAGTTTTAAGAAGTTTGTAAGTGCAATTGTTGAAAAACTCTTAAGACGTTCTCAAATATTGTAATATATAAAAAACTAAAAAAAGCTGGGTTAAAAACAACTCAAGTTGGGTTGAAAATGAACAAACCCAGCGTTTGGGATGTTTTAACCCAGCGTTTGGGATGTTTTAACCCAGCGTTTGGGATGTTTTAACCCAGCGTTTGGGTTGTTTTAACCCAGCGTTTGGGTTGTTTTAACCCAGCGTTTGGGTTGCTTTAACCCAGCAATTGGGTTGTTTTAACCCAGCAATTGGGTTGTTTTAAACCAGCGGTTGGGTTGCTTTAACCCAGCGGTTGGGTTGTTTTAACCCAGCAATTGGGTTGTTTTAAACCAGCGGTTGGGTTGCTTTAACCCAGCGAATGGTTGCTTTAACCCAGCAATTGGGTTGTTTTAACCCAGCGTTTGGGTTGTTTTAACCCAGCGTTTGGGTTGCTTTAACCCAGCGAATGGGTTGTTTTAACCCAGCGAATGGGTTGCTTTAACCCAGCGATTGTGTTGTTTTAACCCAGCGGTTGGGTTGTTTTAAACCAGCAGTTGGGTTGCTTTAACCCAGCGGTTGGGTTGTTTTAAACCAGCGGTTGGGTTGCTTTAACCCAGCGAATGGGTTGCTTTAACCCAGCGATTTGGGATGTTTTAACCCAGCGTTTGGGTTGCTTTAACCCAGCGTTTGGGTTGCTTTAACCCAGCGGTTGGGTTGTTTTAACCCAGCGTTTATGTGTCAACCTATTTTGTGTTCATTTTAAGCCAAACATATAGTCATTTTCAAACAACCCAACCCATACATTTAACCCAATCGCTGGGTTTGTCCATTTTCAACCCAAATTGGGTTGTTTGTAACCCAGCACTTTTTAGAGTGTATTTTAACCCTCTGGTGCTGCTTTTTTAAATCTTTTTCAATGAAATGCATTTTTAGGGGATTTTATGGTACTAAATTATATTTATGGAATAGTTATGATCCATTTATTATCTGTTAATCACTTTTTGAGCATAGACTGTTGTAAATCTTGAATCTTTGGAGCAACTTAAAGAGACTTTGGTCTCTTCTTAAAGACACTTGGCAGATTACTGCTGAAGTGGAAAAAGTTAAAACAGTGAAACTTAAAAAAAAAAAAAAAAAAGTTGTGCAAGTTTAAGTTTATTATTATGAAAAATGCGATTTTTTAAATTTTATATGAAATAAATATTTTCCAAAACAAGTTTTCTTCTAAAACTGCTATAAAATCAAAGCCATAAATCTAAACAATTTGTGCTTCAAATTTGAGGTTGATATCTCAAAAAATGAGCTTTCAGTAAGATTTTGTTTGGGCGCAGTACCGAACGCTTCCACTAGATGAAATTCACTTCCCATTCGTTTACCAAAGTACAAGTTTGACCATTTTTTTTCAGGACCATTTAAACTTTCTGAATCATGTCTATGATTTTTTTTTTGAGGTCGCAAAGCAAGTCCTTAAAACCTTTACGAGGTTTTGCACCCTTTCGACAAATTATTTAAAAAAAAAAAGTTAAATATTTTGGTCGAAAATGACCGAACAGCACCATAGGGTTGCTTACATTTTATGAATTAAACAAAAAAAAAAAAGGAAATAACTTGTCAAACATGAAAGTATTATGCAATCATTTCAGATATTTCTCATTATATAGAGCCTTTATGGCATAAAGTGTTTTTATTTATTTTTTTATTGAGTTAATAGAACCTTTTCTTCTAAGAGTGTGTGTTGCAATGCCTAATATTTGAAACAACACAAAATGAATTAAACATTTTACTTTTCACAATTTGTGTTGGAGGTTATTCTAACTGTCCTAACTATACAACAACATTCTCTTCAGGAAATCAAATTCTAGAACAATCTTAATAAATATATTAGATAAGAACATTCTTAGGATGTTTTTGGGAACACAAAGTATTCTTAAATTCTGTGAATTGGCCCCTGCTCCACAAACCCTCTCAAAGTTTCTTTCACACTGAGTTCTCTAAACTCCAAGTTAACATTAACCAAAGTGTTGGGTTAACTAATAGGCACTCATTAGTGTTTCAGTGTTTACAAGAGGAAAAAAGCCACAATAAGTTTCATGTTGAATCAAACACTATAAAGCAGCAGCTGCCTCTGTTTAAAGGTTTCTGTACGGCTGGTTCGGGTCAGTAAAGATGAGTGCGCGGGGCGCTGTATTAAAAGAGCTCGTAATTTACCACAGCATCTCAAATCTCTCATTAACGGGTTAGGCGTTAGTCAGATGATTATTAGATAATGAACCTCAGAGGAACAGATTTAAAAATGATACAAAACAAGATTTTATTGGTGCATGTCAGACGCACTTCAAAAATTATTTTCTTATTCATTTTTGTCATTTTCCAGCACAAATATCTACATTCTTAAATCAAGATACATTTACTTGACATGCAAAATGACAAACAAGTTCATTTTTCTGACCCCAATGGAAGATATTTCTCTTGTTCTAAACAAAAACACACTTAATTTTGGTAGATTTTTCAGTAAACAAGCTTAATATCTTCAGTCATTTTGGTTCTCCAGTAAATGTATCCTGATTTAAGAATGTTTAGATATTTGTGCTGGAAAACAAGACAGAGAATGATGTTTTCGGAGTGTGGTTAGTAATATCATTCCATCACAGGATGGAAAATCCTTTAGGAAAAGTCCTAAGGATTCATCTGGTCTTGGGAATACCGAACGTCCTTGCTGTTCTGGCCGAAGGTGGGACCTAATTTAACAAAATATCAAATATCCACATAATAACTCATTTTACCCACTTCTGCGTGAATTTATGGAGATAAATTACAGCCTTGCGTTCACAGAGAGGAACGTGAAGGGCATCGAGTTGGTCTACAAAATCAGAGGAATGATAAAATCCCAGAGACTTGCATTCAAGATGCATTATGGGTCCTTTTGACTAAAACTTTTCCTGCACTGGTCTTTTCTATATCACTTCATTTTCCCAGCACAGACTCGTTCTGCTTCATTTCTGAGCATAAAAACAAGGATCAAGAAGTAAAGATTTCATGAGCACAGTTTCGACACTAAAACTTCAGCTATACACAAATCTAATCCAGTAGGACAGAAATTAAACGGGTCTGTCAGAGTCGTCAGCGTAACCAGGCTAATTGGAACGTTCAAAACAAATAACGAGTACTTTGTCAGTTTACCCAGAGCGTCTGGTTTATTTTTCCTCCACATCTGGCTGACTTGTGGGTAACGTGCGGTCGATGCGGCGTTCATGCCACCCTTAATGTCGCAGTATTTCACAGGCAATACCTAAATCCATTTCAACATTTAGTTTCTGAGCTAATATGTGCTTCATTTTGCAAACTGAGCAACTAAAGATGAAACTAAAGTAAACATGAAATCGAAATGAATTTTTGCCGTCTTAAAGGGATAGTTCATGTTCCAAACATGTATGACTTACTTTCTTCAGCAGAGCACAAAAGAAGATATTTTTAAGAGTTCAAACTAATTTGGACCCCATAGACTTTCATTGAATGTACAAAAAAACTCCCCCCCAAAATATTATCTTTTGTGTTTCACAGATAAAAGAAAGTCACAAATTTTATAACCCTAACTCTAACTCTTCTAAAATATAGTTCTGAAGTATATAAAAGCTTATATAAAACTTCCCAGCAGGTTGGGCAAACATTTAACCCAACAGCCAATCCAATCGCCGGGTTAAAACAACCCAATCTCTGGGTTAGAACAACCCAATCGCAGGGTTAGAACAACCCAATCTCTGGGTTAAAACAACCCAATCTCTGGGTTAAAACAACCCAATCGCAGGGTTAGAACAACCCAATCTCTGGGTTAAAACAACCAAATCGCCGGGTTAAAACAACCCAATCTCTGGGTTAAAACAACCCAATCGCAGGGTTAAAACAACCCAATCTCTGGGTTAAAACAACCAAATCGCAGGGTTAAAACAACCCAATCTCTGGGTTAAAAAACAACCCAATCTCTGGGTTAAAAAACAACCCAATCTCTGGGTTAGAACAACCCAATCGCAGGGTTAGAACAACCCAATCTCTGGGTTAAAACAACCCAATCTCTGGGTTAGAACAACCCAATCGCAGGGTTAGAACAACCCAATCTCTGGGTTAAAACAACCCAATCGCAGGGTTAGAACAACCCAATCTCTGGGTTAAAACAACCAAATCGCCGGGTTAAAACAACCCAATCTCTGGGTTAAAACAACCCAATCGCAGGGTTAAAACAACCCAATCTCTGGGTTAAAACAACCAAATCGCAGGGTTAAAACAACTCAATCTCTGGGTTAAAAAACAACCCAATCTCTGGGTTAAAACAACCCAATCGCAGGGTTAAAACAACCCAATCTCTGGGTTAAAACAACCCAATTGCCAGGTTAAAACAACCCAATCTCTGGGTTAAAACAACCCAATTGCCAGGTTAAAACAACCCAATCTCTGGGTTAAAACAACCCAATCGCAGGGTTAAAACAACCCAATCTCTGGGTTAAAACAACCCAATCACAGGGTTAAAACAACCCAATCGCAGGGTTAAAACAACACAATTGCCAGGTTAAAACAACCCAATCTCTGTGTTAAAACAACCCAATATTTGTGTTAAAACAATCCAATCTCTGGGTTAAAACAACCCAATTGCCAGGTTAAAACAACCCAATCTCTGGGTTAAAACAATCCAATCTCTGGGTTAAAACAACCCAATCGCCGGGTTAAAACAACCCAATCTCTGGGTTAAAACAATCCAATCTCTGGGTTAAAACAACACAATTGCCAGGTTAAAACAATCCAATCTCTGGGTTAAAACCCAATTGCCAGGTTAAAACAACCCAATCTCTGGGTTAAAACAATCCAATCTCTGGGTTAAAACAACCCAATTGCCAGGTTAAAACAACCCAATCTCTGGGTTAAAACAACCCAATCGCAGGGTTAAAACAACCCAATTGCCAGGTTAAAACAACCCAATCTCTGGGTTAAAACAACCCAATATTTGTGTTAAAACAATCCAATCTCTGGGTTAAAACAACCCAATTGCCAGGTTAAAACAACCCAATCTCTGGGTTAAAACAATCCAATCTCTGGGTTAAAACAACCCAATCGCCAGGTTAAAACAACCCAATCTCATCTCTGGGTTAAAACAACCCAATCGCAGGGTTAAAACAACACAATTGCCAGGTTAAAACAACCCAATCTCTGGGTTAAAACAACCCAATATTTGTGTTAAAACAATCCAATCTCTGGGTTAAAACAACCCAATTGCCAGGTTAAAACAACCCAATCTCTGGGTTAAAACAATCCAATCTCTGGGTTAAAACAACCCAATCTCTGGGTTAAAACAATCCAATCTCTGGGTTAAAACAATCCAATCTCTGGGTTAAAACAACCCAATTGCCGGGTTAAAACAACCCAATCGCCGGGTTAAAACAACCCAATCGCCGGGTTAAAACAACCCAATCTCTGGGTTAAAACAACCCAATCACCGGGTTAAAACAACCCAATCTCTGGGTTAAAACAACCCAATCGCAGGGTTAAAACAACCCAATCGCTGGGTTAAAACAATCCAATCTCTGGGTTAAAACAACCCAATCTCTGGGTTAAAACAACCCAATCTCTGGGTTAAAACAACCCAATCTCTGGGATAAAACAACCCAATTGCAGGGTTAAAACAACCCAATCTCTGGGTTAAAACAATCCAATCTCTGGGTTAAAACAACCCAATCTCTGGGATAAAACAACCCAATTGCAGGGTTAAAACAACCCAATCTCTGGGTTAAAACAATCCAATCTCTGGGTTAAAACAACCCAATCTCTGGGTTAAAACAACACAATTGCCAGGTTAAAACAACCCAATCTCTGGGTTAAAACAATCCAATCTCTGGGTTAAAACAACACAATTGCCAGGTTAAAACAATCCAATCTCTGGGTTAAAAACAACTCAATCGCTGGGTTAAAACAGCCCAATCGCTGGGTTAAAACAAACCAGTCACTGGGTTAAAACAACTCAATCACTAGGTTAAAAACAACCCAATCGCTGGGTTAAAACAACTCAATCGCTGGGTTAAAACAACTCAATCACTGGGTTAAAACAACTCAATCGCTGGGTTAAAACAACCCAATCGCTGGGTTAAAACAAACCAGTCACTGGGTTAAAACAACTCAATCTCTAGGTTAAAAACAACCCAATCGCTGAGTTAAAACAACCCAACTGCTGGGTTAAAACAACTCAATCGCTGGGTTAAAACAACTCAATCTCTAGGTTAAAAACAACCCAATCGCTGGGTTAAAACAAACCAACCGCTGGGTTAAAACAACCCAATCGCTGGGTTAAAACAACTCAATCGCTGAGTTAAAACAACCCAATCGCTGGGTTAAAACAACTCAGTCGCTGGATTAAAACAACTCAATCTCTAGGTTAAAAACAACTCAATCGCTGGGTTAAAACAACCCAATCGCTGGGTTAAAACAAACCAGTCACTGGGTTAAAACAACTCAATCACTAGGTTAAAAACAACCCAATCGCTGGGTTAAAACAACTCAATCGCTGGGTTAAAACAACTCAATCACTGGGTTAAAACAACTCAATCGCTGGGTTAAAACAACCCAATCGCTGGGTTAAAACAATCCAGTCACTGGGTTAAAACAACTCAATCTCTAGGTTAAAAACAACCCAATCGCTGGGTTAAAACAACTCAATCTCTAGGTTAAAAACAACCCAATCGCTAGGTTAAAACAACTCAATCACTGGGTTAAAACAACTCAATCGCTGGGTTAAAACAACCCAATCTCTGGGTTAAAACAACCCAATTGCCAGGTTAAAACAACCCAATCTCTGGGTTAAAACAATCCAATCTCTGGGTTAAAACAACCCAATCTCTGGGTTAAAACAATCCAATCTCTGGGTTAAAACAATCCAATCTCTGGGTTAAAACAACCCAATTGCCGGGTTAAAACAACCCAATCTCTGGGTTAAAACAATCCAATCTCTGGGTTAAAACAACCCAATCGCCGGGTTAAAACAACCCAATCGCCGGGTTAAAACAACCCAATCGCCGGGTTAAAACAACCCAATCGCCGGGTTAAAACAACCCAATCTCTGGGTTAAAACAACCCAATCACCGGGTTAAAACAACCCAATCTCTGGGTTAAAACAACCCAATCGCAGGGTTAAAACAACCCAATCGCTGGGTTAAAACAATCCAATCTCTGGGTTAAAACAACCCAATCTCTGGGTTAAAACAACCCAATCTCTGGGATAAAACAACCCAATTGCAGGGTTAAAACAACCCAATCTCTGGGTTAAAACAATCCAATCTCTGGGTTAAAACAACCCAATCTCTGGGATAAAACAACCCAATTGCAGGGTTAAAACAACCCAATCTCTGGGTTAAAACAATCCAATCTCTGGGTTAAAACAACCCAATCTCTGGGTTAAAACAACACAATTGCCAGGTTAAAACAACCCAATCGCAGGGTTAAAACAACCCAATCGCAGGGTTAAAAAAACCTAATCGCCGGGTTAAAACAACCCAATCGCTAGGTTTGTCCATTTTCAACCCAACTTGGGTTGTTTTTAATGCAGCATTTTTTAGAGTGCATTATATAATCTTTACAAAAAATATTCCTCAGCACGATTCATCTGTGCACGTTATTAAAAAATGTTCATGAACATTTTTGATCCATAATTATTTTATTCACCTTCGATTTGTGCAACTTACTCAAAATGAACAAACTAGCATGAAGGCGTTTCGTACGATCCACTCGTGTCTGCTGCTTGTGGAGCCACGTTCAGCAGACGTTTGTTTCTTTATGTAATATCTGAAGATGTCATTGTGTTAATTATCTTCACTCATTAATACAGGCGTCAGACTCTCAGAAAGACACCGTCCCGACATGCAGCAACCGCAAAACCCCTCCACCCGCCCCACGTCACGCAGGAGGAATGCTGCCTCCAGCTCAGAGCTTTACACTCTTGGATTGTTCGGCTCCGTTTGCGTTTCCTTAAGGACAGATTATATAGTGCTGAATCCTGGCAGCGCTTCTAAAGCCGCCCGAGGCCACACAGAAGAGCGTTCGCACGGGGCCGCGGGCGGGAACGTTAACCCGAACTAACACCAGGCGAGCGAGACGTGAGACATCAATCAGACGCGACCGAGCCGAAGATGACAGGCTAATAACCCGACTGCAGCGGGCAGGTAAATCAGAGCAACACGCCAAAAACCTGCAGGGGGTTTATGGAGACATAACAGATATGATAGAGCCGCGAGCAGAGCTCAGACGACGCTCACGAGATTTAAAGATCTTACTGAAGCACAACACTTTTCTCAGATGTTTCTCCTAAAACCCCGAGGAGAAATAAGACACAGACGAGTCAATCGTCTTCATATACTAAAGATATAGAGCGATAAAATGAATGTGGAGAACAGTTCAGATCATTTGGTGAGAAATGTTTGAGATTATATTGAGACTGCAGACTTTGGCAAATCTGAGCATCGTTTGAGATATATATATATAAACAAAATATAATATAATAATACAGTCTTATATAAAAATATATAAAAATGTAAATTATAAAATGTTTAAAACTTTATAAAACATTTAAAATATATGAAAATGTTTCTGTCATATAAACAAATTATAATATAATAAATATAACATAACATAATATATAAAACATTTAAAATTATACAAATTTTACATAAATTAATATTTAAAACTTTATAAAACATAAAATATATGCAAATGTTTCTGTCATAATACACTAATATAATATAATATAATATATAAAAAAATTTAAATGATCACATTTTTAAATTATCAAATTTATAACTTTATTAAATGTAAAATATATGTTAATGTTTCTGTCATAATAAACAACTTATATAATATAATACAATATATAAAATATTAAAATTCTGAAATTTTTACATTAAATTATAAAATTTAAAACTTTATGAAACATTTAAAATATATGTAAATGTTTCTGTCATATAAACAAATTATAATATTATAAATATAATATAATATATCAAACATTTAAAATGACACAAATATTACATAAATTAATATTAAAAACTTTATAAAACGTAAAATATATAAACTAATATAATATAATATAATACATAAAAAAATTTAATTATCACATTTTTAAATGATCAAATTTATAACTTTATAAAATGTAAAATATATGTAAATGTTTCTGTCATAATAAATAATAATAATAATATAATATAATAAAATATATAAAAAAATTACAATTATAAAATAATTTATATTAAATTATAAAATTTAAAACTTTATAAAACATTTAAAATATATGTAAATGTTTGTCATTTATTAAAAAAACTATAATGTAATATAATAAAAATATATCAAAGCATTCTAAATTAAAAAAACATTATCTGTGAATATCTAGTTTATGATGTAAAAATGTACCTAAAAACACGCGCACACACACGCATGCACACACACACACTCACACATATGCACACACACACACACACACACACACACACACACACACACGCTGCTCCTCCACAGATGTTTATTATGGATCTCTGGCTCTGGTGCCGGACAGAAGTTTGGCAGAGAACAAACTCTCCTACAGGAAGTACATGACTCACTTCAGCAGTCATGAAACACAAGAAACGCAAGAAATCCAACAAATCTGGTGCATGTTAAGGGCCTTTCCTTTCCTCACAGGAGTCCTTGCAAAAATGTACCATGGCAACAATAGTTTCCACCATATTTACTACAGAGATGTCAAAGCAGATGAAAATGAAAGTCTATTCCAGTGTTATTTTAGCATCACTGACATACTAGTATAATTTTTCGTAAATCAATTTTTATTTTTGAATATTTGTTTTTTTTATTTTAATTGTAAAGTTTTAGTAATTTTTCACTTTTATTAGTGATTATTTTTTTTAAAACATGTCTATATAGTTTTAATATTTTTTGTTTTAGTAAAGTTGAACTAAATGAAAATGAGAAATGCAACTAGCTGAAAGAAAAAAGGTTTTATATTGTATTTTAGTTAATGTTTACTATATTTCAAGTTACAATTTTCTTAAATGGTTTTAGTTTTAATTAACGCAAGGACCGCCTCACTCATTTACATATTGCACATAAACATAAATAAATGCATCAATAAATCTGGAAATAAATATATGCAAACAAAATTTAAAATAAGAGAATAAATAAAAGTTAAAATTAATAAAAATAATAAATAATAATAAAGAAAATAATAAATGAAGGCAAAATGTAATACATTAAATAAATAGAATTAAACAATTTAAAATACATTTTATTTTTTTATCAAGTCATTTATTTATTTATTTTTCCTATAATTACATTTATTTATTTTTAAATTTATTTTAAGGCCTTCAACATGGTCTAATCAACACATTTGACACTGAAGACTGCTGAAAATTCAGCTTTGATCACAGGATATAAATTACAATTTACTATATATTCACATAGAAAACAGTTATTTTACATTGTAAAAATATCTCACAATTTTTACTGTATTTTTGATCAAATAAATGCAGCCTTGACGATCAGAAGAGACTTTTATCTTCTTACCGAACCCAAACTTTTGAACGCTAGTTAGTGCAAAATATTTCAATATCTAAAACAAGAAAAACACCTGGATGCTGTTCTTTAGAAAGACAAAAACAGGCGTTTGGGTTAGAAATAAACAGTGTCACAGCCAAATTCCCACAGAGCAGCTTCTGTTGGGAATACAGGAGGATGAAGGATTGGAGACCTGCTCCAGGATTCTGCCTTCAGGGATGGAAGTCTGTGCTCCGTAAACCCCGTCAAATCCCAGAGGTCGAGGCGTCTCCGAGGAGAGCAGCGCATTTACAGTTGGGAAAACAAGGGATAAACAGATCCATGCTGCGAACACGCAGTTGGAGGAGTCGAAATCCCCTCAAGCGTTCATATATCTCTCCAACACTTGTAAATGGGCAGGAATGGGGCGTGTTGTTTTTGGGCAACTCTTGTCTGGGTGTCTCCAGACGTCTCCCAAAAGCTCACAATCACTCCGACCGAAGCCTTTGAAGCCCGAATCAACCGTTCCAACGCAGCAAATAATATCAGATACACTTAATTGCAGTGTTTCGTTGAGCACAGCTGGTTTTCACTCACATCTTTCTTTATTCTTGGCTGTATCGCATTATTATAATGCAGCCAAACCCTGTGAGGTCATAATAACATCACGCCATGCCTAAACAACATGTGTTAGACGGAAAGTGTGTGAAAACTCTTCAATCTCTCCGGCGTTTTAATTATTTCAGTGTATAAAAATGTGGCATGCTCTCTCTTCAGAAACGCCTGATATATAATGCATAAAACCCTCGTGGTTTAAGAGCAGTGTTTGATATAAGGCTTGACTTTTTCCTCTTTTTCTTTCTTGTGATTTCTGGGCTCGACCGAGTCTCTTTTAATGACTGAAACAACCTCTTTCTTTCTCGCTAAAGAAAAAGAGGGTAAAAAAGAGAAGCCCTTGTGTATCTGAAGTTGATTTTTATCCGGCAATCAGCACGGCCCTCTATAAATAGTCCCAGAAATGTGCGGGCGAGCGGCTTGGAGTGAGTATATCTAATCTTTCTCTCTTTCTGGGCCCCAAATGAAATCTTAGATTAAAGAGACGCGAATCGCACAAAGCCATCAAGCTAAATGTTTACAAAATGTATGTAACCTGCGGAGCCATTACTGCCGTGAACAAAACTGCTTCCATGTGGGCAAAAAATGGAAATAATTGGCGTCTTTGTTACGGCGGCGGCGCTCTCATTACGTGCATATGGTGCCGCTCATGAGACGAGGAAAAACAGAGCTTCGTTCTGGATTAACTCTAATGGACACTAATGTACACTTCCAAAAATATGGTAATACTGTGGTGCGCCGTATTCCCATGGTGCTTTTTTTGTAAGGAAAATGTGCAGGACACAACGACACAAACAAAAACCTGAAACATCACAATGATCTGTGCAATTAATTAGAATTAATCCGCTGTAATTAATTAGAAAACTATGTTTAAGGAGAAAAGAAAAGTTTGTCAAGACAATCTTTAGAACGATAGATAGAATGACAGAACTATAGATATGATAGATGGAGCGATAGAACGATAGATAGATAGATAGATAGATAGATAGATAGATAGATAGATAGATAGATAGATAGATAGATAGATAGAATGATAGATAGAACGATAGAACGAAAGAATGATAGATAGATAGAACGATAGAACAAAAGAACGATAGATAGAATGATAGAACGAAAGAACGATAGAACGAAAGAACGATAGATAGATAGATAGATAGAACGAAAGAATGATAGATAGATAGAACGATAGAACAAAAGAACGATAGATAGAACGATAGAACGAAAGAACGATAGAACGAAAGAACGATAGATAGATAGATAGATAGATAGGTAGGTAGATAGATAGAACGATAGAACAAAAGAACGATAGATAGAATGATAGAACGAAAGAACGATAGAACGAAAGAACGATAGATAGAATGATAGATAGAACGATAGAACGAAAGAATGATAGATAGATAGAACGATAGAACGAAAGAACGATAGAACGAAAGAACGATAGAACGAAAGAACGATAGATAGATAGATAGATAGATAGATAGGTAGGTAGATAGATAGATAGAACGATAGAACGAAAGAATGATAGATAGATAGATAGGTAGGTAGATAGATAGATAGAACGATAGAACAAAAGAATGATAGATAGAATGATAGATAGAACGAAAGAACGATAGATAGATAAATAGATAGATAGACAGAGCAATAGATAGAGTGATAGAATGAAAGAACGATAGATAGAATGATAGAACGATAGAACGAAAGAACGATAGATAGATAGATAGATAGATAGATAGATAGAACAACAGAACGAAAGAACGAAAGAATGATAGATAGATAAATAGATAGATAGACAGAGCAATAGATAGAGCGATAGATAGATATATAGAACGATAGAACGAAAGAACGATAGATTTCCCAGAATGCATCGGCTGAGTAACATATCTCCGAAACTAGAAGCTAAAGTTCGTAAACAAACTCTGATGTTGGCTTGAGAAACCTGAATGAGCTGAACAAACAAACAAACAAACAAACAAACAAACAAACAAACAAACAAACAAACAAACAAACATCCGTCTAATTCTCCTGTCAGTTAATACTCAATTCAGCTTCCAGTGTGAGTTCAGACTCACTCCACAGTTCAGCAGAAAACAGAATGAAATCTGCTGTAGAAGCTGCTTCAGTTCTGCATATAAACACAGTAAATCTACACAGAGAGAGAGAGAGAGAGAGAGAGAGAGAGAGAGAGAGCCTCTGTAGGCCTGTAAAGCCGTCCTGTGAGAGACTCATTTAGAATGAACGAGAGAAGAAAGGAAGAGAAAGAAAGGAAATTCCCTTCTCAGGAAGATTAGTGGACGTTCTTTTGCAGTCGGAGGTGGACGCGGAGCCGCTTCGGACACATTTTTCTCTGCCAGCGCACTGACCCCTGGGGTCTCCGGCGAGCCGCGAGGAGTTACCGTGAGGCCCGCCGCCCGCCGGCGTCAATTATTCACTGTCGCCGCAGCCACTTCATCCAGTTGATAAAGGAAACTGTCCTTATCGGTAACCGGCCTCTCTTAAAAAACTATTTACACGACTCGGCCCGCAACATCCACCCAGCCCTCGCTTCTGAATAACGCAGCTGCTCTTCAACGTAAGATGCCATGAAGAGCGTGATTTCAGATAAGGCGTGTTATATTAATCAAAAAGATGTCATTTTAAGAAGATGAACCATTTTCACTCAATTACAAAGAGTTGCACATTGAATTAAACATGAAATTTTGAAGCAGAAAAAAACGAATCTTTTACAATTTATTTACCTCTTCCTTATCTCAATCGCACGCTCAAGTCGCCATAAATCAATCGAGTGATGTTTGCATGCACAAAAATATACGTTTAAGCATACGGTATTCGCGTTTGACCCCGTATTGTTTGTGTGTGTGGCGCGGCTGGAAAGATGTTAAGCATTCTGCCTGCCGGTTCCCTCAGGACTGACCCGACTCAGCAGAAAACACGGCAGCGGCGCTTAGCGCGGCCATCAATCACATCGCGACGCGACAAACTCACTTTCACCATGATGTATGTCGTGAGTCACCGATTCCAGTTAATCAAGTCATTACCCACAGGCCTCTGAGCCAACCTCAGCTGCTCCGCTCCACAACCAGAGCTCCACGCAGAAACGCATTGATTTTCTATATATAGCATAATATTTTGCACCAAACTTTGCAATCTCACGTTTGCAAAAAGAATAATTGCGCTATTAAATAAATGAATAATGCCACAGAGAAATCTGCAATTCAGATGAATACAAAACACTAGAAAAGCTGCTCCTTATTGCCATTTTTCAAGATGCATGCATGCATACTTCATTTGAATGCATTAACAAAAGGCAACATGCTGCGGTATGCAAAGCGCATTCGGACTCCAGCGTTTGCCAAGGTCGTCATGCACGTGTTTTAATGCCGTAACACTTATAAGAATAAGTGCAATATTTTAGTGCAAAGTCAGAGTTGCTGGAAATGTTTTGGAAAAAAATGTCTTTTTCCACAACTTTTGTTTGTATGCAAATTGTACAATACACAAGGTACACATTTCCAGTAATTGTGCAGTTAAAGGGTTAGTTCACCCAAAAATGGAAATTCTGTCATTTTGAGATATTTTTGATGAAATCCGATGGCTCAATGAGGCCTGAGGGATGACATTTCCTCTCTCAAGATCCATTAATGTACTAAAAACATATTTAAATCAGTTCATGTGAGTACAGTGGTTCAATATTAATATTATAAAGCCATGAGAATATTTTTGGTGCGGCAAAAAAACAAAATAACGACTTATTTAGTGATGGCCGATTTCAAAACACTGCTTCAGGAAGCTTCGGAGCGTTATGAATCAGTGTGTCGAATCAGCAGTTCGGAGCGCCAAAGTCACGTGATTTCAGCAGTTTGACACATGATCTGAATCATGATTCGACACAAAAGATTCATAACGCTCCGAAGCTTCCTGAAGCAGTGTTTTGAAATCGGCCATCACTATATAAGTCGTTATTTTGTTTTTTTGGCACACCAAAAATATTCTCGTCACTTTATAATATTAATATTGAACCACTGTACTGACATGAACTGATTTAAATATGTTTTTAGTACATTAATGGATCTTGAGAGAGGAAATGTCATTCCTCAGGCCTCACCGAGCCATCGGATTTCATCAAAAATATCTTCTTTTGTGTTCTGAAGATTAACAAAGATCTTACGGGTGTGGAAGGACATGAGGGTGAGTAATTAATGACATTATTTTCATTTTTGGGTGAACTAACCCTTTAATTCTCAAAGTTTTGGAATATTTTTCGTCTCTCCTCAAATTTGTCATTACCGAAACACAATAATAAATAATTTAATAAGAAGGGTCACATTGACCTATTAAGATTTTGTTTACATCTGCATTGCAAATATATTTTTTGCAATTTTTTAATAAAGTTTTCACAGGTAAATCAATAACAATTACAATTTTAACAATATTTCAAGTGTGATTTATGAGATTTGCTGTATTTTAAATCTTTCTTTGTAAAAGTCATAAAGTTTATCAAACTGATTTCAAAGTGAAGGATTCATTAGTTTGAATCAAACACTATACTTTTATATCTTAGTTGATCATTCAATATACTTTATTTTTGACAAAACATCTCATGTTTCGGTCGTGATGCACAGTTTCGGTAGTGACAGTAATGTGTTGGTAGTGACCGCATCACATGACACAATTTAACTCGCATACTAAAACACTAATGATTTGCATAACTGTACTAAAATTTTGTTTATTTCCCCCAAATAAATGATTATGTGTTCCTTTTGTCACTACCAAAACATGTGGTGAAATTTCGGTAGTGACAATTTTAGATACTTTTACCTCAATAGGATTCAACAGATAATAGAAGGATCTTAGTAAACATCTAAAACTTGAATGCTTAAATGCTTTAAATGTGTTTTTTGGTTCTGTAGAATGGCCCTATACACACACACACACACACATACATTTACATATACGTATTTCAATGCATCTGTTAACATTAGTTAATGCACTGTGAACAAACCCTAACAATGCATACATTGCTTATTGTTATCAAATGCATTAACTAATGGGACCTCATTGTAAAGCTTTCCCTCAAATCCTGACTGCATTTGTAACTCCCACACAACAACCGTCCAATAAAACGCAGCGCAGAGGCGCGAGGACACCTGGTCGCATTTTAATTGAATACATGCATTGTTTTCCCTTTTAAATCAGGTGACTCGCGCTGGGGTTCATAATACGCGGTCACATTTCCATAGAGGTCTGTGAGAGCGGGCCCCGGGCCCCTAACATAAAACAAATGACCGGCGCTCATGATAAATGGTTCTATTAGCAATCCAGATTGTTAAACTCAGATATAACGGAGCCGAGGGGAGCGGCGGCCCATTTATTTTCCCCTCCTCACACAAATAGCTTGTTTTTTTATGTGTAAATAACATATTAAAAGTCTGCATTAGCCATGTTCTCTGATAGAGAGGAAACTGTTGGGGATAAATAACGGCGGACAGGGGAATAAAACAGAGAGTGGTTTAATAGCCGCGTCTTCGCGGTGGGCATGACTTAGGTGACAACAGCACCGCAGCCCGCTGTAAACTCCACATTGACCGTAAAGCCGCCGAACGGGCCCGTATATTAAAAGCGGCCGACACCAGGCTCGAGGGAATGTGATCCCGGGTTCAAGGACCTCGTCTCGCGCTGCATATTCACTTATCAGAGTCTGCGGGCCGGGATAATAAACCGGATTAAAGCGATAAGTAATTGCTCTGTCGCGGAGCGCTAGCAAACAGCTGAGGCTCTTTCCTGAACGAGAGCGACTGTACGCCCATTAAACTGCTGTGTGTTTATTTAAAGTTCGGAGAGTAATTCTAAACCAAATAAAGAGCGGTCTACACATGCAAACCTGCTGGTTTATGGCGGTTTGGTCCGGATCTACCGATCAAAACGCTTTGATTTCCGGTGAATCTGGCCCTTTAAATGTGGTTTTGAAGCCCTCAGACATTTGCAGTGTTTGTCTACTTAAAAAACTCAAGTTTTAAGCTCAAATCAGAACTACCTCTGTTAGCCGCGCTCAATATTCATCCGACGCCAGAAACAAACATTGTTCACGTTTCCATCACAAATGTCCCAATTTCATGCCATTCTTTGATTCACAATTAATGACCGTTTTAAATAATGGCAGGCCACCAAAGTCTTTCATTAATCAGCAACTAAAATCACCATTTCAAAAGTGGCGCTCGACCAACATCTTAGCGTCGCCGTCCGTCCTCTAACTAATTCATAACACTTATACTCTGGAGGTAAGAACAAGCTCTTTCGGCCTCATTACAGACAACTTTTATCACTGTTTTAAACACACTCGCTCTCTTCTGCTCTTTCCTCTCTGGACAGACTCTGACGACCCCAGAGCAGACACTGAGCTTGTGAAAGTTTGAGAGAGGAAACGTCCAGAACAGATCTGAGAATAATACCAGCTTTCAGTACCGTGGTATATAATCAAAGGACCAAAAGAGAGTCGGTTCTCGTAAACAGCCATGAGATTAAATGGACTTAAAGTCGAAAAAGTCGAGGCCAGTGTTATTTTTTGGTATTATAGTATTCATTAATATTCTGAATTAACTAAATTCTGAATTAAGTTCTCAAAATCTCAATATGTGCTTGAGACTAAAATAAAAATCACATTTTTGACTTGTATTTTAGGTTAACTAGGTTATCAAATAATAATAAGTAATATTAATATATATAAAAACACATACAAAATAAAATATGAAAATGAAAAAAGTAAAATAAAATGTAAGAAATAAAATAAAAAATGAAAATCTAAAAAATTAAATAAAATCTAAAAATCTAAAATAAAGAAATATATAAACAATTAAATAAAATAACATTTAAAATATATAAAAGATAATATATATTTTAAAACACATGCAAATAAAATAAAATAAAACATTTTGACTTGTATTTTAGGTTAACCAGGTTATCAAATAATAATAAATAATATTAATATATATATAAAAACACATACAAAATAATAAAATATAAAAATCTAATAAATATGAAAATGAAAAACATAAAATAAAATGTAAGAAATAAAATAAAAATGAAAATCTAAAAAATTAAATAAAATCTAAAAATCTAAAATAAAACAAATATATAAAAATGTAAATAAAATAACATTTAAAAATATATAAAAAATAATATATATGTTAAAAACACATGCAAATAAAATAAATAAAATAAAATAAAAAATTTTGACTTGTATTTTAGGTTAACCAGTTTATCAAATAATAAGAAATGATATTAATATATATAAAACACATACAAAATAATAAAATAAAAAATCTAATAAATATGAAAATGTAAAAAGTAAAATAAAATGTAAGAAATAAAATAAAAAATGAAAATCTAAAAAAATCGAATAAAATATGAAAATGTAAAAAATGAAATAAAATATGAAAATGTAAAAAGTGAAATAAAATATATAAAAAAAAAAAAATGAAAATCTAAAAAAATCGAATAAAATATGAAAATGTAAAAAGTGAAATAAAAAAAATAAATAAATAAAAAATGAAAATCGCAAAAATCGAATAAATATGAAAATCTAAAACAATAAAATAAAATATGAAAATATATAAAAAATAAAATATAAAACAATAAAACAAAATGAAAATCTAATAAAAATATATGAAATCATACTTTTAAAAATATATAAAAACTAAAATATCAAATAATAAGAAATAATATTAATATATATACTAAAAACACATGCAAATAAAATAAAAAATAAATGAACAAATAACAAATAAAGATCATATTTTTGACTTATATTTTAGGTTAGGCAGGTTATCAAATAATAAGAAATAATATTATTATAGTATTAGATATGGGTCACTTTTTTTTAAAGAAGATGTAAGCTGGTCGTCAACAAATCAGAATCAAAGAGCAATAAAATTCCCATCTGACACCATCAACAAAACTTCTTAGTTCAATCAAACAAAGTTGAAGATGATCTCAAATTCTACTTTCACTTCAATCTCCGCCATTAAAGTTAAAAACAAATCCTATTAATCATGTACCAGTGAAAATCACACTCGATAAATTATGCCATTCAACTGACTTGATGCCACTGTGTGGCCTATTTTCCCCTTCCTTTCTTCAACAAATCATGGATTTTCTTTTCTTTACAATGGCAGGCCACCAAATTCCTTCATCAATCTGTGAAAAAACCCACACGAAATCACAAGAGGTATTTCCATTTCAAAGGTGGCAGCTTTGCCGCTCTCTGAAGGAGCGTGTCGTCCGCGGCTGCCATTTTAACTAATTCATAACACTTATACTCTGGAGGTAAGAACAAGGTCTTTCGGCCTCATTATTCACCGCTTTTATCGGTCTCCTAAAGACATGTTTTAAACATGCTCGCTCTCTTTCTATCTGTCCATCCGTGTGTGTGTGTGTGTGTGTGTAACTTTTGATTAATCTCAGAGCAAACAGAGCGCTAAAAAGCCCTGTAGAATAGATGCTCCGTTCATCCAATCAGTTGTGAGTACGTGTCAGGACGCCTGCAGCACTCCCGATCGCGCGTGTAAGACTCGTGTACGCGCCGGTCACTCGCTATTAATGAAGGCCGCTGGTGGAACGTGATATTAGGATTCATATCAGGCCTGATGGAGCCTCACCTTTGACTCTTGGGGGGCTTTTGGCCCGGCTTATCAGGGACGACCGGCACCGCGAGCGCCGCATTTTATCTTTGAAATGTATATTTCATGGGCATATTCTTTTCCTCAGCCCTGCTGGAGTCTTTAAGCTCTCGGCTGGTGTGATAAATAACCTGAGAAAGACTCAAAACTTCATGTGTCTCGCATTAAACCTCATGCAAAAGCAAGAAATGATGTGAATTAACTCTCTTAAATCTCATTTGTGTCATGTCATGTGATATGCAGAAACAACTGGTGCAAAATCTGAATATGTGCATGTATGAATGAGATTTGAGAGCTAATAACTATCCCGTTCAGATGATTTGGAAGGTAGCAGGAAGTGAAATCGAGCTGGGAAGGACCGGACAGGTTCGTACCTCTGGCCAGGGATGATGGGGAAGGTTTTTTGGGCAGCTCGCTGAAGCCGTTTCCATCCAGAGCGGACGTCTTACAGTCCTTCTTCTCTGCGGCGCTGGGCACACTGGCCTCCATTCTGAACAATTCTGCGAGAGACAGAGCAAATATTCATGAAGATGTATTAATATGGCAAAGCAAACGAATGAAAATCAAAATAAAATATGAAAATCTAAATATACAAAATATAAAAAATACAATAAAAATGAATCTAAAAATGCAATACATCTAAACACATTTATATATATATATATATATATATATATATAAATAAAATAACATTTAAAAATATGTAAAATATATTATATAATATTAATATATATTTATAAAAACACAAATAATAAAATATAAAAATCTAATAAAACATAAAAAATGACAAAATATGAAAAATAAAATAAAAATTAATCTAAAAAATGAAATAAAATATAAAAACGTAAAAATTAAAATGAAATATAAAGTAAAATAAGAAAATATTAAAAATGAAATAAAATATATGCATCTAAACAAATAAAATAATATAAATTAAATAACATTTAACAATATGTAAAAAATAAAATATCAAATAATAAGAAATAATATTAATATATATTTATAAAAACAAAATAATAAAATATAAAAATCTAATAAAATCCTATAAAAATCTAATAAAATATAAAGAAATTTAAAATGAAATAAAACTTACACATCTAAACAAATAAAACAAATATAAATTAAATAAAATAACATTTAACAATATGTAAAAAATAAAATATCAAAAAAGAACAAATAATATTAATATATATTTATAAAAACACAAAATAATAAAATACAAAATGAGAATAAAAAAATATAAAAAATAAATAAATATAAATAAATAAATATCTAAAAAAACAAATATATATAAAATTGAAATAAAATAACAAATACTTAAAAAATATATAAAAAAATGAAAATAATGAAACATAATATTAATATATATACACATGCAAATAAAATAAAATACATTCTTGACTTATATTTTAGGTTAACCAGATGAACTATTGAGGCTGTGTTTAAGTCCCATTTTTTATGCCCTTCCCTCGCCAACTTCCTCCGTCTTGTTCACTCGGATGTGCGTCATTGCTTACGCTACACAAGCGCCCACTACTGGCCAAACACTTGCGACGCGTTTAAATGGATTGATCACTTGGAATCCGCTAATGGAGCTGATTTTTTACAGATTTTTTCCTTATGAATTTGTTTTACACACCATTCGTGAATGCTTAAGCTGTTGAAAAAAAGTCAACTTAAGGTAGCTACAAGTATTAAATATGGTCAAAATGACTACTAATAAATAAATCTGCGTCCAACTGACCAAACGTTCATGAAAAGCCTGATTATAAAGAGGAATCTGTTGCTTTATTGAAATGGCCTGAGTGAGCAGAAGCAGATTTGTTTAGTCACTCAACCGTCTCTTTTCTCTCTTTTTTTAAGTCAAGGTAAGCCGATTAAAGGAGGAACACACTTGTGAGCCTGGATGACATCTGTTTCCGCTTTCCTTCGCCAACAGAGATGCCCCCTATACGGCCACTGGCACCATCCATCACCGTTCAGAGAAACTCAAACACTCAACAAGAGATCCTAATGCGTGTTCCCGCTCTTATGCAGTGCATGCACTGACTTAAAAACATCTTCCAGCTGACGTCATCATCATTCCCTCATATTTTTCAAGGCTGCAAATTTTACAGGCCCACATATCAGGGCGTATCGCAGCCAAAACCGGTCAGGATGACAAAAACGCTCCATAAATCCCATAAGCTGTTATTGTGACCCTACATTCACCTTTACATTTGTCCTGCATTGAAATAACAGCATCAGTCTTTTCAATCGGCCCTGCTGGAGAATCTTGGCTCAAAATATTCCAAATGTTGGCAGTCGTTTTAAAATGACGGTATGGCCAAAATCTTACATCACATTATGAGTCATTTTATATTCTATTCATCATATCAGAATGATTTCTGAAGGATCATGTGACACTGAAGACTGGAGTAATGATGCTGAAAATTCAGCTTTGATCACAGGATATAAATTATATTTTACTATATATTTACATAGAAAACAATTGTTTTAAATTGTAATAAAATTTCAAAGTTTTTACTGTATTTTTGATCAAATAAATGCTGCTTTGGTGAGCAGAAGAGACTCTTTCAAAAAATCTTACAGATTCCAAACTTATTTTTTTTATTTTTTTTTTTACATTTTTTAAACTATATATAAATAAATATATTATAAATAACAAATAAATATTTAAACATACAATGTTCAAAGGTTTGGGGACAGTATATAAATGTTTTATATATTACAGGATGCATTAAACTGATTAAAGGTGACAGTAAAAACTTTTACATTGTTACAGAAAATTTAAATTTCAAACAAATATGCTTTTCTTTTGAACGTTAAATTCATCAAAGAATCATGAAAAATTAAATGCATCACGGTTTCCACAAAAATATGACTGTTTTCAACATTGATAATAATCATAAATGTTTCTTGAGCAGCAGATCATCATATTAGAATGATTTCTGAAAGATCATGTGACACTGAAGACTGGAGTAATGATGCTGAAAATTCAGCTTTGATCACTGGATATAAATTATATTCTTCAATATATTCACATAAAAAACTGTTATTTTACATTGTAATAATATTTCACAATTTTTACTGTATTTTTTTGACCAGTATGAAAAATTTCTACATTTATTTACATCTATAAACCATCATATCGCTCAGCCCTAGTGTGAAGATGTATCAATATGGCAAAGAAAAAAAAATTATAAATATAAAATATAATATAAAGATGAAAATATAAAATTAAATATAAAAAATTAAACAAAAATAAAATAAAAAGGTACAAACAAAATAAATTATAAAAAATAAAAAAAATTAAAAAAATATTATATTGTGCCGTTTTCTTTCAGTTCTTCACGCTCGAGGTTTCCAAACACAAGTTGTGTGTTTGTCCTTGCAGTCCGAGTGAAATAAGTGAAAGACAAACACCTTTCTGAACGTGAAGAGCATTGGAGATGTCAGGGTGGGACGGCGCGGGTCAAAGAGCGTTCCCGGCCCGGCTCTCAGACGCCCCTGCGGAGTTGGGAGCCGCGTGTTCACGGCAGGACCGGTATGACGGGATAATACGGGTGTCAAAGACCAAACAGACAGATGGTCACGAAAGCAAACGCAAACAACAGGCACTCTCGCTGTTCCTGACAGAGTTTTTAATCAGCTCCAGTCACGAGACCGACGAGCGCAACACTCGCGTCGCTCTGACCCCGTATTATTTACTGTCCTCCAGGAAACACAAAATGAAAAGTTACGACGAAAGTGGACAGTGATTTTTAGAGAAGAGAGAAAGACAGAAAAAGAGATTTGAGAGCTGCTATCAGTGCATAACTTCAACTTCAATTTCAGTCTGCTCCCTTCAGAAAAATAGTGCTTAGTCCTTAATTTTATGATCATAAATATGATATACTTATTTAATAATTTTTCATACCATGCAAAAGGAGATATTCAGCATTTGCAATAAATGCCTGAGCTGCTCTTTTCCATCACAATGAAAGTGGCTTTCTGATCTATTCTGATTAGTGATTTATTACGTTTTTTTATGCAACATTTTCTGTTTTTATGGAGAGAAAAAAAATCATACAGAAAAATCCACTTTATTATGAGAGTGAAATTATATTAAAATAATAATAATATATTTATTATATAATAATTATTACTACACATTATATTTAATATTTTAATATAATTAAATGTCATATTAAAATATTAATTATTCATTATTCATATTATATTTTAATAATTAAATACTATTTAATAATATTTTTTATAATATTTATATATTTTATTATTTTATTTTATTTTTTTAAGGATCATGCATGACTGGGCCTATTTTTAATAGTAAAAAAAAAATGTAATAGTAATTTAAAAAAAAAATATTACTATTAAAAAATGTAATACTATTAAAATTTTTTTTTTTTTTTTTTAAGGATCATGCATGACTGGGCCTATTTTCACTTTACTTGTGGAAATTATTACTACAAATTATATTTAATATTTTAATAAATTTAAATAAATTTAAAATATTAAATATAATCAATTATACATACTATATATTAATAATTAATTCATATTTGATTAAAAATACTATTAAATATTATTAAAAAATGTTTTGAAAAATTTACTATTAAATTTATATATATATATATATATATATATATATATATATATATATATATATATATATATATATATATTTGTTTTTTTTTTTTTAATAGTATAAAAATGTTTTTAATAGTAAATATTAAAAAAACATTTTTTTTTTTAAGGATCATGTATGACTGGGCCTATTTTCACTTTACTTGTGGAAATTATTACTACAAATTATATTTAATATTTTAATACATTTAAATTAATTTTAAAATATTAAATATAATCAAGTATTCATATTATATAACATTTAATAGTATTTTAATATTTTTTTATTTTTATGTTTATATATATATATATATATATATATATATATATATATATATATATATATATATATATATATATATATACACTATAGGATTAAACTGCATGACTGGGCCTATTTTCACTTTACATGTGGAAATGAAGTATGGCGAATCATTCCTGGAAAATACATTAAATTGTACCAGTGAATACATAAGTAATATAGAATTTCAAATTGGCTGCACATTTTGAAATACACATGCGACAAATGAAAACTGGAAAATGATCCAGAACAGGCAAACACTGCCAAATCTCATTTCAATGAATCAGTTCAGCTCAAGTGTTTCTGTGCGATTTCACAACACATAACAGCAGTTAATATATGACAGGTCATGAAAGCTGTCACTTTTCACTCTCGAAATAAATTCAGACTTTTTGTTTGAAAATTAATATTTAATTTTGTGTAAATGAGCATAAAACAGCTCCATCCATAAACTCCAGCGCCTGTTATTCAGCTCAGTCCGGTCGGCTGCATGAGGAGCCGCAGCTTTTAAATCACTGGCTGGATTCTGCGGCTCCTGAAAGCGCCTGACGGACGGCCGTGTGTGTTCTTTACGAGCTGATGGCTGATGGCTCTCTTTGAAGGCCTCTAACAGGTGTGAGGGGCTTTTCTCCGCGAATCCTGGGCAAAGACATTGTGCCATTCAAGACCAGAGACCCCGCGGCATCCGAGAGCTCATTACGACGGATCAGTCGGGAAAAAGATCTCCGGCTTTACAAGCCCACCTCGTTAATTACGGCCACCGGTCGTTCACACGGCTGCGGTCTGACCTGAGATCAGCGCTCTCAATGGCCTGGTGTCTGTCTCTCACTAGACGTGCGGTTAAAAGCTTTTATTTAGTCGATGACGGTAAGTGAGAACGTCTGTGATCTAAGGATTATCGCTTTAAACGTTGGTGGGAATTTACCAGAAACAAAAGTGATTTCACTGTTCATTCACTTCAGCTGAAGTCACACTATCAGAGCCTGCAATCCATCGACTCTATCATTCACACAATCATGGATGGATGGATGGGATAGAATGATAGATGATAGATAGTACGATGGATGGATGGATGAAATGGTAGAACAATGGATGGATGGATGATAGAACGATTGAAGGATGGATGGATGATGGATGGATGGATGGATGGATGGAACGATAGATGACAGATAGAATGATATATGGATGTATGATGGAAGGATCATAGAACGATGGATGGATGGATGAAACGATAGATGATGGATGGATGGATGAATGAATGATGGATGGATGAAACAAAAGATAGAACGATGGATGGATGGATGGATGGATGGATGGGATAGAATGATAGATGATAGATAGAACAATGGATGGATGGATGATAGAACAATTGAAGTATGGATGGATGGATGGATGGATTGGATAGAATGATAGAACGATGGATGGATAGATGGATGAAACGATAGATGATGGATGGATGGATGATAGAACAATGGATGGATAGATGGATGAAACGATAGATGGATGGATGGATGGATGAATGATGGATGGGATAGAATGATAGATGATAAGATAGAACAATGGATGGATGGATGGATGGATGGATAATAGAATGATGGATGGATGGATGGATGGATGATAGAATGATGGATGGATGGATGGATGATAGAATGATGGATGGATGTAAGGATGTTAGAATGATGGATGGATGGATGGATGGATGTATGTTAGAATGATGGATGGATGGATGGATGGATGGATGGAAGGATGATAGAATGATGGATGGATGGATGGATGGAAGGATGATAGAATGATGGATGGATGGATGGATGATAGAATGATGGATGGATGGATGGATGGATGATAGAATGATGGATGGATGGATGTTAGAATGATGGATGGATGGATGGATGGATGGATGAATGGATGGATGATAGAATGATGGATGGATGGATGGATGATAGAATGATGGGTGGATGGATGGATGGATGTATGTTAGAATGATGGATGGATGGATGGATGATAGAATGATGGATGGATGGATGGATGGATGATAGAATGATGGATGGATGGATGTTAGAATGATGGATGGATGGATGGATGGATGATAGAATGATGGATGGATGGATGTTAGAATGATGGATGGATGGATGGATGGATGGATGGATGAATGGATGGATGATAGAATGATGGATGGATGGATGGATGATAGAATGATGGGTGGATGGATGGATGGATGTATGTTAGAATGATGGATGGATGGATGGATGGATGGATGGATGGAAGGATGATAGAATGATGGATGGATGGATGGATGGATGGATGGAAGGATGATAGAATGATGGATGGATGGATGGATGATAGAATGATGGATGGATGGATGTTAGAATGATGGATGGATGGATGGATGGATGGATGAATGGATGGATGATAGAATGATGGATGGATGGATGGATGATAGAATGATGGGTGGATGGATGGATGATAGAATGATGGGTGGATGGATGGATGGATGATAGAATGATGGATGGATGGATGGATGATAGAATGATGGGTGGATGGATGGATGGATGATAGAATGATGGATGGATGGATGGATGGATGGATGATAGAATGATGGGTGGATGGATGGATGGATGGATGATAGAATGATGGATGGATGATAGAATGATGGGTGGATGGATGGATGATAGAATGATGGATGGATGGATGGATGGATGGATGGATGGATGATAGAATGATGGATGGATGGATGGATGATGGATGGATGATAGAATGATGGATGGATGGATGGATGGATGGATGGATGGATGATAGAATGATGGATGGATGGATGGATGGATGGATGGATGGATGGATGGATGGATGGATGATAGAATGATGGATGGATGGATGGATGGATGGATGATAGAATGATGGGTGGATGGATGGATGATAGAATGATGGATGGATGGATGGATGGATGGATGGATGGATGGATGATAGAATGATGGGTGGATGGATGGATGATAGAATGATGGATGAATGGATGGATGGATGGATGATAGAATGATGGATGGATGGATGGATGATAGAATGATGGGTGGATGGATGGATGATAGAATGATGGATGAATGGATGGATGGATGGATGATAGAATGATGGGTGGATGGATGGATGGATGATAGAATGATGGATGGATGGATGATAGAATGATGGATGAATGGATGGATGGATGGATGATAGAATGATGGATGGATGGATGGATGGAACGCTAGATGATAGAACGATTGAAGGATGGATGGGATAGAACGATAGATAGAATGGTGGATGGATGGAAGGATGATAGAACGATAGAAAGATAGAATGATATACTGAATAATTAAATCATTCATATTAAATCTTAATAAAAAATAAAGTAATGATTTCCAACATATTAATATTAAATATAATTAATATAAAATAATTATATAATATAATTCTATTTGATATTTAAATGCTGGAAATTCTTTATGCATGTAAAGAAATGATATATATATATATATATTATATAACCTATAATTCTATAAATACAGATTTTTGCTATATTTTTCTTTCTGCATGAAACATTTCAGAGCAAATAAATCACCACAGATACATTCCTGATCCTCATCAGTCCCTTCAGTCAGCTCTGGATCATCCTCCTGCTGTTCAAATACAATGAGCCTTTAAGAAATGTTAATGAGCTATTCTAACGCCAACAATCATCATTTACATCTCTAACAAGCTCCTGGATCTCACCGAGCAAACAATCCTGATCTCCATCCCTGAGCCATCCGAGTCTTCAGGAACACAAACAGCCCATCAGAGCCACAATAGAGGCTTTAGGCAGAGATAATTGAGCAGAGCAACAACAACTGAACTTTACATTCCCCCTCAAGACCTCATTGTGCTCAGATCAATGGCGTGTTGGTTTAACAGCTCATTCCAGCTCTGGAGCTTCAGTCAAACCACACCGACAAACATCACGTTTGCAGATCTTCTTCAGCGCTTATTTAAAAAGAGCTCAATGTGTCAAACACGCTTCAGATGAGGTCACGTGACCGCCGTTCTCTCGTTCACAGGTGGGCAGCTGTTCTGGCGAGGGAACGTGTGTCGCAGGTCATTTCCTGTGTGAAAACGGACCATAAATCAGGAGGAAACACAGCTGTTTGTTATCAAAACTGCCTCAGAATCGCACGTTTTATGCTGGCGTCGCGTCTGAATTAACATGAATGCGACTTGGAAGTGTGACGAGTATCTTTTCCACATGCTGAAATAAAGGTGCACAAAACATCATCTTCATTACAAAATACTGCAATAAACACTAAGATATAAAACTCTAATGTACTGACAAGGATTATTTCAATGAAAAACCATCACAGGGAATTTAATTTATGTTTTTTACTTTCAAAAACTGTACATTTAATAATCTTTTACTGTAGAATTACATGAAATGTCCCACTTGATTTTTCACTGTACATAAGAAGGGAACTTACCGTTAACCAATTATCACAGTTTTACAATCTTTTACCGTTAAAATAAGTATTATGATGTTTTTATTGCATTGTGATGTCAAAGTTTACAACCTCCACATTTCTGTTTGACATGTTTTATTATAGTCAGTGCATTTTCTATGATTTTTGCACAAGAATTAAAGCAGATATTAATAATTTTCACTGCAAAAAATGCTTTTCTTATTATTTTTTTCACTGAATATCTAACAATTCATAAATCCAGATGTTTTTTCTAGATAAGTAAAATGACATAAGATATTTTTTTCTTGTTTTCTGTTGAAAAAAATCAAAATGAAGTGAGTTTTTGCATAAAACAAGCAAAATTATCTACCAATTGAGTAAGAAAAATAATCGTTTCGGACAGAAACAAGAAACAAGATCTCAAACAGAAACAAGATTATTTTTCTTACTCAATTGGCAGATAATTTTGCTTGTTTTAAGCTTCATTTTGATTTTTTTTCCCCCAGAAAACAAGAAAAAATATCTATATGTCATTTTACTTGTCTAGTAAAGAATCTGGATTTATGAATTTTTAGATATTTAGACTGGAAACGACAAAAATAATAAGTAAAAAAGCATTTTTTTGCAGTGAAAATGATTAATCTCTGCATTAATTCTTATGCAAAAATCATCAAAAAAACACTAGCTATAATAAAATATATCAAACAGAAATGTGGATGTTGTAAACTTTGGCTATTTTTGCTCTTACATAACATCAAAATGCTATAAAAAATGATCAAAATACCTTTTTAATGGTAAAAGATTGTAAAATTGCGATAATTGGTTACTATATACAGTGAAAAACTCTATCAAATGGGACATTTTGTGTTTTTACAGTAAAAAATGTACAGTTTTTGGTGAAAAAGAACGTAAATTAACATTTCCAGAACTCCCTGTGATGGTTTTTCATGTCAGTTATGTACATAAGAGTTTATGTTTCATCTTATGTTGTTAAATGAATATTTATTGCAGTATTTTATGTTATGAAGAAGGTGTTTTGTGCATCGTTTATATATTAGTATTTACTTTTATTAAAAGAATCAAGATGAAAAAAACAATAATTCACGAGATTCAAAGAACACATCAGACACGCTCGATGTTGAGCTTCAGTTTAGAGGAACTGCGAGAGGATCTTATTCCTAGAAACGAATCCATCAGGACGGGTGGGGTTGGGAACGAGAGAGACGTCCACAGAAATGAATGTTTCCATATTCCAGGTGCAGTGAGCTTTCAGGAGAGCCGTTTGGCTCATCACGCTGGATTACTCACTGCAACCCCCTACCTCAGCGTCTGAATAATTACAGCACGAGCTGTCGGCCAAACAAATGGCTCTGACAGAACGCTGAAAGGTCACATAGCGAAATCCCTCAGAGGGTCTCGGGATCTCTCGCTCGTTCTCTCTGTAGCGTTCAACTGCTGCAGTTGTTCAAACTTCGGCTTGAAGTGTATTTCTTCAGGTTTATGTATCTTACAAGTGCACAAACACACAGAGCTGAACTTCAGAGGGACGATTCCTCGAGGGAAAAGCCTCAGGAGAGTTTGCACTTATGAAGAATCAACTTTGTCTCAGATATTTCTCCTAAAATTCCTTAAGAAACAGAAAAACACATGAATAGAGAACAAACGACAAGAGCGTATAGCAGACCATTGGTGAGAGTCTGATGTGAGATTTTTTGAGACATGTAGAAAAGTATAGCTTCATTAGCACAAAAACCCAAAACAAATAAATATATTATATATATTTTTAACACACACACACATATATATTATTAAAATATATATTATTAAATATATATATATATATATATATATATATATATATACACACAACATCTGACAATAATATATTATATATAATAATACATATATATAATATACACACTAATTAAAAAATTTATACACATCAGATTAAATATACATCTTATTTATATATACAAAATTACTTATTTATTTATTTTTGGGTTCATTAATTTTAATTTTGTTGTAAATATATATATATATATATATATATATATATATATATATACACAATTTTTATGTTTGTATCTTTGTAAATGTTTATGTAAATAAAGCCAATATATATAATACATACATTATCATTTTTCATATATTATATATATATATATATATACACAACATCTGACAATAATATATTATATATAATAATACATATATATAATATACACACTAATTAAAAAATGTATACACATCAGATTAAATATACATTTTATTTATATATACAAAATTACTTATTTATTTATTTTTGGGTTCATTAATTTTAATTTTGTTGTAAATATATATATATATATATATATATATATATATATATATATATATATATATATATATATATATATATATATATATATATACAATTTTTATGTTTGTATCTTTGTAAATGTTTATGTAAATAAAGCCAATATATATAATACATACATTATAATTTTTCATATATATTATATATATATATATATATATATATATATATATATATATATATATATATATATATATACACACAACATCTGACAATAATATATTATATATAATAATACATATATATAATATACACACTAATTAAAAAATATATACACATCAGATTAAATATACATTTTATTTATATATACAAAATTACTTATTTATTTATTTTTGTGTTCATTAATTTTAATTTTGTTGTAAATATATATATATATATATATATATATATATATATATATATATATACACATTTTTATGTTATGTCAATATATATAATACATACATTATAATTTTTTATATATTATTAAAAAAAATATATATATATACCCAACATATATATGTGCTTCAGATTAAATATACATTTTATTTATATATACAAAATTACATATTTATTTATTTTTGGGTTCATTAATTTTAATTTTGTTGTAAAAAAAATATATATATATACATATATACACACACACACACACACACACACATATATATATATATATATATATATATATATATATATATATATATATATATATTTACATTTAAATTTATATAATATTTTTTATAAGTTGAAAGTTAATGATTTCAAATCTTTCACAGTCACTCACTTCTAACCCAACGTTTGACAAAAATCATTCTGGAGTTTTCTAAAGAAAAAGGTCAAGTTTAATTTTAAACGAATCACATGACACATCAGAGCCGCCACTTCAGTGTCGCTTCAACAGACTATCGCATTCCTCGCTGATTTAACAAGCTTGAGTCCATCAGGATAATAATTCTAGCAAATTCCAGGGAATATTACTCATAAGTGAGTGAAGCTCAGTTCAGTCACAGGCGGTGGGCGGGAGGAGATATCGCTTGAGTTACAAACAACATGTTCGCAGCTCATGCCTCCCTTAAAAGTCCCAGTGTTTGATATAAGACAGCAGGGAGTCACACGGATCTGGACGGGACGGAGGTTTCAGCGCTAATGGCGTGTTTCAGTAATGGACGTGTGTGAGTTTAGGTGATAGTGGAGCCCCATGGCTCAGATCACAACCCCCGCTGCTAAGTGCAATATCCTGTGGACGATCTCCATTGGTGCGACCAATGCCGAACAGATGTTGCAGCTCCAGCCCCCACTGGAGTTCAGAGCAGGGTGTTTTACAGGAGGATTCCTCCTGTCTCCCGAAATCAGCCGACAAAGCGATTACATCTCACATGTGCCGAGCGAAGGCTTTTGGCCGGATTCCACCAGAGAGCCACCGCAGCTCAACCCACGGCTTCAAAACCCACGACGGGACAAACGGCGACAGGTTTTGTTAACAGCACACTTTGATCCAGTGGCCAAATGGTGTTTTTAGGAGACACTTGCGGTTTGACACCAGGACTGTAATGTAAACTTCCTCTCTGTTCTGTTATTGAGCAGCGAGGAAGCCCTTCTAACGTCCACCCGGGGGTTTTCAAGCACTTTAAATGGAGAGTTATAACAGCTTTTAGTGTTGAGACTGTTGTTACTGACATTTAAATCTGGATGCAGACATGATAAAGAAGAACCAGGTCTTGACCTTTAACCCTGCGTGATCGCAAAGGCCTAATGTATGCCATCCTTCAGTCTGTCAGCAAAAAGTGTGGTCGCACGGACCTAATTCTGAACAAACGTGCTCCAATGCAAAGACAAATAAGTCACTGTCTGTTTTACAGTAACTGAATCTCAATAATGTAAACATCTGCGCTGCATGTCCGGAGCTGTTAAACACGTCTGAACCGGCGCTAGGCCACGAGCCAGCGCTTGTGAAACCGCCAGGGATTTTCTGCTATCAGGCATTTGTCTGAAACATGTACGATTCCATCAGCAATGAAAGCGATGATGATCCGTCTGTATGACTGCGCATAAACCCACGGCTCTCTGCTGTCAAAAGTTCTTTAGGTATTAAAGGAGTATCATCCGGTTACTGCATCCCTTCAGGAATTCATTAAGTCCCGAATCAAAGCCAGCCAAGAGGCGCTACGGATACCCATCACATTTCATAGCGGGGCGAGCATCTCCTGCTCCCAGCGGCCCGCCGATCTTTGATTTCAAAGCGTCTCGTGGCATGTGATGGCCTTTCAGGAGACAGCGATTCTCTGATTTCATTCTCCGTAATTAGATGGTGCTTGATGCGTGATTGTCTCTGGTTGATTAAGGCCTTTCCAAGAGCACGTCTAAGGGATCTTTTTCCCCGGAGCTTCGAGCTGGTTGTTGAAGTAGCCAGTTCTTCAGTAGAACTTAGATGCTTAGATAATAGAACGCTAGAAAAATATTTAAGTAAATGAGTATACATACATTATATATGTAACACGAGAATGAACCTCATTGGTTCTTGCTGAAGCTCAAATGTGTTACGTAATACGAGAATGAACCTCATTGGTTCTTGCTGAAGCTCAAATGTGTAACGTAACACAAAAATGAACCTCATTGGTTCTTGCTGAAGCTCAAACATGTTACGTAACACAAAAATGAACCTCATTGGTTCTTGCTGAAGCTCAAACATGTTACGTAACACAAAAATTACCTCATTGGTTCTAGAGGAAGCTCTAATGTGATGCGTAACACGAGAATGAACTTCATTGGTTCTTGCTGAAGCTCAAATATGTTACGTAACATGAAAATTAAGCTCATTGGTTCTTGCTGAAGCTCAAACGTGTTGCGTAACACGAAAATGAACCTCATTGGTTCTTGCTGAAGCTCAAACGTGATGCGTAACATGAAAATTAACCTCATTGGTTCTTGCTGAAGCTCAAATGTGATGCGTAACACGAAAATTAACCTCATTGGTTCTTGCTGAAACTCAAACGTGATGCGTAACACGAAAATGAACCTCATTGGTTCTTGCTGAAGCTCAAACGTGATGCGTAACACGAAAATGAACCTCATTGGTTCTTGCTGAAGCTCAAACGTGATGCGTAACACGAAAATGAACCTCATTGGTTCTTGCTGAAGCTCAAACGTGATGCGTAACACGAGAATGAACCTCATTGGTTCTTGCTGAAGCTCAAATGTGTTACGTAACACGAAAATTAACCTCATTGGTTCTTGCTGAAGCTCAAATGTGTTACGTAACACGAAAATTAACCTCATTGGTTCTTGCTGAAGCTCAAACATGATGCGTAACACGAAAATTAACCTCATTGGTTCTTGCTGAAGCTCAAACATGATGCGTAACACGAAAATTAACCTCATTGGTTCTTGCTGAAGCTCAAACATGATGCGTAACATGAAAATTAACCTCATTGGTTCTTGCTGAAGCTCAAACATGATGCGTAACACGAAAATTAACCTCATTGGTTCTTGCTGAAGCTCAAACATGATGCGTAACACGAAAATTAACCTCATTGGTTCTTGCTGAAGCTCAAATGTGTTACGTAACATGAAAATTAACCTCATTGGTTCTCGCAGGTGCTCAAATGTGTTACGTAACACGAAAATGAACCTCATTAGTTCTCACAGAAGCTCAAATGTGCTGCGTAACACGAACATGCTTGTTTCCGTTTATCATAACTGATATGTGAGTTGATGAATGTTTATATGTGAATAAAAGCCTAAATTCAATCTGTTGATCATTTATAGCGACCGTGTCTCTTCAGAAAATTTGGACTAAACTGCTCAATTCATATGGATTAGTTTTTACGATCTCTTTATGAACTTTTTGAAGCACCAAAGTGGTAGTTGTGTAGACTGTCAATGGAGTCTCTCAGATTTCATTAGAAATATCTTCATTTGTGTTTCAAAAATGAATGAAAGTCTTTTCGGGTTTAGAACGACATGAGGGTGAGTAATTAATGGCAGAATTTTCATTTTTGGTTGAACTAACCCCTTTAACATCTAGTATGGCAAAACGTAGATGCTTAGATAATAAAATGCTAGAAAACAAGAGGCGTGCTTTCGTAGCAACTCCCTCGATGATTCACCAAAGAAAAACCCACAACCCCACCGGCACAAACTGTAAAAACCACAGAGGAACCACAGCACGACGTGTGAGCACAACTCAACAATATCCACACTGATCCCACTGGCCGACTGAGCAGACGGAGTGAACAGAAGCGGGGAATCAAAGGGAGCGATGCAGTTTACATGAGCAGCGGATTCACACTGACAGTTCAAAGCTCGTGCTGAAGCTCTCAATGCTCTTCTCCAGGCCGGAGAGGAAAGAAACTTCTCACAACTGCACGAAAACTAGCCTCAGGTTCTCAAACTGCCAGCTTTCTTGGAGATGTATCTCCATTCAGGCTGTTAAACATCATCACTGAAATATCATGACATATAACATGATATTGTGCAATGGTTCTCAACTCAAAAATGCATCTCAGGTCTGTTCTGATAAGATCACAGAGAGCAGAAACCATGCAATGCTAAATGCTAAAAGAAAATGCAGCTAAATCATGCATATCTTGAGTAGCACTTTTTTTTTTTTTTTAAATATATAAATGACTTAAAATTCAAGTATTTTGTCAAGAAACAGCCACACTCACAAGTTCAATAATAGACAGATGGATGAAATGGACAAAAATCACACTGTTAAAAGTTAAACTGTTTGCACTAACGGCACGACGCAACTGCAAACAATCAGCTAGAGGCATTTATTATAAACCATCATCGATTAAAATAAGAGGGAAGAGCTGTTAAGGAAACATATCGCCAGCAAACAGCGTTTTATTGACAGTCGGGCAGGTATAACAATATAAAAAGAAGATAATAAAACTCCAGCAGTATCTTTTGTCCAAACTGCGCTCAGTATAAAACAACACACGTTTTCAGGGGTCAGCGACTCTCTTCACGCGCCACAATGGAGGGACTTCTGAGGAGCTCGACTTCCCTCGGATTTCTTGACCTATTGACAGTGGACTGACCTTATATACTCCTGTGAGGAAGCCTATTGTGCTCTGGAGTCTTAGTAAGACAAACAAGAGGGGAAAAAAAGAGAGTTCCCTGCGGTTTTAAAGAGACAAGGAAATGGAAATTTTAACTGTTTATCAAACGTGCATATTCCAAAACAAAGCACTTTTCCAGAATATTTAGTGTGGAATATTTGAAATCTCGAGAGCAATGTTTAAATGCTTTAATGCAGGAAAATTCCACCGTTCTTACTAATGTTTCTCTTCTACATTAATTACCCTAAACCATGATGGTAAATTTGGAAATTGTTCAGAAATTCCTCCACAAATAGCCTGAAACTATGTGCATGATTCCAGACATCTGGCTCATGTTTTTCAGCGATTATTTCACGATCGTTGTGGGTTTGTTCACCTGGAATCAGCGGCGCTTTAATTCACAAAGCGGGCCGAATCGCTCTGTTAATTGGTAAGGATGTGTTGAGCACTGAATGCGGACTCTCTCTTGCTCTACTCTTAACTCCTGAATCGCCTCTGCGGGGAGTTTTACTCAGTTTCCATTCAGGCCTTCCATGTGTGTTTTCAGCTCTACCATTCGCTTCATTAAATTCTTCTCCAATGAGAAGGATAAGAAAAGGGCTGACGGACACTGAGAGAGCGGGACGTGTGAAAAAGGCTCCGGGGGAGATGAAAGAGGCCCCTGCGGCCCCGGGGCCCCGGTGACCGTCAGCTCGGCCGGACCTGAATAATCCTGAATGGGCCCGTCGTTCTTTCACATCCTTTTCAACCTCTTTATCCTGACTGCTAGAACTCTTCATTGCGCACAATGGCAAATGCACTAAAACTGTTTTCTCATGCTAATGGATGTGAACTCACTCCCACTGAATGCTTTTTGCTTTTCCTCCAGGATTTAAATGGGCCAATTAGAGCTGTTATGGCTCCTCGTCTTCTATATCTCCGAGTTTTTCCTCTTTTTTTTTCTAGTGAATTCACGCACATCACAACACACAACGGCCGAGACGGATCACAGAAATTGACTGCGAGTATTTCAGGAGGAAAAAGCAAACAGTAAACAGAGAAAGAAAAAGAGTGTCTGAAGAGCAAACATCAGGTCTTTCGACTCTCAACAGCTTGTGCAGCTCTCTGAACTTCTGTCTGCATTCATTATCCTGCTCGCTCACAATATATAGCCTATTATGCTATTTACTTAAGCTGATTTATACTCTTTTAATGCCGAAAAAGTATTTATTTTTGATAATAAAATCTACTTAAGAAGGAAATTAAAATGCACTTAGATTACATAAAATGCATGAATGATCTAATGCATGGAGATGTGTTTGGGATTGGCGCCTGGCACCTTCTGATCGCATCTTCCCCCATATGGATCAAATTGCAGCAGAATGTTTGGGATTCCAGAGTCGAAAAGCAGCTCATGCCATTCTATTCTATATTCTATAGCGCATATCCACAATTTCCCTCCAAAATAACTTAATTTAAAACAGTTTTGTGCATCAAAAAAAAAAAAAAAAAAAGGGAAAAAGTGCCATGCGACTCAAATACCTAGTAAAAAAAATAATAAAAACAGCAACACAACTATTTGAAACAGCGATGTGCTCATTTAACACGTTTATAACGCGTTCATATGAATCACTCACCAGCTCTGAAGAGTGAATCAAACCTCGCGATCAAACTCTTTCTTCACTGGAAACTTTCTGGCTCCAGAAAACAGAAGCGCGTCCCACGAACATCCATCAAAACACGAGCGAAGATCTTCACGAGAACCAGAGCGGGTCTGAGGTGCGAAAGTTCAGCGGACACTAACTTTTACAGTCCATCATCAGTGAGAACGAGCGAATGAAGTTTGCATCTGCCGAATCATCCGAGCGCGCAACAGCAACAACAACAACAACGAGAGCGCGCGCGCGGAATCAGATCAGAGAAGTTTGGGAAATCAAAACAAGAGAAGAGTTTGAGAGCGCGACTGTTTGCGGTGAGACCCCCGGGTGATCTGTTTTCAATGCCCTCTCTCTCTCTCTCTCCCTCTCTCTCTCTCTCTCTCTCTCTCTCTCTCTCTCTCTGATGGGTCGGGCTTCACACTGAACTCATCGCGTCTGACTAAAGTTGCATCAAGTTTTTCTACAAGGTCAATCAAATGATGCAAGTTTTGCAAAGAATTTGAGTGCCATTTAATTTTTATTTAAATGTGCATTTTATTATATGCTATTATTAGTTCTTTATTTAACTATTAATTCATTTATTTTATATACTGAAATACTAAAGTGCTGAAAAGAAATCAGACCATCAGTATCGATGCATTTCGTCCCAGATCTCACGCGCTCAAATCAGCCTCATTTATCACTTTTAGCTGACTGTGGGTCTGTATTTCGAATAGAAAATGGAAATGGGGTCAAAACTGCAGATAAAACAACAATTAATTACGCTTAATTAACGCACTTTAGACATGAGCTGCTATAATGCAATAAATTATGCTTAAATCATCAGTTATTTTAGTACACTTCAGTAATTAAACTCGGACATCACAGTAATATATAGTGCATATTATCATGATGATCCACATTTCAACACTCGAAAAATGCTGGGTTAAAAACAACCCAAGTTGGGTTGAAAATGGATAAACTCAGCAGTTGGGTTAAATGTTTGCTGTTTTATTTATTTAACTCAACTATTGTTTAAAAATGACTATATGTCCGGCTTAAAATGAACTCAAAATATGTTAGAAAAATATAAAATCAGACACATAATTACTAGAGGCAACAATAATAATCAAAAGGTGAACATTTATTAATAAGCAATTTAATAAATGTTTATTGTTTAATTATTATTATGCATGAAACATATTAACAAATGTTAATTTCCAACATACTTTGGGTTCATTTTAAGCAAGAAATACAGTAATTTTTAAACAATAGTTGAGTTAAATAAAACTACCCAGCAGGTTTGGGCAAACATTTAACCCAACTGCTGGGTTAAAGCAACCCAATTGTTGGGTTTTTTCATTTTCAACCCAACTTGGGTTGTTTTTAACCCAGCATTTTTTAGAATGAAGGTGCAAAAGGAAAACTATAAAATTATGTGGTTGAAAAGAGTCTTCATGATCATTTTCAGTCAGACAAATCTGAGTTAAACAGTGTAATTTGGAAACATGTCTTGAAGCAATATGTGTTTAATGTATTATATTAATAAAGAAACATGATTTTAAATATGAGCATAAACCTGAACATGTGAATGCAGATCAATTTAAGTTGTTTTCATACATTCATTTTTGCTGCCAGGTGGCCTTTAAGCCAGGAATGTTTGAGAGCATGTTTTGCGTTCTGCTCCCGCAGCGCTGGAGAACATGAGAGGAGACGGTGTGTGATATAGAGAGACGCCGTACAGCCCTAATAATGACATCACTGCTCCTGCTCTCCATATGATCTCACACACACACTGACAACGCTTACGAGAGTGTGTTTAGTGCACTACCTAGTGATCATGCAACTCAACGCAGATTTTTCCAATTTGGATACAGTTTAAACCAAGACAAAATGCATTTTGGAGAATTATTTGTGCATTAAAAGAGAGCGGGGCTAGTTGTCACACAGGAAAATTGACTTGTTTACGATTACAAATGACTGTTTTCTCTTGCAGTGGATTTTGTATGTTGGTTTCGAACACCTGGTTCAAATCTGCATTAAATTTAGTCATTCTAAAAACTAAAATTCATAGTATTATCATATTTTAATTCTAAAATGATGGTATTTAAACTGAAATGTCAAACTGTTCTCAGGACAAGCATATTTTCCATTAATGTAAGTGTTTTTAATATTGTAATTTTATACAGTTTTATTAATTTAAATATTTGTTAGACAATTATATGTGCTTTAGAATTATTTTATACACTGTAAACAATTATATGATCAATTAGTCATGGTATAATATAGTATAGTATAATTTTATTTTAATGCAATGTCAGCATCTGAGGCTATTTTCATGGCAAAAAACTCAATTACAAAAATACAAGTAATATTATATGAGATTTTTTAAATAATTTTTTTTAAACCTTTTTTTTTCCAGTCAAAACCTTAAGTAAATAAGTAGTCCTAAATAAGTCCTTAAATGAACTTCAGTAAGTTTACATTAAGTTAAACAATTTCACCTTTTTTTTACTAAGTTATATGAGATTAAGCTCATTTTTAAAAGTCAGTTTAATTTAATTTAAGTTTAAATGACTAAAACAGCCAGGTTGATTGTACTTTAATTGAAGTCAAATTTAAGGCAGCAACTGAACTTATGTTTTTAATTGTAATAATTATTTTATATAATTATTTATTTCAGCTAAAACAGCTGTTTAATGGCAGATTTCAAATGTGACAACATGCCCCGTATAGTCAGCACGTTAAATGAACTTTTTTTCCCAAGCAATAATGGTGGAAATTTAAAAAAATAAAAACAAATAAAATGACTTTCAAAAATAAATGTATTTACTGGAGTAAAAAAAGTGTGACAACTAGCCCCGGTCTCTGCTACAGCTCTTTTTTCTTCATCTATTATTATTAAAACACTTTTGACCTCTTTTTTTTTTAACAGAGTAATCAATTTCCTTTCTAATAAAGTTCCTAAAAACACAAATGACTTTTCTGACGATGTATTTGATGAGTTTAAATCATTGCTCACCCACCCAACGCTTCTCTTCTGAGATTTCTGTACTGACCTTTTTCTTGTCATCATCTCAAAACATTTCTGACAGCAAAGAAGATCCTTCAACATCCACGAAACCTTCCAATGACCTTCCTGTCAGAATCAGATTTCACACGAGTGTCAGATGGACGAGCTGTTGTGCAATAGCGCCATCTAGTGGTCACAAGGAGCCGGTGATTGATGTTAGAGATGGTGCAAAAAAAAAAGTTCAGCAAAACATACTAACATAACCAATTAGATTTTTATGAAAGATAAATAAAATGCTTTAAAACATAAATTAATTCATATTATGTGTGTTATGCAACTTTTTCCATCTTTTTCCAAAGCAGCCTCACAGTAATTTTATCTTCGGCCCACATGCTGGATGACATTTGACCTTTAATATCCGCAGTATTCCCAGAGCGGCATCCCGTTCCAGCGGTGTATTAAATCAGATATGCTGTGCTCATAATGAACGCCTCATCCCGCCGTTGACCTCGTGACCTCTGGGGTTCATATCTAATTGATTTAGATTCTCGGGCCTAATGGATGACGTCTTTGCCGCACGTGTCCGTCCGGACGGGAGGGGTTTGCCATGACCTCACATCGCAGGCATCGGGATCGACGTGCAGATCGTAGCTTTAATCCGTGCAAAACCACCTGACGGGTGTGGAATCATTACAACCAGATGACATCGATCTCAGAAGATCTCAGGTGGTGGATTGACTTCCAGGAACACGGACAGGGTGGGATCGTCCCGGAGCCCTGGACACAAAACAATCCCTACATGCAATAACATCTCACTGTTAGATAACATTATTTAAGGATGATATTTTGAATTAGCTTTTATTTGTATATATTCAGTTTTCATTTTAATTTTCGTTTTATCTTTAGTAGTTTTGTTATGAGCGTATTAGTTTTTGCGTATTAGTTGTAGTTTTAGTGCTTTAGTTTAATACCTAAACAACATTTCTAATTTTCATTTAGTTTAATTTTAAATATTTAGAATTATAATTAACAAAAATGCTTAATAATTGTAGTGGTAACACTTTACAACTAATAAAACATTAGTTAACTACTTTAATTAACATGCACTACGAATTAAGCATTTATTAATCATAGTTAACGTTAATTTCAACATTTTACTAATGCATTTCTAAAATCAACATTAGTTAACATTAATGCAACAGAACAACTGTATTTTTATTAACCTTAAAATTAATAAATGCTGTAAATTTCTCACTTTTAATTGTTTGCTAAATTTACTAATATTGTTAAAGCTGTTTCGCCTCTTTGTCGCCATCTCTTTTTGAAACCTGTAATTGCAGTTATTTGTGGAATTATCATCTTTACATATGTAAACAGACTTGACTTAATAATGCAAAAACGAATGACGGCATGCTCAAATTTCCCGGAAACCTAACAGTAAACATTATTACAAGCTTCTCGTTGTGAATCGAGCTAAGGTAAGGTGGAAGTTTTGAACACTGGCTAGTTATGTACTTGCTTAAAAAGTGATTTTGGATCATTTTTAAACAAAAAAGTTACGGACTGCAGCTTTAAGAAATGTTAACAAATAATAATTTTAACAGTTTCCACTTTCACCATTTAAATTGTAGCACCACAATATAAATTTCAGTGAAAGTTGTAGTTTATAAACTTTAAACAATTTTCTCTGGTTATCCAGATCAATGCACAAAGCACTTTCAGTTTCTCCCTGCTATACTGTATTTTCTATACTGTACACTATAGTGGCCCTCTAGCGGTTAAAACGCAAAACTGCACGCATTTGTCGGAATAACTTTGTTTTGTTTGTGCTGCGGCTTTGCGTGACTGTGCGGATGAATATGATTCTTTCTCATAACTACAAAAAGACAGATAGAGATTATCCTATTGCTCATAAAACAATCCATATGACCAGTTTAGATGCAAAGAATCTCAAGCTGACGAGCTGAAGACACGCGGAAAAGTAGGCGGAGCAACTTTACTCTATTTACGGATATGACGAGACTCGCACGGGCGAGTGACGTATGTATGCAATATCCCGCGAAAACCATCCCGTCAGGTCTAAAATATAAACGCTTATAATAAGCTTACCATAGTGAATCAGGGTAAGACAAAAACACGTTTTGGAAGAAGCCTTGATGATGTATTTAAATTTTGTTCATTTTGAACAAACAAACAAAAAAACGTATATAGCTACCTTTAAAATTAGTTAATAAAAATACAGCTCAGGTCCATTAAAAAGGCTAATATTAACAGATGCAACTTTTTTGCAGATATTAGCAAATGCTGAAATGAACATTAACTGAGATTAATAAATGCTGTTTTTCATTGTTAGTTCATGTTAACAACTGGAACCTCATTCTGAAGTGTTTGCAAAAATGTAAACTTAGGATCTTAAAAGTGAATATAATGTAAAGTTGTAAATAATTGTCCAATTTGCTCATGCCCTGAACAGATCTTCCTAAAATCCTCTGATTCTCTGAATCATGTTAATACCAAAGTATCTGATGCTTGGCTCTGCTTTATAACTACATGTTTTATTTGATTCTTTGCTGCAATTATTTAAAAAATGTTAATCTATCGTGATGTACATTAATCCAACCATGAACCAAAATGCAGTGCAACAAATCTACCACAAAATATCCATAACATGTGACTTTAAACCCTAGAAACAGAATCATTTACATTTCTACTTAATAAAGCGCTTGTTTCGAGGTCATTTTCACTCTTATAAATCTATAGTCTGTACAGACTCGTATAGATCTTCATCTCTTCTGCTGTTGAGTGTTTTCAGCTCATGTATTTGTCAGCAGGGACAGCTCTGCTCTTTCGGGTCCCAGCGGGGCAGTGAAACCAGGTGAATGAGGCTTTAAGGACACGGTGTGAGACTGCTGGGACAGAAGTAAAGTCCTCGGGTGTCTGGAAGAAATGTGCCTTCATCAGTTCATCTGTCACTGTAGTCTCTGCGTATCCCAGAATGCCATCCGAATCCAATGGAGCCCTCATCAGGATGTGCTGATTGACAGCTCTGTTGACCTAAACACTGAGAAGACAGACTTTAGTGAGTATCTTTACAAACTGGATCTTTACTCCACACTTACATCACTTTACTGTAAGTGAAACATTACAGAAAATTCTCCCATTCGCTGGGTTAAAACAATCCAATCGCTGGGTTAAGACAACCCAACTGCTGGGTTAAAACAACCTAATCGCTGGGTTAAGATAACCTAATCGCTGGGTTAAGATAACCTAATCAATGTGTTAAAACAACCCAACCGCTGGGTTAAAACAACCCAATCACTGGGTTAAGATAACCTAATTGATGGGTTAAAACAACCCAACTGCTGGGTTAAAACAACCCAATCGCTGGGATAAAACAATCCAGTCACTGGGTTAAGATAACCTAATCGACGGGTTAAAACAACCCAATCACTGGGTTAAGACAACCCAACCGCTGGGTTAAAACAACCCAATCGCTGGGTTAAGATAACCTAATTGATGGGTTAAAACAACCCAACTACTGGGTTAAAACAATCCAGTCGCTGGGTTAAGATAACCTAATTGATGGGTTAAAACAACCCAACTGCTGGGTTAAAACAACCCAATCACTGGGTTAAAACAACCCAATTGCTGGGTTAAGATAACCTAATCGATGGGTTAAAACAACCCAACTGCTGGGTTAAGATAACCTAATCGATGGGTTAAAACAACCCAACTGCTGGGTTAAAACAACCCAACTGCTGGGTTAAAACAACCCTTTTGCTGGGTTAAAACAACCCAATCGCTGGGATAAAACAATCCAGTCACTGGGTTAAGATAACCTAATCGACGGGTTAAAACAACCCAATCACTGGGTTAAGACAACCCAACCGCTGGGTTAAAACAACGCAATCGCTGGGTTAAGATAACCTAATTGATGGGTTAAAACAACCCAACTACTGGGTTAAAACAATCCAGTCGCTGGGTTAAGATAACCTAATTGATGGGTTAAAACAACCCAACTGCTGGGTTAAAACAACCCAATCGCTGGGTTAAGATAACCTAATTGATGGGTTAAAACAACCCAACTACTGGGTTAAAACAATCCAGTCGCTGGGTTAAGATAACCTAATTGATGGGTTAAAACAACCCAACTGCTGGGTTAAAACAACCCAATCACTGGGTTAAAACAACCCTTTTGCTGGGTTAAGATAACCTAATCGATGGGTTAAAACAACCCAATCACTGGGTTAAGAAAACCTAATCAATGTGTTAAAAAACCCAATTGCTGGGTTAAAACAACGCAATCGCTGGGTTAAGATAACCTAATCGATGGGTTAAAATAACCCAACTGCTGGGTTAAAACGGAACTCAGTAAGATTTGCGAAGCTCCCCCTACAGGTTCCTTCAGTGAATCACACTGTCGTAAATACTCCAAGCACAGCTCTGGACTACAACGACTACAACCAGGGCTTGACATTAACACCCGCCAACCCGCCAAATGCGGGTAGATTTCAGCTGTGGCGGGTAAGACAGCCACTCCCACTAGCCACTTTGGCGGGTTGAATATAATTTCAGCCTACAGCCAAATGAAAGGTAGCCAAGCTCTTCGTATCACAAAATTACAATTCAATCACAATTCTCTATCAATTAACTTGCAGTGAAGGCGGATAGACGGAATTGCGCTGAATGACGCAACAGAAGCGCTCTCTCGCGTGCGCACTCTCTCTGTCGTGCGCACTCAGTTTTCCTTGCGCCTGAATAGTCAAATATCCGCACACGCAGATGTCAAAATGCCCATCGTGTGGAGTATCTTGCGTGGATATAGTCGGTTATGACTTAAGTGAACGTAAACAGGTGGGTAAAAAACTGAATATATGTCAGTATATTACATACATGCATTCAGCAGCCCCCAAATAAATACCTGTCTGTCATTAATGTTATTTAACATCTTTTGTGATTAAATGTATACATGTTAAATAAACCTATGTATCTGAAAAAAGATTTTTTAAATTACTATTTGTAATTTGCTTTGTTCTTTTTATATAGCCAAACAAAAATAACTGTACATACCAGCTGATATACAATGTAGTCTTGATTTTGGTGGTCAATCTTTATTTGAAAGTTTAAAAGGGTTTTAAATCTTGTAAATCAAGTAAAATTACTCAAAATCAAGTAATTTAAGCATGCCAAAGTCAACTTTAATCATATAAAATGTAATTTTCTCAACAGCAAAATTGTGGCCAGTGAAAATGTTGAGTGGCTAGTAACTTTGGAAAACCACTAGCCACAGTGGCTGGTGAGCAAAAAAGTTAATGTCAAGCCCTGATTACAACGCTCACCAGCACAGTAGTTTTGCGAATACAGTACAAGAAATCTCGATGGAGGTGGGTAATTTTCAAAATTGTCTTATAAAGTCATAATATATACATTGTTTTTGAATTACCGTAAAGCATTTTGTCACTCTGGCTAGAAACATGAACATGAGGCGAGATTGTGTCGGGTCGGCGAAGCTCAACTTGCAAGTACTGTTTTTTGGCGTAGACATGCCAGAGGGGGTCAGTGCTCGCCTCAAACACACCACTACAAGTCAATTAACCATCGTAAGGACTTAGAAAACTATTTATGAAGGTGAAAAAAGTTTTAAAACAACCCAACCGCTGGGTTAAAACAACCCAATCTCTGGGTTAAAACAATCCAGTCTCTGGGTTTGTCCATTTTCAGTCCAACTTGGGTCGTTTTTAACCCAACATTTTTTAGAGTGTAACTGTCTTCATGTTTATGAAATCATGTTTTGATTGTAAGTGTGTTTGTGTTTATTTACACTAAATGACACATGCTTTTGTATCATTTAATGCAATGAAACTTATGTTTAAATGTGACTTAAGAAAGAGTCCAAATACTTTTGACGTCACTGTATATATTTGGTCAAACAAACGCTGGCTTAACACGAATTCGTCACAGAACATGAGATTGTGAACTAGAGCAAAACCGAAGCGGAGATGATCGTAGTGCTTTTTTCTCCCTCGCAGCTTCGTTAAATCTGTGTTTAATGAGACGCTTCCCTTGGCAGCGCGTCTGAGCCCAGAGTTCCTGTTAGCATGAGTGTCAGGTGAATAGCGCCGCTGCTAATTGAGTCCTGGTTCATCGGGGTCTTGGACGGCTCTCATCCGTTCACCCACAGAGGGCCACAGCGTCACATCCTGACCCTCTCAGCGGCCGGTGGGTAAAAGCCAACTAGATCGCTGGGGCAGAACCCTCAAAACGGGCACGAGGGTTTGATTGACAGGTGCTTGAAAAATGTCTGCTTGCTCCAAAATATTTTCTTTGCTTTTTGCATTTTTTTTTTTTAAATGATTAAATGAATCATTAAATGATATCAGCTGCATGCATTATTCACATGCATTTTATAGCTCTGCATAAGCAATTTTAGGAGAACCATCTGAGACAAAGTTGATACCTAAAGGAGCTACTAAGGGGCAGCAGTGCTGCTGAAGGGATCTGATGGGGCAAATTTGCTCTCAGGGCATTTGGGCAGAAGGATGGGGCTCAGCAGAGAGAGAGAGAGAATGAATGAGGAGAGTGAAGGATTAAAGATCAGTGATAAAGACAAGCTGGGCTTTTGGGCGGCGTTGGGTGGAAGCTGCACAGTCGGGATTGCCGGTACATCTTCCGCCCAACTCATTGTTGGGGCTCAGAGCCCGAGAGAGGCTTCCATGGGAGGGAGTTTAACCCCCGTGACTCCACTCAAGAGCAGCATTGTTCTCCACTGCGCTTCACCCCACCGCAAATCCCCACAGCCCAGCCTCCGAGACTCACCAGATATTACAGCTTGAACATCAGAATTTGGCTGAGGTGTTTTTGCAATAGTTTGCTTACAAACATATATATCTCCCATGTGCATTATTGTGGGGGTTGTTGCCTCTGTTCACGTGTAGGGATGGTGCAGTCCTGTAGGGGGCGACACAACAACATGTATTTGTAAGCACAGCTCATGCAGGAGATAATGCAACTTCAATTGCAGATACAGTTTAAAACAATGAAAAAATATCGAAAACAGACACTAGTATACTGCATATTCCACAGCATATGCTGTAAAATAAATAGTACTGCACTGCAAGTTGTAAATAAAAACAAACATTTCAAACAGTAATATACCTCGTTTTACTCACTGAGTGGCGTGGTTATCGTTTTAAAAAACAAAACAAAAAATATTTTTTTTTTATTAAATGGTATTATCTCTTGCAGTCTGATCAAATAATGAGTTAAGAAAACTATCACAACATTTGGCTATTTCATGCATACAGAAAATTATAAGCACTATAGATATCTACTGTTTTATTTATTTTTTTAATGTTTTTGTCTTACCCTGTGTTTATATATTAGATCTGACAGGACGGTTTTCGCGTTAAATCGCGTACATACGTCACTCGCTCGTGTGTGTTTCCTCACATCCGTAAATAGAGAAAAGTTGCTCCGCCTACTTTGGCGCGTGTCTAGTTTAGGAGTTGCAGAGGTTAGACACGGAGATGGTGGTGTTTTTACTACTTAACAGGTGAGTAAGGTGTTTTATTGAACAGATAAATCGCCATATGTAGCTCTCTAACAGAGTTCACTTTAAAGCATTATCTATTGTGAAGCTCATTTCGTTATGGTTGTTGTAGCGGTGCTGGAGTTTATTTTCAAGGAAGTACCATGTCTATTAATGGGTAAAGCTAGTCAGCTTGAGATCCTTTCTATCTAAACTGATTATATCTCTTAAAAGGGACCTATTATGCCCCTTATAACAAGATGTAATATGGTGTCTCCAGAATGTGTCTGTGAAGTTTCAGCTCAAAATACCCCACAGATAATTTATTATAGCTTGTTAAATTTGCAAAAACATGCTGTTTTTGTGTGTGTCCCTTAAAATGCAAATGAGCTGCTGCTCCCGCCCCCTTTCCAGAAGAGGGCGGAGCTTTAACAGCTCAATAACAACAAAGCTGGAGAATCTCACGCAGCCAAAATGACGAAAGTGTTCAGCCTTACATTGTTCAAACCGGAGTCGACACTGATGGAGAGACTCAGGAAGAAGTTACAACTTTTAGACGTTTCTGAATGGTTAGTGGATAAATTTATGTAGTTGCTGTGGAGTTGATTCAACTCATCCACTGGCATATGCCGTCATGTTAATGTTTTGTGCAAAAACCATATGGACGCCCACTATAGCGTACCTGTTTGTAAAAAAAGAGCCAGGTTAATGTTTACGATTGCTATCAAATGCTGTGAGTGGTCTAATGTTTTTCCCAAAATATCACTCGGACAGAAACGCTACTTTTTTAGCAATCGCTCTTGCCAGGGTCAACTTGAAGGCTATCCAAGCTAACGAGACTCTAAATAGTGTTCAGTGCTCGTCTGTGCAGCCAACGACAATGCTATGCTCCAAATTTTGCCATGGCATTAGTACTGGTACACTGTTTCACTTGAGAAAACAAAACGGCGGCGCCGATGGTGGAAATGTACAGATTAAGAGGCAGTAATATTATAATAAGATCCCCTTCCTACATCACTAGGCTCAATTTTTCACATGCTTGCAGAGAAAAGCTTACCAAAACAAAGTTACTGGGTTGTCCTTTTTCACATTTTCTGGGTTGGTAGACCCGATTATAGCACTTAAACACGGAAAAAGTCTGATTGTCATGATACGTCCCCTTTTAAGCCTAATAGTGAATGTTTTATGAGCAGTAGGATAATCATATTCGAAGCGCAACCAAAACAATGTTCTTCTGTAAAATGCATGCAGTTTTGCAAAAGAGACATTACGTTTAGCTAAATTGCAATGGTGAATTTGACCCTATATAAATGAAATGCAAAGAAAATGATGCAACAACTAGAACAATTTTGTCTTCTCTGCACACACACATCTTAGATGCAATAAATAAATGCTACAAAATAATAAAATGGTGCAAAATTAAATGATACAAATTACCTACATGAACAGAATGTTCCGTGGTGAACATTGCATCGACATTCTCACAGTGTTCTGCAACATGTTTTAATGTTCCATAAAGATCTGTTTTTTTTATTAGTTTTCTTTATTAGTTATTTAATTTTTATTTATAGTTTAGTTTTATTTTAAAAGGTTAAAACAACATCCTTCGGACAGTAAAGGCGAGATGAAGTTTATGGTGTACACTAAATAACACGCCTCATTATTGGACCAATACTTTTTTTTAATTTGTTACAAAAGTTGTTGTGTAGAATGTATAAATATCAAAACACAGAGGCTGTTTGGACCCGGACTGACCTCTTAAATCTCACCTCGGCATTTTCGTCAAACATTTGTCAGCTCATTCTGACAAAAAGAGCCTCTAAAAGTCTTCCTGTCCATTTTACTGGCTGTGTGTAACAAATAAGGGTCATTGTCACAAGGCGTAAAACTCGCTTGATTTTAATGGGCACTTCAAACGGTTCAAACACGGAGGTCATTGGAGAGAATCTGGGCCGAGACCGTAAACACACTGATGCCACTTATTACCGCACATTTATCTCAAAATGCTTTAAATGTTAGGTAAAATAATATGCAGTGGTTTAACAGAAACACAAATGTCTTTAGTTTTGTGTGTTGGTGTTAATGAACACTAGGTGGCGCTAGAGATGCAGGTCCTATTAAAAGTTTGATGCTGAGACAGGCTTTTAGCTTGAATATCTAAAGACAAAACAGTCACAAAAAAACTTGATCCGTGCGCAAAAACACCTTTTAGAAAAACCTGAAGTAAAAAAAAAACATGATTATGAGTAATTGAAATAAACAAGACTTTTGTGAGCATGTGTGGATTTGGGAATTTAAATGTAACAGAGGAAGAGAATTAAAGAAAGTAAAATGGAGATGTTGAGGTCATGAGAGTTGAAAAGTTAAACGTGTTTTTGTTCTCGCTTTGGCATTTTTACCCACTTCTTCACAGAGGGAGAGAGAGAGAGATCTGAAGCCACCTGAGACAAAGAACCGAGCGATCCGGCTTCATTTCTCACACACACATTATCTAGTTATCCAAATGAAGACACAGCATAGATGTCTATTGTTTTTTATGTAAAGATGATTTTAAATACTACAGTATTACCCAATTTTTGTTATTTATAGCTTTCTCCAAAGTTAGATATCCTCTAAAAGAGCTTCTGTAAAGTCTTCCTAAATTGCAGTGACATTATATATCAACTTTATTTATTCATTTATCAATTGTGGGTTTATAGACATTTCCAAAAGAGGTTTTATCTGATTTCAGTGAACTTCTGGGAACATTTTTGATATGTTTTATCCTTAAAGTATGGCTTCAGTTAAACACACACACACACACACACACACACACACACACATATAAACGGGCATCATTGTGGCGCTCTGGAGAGCGTGTTGTTCAAGACCCCTACGACTAAACAAATTGACGCGTGACCTCTTGCTCCGGTGTATTTACCCATGACAGGTGTATGAATCACAGCGGGTCCATTACAGCTCTCTCGAACACACCATGAGCGAGAGCTGCGACAAAACTTTAATGATCCTGTGTTCAAACACTGCAAACATGCTGCGAATGAACAGCCATCAAATGAGCAAAAAAAAAAAAAAAAAGCATAGTATGTGAAAATGAAAAGTTAAATGCACAGCAGGGTTATTGTTGTTAACTAAGGGGCTGAATACACCACACAGTTTTCAACGAAAAACAGAACAATTTTTTATGCGTTTGGTCGTTCATTTACACGAAAATGGCATTTTGGAGACCTGAAAATGCTAGCTTTTGAAAACAGGTATTCAAAGTTGTTGAAAATGAAAATTTGAAACGGTGACATGTTCATTCTATAGGCGCGAAGTGTTTCTTTACAAAGTGACATCGCCATCTACTGGCCTGACATCAGAATACAGCGATTTTAGTCGTTTTCGCCGATCCATGTGAACGGGAAACGTACACGAAAAACGCAAAGGAAAGCTTTCATCGTTGTCATGTAAATGTACCCTAAAACAAAACAACAACAACAAAAAAATGGTACTTGAAATAAAAAAAAGCTTTAACTGAACTAAAAAATTTTTTTCTTAAAATAAATTTAACTTGATGTAGTAAAACAAAAACAAATAAAAATGAATAAAAACTAGACATATAAAAAAAAAACAAATCAAAATGACAACAAAATGACTAAAACTTGAACTAAAATTTAAATAAAAACTAGAAAATGTAAAAATATTAATACTAAAGTAACATTTATGCAAAGTAAAATAACAGAATAATTCTGTCTGCACTGCAAGCACAAATTAAATCAATGCAACAAAATAAAAATATATATAATAATATTAAATAAACGCATACAAACTACCTATCATCAAAATGTAAAAACTGAACTTTCAAATGTTAAATGTTGGTGAATGTTAGATTTAGGTTGTGTACATGTTAGGTTATGAAACAATCTTGATGCAACATGTTTCAACGTTCTTTAATGATTTATTATTTACATTTAGTTACATTACAAAGAAACCATCTTGAATTTGAAAGTTGTTACATTTAAATAACATTCTACTCATTGTAACATTGTAACATTTCCACAAGCGAAACGGAATGCTCAGAAAGCTTGTGCTCCAGTGCAGACCACTTTAACGATTATAAGAGGAACATTCTTTTTGTTTTGTCCTGTTGTCGCGCCGTTCGCTCTCTGCGTAGACAGGGTGTGAGGCTCTTTGTGAAGTGTTCTCCGACATGAAGGGCTACGACCTCTGACCCCCCCTCTCATATCTGGCCCCTCTGCACTTCAGGGCCAAGAGCCCCCATCCCTCCCTCCCTCCCTCCCTCCCGGATCGGCGTATGATTTATTCACCAGCTCTTGCTGTGGCCTGGCTTTGTGACCCCCTCCCATTGTGTGTTTGGAGAGGGTTGGGGCGGCAGGGGTTCGGGCCCTCAGCCTGAGGGACCGTCAGCGTGAACAAACAGCCGGTCGTGCCGCAGTGTCTGCCGTGTTACACTGACTCACGCTCGCAGCTTTGTTGTCGGTACGGAAGCAGCACCCATCTGGCCTCGTTCCTCTCCAAAGCTGCAGAAAGACTCAGAATCGAGTCTGATTAGTTTGTGTTTCAATTCTGTCCTTTAGAGCTTCAGCAGAGGAATGGCGCTTTCAGTGCTGTGAAGCGAGTTGTGCGTGTTTAACCCCTCCTACTTTAGGCTTTATCAGTGTTCAATTCCCTCTTATTTCATTGGGTCTGAATCGCATGTGTGTCATCAATCAGTATGTTCACTGTAAGCATGTTTTTGTGTAGAGAAGCTACAAAGGGTATACATGATTTTGACATTGTAAATTGTAATGGCAATTTATAGTTAAATATTTGACTCGGGTCATTGACGAATAAGGTTTTTAAAAGTGTAAAAAAACATAATGGAGATTAATTTGTAACTTTTATTAAGTGTTAATAATGAGATTATGTGTTTTTTATAATCAATTAACACTGCTTTTGTCATTTTTACAAGATGGACAATATTTGTCACCAAAAAAGTCATTCGATTTAACCAAAATTTTGGTTTTACCGAATGACAATATTTTCAAACAATGCTAACAGGCAGATATCTAGCTAACTAGCAAAAGGACAATCAAACATTTTATATTTAGTAAAAGTTTTTAAAATATCACAACATTTTCCATGTTTTATTGCGGTTGAACCAAATGACCTGATTCGGGACATGCGTATGAGAGTGAAAACATGAATTTTTCAAATAGTTAAAAGAGAGTTAGTTACTTTGCTTCATAACCATGTGGTCTTTTGCAGGTCTCTGAATGATGTCACATGGTATTGACCACATGACTTGATCCAAAATGGTCCTTTTATATCGGTTACTCCGAATGACATCAATGAAATTCTTTTTTCTGGACATTCTATTACAAAGCAACGACTTCTACACATAATTGTAATACCATTTTGCACTATGTTGATATATGATGTCATAAAATCATGTCAGAATAAAAAATATATACATTTATTACATTTTAAGATATTTTAACCACAAATGAAATGGCTGTATTGGCCTTTGGACGGTTAAACCGAATGACCTTTTGATACTTCAAAATCTTTAAAATACCTTTATATGTAGCAAAATATAATTAAAACCTTTTGCATTCAATAAAAGAGATCTAGTTGTACTACCTTACATTCTTTGGATGTCATATCTTTGTTTTTTTATTATTATTAAGGCATTTGGACAAAAAAATGACCATCACGTCATTGACCCACTTATAAAAGGGATAGTTCACCCAAAAATGAAAATTCTGTAGTTCCAAACCTGTATGAATTTCTTTGTTCTGCTGAGCACAAAGGAAGATATTAGATAAGGAGATACTGTAACCAAACAGATCTCGCCCCCAATTGACTACCATAGTATTTATTTTTCCTACTATAGTAGTAAATGCTGGGCAAGATCTGTTTGGTTACTGACATTCTTCCAAATATCTTCCTTTGTGTTCAGTGGAACAAAGAAATTCACACAGGTTTCATACAGATGTAAAATAAGTCTCTGGTGTCTCCAGAATGTGTCTGTGAAGTTTCAGCTCAAAATCCCCCACAGATCATTTATTATAGCTTGTCAAATTTGCTCCTATTTGGCTGTGAGCAAAAACACGCCGTTTTTGTGTGTGTCCCTTTAAATGCAAATGAGCTCCACTTTCCAGAAGAGGGCGGAGCTTTAACAGCTCAACAACAACAAAGCTGGAGAATCTCACGCAGCCAAAATGAGGAAAGTGTTCAGCCTTACATTGTTCAAACCGGAGTCGACACTGATGGAGAGACTCAGGAAGAAGTTACAACTTTTAGACGTTTCTGAATGGTTAGTGGATAAATTGATGTAGTTGCTGTGGAGTTGATTCAACTCATCCACTAGCATGTGCCGTCATGTTCATCTTTTGTGTTGAATTGACCCTCGTTTGTGAAGCAGTCCGGCGTAAAATGACGGCATGTCAACAACACTCTACTACAACAACTCTTCCTCTTCTCTAAAGCAGCCCAACATGGCCCCGCCTCCTTTGTTGTGTGTTCTCAGGGGCGGGGTTTATGTAAATGTTAGGGTTTGTGATGTCACTAACCCGGGAAGAAGCTCGTTGTAGTCCCTAAACAGGGAATTCTTTAAAAGAAAATATCTTGCTTTGCACTGAACTTTGAGCGTCGTAACTTTGCAGATGTGATTAAAAAAAGCGAAATCATAATCAACCACCATTTTAAATGATCTTTATGCTTTCCTTACAGGTCTGATCATCTACCGTATGAGAAGGCTAGAAGGGAAGGTCTTTCTCTCAACATCCGTCCACTCCCAGGTAAAGATGTTGTTGTTGTTGTTGTTGTTTTATTCAGGCAGATAAGCAGCTCCCAGCTGGACGAGCACACAGTGACTCCCGCGGCGGAGATCGGGTCCTCACAGGACAGCCCGTGAAAGCAGGTGTGACGTTTGGATCGGGAGGAGGAGAGGTGACACAGAGGTTAGCGAGATGAGTCTCGATTAGCCGGAAGGCTTTTTTCAGGCCTGCGGTCTCTGAGGCCTTCCTCGCCAAACAAGAGGAGCACAGAGAACAAAAGGAGGAGCCCCCCCACGTACGGGACGTCCCAGCGCGCTCACCTTTCTTTCCTTCTCACGTTCCACAGTCAGCGGTTTCACAGCTCGCACAAAAGAGATACGCTGCCATAGACCTCAGTCAGCTGACTCATAATGCGGAGCGTTTACTTTCAGAAAGAGTTACAGGGAATATGTGACGTCCAGCCACACCTTTGAGTCTCCACCAATGAGACGCAGAGGGTTTGTTTGTTTGTTCCTGCTCTATAGCAATGCCAAAGCCATGAACTGGAATAATGCAGGTCGCTTTGGATAAAATCATCTGCTAAATGCATGAATGGAAAGGTGTTTTTTGAGTTTTTGGGACAAAAACGGCATTGCAAACTGCACTTGAGCCCACCTGCATTTGCAACCCGTTCTAACTTGTAGACGTGAACCATTAATTAATGACCACACAAATTATGGTTTGTGTCAGAATAAATTGCCTTCAGAGAGCAGCTTGCATTCTTCGCATTTCTTCCAGTGCATCCGTGACAGACGGACGTGCACGGTGAATCCAAACCAAATACATTAGTAACATAATGAAACTGAAATCTAGTTACTGTAACACCTGCTAACAGTAATCACCGTGATATTCACATGATGTACATTTGCATTGGTCAGACAAAAGCAATAGAAGTGCATTTTTAAAGTGCATTTCTCAGGTAAAAATAAAGTATACATGAATGCACTAAAAAATACTTAAATACAAGCAGGTAGTACATTCTTATTTTTTGTGCTAAATAAAAGTTATACACTATAAATACACTAATTAAAAGTATATTTCCACTTCAGTAGTACTTGAAAAAATACACTAAAAACCACTAATGCTTAAATTGATTTTTAGTGCATTGAAATAAAGTATACACTAAAAAATGCTGGGTTAAAAATTACCAAAGTTGGTTTAAAAATGGACAAACCGTAACCCATCCGCTAGGTTAGAACAACCCATCCGCTGGGTTAAAGCAACCCAATCGCTGGGATAAAACAACCCAATCTCTGGGTTAAAACAACTTATCTGCTGGGTTAAAGCAACCCAATTGCTGGGTTAGAACAACCCATTCGCTGGGTTAAAGCAACCCAATCGCTGGGTTAGAACAACCCAATTGCTGGGTTAAAGCAACCCAATTGCTGGGTTACAGCAACCCAATCGCTGGGTTAGAACAACCCATTCGCTGGGTTAAAGCAACCCAATTGCTGGGTTACAGCAACCCAATCGCTGGGTTAGAACAACCCAATCGCTGGGTTAGAACAACCCATTCGCTGGGTTAAAGCAACCCAATTGCTGGGTTAAAGCAACCCAATCGCTGGGTTAGAACAACCCATCCACTGGGTTAAAGCAACCCAATCGCTGGGATAAAACAACCCAATCTCTGGGTTAAAACAACTTATCTGCTGGGTTAAAGCAACCCAATTGCTGGGTTAGAACAACCCAATCGCTGGGTTAGAACAACCCATTCGCTGGGTTAAAGCAACCCAATTGCTGGGTTAGAACAACCCAATCGCTGGGTTAAAGCAACCCAATTGCTGGGTTAAAGCAACCCAATTGCTGGGTTAAAGCAACCCAATCGCTGGGTTAGAACAACCCATTCGCTGGGTTAAAGCAACCCATTCGCTGGGTTAAAGCAACCCAATCGCTGGGTTACAGCAACCCAATCGCTGGGTTAGAACAACCCAATCGCTGGGTTAGAACAACCCATTCGCTGGGTTAAAGCAACCCAATTGCTGGGTTAAAGCAACCCAATCGCTGGGTTAGAACAACCCATTCACTGGGTTAAAGCATCCCAATTGCTGGGTTAAAGCAACCCAATCTCTGGGTTAATACAACTTATCCGCTGGGTTAAAGCACCCCAATCGCTGGGTTAAAACAACCCAATCACTGGGTTAGAACAACCCATTCGCTGGGTTAAAGCAACCCATTCGCTGGGTTAAGACAACTTATCCGCTGGGTTAAAGCAACCCATTCACTGGGTTAAAAAACAACCCATTCGTTGGGTTAAAACAACTCAATCACTGGGTTAAAGCAACCCATTCACTGGGTTAAAACAACTTATCCGCTGGGTTAGAACAACCCAATCGCTGGGTTGAACATTTACTCAACCAGTTTTTTATTTCATTTATTATTTGTTTTTTAATTTTTTGTGTTCATCTATTTTTGGAACATTGCAGATAATTTTCATGCACAAACAGCAACATTAAACACTAAAGAAAGATGAATATGGAAAAAATCAACAGTATTAATAGTACTGTTGCTCATATTTACCATTAAATCTAGTCTTAAAGTTCAGTGTGTGATCCTGCAGTGTTTGTGCTCCAGACATGAATGAAAGGTCTTGTTACTTTATCAAGTGATGAGATGCACCATTTTCACCTGCTGAATCATAAAACAGGTGGAAAAATCCCACAGATGCACATTGAAGGAGGAACCGGAGACCAGAATATCTCTAGATACCGCCAGGAGGATCGTTTCTTCATCCTGGACCTGTTTTCCATCCACAGCGGTTGTTCCTGCCTGATATTTTGATACTGTTGTAACGGAGAAGGTTAACACGGATTTAACACTGATAAAAATCGTTTCCCGTGAGACAAACAGGATCTCAGCCGAAGGCCAGATCTTAATGATTTCAGTCTGACATCACACTCATCTGCTGCGTCTATAAAATGGCTCGCACGTGCGTTTTATTTGTTCAGGATTGTGATTTTCACAATCCACTTTGCAGGGCGATGGTTACAGACGCAAGCAGACAAACCCTAGACTGCTGATGAACCCTAGTTAGCTAGACGCTCATGATCCCTCATGAGAACATGTCTAAAATACCTTCAGCGCTATCGGAGGAAATGAGTCTCTGCTGTCCGCAGGCCTTTGAAAATGAGGCCAGCAAACGCTTCGAATTCCTTACATTTCCACAGATACACCGGACCGGAAACACCGCTCATGTCTGGAGGAGAGAGAGAGACACGGGGATGTAATGCTGAACTTCTCATGTGATTTATAAATGTTTACATATTGTGCCTGTAATCAGTGAGATCAACTGGGGTCTTTTCATCAGGAGAAACATCTAAAACTTCAGTGAAAGGCATTCAAGATATGAAAGTAGGCTAAGTCTAATGTTGGGATATTGCACAAAAATTGCAAGATGAAAACACAGAAACTAAACAAATACAAAATATGCATTTTTTTTTAAATGCTGGGTTAAAAACAACCCAAGATGGGTTGAAAATGGACAAACCCAGTGACTGGGTTGTTTTGACCCAGCGGTTGGGTTAAATGTTTGCCCGAAGTGCTGGTCAGTTTTATTTAACTCAACTATTGTTTGAAAATGACTATATGGCTGGAATAAAATGAACCAAAATAGGTTGGAAATTAAAAATCAGACACATAATTACTAGAGGAAACAATAATAATTAAAAGGTAAACATTTATGAATAAGCAATTTAATAAATGTTTATTGTTTAATTATTATTCATTAAACATATGAATAAATGTTTGTTTATTAAATATTAATAAATGTTAATTTCCAACATATTTTAGGTTCATTTTAAGCAAGAAATACAGTAATTTTTAAACAATAGTTGAGTTAAATAAAACTACCCAGCAGGTTGGGCAAATATTTAACCCAACCGCTGGGTCAAAACAACCCAAACACTGGGTTTCAACAACCTATTCACTGGGTTAAAACAACCCAATCGCAGGGTTAAAACAACCCAACCCATTCACAGGGTAAAATAACGCAACCCAATCGCTGTGTTAAAACAGCCCAATCGCAGAGTTAAAACAACTCAACCCAATCACTGTGTTAAAACAACCCAACCCATTCACAGGATTAAAACAGCCCAATCTCAGGGTTAAAAAAACCCAAACCATTCACAGGGTTAAAACAGCCCAATCACAGGGTTAAAACAACTCAACCCATTCACAGGGTTAAAACAGCCCAATCGCAGGGTTAAAACAACCCAACCCATTCACAGGGTAAAATAACGCAACCCAATCGCTGTGTTAAAACAGCCCAATCGCAGGGTTAAAACAACTCAACCCAATCACTGTGTTAAAACAACCCAACCCATTCACAGGATTAAAACAGCCCAATCTCAGGGTTAAAAAACCCCAACCCATTCACAGGGTTAAAACAGCCCAATCACAGGGTTAAAACAACTCAACCCATTCACAGGGTTAAAACAACCCAACCCATTCACAGGGTTAAAACAGCCCAATCGCAGGGTTAAAACAACCCAACCCATTCACAGGGTTAAAACAGCCCAATCGCAGGGTTAAAACAACCCAACCCATTCACAGGGTTAAAACAGCCCAATCGCAGGGTTAAAACAACTCAACCCATTCACAGTGTTAAAACAGCCCAATCGCAGGGTTAAAACAACCCAACCCATTCTCGGAGTTTTAAACAGCCCAATCGCAGGGTTAAAACAACTCAACCCATTCACAGGGTTAAAACAACCCAATCGCTGGGTGTGTCCATTTTCAACCCAACTTGGTTTGGTTTTAAGTTTAAAAAAAACTTTTAACCCAGTATTTTTTAGAGTGTACCGTTCAAAAAAATAGGGTTAGTTGGATTTTTTAATATTTTTGACTACATTTATTTCATACAGTAAAAATAGTGAAACATTATTACAATGTAAAATAGCTGTGATCAAAGCTGAATTTTCAGCATCATTACTCCAGTTTTCAGTGTCACATGATCCTTCAGAAATCATTTGCTGCTCAAGAAACATTTCTGATTATTATCAATGTTGAAAACAGCTTCATATTTTTGTGGAAACTGTGATACTTTTTTTTTTTTTTAAGGTTCTTTGACTGTGTGTCTATAAAAACATCAATACAAAAAGCTAAACTAATTGTACTTTTCCCAGGTAGAATGTTGGAAATTCCGACTGTCCATCCTGAGTGGAATGCAGCATTAGAACACTGTAGAATTCATTACACAACCAATAACACAATCTGCAGGAACGTTTCATGGTAAAATCATTCAGCTGAACTAACAAGACTCGATAAACCTTTTTACATTCTTTTCCTGTCTTATCCGTCCTGCCCGCTCTCGCATTAGAGCTCAAGTCCACGTACAAGTGTGTGTGTGTGTTTAGTGGGGGGAAGGAGGTGACGGGTCACGCGGAGTAACCTGAGAGGTCTGACCCCGGGTACGACTGAATCTAAGCGGAACCAGCCCTTTAAAAGCTCACGTTCAGTGTGTGTGTTCGTGCGCACGCTCGTCAAGAGCAGTGACAATATCCAGGTCCCTGTGCAAGACATATGCTATTGCTGATGTATTTAAGGTCTTCTGGTGTGAGATAGCACTTCTGAGATTCCAGAGCCTCAATGAAATCCAGACGCTCGTCGCTCCAATCGTCCTGACCTGCTCTTGACATCACATCCACTTCTCCTGCCTCTACTGTTTGCATTCTCCGAGGAGATCTGGCCTTCTCGAGGGTGGCGGCAAACATCTCAGCAGTTTGTTTGTTTGCATTGCTGTAGTCTTTATTCACGAGTTATTCATGAGACATATACTCAATGTGGGCAAGCTGAAGCTGTTCAACTCAAACACTTTATTAGTGGGTTAATTAACTTAACCAAATGTATTCTATGCAAATTAGATTGATTTGATATATATACACAACATAAACATAATATTACAACTTACATCAGCAGAAAATGACATGAATGCACAAGAGAACTTAAACCAATGGACAAACCCAGTGATTGGATTAAATGATTGTCCAATATGAGAAGTTTATTTAACTCAACTATTGTTTAAAAATTACTATATGTCTGGCTTAAAATGAACCCAAAATAAAAATCAGACACATAATTACTTGAGGCAACAATAATAATCAAAAGGTGAACATTTATTAATAAGCAAGTTAATAAATGTGTATTGTTTAATTATTATTCATTAAACTTAATAAATGTTCATTTATTAAACATATTAATAAATGTTAATTTCCAACATATGTTGTGTTCATTTTAAGCAAGCGATACAATCATTTTTAAACAATGGTTGAGTTAAAAAAAAACTACCCAGCAGTCTGGGCAAACATTTAACCCAATCGCTGGGTTAAAGCATCCCAATCACTGGGTTAATGCAACCCCCAATCGCTGGGTTAAAGCATCCCAATCGCTGGGTTAATGCAACCCCCAAATTGCTGGGTTAAAGCAACCCCCAATCGCTGGGTTAAAGCAACCCCCAATCGCTGGGTTAAAGCAACCCCCAATCGCTGGGTTAAAGCATCCCAATCGCTGGGTTAAAGCATCCCAATCGCTGGGTTAAAGCAACCCCCAAATTGCTGAGTTAAAGCAACCCCCAGTCGCTGGGTTAAAACAATGCAATTGCTGGGTTAAAACAACCCAACATTTATTAACTTATTAATAAATGTTCATTCATTAAACAGATTAATAAATGTTAATTTCCAACATATTTTGGGTTCATACAGTCATTTTTAAACAATAGTTGAGTTAAATAAAACTACCCAGCAGGTTGGGCAAACATTTAATCCAACCACTGGGTTAAAACAACCCAATTGCTGGGTTTGTCCATTTTCAACCCAACTTGGTTTGGTAAAAGATTTAGATCATAATTTACGAGTCTGGTCATTCATACAAGCTTAGCTAAAAAATTAGTCTTAACCCTCTTAAAAGTCTCCACAATTTCCAAAACATAACATAGTTTCCTGTTCGGATCTGCAAACCTGCCTGTCATAATGTTGACACTAGAGTAAGTGATCGCTTCCCTCGGACGGCCTTTAAAAGGAGGGAGAGGCCCGAACGCAGATGCTCTCCAATCTCGATGCGAGACATGATGAGCAGATAAGATCAGGAGGAATCCAGAAGTAAAGCTGCTCTATAAACATGATCATGTGTGTACAGGGATGGGGAGATCCATCTGCGCTCCTCACCACTTATTACGGGTGTTTGCCAAGTCGAGCATCACTGCTACTAGTGCTCATATTAGGGTTGGTTTCAGCCTTCATGCCCTTTCAGTTGACTAAAATCAAATAAAAAGAATGAATATGACCGATAAGACGCTAGCAACTCCCTGGCAACCACCCACAGGAATTCCTGTCATTTCTTTGTCACGCTGCAGCTCCGACTCTGCCGAGCTTTACACACTCTCAGATGAGTTCTCTGCAGCACACAGGCCATGGATCATGTTTAATTACATTAGAAATCACGCAGTGGATTTAGAGTGTAAACACTGTAAACAGGCTCTCAGCTGTGGGGTATTTATGTGTGTGAGTGTGTTGATATTCTGCAGGTTTATTGCGGAGAGCTAAAGTTCAGGTGTTGGCATGAGTGCTGAGTGCTTTTTAAGGTCTGGACTCCATCGACGCTTTCATTGGTCAAGGACCGCCCATTGGTCATGTGACCAACATGTAAAGCAGCCAATCACAGTTAGTTTTGTTCAGCATCATGTACGTGAAAATGCATTGGTGTATAGTATTCAAGTAAATGTAGTTAATGTACTCAAGTATTTTTTGGCAACTTTGTCGTTTTACTGAGTATCAAAGATATTAGCAACCTTTACTCTCTACAATCTAAAAAAAGTTGGATTAAAAACAGCCCAAGTTGAGTTGAAAATGGACAAACCCAGTGGTTGGGTTAAATGTTTGCCCAAAGTGCTGCAGTTTTTTTTTTTTTTTTAACCCAACTATTGTTCAAAAATTACTATATGTCTGGCTTAAAATGAACCTAAAATAAGTTGGAAATTAAAAATCAGACACATAATTTGCGGGGTTGAAACATCCCATTCGTTGAGTTGAAACATCCCATTCGTTGGGTTAAAACATCCCAATCGCTGCAGAAAAACATCTCATTAGCAGGGTTGAAACATCCCATTAATTGGGTTAAAACATCCCATTCGTTGGGTTGAAAAATCCCATTCATTGGGTTGAAAAATCCCATTCGTTGGGTTGAAAAATCCCATTCTTTGGGTTAAAACATCCCATTTGTTGGGTTGAAACATCCTATTCGTTGAGTTGAAACATCCCATTTGTTGGGTTAAAACATCCCATTCGTTGGGTTAAAACATCCCATTCGCTGGGATGAAACATCCCATTTGTTGGGTTGAAACATTCCATTCGTTGGGTTGAAACATCCCATTCTTTGCGTTGAAACATCCCATTCGTTGGGTTAAAACATCCCATTCGCTGGGATGAAACATCCCATTCGTTGGGTTAAAACTTCCCATTCGTTGGGTTGAAACATTCCATTCGTTGGGTCGAAACATCCCATTCTTTGGGTTGAAACATCCCATTCTTTGGGTTGAAACATCCCATTCTTTGGGTTGAAACATTCCATTCGTTGGGTTGAAACATCCCATTTGTTGGGTTGAAACATTCCATTCGTTGGGTTGAAACATCCCATTCGTTGGGTTGAAACATCCCATTCGTTGGGTCGAAACATCCCATTCTTTGGGTTGAAACATCCCATTCTTTGGGTTGAAACATCCCATTCTTTGGGTTGAAACATTCCATTCGTTGGGTTGAAACATCCCATTCGTTGGGTTGAAACTTCCCATTCGTTGGGTTGAAACATCCCATTCGTTGGGTTGAAACATTCCATTCGTTGGGTTGAAACATCCCATTCGTTGGGTCGAAACATCCCATTCTTTGGGTTGAAACATCCCATTCGTTGGGTTGAAACATCCCATTCGCTGGGATGAAACATCCCATTCGTTGGGTTGAAACATTCCATTCGTTGGGTTGAAACATCCCATTCTTTGCGTTGAAACATTCCATTCGTTGGGTTGAAACATCCCATTCTTTGCGTTGAAACATCCCATTCGTTGGGTTGAAACATCCCATTCGTTGGGTTGAAACATTCCATTCGTTGGGTTGAAACATCCCATTCTTTGCGTTGAAACATCCCATTCGTTGGGTTGAAACATCCCATTCGTTGGGTTGAAACATCCCATTCGTTGGGTTGAAATATCCCATTCGCTGGGATGAAACATCCCATTCGTTGGGTTGAAACATCCCATTCGTTGGGTTAAAACATCCCATTCGCTGGGATGAAACATCCCATTAATTGGGTTAAAACATCCCATTCGTTGGGTTGAAACATCACATTCGTTGGGTTAAAACATCCCATTCATTGGGTTAAAACATCCCATTCATTGGGTTAAAACATCCAATTCGTTGGATTGAAACATCCCATTCGTTGGGTTAAAACATCCCATTCGCTGGGATGAAACATCCCATTTGTTGGGTTGAAACATTCCATTCGTCGGGTTGAAACATCCCATTCTTTGCGTTGAAACATCCCATTCGCTGGATGAACATCCCATTCGTTGGATGAAACATTCCATTCGTTGGGTTGAAACATTCCATTCGTTGGGTTGAAACATCCCATTCGTTGGGTTGAAACATTCCATTCGTTGGGTTGAAACATCCCATTCTTTGGGTTGAAACATCCCATTCGTTGGGTTGAAACATCCCATTCGTTGGGTTGAAACATCCCATTCTTTGGGTTGAAACATTCCATTCGTTGGGTTGAAACATCCCATTCGTTGGGTTGAAACATCCCATTCTTTGCGTTGAAACATCCCATTCGCTGGGATGAAACATTCCATTCGTTGGGTTGAAACGACTTTGACTACAAGGTTGACAAACATTATCGAGTGTACTTGACTACATTTTTGAACAAGTAAATGTACTTTTTACTCTAATACATTTGTGATGAGTAATGCATCTGCAGTAGTTTGTTTCTGCTATAAAGAAGCGATATCACCATCTAAGGGCATTGAAGGTAATACATCTTGTGCATTTTGCCTTCACTCAACCAAACTTGTCAACAAGGCTACTTTACACGAATACTAGTTCAGTAGCAGGTAGTTTCTGAATCGCAGGTGTTTTATATATGAGATGAGATCATGATGAGGCTGAAATCAGTGCAAGTAGACTTTGACTATTTAATTTTACTTAATATTATTTTATTTATTTGTTATATTGAGGAGACCCTGTTTGAAGAGTATTAGTTTACTTTTTGTGCACTTGAGCTTAACTGAGACTTGAGAGTTTGTAGATGCTTAAGAGGCTTTTTATTGCGATTTTAAAGAGTTCAGATGTTAGAAAATAAACATGATTTCTCATCTTACAGATCAACTGTTTCTTGTTTTCACTGGCATGGACCAGTGCATCTTTGAGCCCACATTCAGCATGAGTAAAATACTTCAGTACTGTTAAACTCAGATACTCTAAGACTTTGGAAGTGGTGACTTGTAATGTGTAATGGAGTCATTTTCGCTGTAAGGTATCTGTACTTTTACTCAGATATGGTTTTCAGGTACTCTTTACACCTCTGTGAAAATGTATTCATTCAAGAAAGTAGTGCAAGTGAACTTATTTGTAAAATCCAGCAATGAGTTGATCCTGATAAGCGCTTATTGTCACAGCTGTAAACACAACGGCTTTCTTCTTCCATCAGGGGTTTTGGCATAACAAAGTCTTTTTTTCCCCAGGCGGACCGTTAAAGAACACGACACACATTCTCCCGGAAATCCTGGAGAATTCAACCGATCAGAAGATGACTTTAAAACTCCTGATGTGTTACCCATTTTGTGTATCTTATGCATCATTCGTTCAGCCAGCGGTCTGCGGGCATCACGTCATGTCTGATGCTGAGACTAAGTCTCCCATAATCAAACGTTTGATTACCAGCATCAAGTCTGGCCAAGTTTGCAGCTTATTCTGCCCAGAAACGACCCACTAGATTCAGTGGAAGATTTGCTTAGTTAGCTGTTTTTCCCAGCACAAGCTTAATTACAGCAAAGCTGAAGAAATCTCATTAAAGCACTACTGAAGTCTAGACTCGGCCATCACACAACAACTACACTCTGGCATGAATTCACTGCATTCACATTAAAGAATAAATACAGAGAGCTGGAAGAAATATTTGCCAATTGCTTTTTTGGATTTAGTTTTTTGCCACGTTACAGTTTGATGTTATGAAACCGTGAAAGCATGTGCACTAGATGATAAATACAGCTGAAATACAGTTTCACTTCTCAATAGGGTTCGACTCTAAGGGAACATGCATTCTGATAAAATGTACCTTCAACCTGCAATTTGCTTTCCATAAATGCATCTGCCAAATGCATTAAATGTAAATGCAAATACAATGACAAAAAATTATGCAATGTTTGATGTTTATTAGTTATTGTTTAGTTTTAAATGTCTATAAACGTTTAAAAAGTTTCAATTTTATACTTACATCAAGTTAAATTAAATGAAAATGATCAATGTTGCATTGGCCACTAGCTGAAATAAAATTTTTTTTAAAAAAATATATATTTTATTTCAGTTAACATTTTATTTCAAGTAATGAAAGTTTATATATATATATATAATGTATATATGTAAATCATTTTAGTTTTAGTTAACTATAATAACTCTGGTACTGTATATCGTTCTGCACAAACTAATTAAAAAAGTACTGTAACTTCCAGATCCAATTACCAGGCACCTAAAACCTCAGAGTAGTTTGTTATTGAAAGGAAAATACTAACGGTGAGTGTTTTGCCACTCAGAGTACGCTTAAGTTCTTTAAAGCTTTCAGCTCAAAAGGCTAAACAGCTGTTGTTGATTGGCTTTGATTAGTCTGGATGTTAAACCTAAGCCACAAGAAGGTGAGAGTAAGCAAAGCTTAATCTGTCAGCCACATGCACGCGTGCCTTGCTTTTTTGCCCAACTTGATTGAACCTGAGTATAAACACGCTTATAATAAATACACACATGCATATTCAATGCGGTACGATTCTTCTAAATCTGGGCGGAGCTTTAACAGCTCAACAACAACAAAGCTGGAGAATCTCACGCAGCCAAAATGAGGATTGTCAGTAACGGTGTTCAGCCTTACATTGTTCAAACCGGAGTCGACACTGATGGAGAGACTTTTTCTAAGCTTTAGCTATTTTCTTACAGCCACTATCTATTTTGTGAAGCTAAATTCAGCAGAACTATATTCTTTGGTTTTTCTCATTGTGATGAATGATTAAGGGAATTTGGCCTTTGTGTTTCCTCATGTTTATACTGCTGTGGACATTTTCATGTTCATGATCACCCTTGTGTGCTAAATAAATGTAAATATGAATGGAAATATACTTCAGAGATATTTTACTCATAAAAAATTCTAGGGGTGCCAATAATTGTGGACAATGTGTTTTGGAGAAAAACATTTATTTCTCAATGCGATTCCCCCCCCCACTTTCAATTCTTTTCCTTGAATGAAAGGTTAGATTTTTGCAAATTTTATGAATTAAAGATCAAAAGGATAAACAATGCAGATTTATTTTTTACAGTCATCTTTGATCATATTTACCAAGTGTGCTAATAATTCTGACTACCACTGTACATTTACACTCTCTAAAAAATACTGGGTTAAAACCAACCCAAGTTGGGTTGAAAATGAACAAACCCAGTGATTGTGTTGTTTTAAACCAGTGGTTGGGTTAAATATTTGCCCAACGTGCTGGGTAGTTTTATTTAACCCAGCTAACCCAACTATAAAAATGACTATATGGCTGGCTTAAAATGAACTCAAAAGATGTTGTAAAAATGAAAAATCAGACACATAATTACTAGAGGCAATGTTTATTGTTTAATTATTATTCATTAAACTTATTAATAAATGTTCATTTATTAAACATATATTAGGTTGGGCAAACATTTAACCCAACCGCTGGGTTAAAACAACCCAGTTACTGGGTTCAACCCAGCATTTTTTGGAGTGCAACATAATCTGGACCTACTTGAGCACTGTAAATAAAAATAAACGCAAACAGCAAGAAACTTAAAATAGTCCTTCACAATCCAGAATAAATAATTGAAAGTATGACTTGTTTTATGGTGCAAAAGTCTAACTATGCCTTTAAATTCAAGATATTCCTCAAACCTCCCCAGTATCGACCATATTAGATATTTCTGAGTGAACAAGGGTGCTTATCCTGGCGTTGTCATTTAAATTAGCCACCCTCGGCCCCCTCTCTCGCCCTTTCTGTCTCTGTAGGGCCATCGTTGCTAATCAGCGTGGTTGATCTGAGGAGGTGGAGCGGGCAGCTGAATCTGTGACTGTTGGAGCAGAGACGATTAAGAGGCGTTCAGGGATTAGAGCACTACAGCGGCCGCTTTGCCCCTCGCCACTGCCTAATTCTGATTAACAAGAGACCTTCTGCCTTAAAACCCCCCGATCGACCCTCATCCCACCACAAAACAAGGGGCAGAGCATCATGGCCTCCGAAAACACACGTCGCCTCCTCCACCTGCAGATCACACTGGACTAATGAAACTTTGGTTTAAGCCTGCCTTCTTCCCGCCATTTTTGTTGGTACGGTCCATATGGTGCTCATTAGACAAATGAGGTGGGATGGGGTAGTGGGTTTGGAAATAAACCGGATTGTTTACACGACTGGTCAAAAGTTTGGAATAATTACGTTTTTTATGTTTCTGCTCACCAAGGCTGCATTTATTTGATCAAAAATGCAGTAAAAATAGTGAGATATTTTTACAATTTAAAATAACTGTTTTCTATGTGAATATATAGTAAAGTGTAATTTATTCCTGTGATTAAAAGCTGAATTTTCAGCATCATTACTCCAGTCTTCAGTGTCACATGATCCTTCAGAAATCATTCTAATATGATTATTTGATGCTCAAGAAACATTTATGATTATTATTAATGTTGAAAACAGTTGTGCTGCAAAGTATTTACATAAGCTTGTTTCTGCTACTGGAAAAAAGAAAGGTAATTTCGACTTTTTATCTTGCAATTCTGACTTTTTCTCAGGTTTGCATGATATAAACTTGCAATTGCGAGATATAAAGTCAGAATTGTGATATAAAGTCAGAATTGCGAGTTATAAAGTCAGAATTGTGATATAAAGTCAGAATTGCGAGTTATAAAGTCAGAATTGCGAGTTATAAAGTCAGAATTGTGAGATATAAAGTCGGAATTGTGAGATATAAAGTCAGAATTGTGATATAATGTCAGAATTGCGAGTTATAAAGTCAGAATTGTGATATAAAGTCAGAATTGCGAGTTATAAAGTCAGAATTGCGAGTTATAAAGTCAGAATTGTGAGATATAAAGTCGGAATTGTGAGATATAAAGTCAGAATTGTGATATAATGTCAGAATTGCGAGTTATAAAGTCGGAATTGCATGATATAAAGTCGGAATTGCGAGTTATAAAGTCAGAATTGTGATATAAAGTCAGAATTGCGAGTTATAAAGTCAGAATTGCGAGTTATAAAGTCAGAATTGTGAGATATAAAGTCGGAATTGTGAGATATAAAGTCAGAATTGTGATATAATGTCAGAATTGCGAGTTATAAAGTCGGAATTGCATGATATAAAGTCGGAATTGAGAGATATAAAGTCAGAATTGTGAGATATAAAGTCAGAATTGCGAGATATAAAGTCAGAATTGCGAGATATAAAGTCAGAATTGTGATATAAAGTCAGAATTGCGAGATATAAAGTCAGAATTGCATGATATAAAGTCAGAATTGTGATATAAAGTCAGAATTGCATATAAAGTCAGAATTGTGAAATATAAAGTCAGAATTGCGAGTTATAAAGTCGGAATTGCGAGATATAAAGTCGGAATTGCGAGATATAAAGTCGGAATTGCGAGATATAAAGTCAGAATTGCGAGATATAAAGTCAGAATTGCGAGATATAAAGTCAGAATTGCGATATAAAGTCAGAATTGCGATATAAAGTCAGAATTGCGAGTCAGAATTACCTTTTTTATTTTTATTGAGTGGCGGAAACAAGCTTCCATAGAAAAGTTTGGGGCAAATATACGTATATATATACTTTTATTCAGCAAGGATGCAATAAACTGATCAGAAGTAACAGTAAAGACATTTATACCATTATAAATGAACTCAATGAGCTTTCATTACATCAAAGTATCCAGAAATGCATCACAGTTTCCACAAAAATATTAAGCAGCACATTTACAGTAATGCAAATCATGCAACTCTGAGTTATATATTTGTTAATATGTGATATTTACATCTTCTGTTTGTTCAGCAAACTTCAGCATCTATCGCAGTTCAAATATACGACAAAATAATCACAATTTGCCATCAAAATAAAACTTTTATGCTCACATTCCTGCTCTCATGCATGTGAATGGAAGTGAATGTGGCCCAATGTATATAGTGTGACGGCACCTTTAAGAGCAAGTGTGCTGTTTGAGGGTCATACGTCACTTCTACCATCCGAACGAAAGCTATACGGATGATGCTGGATCGGTTCCCGCACTCAACGGCTCTTTAAATAGGTTCTAGTTTACTCTTTTCTTTTCATCTCGTCTCTTGTTATTGTGGTAATTTCAAGTTCACCTCCGCTGCCGCCCGAGGGCTGACAGTACCTCTGTGTGCCCTCCGTAATTATAGTCAGTCCTCCCAAAAAATGTGATCCCTGGACTTTTGTCCGTCAAGTGTCGTGACAGAGGAACAAAAGCACCTGCAATTTAACTGCAACAAAACTCCCTTTTGTCAAACCCTGAATGATTCCTCTTGCCTATTGGAAATGAGGTCGCCCACTCAGATTCATCATAAATCATGCAATTTACGTCATTTAAAATGGCACATTTTTTTGTTCACTAGGGTGTTCCAACCACGTGAAGATATAAAAGTAGTGGATCGTTTCATATTCATCTTCACGTGATTGAACTGATGCCAAACTATGACATTGATTAAGCAGGTTGAAGCTCATTAGTTCATATTTGCTGTTAAATCAGAGCCAGCATCTCTTCCTGCAAGCACTAATAAGCATGCATGCATTAACAACGGCATGTGCACGGTTATTGCTTTTCATATTAAACAAAATACAGCATAAATGTGTCTTGAATAAAGCTCTACACCTTCAGTACAGCATAATAACATAATAAACCCATGCAAATCCCAACAGAACATGAATTACTAACACATCTCCCCTATATGCATCTTCTGCAAAAAGCACTTCATTTCAACATATCTTTACACAGACTGAAGCAAAGCATGATGGGAGAAATCTGTTGCTTAAATTCAGTTCATGCACAAAACAAAAATCCCACAAATCATTATTTTTTTAACAAATTTAAATAGATTACACAATGCACATAAAATTATGTTGTGACAAAATGTTTCAGAATTTTGCTGCATTAATTACCTTAAATTGATTAAGAAGCAAAAACATTATTTGACCAGTTGCTGTAAATTAAGTCATTTGAGTTGTTCTAGAAACATTTTGAGTCTGTTTATTATAATCACACTGTAAAAAAGAATGGTTGGTTTAACTTAAAGTAAGTTACCTGGTTGCCTTAAAATTGAGTTCATTTAAATTAAAAATGTGAGTTAATACAATGAAGACGATTGATTTAATCAACAGAAACTCTAAATGTTATGTTATCTGAACCACATTAATTATCTAAGTTGATCTGACAAAAGAAAAATGTTGTGATAAATCATGAAAATATTTTTTTTAAATGCAGTTATTGAGTGTTATTAGAGTTATCTAAAATGAAAACCATAAAAACATTTTCATTACTTAAAGCAAAATAAACTTTAATTGAAATAAATATTTAAAAAAAAAAAAAACTTTGTCAAGGCAACCGTTTTCATTTTAATTTATTTGAACCTGATGCACTAAAATAATCAAAATTGAAATAAAAATTAATAAAAAACACCAAAAAAATTACAAAAAACATTAAACAAAATAACTAAAACTTTAACCAAAAAGAAAACAGAAAATATATAAATAAAAAACTAAAATGTTTAAAAAAATATTAATAAAAACAGTAGTATCTAAATGACTAAAATAACAAAAACAACTCATATTTTCTTCAGAAACAGTGCAATCTCCTTTTACTGTTGCACATTCACATTTCGCAGTGATTTGGGTCCCAGAGCACAGTAATGAGAGCTGTAATCCACTATAATACGAGCACTCATGCAGCATGCATATATAGGGGCCCTCAGGGGCCCTCTGGAGGATTGCATGATTGTCATTTGTTCACAAGCCTCGTTCAGGATGAAGGAGTAGAAGTGCATCTCATTAGCTCTCAACACAGCACTGAACGTCACTTCTAACTAGATTTACATTAACAGATGGAAACGGCATGCTTGCAACTATATATATACACCGATCAGGCATAACATTGTGACCGCCTTCCTAATATTGTGTTGGCCCCTCTTGGTGTTGGATCCGTCGAGGCATGGACCCCTGAAGGTGTGCTGTGGTATCTGGACCAAGATGTTAGCAGCAGATCCTTTACGTCCTGTAAATTGAGAGGTTCTTCCATTGGTCCGTGGTCCAGTTCTGATTCTCTTTCGGCGGTGGACGGGTCACCAAACTGGTCTGTGTCTATCCAGCCCCATACGCAACAAACTGCGATGCACTGTGTATTCTGACACCTTCCTATCAGAACCAGCATTAACTTCTTGAGCAATTTGAGCTTCAGGTATATATAATAAATCACAACATAATACTGCTAAAATCTTGTCTCAAATAAACCAGTCATTGCGTGGACTATATGCCAAACGACATGGATCTGTGGACGTCTGCAGCAGAAGCTAAACGACGGTTAATTGTTAGAGTGACTCACTTAAAGTCATTTGCATGTGCTGAAGTTTGTGTTTGTGTGTGTGTTCTGTGTGTTTCACACTTTGCTGGTGTGAACGCTGCCTTGAGTCGCCTGGTTTCTTTCCCTTAGAGATCAGAAAACATAAAACTACTTGCTTGGGAAAATATTTAATGCATATAAATGTCAAAATGTCAAAATATACACACATCTGATAATCTTTTGTGGGGACATTGTGTCATATGTTCCAGCTTCAAGTTCATTCACAAAATCCTGAACCCCCAGTGCATTAAATAATGATCACAGAGCCTCTGGCCAATCGCTCGATCAGGTCTTAAATCAATGCCTGTCGGGTCCAGCTGCAGTCCGGTGCTGTGCTGACCAGTGTAACCCGACAGCTCCGAGACAAATTGGATCTGGAGGATCACATATATCACTCGTCTGTCTCTCTGCGAGCGCGTACCTTTGCTTCTCATGCAAGTGTCCACAGGAAATTAACTAAAGCTGTGCGAACGTTTCAGAGGAGCGTTCCCTTCGTTCTTTCATCAGGGGTGCACGTTCACATCTCGTTGGTTTTGATTGCGCAGAGGGAGTCTCGAGGAATTCGCAGCGTTGCGCTGCCGTACGGTCGGGGGGGAAGGAGAATTGACCTCGTCTTGACCTTTTGACCCACCAGTGTCCAGGCAACATCTAAATCATTTTTTCCCCGTCATGATTTTTAATGAAAAGTCCTGCGCCGTAAAGCACACATTTTAGAGAAATATATCGCAGTTTAACGAGGAAATATACTTGAAAGTAACAGAAAATAATTCAATCTGACACAAAAGTTTATTTTCCTATGCTATAAGCCTCAATCTTTACATTTTTCTGTTCATGTATGGGTGAATCAACACGCTAAAATGTATATACAGTTGCAAGAAAAAGTATGTGAACCCCTTGCAGAATCTGTGAAAATGTTAATAATTTTAACAAAATAAGGGAAATCATACAAAATGCATGTTATTTTTTGTTTAGTACTGTCCTGAGTAAGATGTTTTACATAAAAGATGTTTACATATAATCCACAAGACAACAAAATAGCTGTTTTTCCACTATCTTTTGCATATTTGAACCCTTTCCAGCAGTGACTGAATGATTTTGAGATCCGTCTTTTCACACTGAGGACGACTGAGGGACTCAAACTCAACTATTAAAAAATTTCAAACATTCACTGATGCTCCAGAAGGAAACACGATGCATTAAGAGCCGAGGGGTGAAAACTTTTGGAATTTGAAGATCAAGGTAAATTGTACTCAATTTGTCTTCAGGGAAACATGCAAGTATCTTCTGTTGCTTCCGAAGGGCAGTACTAAATGAAAAAAAATTATATTTAAACGAAGTAAGAAAAATTTGGACCTCTTCATCCTGTTCAAAAGTTTTCACCCCTCGGCTCTTAATGCATCGTGTTTCCTTCTGGAGCATCAGTGAATGTTTGAACCTTTTTTAATAGTTGTGTTTGAGTCCCTCAGTTGTCCTCAGTGTGAAAAGACGAATCTCAAAATCATTCAGTCACTGCTGGAAAGGGTTAAAATATGCAAAAATGCTGGAAAACTGATGAATCTGTAGGAGCTGGAGGATTTTTCTGAAGAACAGAGCTCAGTTTAACTGCTCAGGACAAACAAGAGACTCATGAACAACATCACAAAACACACAAACAGTCGTGGATCATCAGGTGACCACACACAGTATTGAGAATCAATGCTTCACATACTTATTTTAATAAATTCAGCTATTGTTTTGTCTTATGGATTATATGTAAACATCTTTTATGTAAAACATCTTACTCAGGACAGTACTAAATAAAAAATAACATGCATTTTGTATTATCTCCCTTATTTTGTTAAAATTTTGCACATTTTCACAGATTCTGCAAGTGGTTTACATACTTATTCTTGCAACTGTATATAGGGACATTAGGATTTTTTGTTTTGTTTTGCATTGCATTGCATGCACATTCCCAAATTTCTATATATCCTAATTATTGTTAATATGTAATTCATTTTTCCAGGAGCTAATTGCTTCTACCTTCAAGTAAATTGCTAACAGTGATTGTAAATTAATTGCCTAAATTATTACATTATTTGCTAACTGCATTCTTCTTTAAATTGTGATGTTGACATGCATTCTCTGTAAAGCTGCTTTGAAACGATATGTATCGTGAAAAGCGCTATACAAATAAATGTGAATTGAAATTTAATTGAATTGTGACATTTTCACAACAATTCAACAAATTCCCTGAAAGCATTTCTTACTGTAATGTTAAAAAAATAACGGCATATTTAAATTTTAAAATAAGACAATCACATCATAGTTTTATTTTCATTTTTTTACAACAAGGAATTTGGGAAGAAATGTGTGTAATTGTCACGAAAATAATGTCACAATGTAAACAATCTTAGTCAACCTGTTTTATTTTGATTATGAGGTGAAACATGACAGATCTTTCTTCATCAGATTTACCCATAAATCAGATTTTGAGATGGATTCTGAGTCAACGTTTAAACATTCCCAAACCACACCACAATATTTTCTGTTATGACCAAACTCCATAAAATATTTGAGTGAAAAAGTAACTGAAACTGCCTTTTTCTACAAGCCACAAGTCTAACCATGTTCAACTTCAAATCTGATGATGATTATAACATCATATCACTTCAATTCATCATATTAACAACTCAAAACCACCCACAGATACCAAGAACATTCACTCTCACATAATACAAGACTGCCACTAATATTACATACAAAAAATACACAAATTCAAAACCTTTACACCTGTTCCCTCCATTTTGTCATCAACATTTACGCATTTCACTGATCTTACAAGGATTTCCTACACAAAATTAAAGGTTTAGTTCACCCAAAACTGAAAATAATATCATTATTACTCACGCTCATGGCGTTCCACACCCGTAAGACCTTCGTTCATCTTCAGAACACAAATTAAGATATTTTTGATGAAATCCGATGGCTCATTGAGGCCTGAGCAATGACATTTCCTCTCTCAAGATCCATTAATGTACTAAAAACATATTTAAATCAGTTCATGTGAGTAGTGGTTCAATATTAATATTATAAAGCCACGAGAATATTTTTGGTGCGCCAAAAAAACAAAATAACGACTTATAAAGTGATGGCTTCAGGAAGCTTCGGAGCGTTATGAATCTTTTCTGTCGAATCATGATTCATAACGCTCCAAAGCCATTGGATTTCAACTAAAATATCTTAATTTGTGTTCCGAAGATTAACGAAGGTCTTACGGGTGTGGAACGACATGAGAGTGAGTAATTAATGACATTATTTTCATTTTTGGGTGAACTAACCCTTTAACCATAAAATGCATTCACACCTAGATAACAGATGCACATTTAGGCAGGGATGTTCACACAACACTTTACTACATTACAACAATTTCTTCTATAAACTGTATTCTTATTAAAATCCTAAATTACTGGCTTCATATTTCACCTGTAATAATAATTTTGGCTCTTACCTGTTCATCGGTGTGGGTAAAAACAGGCCACGGACCACATATGGCACTGTGAGGACAGATATTCATGATAATAGACCCTTTTCACATTTCTGTTTCTCAGAAGTGGAAGTCGTCATACTTGAGTAAACTTTTATAGCAGTGAATTATAGACTACATTAAATATATATATTTTTTTGTGTTTCCATTTGCGCAAATAGTAAAAGAAAAACTCCACAATAGTGTTTTCACAACTTTATTTGCGATTGATATCAGCAGTGAGAACCCAGGTGAAAAAATACTATAGTAATTTGTGTGTAGTTTTTGAACCATACTATAGTAAAGTACTTGAATTAATTTGTTGTGGTATTTCTATAGTTGCTGTGATAATATAACAACTATAGTAATATAAACAAATTACTTTAACCAATACTGTGCTAAGTTTTCTACAACTATAGGGTATATTATACTACAAAATACACTGTAGTAGCTAAAAACTAAAGTATAGTACAGTATTTATGACAGTTTATCAGTTAACAGTATGTATGCTGTAGCATTCATTTACAAAGTGATGTAAATACTATAATACAGTATACTACAATTTACTATAGTATGGTTCAAAAACACTATAGTATTTACTATAGTTTTTTTTTCACCTGGGAAGAGTGAAAGTTGTCATATACCGTCACTCCCATAGCCGCTGTATTAGAAACACCTCACAGCAGCGTCAACTCGTTTTTTGTTTGTTTGGTTTTTTTTGTAATTTGATACAAATGTAATATAATACTAAATATAGTGTTATAAATGTACATACATTTTTAAAAAAATGAAAATATAAAAAACTTTGCAGGATTTACGATATTGATGACCGTTAAAACGCGTCATCACAGTCTGTGAAAAAGGGTCTGTTTCGCGCTTCTTCGCTAGTCTGCGCGCGAACGTCATCTGGCCGTGAGTAGAGCGTTTAACGGACAAAAGATTTTTAAAATGGCGTAAACGAGCAGATTAAGGATATGAAAGATGATTTACATTGTTTTTGCTTTGGTATAATTGGTATAATTCTTATACACTAAACACTTATTCATCAATATTACTCTGAACGCTCGAACTAAAAGCGGAGCAGCAGAACTCACGTGATCGAACAGGTGAGGCTGTTTATTTTATCCAGTTTTAATTTTGCATGTTTGATTTGCCACAACTCGCCAGTGATTAATTGCTTAAGCTGGTATTGTGAATATTAATATTTCTGACAGAAAACCCCGTGAATAAAATGTAAACAAACAGAGTTCGCGAGCCGTGGATCAGAAAAGTGACGTGAGTGACTCGGCAAAGTTCTGGTCGACTCTCCTCACAGGAATATATTAACACGAGTAGCTACTTAACCTCTTTAATATGGGTTTAACCTCATTTCCATCTGGTAATTAAAATACCCACCGGACATAATGAAGCGTTACTCTCCCCTGTGTGCTTTATATCTGCTTTGAATGATGAATATTAATGTTCAGATAATACTGGGCTGTATTCACTCACTCAGAAGACCTTTCTGTTACACATAACATAACTTTTTTTCTTTAGAAAAGCATTTAAGTTATTAGGGTGAATCAAAAGAATACATGTCTAGGACCCTGAAGGTTATTTATTCTTAAAAAATGTCAAATGTAAACGAATAACAAGAAAACTAATAATTCTTTTGTTAAAAACAAGACAAATTCTCTGTGATTCAACTGATGCTTTAAACATCTTAAGAACTAGTTAAAGCATCAAAAAAAAATGCATTTCTAGGGTTAGAGTTATTTTTTTAAAAGACCTATATTATTTTAATGAGTTTTGTGTTCTGGGTTCTGAGAGACACAATCTATATCTGATGAGAGAAATTTGAGTCATCAGTTTAATCAATACCTTTCTCCAATGGCCAGGTGAATGAGTTGAACGATAATATTTTTTGGGTGTCTTATGCACACGGTGATGACAGCTGGCACGTCTGATCCTCACAGTCAGCTCACAGAGTGGGTTTAGAGGAGATAAGAAATCTGATTAGCCTCTGAATGGAGACCCGCAAACCTGATCGATGTATCATGTAGATCAGACGTTACCTGCTCATGCATACAGCAGCAACAGAGGAAATTGGAGGTTGGCTTGAATAGCTCTTAGAAATCTTAGTTATATTTAAGTGTCAACTTTGGGTTGGGTATCATTTCAATTTTAGCGATTCTGCTTATTGATTGTGATTCTTATCGATTCCCAGTTTCGATTCCAGTAAGGTAAAAACATTGTCACACATTAATATAAAAATTCTGTCTTTTGGCAATTCAGCAGCCTATGGGTCAATGACGTGACGGGTCATTTATTTTGTCCAAAGGCCTTAATAAAAAATCAAAGATATGACATCCAAAGTATGTAAGGTAGTACAACTAGATCTCTTTTATTGAATCCAAAAGGTTTTTAAAGATTTTGAAGTGTCAAAAGGTCATTCGGTTTAACCGTTCAAAAAGGCCAATGCAGCCATTTCATTTGTGATTAAAATATCTTAAAATGTAATAAATGCATTTTTTATTCTGGCATGATTTTATAACATCATATAGCATCATACATAGTGCAAAATGGTATTAAACATTATGTGTAGAAGTCGTTGCTTTGTTATGAGAAAGAATGTCCGGAAAAATTTATTTCATTGATGTCATTCGGAGTAACCAATATAAAGGGACCATTTTGGAACAAGTCATGTGGTCAATATCATGTGACAGGATGTGACATCATTCAGACACCTGCACAGGACCACATGGTCATGAAGCAAAGTAACTAAATCTCTCTTAACTATTTGAAAAATTCATGTTTTCACTTGCTCATACACATGTCATTCTGTACAACCGCTATAAAACATGGAAAATGTTGTAATATTCTAAAAACTTGTACTAAATATAAAATGTTTGATTGTCTTTTTGTTAGCTAGCTAGCAAGCTGACTAGCTAGCTAGGTAGATATCTGCCTGTTAGCATTGTTTGAAAATATCGTCATTTGGTATAACCAAAAGTGTTAGCCTGGGTGCCAGCCCGAACCCCGCCCACAACATTTTTTGGACGGGAAGTTTGGTCTGGACTCGATCCATTGTGGAGTAATTATGCTCGGCTCCCAGAAGGCCGAGCCAATCAAATTGCCAGGGCGGGCTTTAATCGATGATGGACAGGCTATCTGCGGTTACGTAACCACCCACGTCATCAAAGAGCGCTTGGGTTGAATTGGTTTTCACCAACGATGACTGCAGCTGGAGAAGTAAGATGTTTAGATTCCGCTTTCACGTCTGTAATAAAAGAAATCGACAGCGCATTAATTTTAAAAGACGAACAAAGAACCGCAATCAAGGCATTTGTCGATGGGAAAGATGTGTTTGCCGTCCTTCCAACGGGATTGCAAAAGTTTAAGTACAAGTTCAACATACGTCACTTACTGCGTTGCTCTGATTGGTTGTAGGTCTATCCAATTGAGTGCAGAGTTGTTGTTTTTTACTGGTTCGGTTAAGGCACGCCCCATAATTCAAGTGCAATGGAGCAGTATCAGACTCACATTCTGCCTAGAATATGAGTATGACGAAGTCAGGCTACAAAAGTGTCATCGGTTAAACCGAAATTTTAGTTAAACCGAATGACAAATTTTTTGGTGACAAATTTTGTCTATCTTGTAAAAAATGACAAAAGCAGTGTTAATTGATTATAAAAACCACATAATCTCATTGTTAACACTTAATAAAACTTCAAAATTGTTCTTATTTTTTCTTATGCGTCAATGTCCCTTTTTGTGTATTTGTGCGTTAAAGCGCAAGAAGATGCGTGCGACAACTCAAATTTACTGTCAATGAGAGGTGACTCTGTGCGCGATTTGGATGTGTGTGCAAAGAAAAAAGTGCATGGCCCCAATGCCGATTTGAGGTCTCTTTCGTGTCTTCTTAAATGTTTTGAAATCACATTAAAATAAGCACACAGGAATCGATAAGTGTAATCGAAATATTAATTGTATTACAAGGATCTGATTCCTGACCTTAAGTATTCGATTCCAGAATTGGAAACGATTTTCGATTCCCAACACTTAGTAAGTGTATAGAGCTATAAAAGAATCTGATGAGAAATGTGAGTTCATATTGAGATCTCTGACTTTTGTTTGCAGATTAATCTTGGCAAAGTTTAAGACATTTTTGAGATCTCTAGGGGCGTTTTATCATGAGACGTTTTGTCATGTTGTCTAGTAGAACTGGTTAATTAAAGAAATCATTTGTGATTAAAAGAACTGAATGTTTTTTCACAGTATAACAAAAATCTCAGAGCAAAAATGGGTTTGGATGCATTTAATGGAAATGTTTTTTTTGTTGTTGCATCAGAATCGGTGTGAACAGGCCTTGTGATTCTGTAAGTCTTTTGCCGATTTGGTGGTTTTCTAGCTGTTTAGATGTTCGATGTTACCTCCCGGCATAAGAAACGTCCTTTATGCAAGACCCAGGCCCAGACAACAAACATGGAAAGAGCTGCTAAATCTTGAACACCCGACACTGTTCTCAAATGCCAAATGAACCTCCCATAAGCCCAAAGGCGACTTTGCAAAAATAAACATTGTGCTTTCCTCAAAAACTCCCTGTGTATCAGATATCACAATATGAAAGGCTGAGACCTGCTTGACTCTCTCAGCTCTATATGTCATGTTTTTTCTTTCTTTTTTGGGGAAGGGATTAGTGGTAACCATAGAAGGGGGGAGAGGCACATGGGCGACTAACCGGCTTTTACAACTCTAATGGACGCGCAACAGCTTTGAAAGTGCAGCGCGCAGTAAAGTTAACAGCCGAGCAAGGAAATGTAAAAGATTTTATTGCCATTAACAGGGTTGGAGCATCAATGGGGGTCTGAACAAGACCAAAGTAGCTAGTTAGGCTTCAGTGGCCTTTGAAATGTAGGAATTTGAGTTTGGACTCTAAAGCTATACAATGTGACATTGGAAACTTGATTGGTTCTCCCGCTGAAACCCTTTGACCTCAATAATTACTTGAGATTTTAAGGTAATATTTCAATAATTTAACAACACATTCACATGTTCACGGTTCTCTGATGTCAGTAAATGGTCACATGATATGCAGGTAAACAAATGAATTCTATTTTTTTCTTTTTTAAGTGTTTCATTTAGTTATAAATTAATTTTTATTTTATTTTTTACAATTTAATTTATTAGCTTTTCATCAACTCACAAACCCCCTGCAGTTCCCTTATGAACCCCACTGAAACCCTGGCCTATAGTAAATGTTTTTTTACATCAAATAATTTCTCTGTTTTGCGTGAATTGTTAAAAGTAATAGTTCACTCAAAAATAAACATTATGTCTTTATTTACTCACCTTCATGTTGTTCCAAACCTGTGCTTTTGCTCAAATGGAGATGTTTAGCAGAATGTTTTCGCTCATCTTTTCAAACATGACACTTCATTGCTGTCAAAAAAAAAAAGCACCAAAACTAGGGCTGGGCGATGTATCGAATGCTTTTGTCACGCGCATTTCTTCAGTATTTCGATATTGAACGCGATATTGCGTGGCTTATCAGTGAACTACGGCTCTGTCTATTAAATGCCGCTCCATTTGAAAGCAGGTGATGACGATTTAGCGGTAATCAGGGAACCGGCTTTACTGAAGAAATGCGCGTGACAAAAGCATTCGATACATCGCCCAGCCCTAACCAAAACCGTGTCTACACTGGATGCGACCATTGTCGCATTGTCGCGTCACAACAGCTACAGGCTGTCTACACTGCGATAATGTGAACATTGCAAATCCATTTGTTTCATATTAGAAATAGCAGAGACACTTAGTAAAAAATATAAGTATAAATAAAATAAAGTATCCAATATACTGATGATACACAAACCGACTGTTTACAAGGATTTTTTTTTTTTTTTTACATATTTTGTTGTGTATTTGTGTGTTAAAGCACAAGAAGACGCCTATGAGAACTCAATTCACTATTGCGCGCTATATTTGGATGTGTGCGCAAATGAAAACAGCGTGTGGTGCGAATGCCAAATTGAGTTCTCTTTCACATCTTCTTGTACTTAAAATGGTTTCAAATCAAATTACCACTGTAGAAAAGTGAAGCTGCCAATGTTCAAATATGGCGCTGACATCTTGGAGCGCAGTAGTGAGCATTAAGTAGAGCCACGGTATCAAGGCCCCGCCCACACTCCTGCAGAATTGGTTAGTACAGTTTACTGCAGTACAGCTCATTATGACGGTGTGAATTACAGTTATGGAAATGTAGAAGTTAAAGTTGAAGCTCCAATCTCCTCCCGAAAATAGTCTGTTGGTGTCTCAGAGGCTACTTCGCTCAGAGAAGCTGTCAATCTCAGCTGTCCATCATGACATAAACCCCCCGGTTTTATAGCATCAAATAACTAACTAAACTCAAACTTATTTAAAAAAAAATAACACTTGAATTTACATCAGCTTGATTAAAAATGACCTAAAATGGCAGAAACCATCTTTGGAAAAAATGTATTTGATGTTTAATTTGTTTAGTTTAGTGGAGAGGGCAGGGGTTTATGAGCTATACTGCATCCAGCCACCTGGGGGCGATCAAAACGTTTTGGCTTCACTTTTCAGGACTTGTGCGGCACACTTGGTCCAGAGTAGATATGAGGGGCTTTCACAATGGAGGAACGCTATCATAGTTCCTATAACTATCAGCAGAAGTACCCGTTTGTTGGCGTGTTCGCACAGCAGCAACTGGGAACGATTTTAGTTATAGGAACGCCTTTTTATGAGGACTAAATTAGCTCGTAATTCAGAGTAGGGTCTAACCCAGCACAATAGGAACTACTAGTGATGTAAGTGTATGCTGATTGGTCGAATGCATGCGAAACACCGGCACACAGCATTTTTTAACAGCCACGCGTGAACACAGTTTATATCTTATATATTTACTCCATGAACATGGAAAACAGTGATGAATGGACTGACGCTGGCCAGGCACTCAATCGTTACGCTAAGGAGGAAATCCATGGCTTGCTTAGTTGGGGACACTTGACATTTGACTTGACATTTGATATTCAACAGTATTCTTGACATTTATTCAACAGTGCTTTGATCTGCCTGCATTGACACTATTCTTTAAGAGCTGCTGTGAAGCCAAATTATATAACAGTTATCACTGTAAAGCTGCTTTGACACAATCTGCATTGTAAAATGTGCTTTATAAATAAAGGTGACTTGACTTGACAAAGCAACTTTGAAGGGACCAGGCGAAACATGATTATGTATTTTCTGCTCAGCAAACGCTGTAATACTTTTCCGTATACCGTTTACTTTGTTTCAAAACATATTATATTGGACTTAAACAGATCGTAATATAATGAAGACAGAGAATAGGCTCAAGCTCTGGTGTTCTCAGGGCCATCAAAATGAAAGTCCGCTGCTCTGTCAAAATAAAAGTGCTGCACAAGATCCAGAGTGGCAGGACGAAAATGGCGGCTTACGTCACTTCAGAGTTGCTACTGGCGGTGGGAATGCAACCAGGAAAATGGCTCTAAGGGAAAATTTAGCTCTCAGAGGACCGCCTTGGTAACTAGTTCCTATAACTGAGCTCTTAAAACTAGCCGGTGCGAAAGTCTCTAAGGTTTACGAGTACTATAGACATAGTATACAATGTAATGATTACATTCATAATGATTCATAATGGTTAGTGTAAGGAACAGACCCTCCATCATAGTGCTCAGATATCATTCGTTTTTGCATGCAAATTCAATTGAATTCTTTCTTGCCTGTGCAAGAGTCTTAAATTCGTGTCCATTCCTTGCATAATTTTCGTATAGCTTCAGAAGGCTTGGAATATAACACACTTGATATATGAAATACTATTAAGCTTTTTCTCATTTTTTCTCATTTTGGATCTTGTCATTATATTGAAAAGGGCTGTGTAAATATTCTTTAAAAATCGCCTTTTGTATTCCAGTATCGAAGCTGTAAATAAAAAAGAAAGATTATTGGAGTACGTTTTACAAGAAGATACTATTTCAGTCTTTCTACTTCAAAATTGCACCCTTCAGTGTTACTTTCTGTTTCTTTGAAATAACTTGTGAAATCTACAAGCAATTTCAGAGTGAAAATTGTTTTTAAAGTAAATCCTACACCAAATTCTTTTCAGTGCACGTAAAAAACATAAGAGCATATGGAAAGACGTGAGTAGAACGTTTTTGGATGACCTACTCCTTTAAGTCCCCAAGACCTGGGATGAATAGGATCGTTTTCCCAGCTGCCCGCCATTTCGACCGGGCCAAAGCGGGTCGTAATACCCCGCCAATCTGCTAAATTGATGTCCTCTCAGGAGAAAAAAAATCTTGTCCTGGAGCGAACTACAAGGCAAAGCCAGGTATCTGGTGTCCTGACCTGAGCATTGGAAACCAAGCTTCCCGCTGCCCACAACCACAGGGCCGCCCATTGTTTACCGTCCCTCCTCTCTCAATACAGCCACAGATACAGTTAAAAGCACCAGCCAGTTAACGTGATTAAATTTCTCTGTATCAATCATTCCTAACACAAAGTGTTCGATTGTGTGCCTCCGAGTTGCTCACAATGGACAATGCTCCTCACAGTTGAACTGTTCGTGGTAGAAAAGGTGTCTAGTGCGCTGTTTTTGTTACCTGCTCTCTAGCCTGTGAAAGCAATCTCACATCAAAGAAAAGCCATGCAGGTAACACAATGCCACATCAGTGCTAGCATGATGGCGCGCTGTGTTTTCGCCTCGCATGCACTTATATGTGTCCTTCGCATGATGCGACGACCCCGTACGACTCAGAACATCAAAACGAGCCGGTCAAAGCCACAACAAGCCATTGTGCCGACGAGATCTCGAGAATCTACACACTTGTGAGGGAAAAAAAGCCAGATAAAATGACATTCTACCTCTCTACACGCCGGGGACAATCAACGTTTACAGATCACAAAGATACGAGAGGGGGACATTTTCTTTTCTCCGCCGAACACAAAAGGCTCCAGTAGTTATTTTAGACCGCTCGCTTACATGGGTAATCTTGATGTGTGAAAGAAAGGGTCCGGTGCTGCGACCCGTGACCCGCGCCTGTACCGCTGGGGTTATGCGGTAACAGTGAGAAAGGCACAGATGTGTGCGAGCGCGCCGTTGCAGCTGAAACATGCAGTGAAAATCACTTTGTACTTACTGTTTGCTTTGCTGCTTCGCTGCAGAACTTGACCGGGCTGAGCAATAATTTACTTAAAAGATTTGATTGTTCTCCCACCAAGAAAAGTGATGCCGACTTGTTTCCGAAACCTATAGTCTAAAAAAATGCTGGGTTAGAAATAACCCAAGTTGGGTTAAATATGGACAAACCCAGAGATTGCAGAGATTGGGTTGTTTTGACCCAACCTGCTGGGTAGTTTTATTTAACTCAACTATTGTTTAAAAATGACTATATTGCTTGCTTAAAATGAACCCAAAAATTAACATTTATTAATATGTTTAATAAGAACATTGCTTACCAAGTTTAATAAATAATAATAAATATACATATTTTTAAATTGCTTAAATGTTCACCTTTTGATTATTATTGTTGCCTCTAGTAATTATGTGTCTGATTTTTTTATTTCCAATCTATTTTGGGTTCATTTTAAGCCAGACATATAGTCATTCTTAACTGTGCAGGTTGGGCAAACATTTAACCCAACCACTGGGTTAAAACAGCCCAGTTGGTGGGTTTGTCCATATTTGACCCAACTTGAGAAACTTTCCATTGCACAAAAGGTTCTTTATAGTGGAAAAATATTATTTAGTGGAAAATAATATTATTATAATAATATTATAGTGGAAAAATATTTCTTCACATGAAGAAAAAGTGTTTGCTAAAAGGTTCTTTGGGAAACCCAAAATGGTTCTTCTATGGCATCACTGCAAAAACCACCTTTGGAACCTTTATTTAAAGCATTTAAAGCAGCAGATGACAAAACTGCTGGTAATAAACAGCATTATCGTGCATTGGTGTGGATGCTAATATAGTTATCGTTACAGTTATCTTTATAGTTATCATTCCATTCAAGCTCTATTTTTGAGTTACTGCCCACGCAGATCACACCGAATCGGTCACTTTTGAGGATCCATTTCAGGTTTGAAGCTCCTTAGAAGGTTGGTGCCTATGTAGACAGCAAGGCAGCAAACTATAGTAAGGTTATATGGGGTTTAGAACAGAGCCGTCATCTTTTCAGATCAGTTCAGGACACATTTGTGCCGTTTTGAATCTGAACTTTGAAGAAAATCACCGAAAACAGTGTTTCTATGTGTGTAGGTAAGGGAAAAACAACAACAAAAGACATCTAACTTGGAATTTTTCTCCCAGATTAAGCATTTTTTATGAGTTTAAGTGTGGGATTAGGGTCAGGGTCATTGCTGGGGTCGAACTGTGGAAGACGAATGTGAAATCATCTTAAAAAACAGCAGAAGCTCTAATTAAAACTCACCAATCAAAGTCAGAGATTTTATTCATTTTATGGCTCTAAATTCTGTATGTCAACTATTTACGTCTGTTTTTATTTCTCAAGGTTTCGTAGGAGAAACGTTTGAGGCAAAGTTGAAGTATAACTAGATAAAACAGATTTCATATTCCTGAAGACTAGCACATTACGGTGGATATTTGCAGAGGCATTAATGATTTATTTAGTAAAACGCTGTAGGGAAATGTGCAGTCCTTTGTGCTGCGAGGCAACATAATTCAGTCATGAATTTTTACGAAGAAATTTCAGACAGACAGCCAAAAAAATTGAGAGCAGACACGTGAAATAATTGGAAAGAATAACAACATAAATAATATATATATAAACTGGCATCTTATATGTATGTATGCATATGAAACTGCGATTATATATATTACTGCTTTGCATTTAATAATGCATAAAACAAGCATTTAATTGATAACCTTGTCCACATTGCTTTGTAAAATCGACGTTTTGTGTCCCAGAGCAGTTTTAACATGAAAACTGACTGCAAAAGGAAATTCATGGAGGCAGATTGGCTTACAATGTGAAGATATATGAAAGGGTGTGGTGTGGATTCTAAATTACAGGTGTGACCCCGCGCTGCTCACGTCTTGCATGATTTATTGGGTTTGTCGGTCACTAGAAAGAGTTCAAATATGGGAGGTCTGAACTTCCTGTTATCTTTGCCCTCAGCTGACCCCTCGTGAAGAGAGCTTGTCTGCTGTGTTTCAAAAGCTAATGCACAACTCAAACAGAGGTCGGCACTACACAAAGAGCCTCGTGGACCTGTCCGAAAACTAATTAAAACAGCTGCTTAAATCAAGAACATGCTGTATATTCACTAAGATGTCACAGACGGCTCAGTCACGGGCAGCTCAGACTGAATCGCTGCTAATACTAAATCTTGCGCTCTTGATCTAACATCATGAATTCCAAGAATCAATAAATGATTAGAAAGATTTTAATGGCTTAAACTTAGCAATTAATCTGATAAGAAGGGTTTATTTCCCCTGGTTTAACTGTCGGAGGGTGAGTGCTAAATTAATCTTCCTTGTGTTTTTGCGCGCGTCTGTTACGCCAACTCAGTGTTGACATTGTTGACAGTAGTTTAATGGTTACATTACAGACTTTAAAACAAGAAATGACAGCAATGCATTCAATGTTTTGAGCTAAAGTATGAAGGTGACCAATCATAAACAATAGATGCAAATGACATCAAAGCAGTTTGATATATAATTTGATGCAAAGATCACGTGCATTAATCATTTTACTGTATGTTGCTTTTCAGGTACTCAATCAGATTGGTTCTTTTGTGTGTAAATGCATGCATGTCGGCTTAAAACAGCAATTGGGTTGTTTTAACCCAGAGTTTGAGTTATTTTTACGTTTGGGTTGTTTTTACCCAGCGTATGGGTTATTTTAACCCAGAGTTTTAGTTGTTTTTACGATTGAGTTGTTTTTACCCAGCGTATGGGTTATTTTAACCCAGAGTTTTAGTTGTTTTTACGATTGAGTTGTTTTTACCCAGCGTTTAGGTTATTTTAACCCAGAGTTTGAGTTGTTTAACCTAGCGAATGGGTTGTTTTTACTAGAGCAATTGGGTTGTTTTAACCCAGCGTTTGGGTTGTTTTAAGTCAGCGAATGGGTTGTTTTATCCCAGCGTTTGGGTTGTTTTAACCCAGCGATTGGGCTGTTTTTACCCAGCATTTGGGTTATTTTAACCCAGAGTTTGAGTTGTTTTTATGATTGTGTTGTCTTTACCCAGCGAATGGGTTGTTTTTACCCAGCAATTGGGTTGTTTTAAGTCAGCGAATGGGTTGTTTTATCCCAGCGTTTGGGTTGTTTTAACCCAGCAAATGTTTTTTTTCAACCCAGCGATTGGGTTGTTTTAACCCAGCGATTGGGCTGGTTTTACCCAGTGTTTGGGTTATTTTAACCCAGAGTTTGAGTTGTTTTAACCCAGTGAATGGGTTGTTTTTACCCAGCAATTGGGTTGTTTTAACCCAGCGTTTGGGTTGTTTTAAGCCAGCGAATGGGTTGTTTTATCCCAGCGTTTGGGTTGTTTTAACCCAGCGAATGTTTTTTTTTAACCCAGCAATTGGGTTGTTTTAACCCAGTGATTGGGCTGTTTTAACCCAGCGAATGGGTTGTTTTTACCCAGCAATTGGGTTGTTTTAACCCAGCGTTTGGGTTGTTTTAAGCCAGCGAATGGGTTGTTTTAACCCAGTGATTGGGCTGTTTTAACCCAGCGAATGGGTCATTTTAACCCAGCGATTGGGTCATTTTTAACCCAGCAGCTGGGTTAAATGTTTGACCCAAACTTCTGAGTAGTTTTATTAAACTCAACTATTGTTTAAAAATGATTATTGCTTGCTTAAAATGAACCCAAAGTATGTTGGAAATGTATTAATTAATTTATTGATTATTTAATGTATTAATATGTTTAATAAATGAACATTTATTAATAAGTTTAATAAATAATAATTAAACTACAATTTTTTTTTTTAAATTGCTTATTTATAAATGTTCACCTTTTGATTATTATTGTTGCCTCTAGTAATTATGTGTCTGATTTCTAATTTCCAACCTGTTTTGCGTTCATTTTAAGGCAGACATATAGTAAATTTGAAACAAAAGTTGAGTTAAATAAAACTGCCCAGCACGTTGGGCAAACATATAACCCAACCGCTGGGTTTGTCCATTTTCAAACCAACTTGGGTTGTTTTTAACCCAGCATTTTTTTGTGTGTGTGTGTGTGTGTGTGTGTGTGTGTGTGTGTGTGTGTGTGTGTGTGTGTGTGTGAACTCTCACCAGTGTTATTTCAGTAAATGTTTTTCCATGGTTTTAGTTTTAATATGTGATAATGACCCTGACTCTCATATGATTAAACATCTCTTAATGGAGATGTTGTAGATGCTGCTCATCTCCACCTTCAAACGACCAGTGGGAGGCAGACGTTTCCTCACATACATTACCGTAATTCTGCTGCGACGTAAGCAGTGCGTACTGTAAACAAATGTGGGTTACGTAAACACAGAGGCTGTGGTGGGCACAAACGGGGGTGGGTGGGATATTTGGGCGGGTCGCAGGGTTAAGAACCTGCTCGCGTCCCCCCTTGTTGTGCTGCGTGCAGCTAAAACAAAAGCCTCTAATTCCGATTTAGTGTTTCAATCCTGTGACACGTTTCTGAATGATTTGACAGGTCAACAAGCAGGGGGCAATCTGTTCACCTCAAGATGTGTTTGCCTCATTTTACAGCGGCTGTTACCTTGGGTGGATCCAAACCTGCGACGGACTAGAAAGGAAAGGTAAAGGTTCTACAGGAAAGGTTCTACAAATGTCTAACAATATTAATTTGATTAAGGCCATATCAATTGGATCAAAGGCCCTTTTTACATCTGGTATTAAAGGGATCGTTCACCCAAAAATGAAAATTACCCCATGATTTACTCACCCTCAAGACATCCTAGGTGTATCTTCTTTCTGACAAACACAATCGGAGTTATATTTAAAAATATCCAAGCTTTATAATGGGAGTTGAAAAACATACCAAGCACACTGTTCTTTCATTATTCCTGATTTCTAACACGAAACTCACAGCGTTCAGCTGGACTTGCAGCTCTCAGAGCGGAAACTAAGGTTGATGCTCTCCATATGTTTTTCCGTCATCTACAGTTACTTTCATATGTAAATTGCATGAGGTTATTTTGTCAATTAGTTTGAAATATCTTAAAAAGCCTATACATTTACCCACCCATAGACCCTCCCCTTGAAGAAATCAGGACAGAAGTGTTTGAAAGTGGACAAAAGATTAAAATGGGAATGGGTCTCTCTTGTCTTCTTGTGCGTAATCCGATCGACCAAAACGCATCTTAATACCAGGTGTAAACAGGGCCAAAAAGAGAACTGAATTCATTTTCAAGTCCAGGTACAATGTCAAAGCAAACTCTTTTAAGTATTTAATGGTCTGGGTTTGGTTATTTTAAAGAGAACTCAAGTGAACTAAAATTTCCCAGGGAATGCATGAACTGATAAACAGTATGCCTTGAATGCAATGTAAAAGCTTCTGTCAAATCCATAAATATAAATGTAAACACCCTTAGAAAAGTACTTTCAATTGGTAGCAGAGCAAAACAATAGTTTTTGGTTACCTTTTTGACCCTTTAGATATGATTGAGGTCTGATACATTCAAATGCAGTGGCACAAAAGAAAACAAGTGTTTATTAGCGCTGAAATCCAGTCCAACAAGTTTGGATGATTACTTGTAACATACAATTCACAAAGTGTAAGTAGAAAGGGTTAACCAGTTGAAAGAGGAGTTTATGTGTGGCATCTGAATTATCCTGTTCTTCATGGATATTGTGAGGCATCTTTTCCTGTAAGTTTTTGTCTTCATTATTTATACTCTGTGAGACTCATTCATGGTTCTTCTAATGCCCTTCTTCTTTCTCTAGTATTGCTAGAAAATGTGAAAAGGTAAGAAAAAGTAAATGTGCACAGTATGTAAGTTTCACTGCTCAAGGTCGCTTATTCATAGCAATAACAAAGATGTAGCTTGATGACAGCGTCATGGAGCATTGAATCATGGGAGTTGTCGTGTTCACTTCCACAGCTTATCTTTGGCGACAGAACCCGCTGTAAATGATAATGAATAATTGTGCTCCATCACGAATGTGCAAAACAAACAACTGTCAGAGATCGTCGGATTTGACGCTACAACTATTTCTTTTTTCAATTTTTTTTTCTTGAAGCATGCGGTGTTTCTATGGTTTCTACCGAATTTCTCTGCATTTAAACATGTTGGAAACATTTGGGATAATGTAAGTATGTAAGTCAACAAAACATATAACATTGTTCTAGTGGTTTTTGGATATTTTAATGCAAAAATATTACATATTGTACCTTTAATGTTGAGTTTAATTGAAATCAAATGTACTGATAACAAAGCACCTCATTTTATGTTGCAGTGCTATTTAGGTGCGTAACATTAAATATTTAATTAGATTTGTCTGATCAATTACATTTTCATATACTGCACTAGTGCACTTACGTTTCAATATGTTTTTGCTGTTACATAACATTTTAGTTTTTATTGTATTTTTGAATGCAGCACACACCAGGATCACACCGCTGACTTTTATCTCTCCACCCCTCCCTCTAAAGCGGGGCCGAAGAGGCCACTGCCATTCCCGTCCCACCTGCAGAGAGCAATATCCTAAATCCATATTAGTGTGCTTCCCAAAGGCTTTGGCCAACAGATGGTTCCTCAAATCCCCTGGTTTCCTCCGAGATGGGACATGTGTTCGTAAAATCACTCAAATTTCTTCTCCAGGATGGATTGATGTTTTTACTCCAAAACTACCCAGGGGAAACTGTTATTGCTCAGGGGTTGCCATTTCATAGCTTAATGGAGCTCTCAGTTTGAGATGTCTCTCTTAAAATTTGTGAGGTGAGATAAAAACAGTCAATAGTTGTCATAAAGTAAGAGATTGATGATGAGAAATGTTTAGGTTCATAATAACTGACTTGCAAACTTTGGCATCTTGGCAAATCTGAGCACAGTTTGAGATGCTTTAGGAGATGCATAAGGTTACTAGGGTTTTTTTTCCACAGCACTTCATCGCTGTGGGATCTCATTTGCCAATTTTCTGATTTCAGAAGTTTATGATTTTGATGTTAACTGCATTGATTGTTGAAAACAATTTAACAGATTCATAGGACTCGATTGCAGGTACATGGTGAAGTTTCATGCATCTTCTCTGGACAGGTGATGAACACATTGAGGTTTTTCAGCTCTCTCCACTTTCCATGAGCTCTCGGGAGTCCCGGTGGTCTCTCGCACTTGCACTTGAGTTTGCGTCTGGAGTTCCTCATGGCTCTCCTTCTGTCTCCCCCCGAACACACTTCAAGCGTTCAGTCTTGCGTACCTGTGCCATCAATCTACAGCTTTGACTCGTTGTTTGCAGATATCTGAAACCATCATATCCCTCGCGCAAACTGACAGCGGCCATTTCACATGTCAGCCGTCGCAGCAGAGCCTGTTTTACTCATTACATTTAACCTTTTCCAACCCGAATAAGTTTGCAAAACTCAAAAATGATTGCCTCAATTTAGAAAAATTAAGAAATTCAAAGTTTAAGTAAGCAGAACTGGCGGATTATTATTTTGTACTCATACATTTTAATTGTTCTTCACCTGAAATGTTTGAGTACACTAATTCATACATTTAAAGGGGACCAATAATGCCTTTTTCACAAGATGTAAGTCTCTGGTGTCTCCAGAATGTGTGTGTGAAGTTTCAGCTCAAAATACCCCACAGATCATTTATTATAGCTTGTCAAATTTGCTCCTATTTGGGTGTGAGCAAAAACATGCCGTTTTTGTGTGTGTCCCTTTAAATGCAAATGAGCTGCTGCTCCCCGCCCACTTTCCAAAAGAGGGCGGAGCTTTAACAGCTCAACAACAACAAAGCTGGAGAATCTCACGCAGCCAAAATGAGGATTGTCAGTAACGGTGTTCAGCCTTACATTGTTCAAACCGGAGTCGACACTGATGGAGAGACTCAGGAAGAAGTTACAACTTTTAGTCGTTCCTGAATGGTTAGTGGATAAATTTATGTAGTTGCTGTGGAGTTGATTCAGTTCATCGACTAGCATGTGCCGTCATGTTCATCTTTTGTGCAAAACCCGTATGGACGCCCACTATACATAGCGTACCTATGGAACAGAGCCATGCACACCAGGCTAACGTTTATGACTGCTATCAAATGCTGTGAATGGTCTAATATTTTTTCAAAATTATATTATTTTGAGCATCAGGATTTACAAAACAGTGCCAATTGCAGATCCTGGTTATGATGGAAAAGACATATCGATGCGATATGCTAGTTGGAGATTGCGACAGCTTGAAGTTTTCTTTTGGGAGTCGTGCGCGTTCTCCTGACATCTGAAAAGGATGCGACTTGAAGTCTGACGGCTATTGTTTCATTAGTCAAGGGCCACAATATTGAACTGGGACTGATTCCAACCTCAGACATTTTCTCTTTGTCTCCCATTATGATAATCTCAGATCTTGGCTCAGAAGACACTTGTCTGGGTCTGCTAAAATTCCCACTGGGCTCTGTTCAATTTCCCCACAGATACCTCTGCAATTCCCTCCCATGCATTCCTTCCCCCTTTTTTTGGGATGAGGGCACATTTTTTGCCCATGGTAGGTTGCATTTGTAGAAGAATCTACTGGGCCTAAAACAACCTCTGAATTCATGCCAGCAAAGAAGAAATCTTGTCTAGAGGACCTACTGAACCACATTTGTTTTGAGTTGAGTTGTAGGATAGTAAATCTGCAGTATGACTCGAGGACACAAGGGTCTGTGTAGTTTAATCACATCCAAAATTGGCCTCCTCGCTCTCTCAGGGACGTTTTTAATGGCAAACTTGATGACTGGCTTTCCACGGAGAGTTCTGCGTTTTAATCAGCGCAGGCCGGTGAATTGTGCGGCCGCGTTGACAGGCGTAATGGGACGTGATTGAGTTCTTCAACAGGTTGTGTTGGGTCAAGGCATCTGTTGTGGCCCTCAAGCCAAACCCACTCAATGCCACCATTGTCCTCACCCAATGGCCTTAAGATGCAAAAGTTGCCATTGTGTTGTTTCTAGGTCAGCTGATACACTTTGAATACGAGATTAGCCTCGGAAAAAATAATAATACGTGTTTGGACATTGTCTGTTGTTCACTACGAAGGGTGTTAGTTCTGCATTGCTGCACTAATAATGTACACTCTAAAAGTTCCCTTCTTTGCTAATTACTTACCAATTAGTGAAGGATGTCTGGCATGCATTCCTTAATACTTAGGGTCTTTGTGGCATCCATTAAAATTCAGTATGATGTCATCATGTTTCCATTGCCTTGTCGTCAAGCGGGCCAGTGTTTCTATACCGGTTTTGCTTCAGGACACCGTTTTTTTTTGTTTTTTTTTGCGGTAACACTTTTCAGTGAGATCATTAGTTATTGCATTAGCAAACAAAACTAACAATGAGCAATATAAAATAGGATTTACCCATATTTAATGTAGTCTGGGTCATATTTATGTTGACCTGTGAAGGCATCACACAACCTGTCCATGTTGACTTCTGTCTAAATTGACAAGCTTCTACCGAGTGACATTTGATTGGATGCTCAACCTTTGGTAAGAACTTTATTTTGCATCATTATAGTATGGTATAGTTAGTTGCATTTTATTTGCATTTAGCCTTGTTGTTTTTTTGCATTTGCATTGTTTTTCACCTTGTAGTCACGTGACCCTGACAGACCTCAGAACAGACCTATGACCCATTTTTTGGGGGTCACAACCCACTAGTTAAGAACCACTGGTGGTGTAAAGATTTGGTAAACAAGCCATTATTTCAAGCCAGACGGTGGTAAGTTGATGTTTAAATAGAGGTTGTCACTTAAAGTCACGTCACGTTTGAGTGAGCTTTAGCTTTAGGTAGAACTAGATGCACAAGTCAAAAATTATATAAATGAATTTATGCCAGACAGTTGGATATCACAGGCAGCATAGAAATTGCTTCATTTAAAGAGATAGTTCACCCAATAATGAAAATTATCCAATGATTTACTCTCAACTAATTATAGCTTAAAAAATTTTAAATATTTATTTTTAACCCCCTGGAGCCATATGGATTACTTTTATGATGGATGGATGCACTTTTTTAGGCTTCAAAATCTTCAAAGCCCCCCATTCACTGCCATTATAAAGCTTGGAAGAACCAGGACATTTTTTAATATAACTCCAATTGTGTTCACCTGAAATATACATATATACACATAGGATGACTTGAGGGTGAGTAAATCATGTGACAATTTAAATTTGTGGGTGAAATATCACTTTAAGTATCAATTTTGTCCATGAAAATAGACACAAACGAGTCAATAGCTGACATACATTAAAGGGATAGTTCACCCAGAAATGAAAATTTGATGTTTATCTGCTTACCCCCAGCGCATCCAAGATGTAGGTGACTTTGTTTCTTCAGTAGAACACAAATGATGATTTTTAACCGATCGGTTTGTGTCTTAGGACATCAATGTGTCGTCACGAGCCGCAGGGTTTAATTTGGATTTGTCTATGCAAGTTTTTCGACTCTTGTTGTTCGAGTTCCCATTCACTCCCATTATTTGACTGATAGATGGCAACGGTTGGAGTTAAAAATCATCATTTGTGTTCTCCTGAAGAAACAAAGTCACCTACATCTTGGATGCGCTGGGGGTAAGCAGATAAACATCAAATTTTCATTTTTGGGTGAACTATCCCTTTAAGAGTACAGAAACTTTTGCAGGTACTCATCTGAGACATCATTCATCTGTTCTGAAACTATAGAGAAAACACCTGAAAAGTAGGTGAAAATTCTCTATTGCATCTCATTGCTGTTTAAAAATTGAAATATTAACCCTATAAAGGCTGCTGTATTATATTTTTGATATGTAAATTAAGGCCTCAGAACTTGCTGAAGAACCTTTTGTACAGAATCTATACATGCCTTATGTCGTCTAAGATTTCAAAATGAACATGGCCTGAAGCGACTTAGGTTTGCTTTAATATCCATACATCATTTTTTATAGAAATCATCTTCAAATGTGAGTATCAAGTATCTCGTAGAATGCTTTTTTGTTCATCTCTCGATAATCATTGTATTTCTTTGCATTAAAACTACAGAGGTTTGATCTTAAAACATTTAAATATCATATTACCAAGACATATTATACACATTTTAATATTTCATGTAAAGGTTAATAAACTGATCCATGTAAAAAAAAAAAAAAAAAAAATTTCTAACTATTATGTCAGGCATCATAGGGTTAAAAAGTCTCAGTTGTGATTATCTTAGTAGATGGGGGAACGCTGGATTCAGATGTGTCTTGTCATAACCTCTGGATATGATCCGAGAAAGCCTTTACAGCAAGTTGCATTTTTTTGGGATGGCACAGGTGTTTCCGATGGCTAATTCCTCACACCTGTGCGGTGCTGAGTGGGCCTTTCAGGAAAACCTGTCAACACAACCCTAAAATCATCAATGGAATCAGGAAAACATGCATACCAAGAAAATGCATGATTGGCCTCAAATGAAAATTACATTTTCTTTACATCTTTGCATGGCACAGATGGCATTGAACGGTAAACACCCTGCCTCTAGAAGATGTGTCATAATATTCCCAAAGCCTCGCTGCGGCTCAGGCAACATGTTGCACGCTGCGGGATCCCTATTTTTCCACCCTTGTCTTCGTCAGAGACGCTCGGCGGTGCCGTGACCTTTGCGAGAACGCGCTTTTGTTGCGCGAACTTCCAAAAACAACGTGGCTATTCTGAAAAAGTACAGACACATTCTGTGTCGAGGTTTCTTGCGAATCGCTCCCCATGAATAAGTCATTTAACGACAGGTCTGTGATGAGAGGAAGAGCTGGCATGTCGCTTTAAGTATGCATGGGCTGTAATCGGGTGTCCTTTTAGGCCGGCCACCGGGTCCTGAGGATGAAGATTTTTGGGGCTTGTTGCTGCATGAGCGCGCCGGTGATTGCGCTCTGAGTCTGATAGGAACACAGCGGGAGGCCGCAGGGATGGCGTGTGTTTGTTGGGCAACTGCACTCAGGACTGAAGCAGCACATTAAGAAGATGACCTAAAGACCACACACACACACACACAAACTGAGTCCGGCTGTTGTGCTCCGCTTGCTGGACACGGATTGCTCCCAATCTCCTTCCATCCAATGAATCCTGGTTTTTCCATGTGTGTCTTTGGAATCAGCTGGTGCTCTCAGAAATAAAGGTTCCAAAAGAACTGTTTTTGCACTATAAAGAATGTTTTGTGGAATGGGAAAGTTCCATGCATGATAAAAGTTCTTCATGGAACCATAAATGCCAATAAAGAACCTTTATTATTTTTGGTGTAACGTGAATGACTCTCATTATGTTCGATAAATGTAAGTGTGTGAGATGGATAATGTGTGTCGATGAGGATTCTGGGGTGGTAGAATGTAAGCGAGTGAATGGGTGTGTGTGGGAGCCATATGGTGTGTGTGTGTGTGTGTGTGTGTGCTGATACGGGTTTTATCTGGTCAGTGTCCTCACATGGCTTTAGGTGCTGTTTCACTGGCTGCTGCTGTGTTTTTCACAATGTTTTGGCATCTTTCTCACGGAAATTAATGTTCTAAAAGGTTTTTGATTTCATCAACAATAACAAAGACAATAACAAAAATTCACACATACATAAACTTTTATGTTAGATGCATTTAATCGATTTGACACCACATTATTTTTTATTATTAATAATATTTTTACCATTTTAGAATGGCAATTTTATAGAATAGATTTGTATTTACCTTATTTTATGTATTTTATTATTATTATTTTTGTATTGGTCTTAGCTGATAAAAATGACAAAAATGCACAACAAAATCGCTAACTGTCACGATCCCTGTGTTGTCTTGTGTTTTGTAGGACTTTTATGTTGAAGTGTAATCTTGGTTTTCTTTGTTTCAATCTTTACTTCCTGTGTTTTGGTTCCGGTTATGCCTTGTACCTTGTGTGTCGTCATAGTTACCCTCATTAGTTACCATGACGTCATATCACCAACACCTGTCCCTTATCAGCCCATCGTTAATGTCTATTTAAACCTTTACGCTTCAGTTGTTGTTTGTTGGTCGTTGCTCTTGTTGGATTACCTTTTTGTTATAAATGTTGGTGCTTGCATTTGGATTCTCACTCTGTCTCATGTCTGCGCAATCGTAATACTAACTAAAATAAAATTATTGACAAAAACTATAAAAGTATATCAGTGATACAATAACACTAATTCACATTAATAAAAAACATTAGCATACAGTGCTTTTCTTAAATCAAGAAGATGCGAGGGAATATGCAAAAGAGTTTCTGTGAACCCCACTAATGGGAAAATCATTTCATCCGTAAATACATAAAGATTGAAGACAAATGCTGATACTCTTGATTCTGCTTTTGTTTTATCTGAACAATGAGAATGGAGGGGACGGCGGTGAATAGAGCGGCTGCACATTTCGCCTTTAAGCGCATCTGTGCACACGGGGCCTCGCCGGCCGTGCCAAGAGTCCTGCTTCCACTTTCACACTGTCACCACCGGCCTCCGCTGGTTTTTTGCCTGATAAATCGGCAGATAACAGGCATAGCCGGTGGCCATTGTTTCGCCGGGGTAAAGTGTTTAAAATGAATTTACCCGGTGAGTGCGGCGAATTCATTTCACATTACGCTTGTCGCTGATGTACAAGGGGCCCGCTCCAAAAAATGGATCGGGTGGCATGCCAAACTCTGTAATCAGGGTTTCTCGCAGGGCTTGCGGCCTATACAAAGAAGCACAGACAATCAGGTTTGTTAGCTATGCATGCCAATCTGTTACCGTGGTTAAGGGGCAACAGTCGGGGGGGACCGTGCCACGCAGGGGCAACAAGCACACAAATACAATCACTGCTCACGGACCGACTGCTTGCTCTCTGTCAGTTCAGCTCGCCCTCGCTGCCCGCGCAAAACCATGAACTTTCTTTCTTGACTTGGTCAAGAATTGCATGCTATTGCATAAGAAACTGGCAAGTTCTGAGATCTGCACAAGTGTTAAACCTCCAACTGACCAGTAAGAGCATCAGAGAGCTGCGACCAAACCAAAGAATCTGTGCCTGTACAGAATAAAATCTCTTTAACTCAGTTGTTTCCCATAGATGGCCTTTCTCCTGGAAAAGACACCAGTAATGTCACATTATCACTCCTCTACACTCGAAAAAATGCTGGGCTAAAAACAACCCAAGTTGGGTTGAAAATGGACAAACCCAGCGAATGGGTTGTTTTAACCCAGCGATTTGGGTTGTTTTAACCCAGCGAATGGTTGTTTTAACCCAGCAGTTCGGTTGTTTTAACCCAGCGATTTGGGTTGTTTTAACCCAGCGAATGGTTGTTTTAACTCCGCGAATGGGTTGTTTTAACCCAGCGATTTGGGTTGTTTTAACCCAGCGAATGGGTTGTTTTAACCCAACGTTTGGGTTGTTTTAATGCAGCAGTTCGGTTTTTTTAACCCAGCGATTTGGGTTGTTTTAACCCAGCGATTGGGTTGTTTTAACCCAGCAAATGGGTTGTTTTAACCCAGCGATTTGGGTTGTTTTAACCCAGCGATTTGGTTTGTTTTAACCCAGCGAATGGGTTGTTTTGACCCAGCGAATGGGTTGTTTTAACCCAGCGAATGGGTTGTTTTATCCCAATGAATGGGTTGTTTTAACCCAACGAATGGGTTGTTTTAACCCAGCAGTTCAGTTGTTTTAACCCAGCAGTTCGGTTGTTTTAACCCAGCGATTTGGTTTGTTTTAACCCAGCGAATGGGTTGTTTTAACCCAGCAGTTTGGTTGTTTTAACCCAGCGAATGGGTTGTTTTATCCCAATGAATGGGTTGTTTTAACCCAGCAGTTCGGTTGTTTTAACCCAGTGATTTGGGTTGTTTTAACCCAGCGAATGGGTTGTTTTAACCCAGCGAATGGGTTGTTTTAACCCAGCGAATGGGTTGTTTTAACCCAGCAGTTCGGTTGTTTTAACCCAGCGAATGGGTTGTTTTAACCCAGCGAATGGGTTGTTTTATCCCAATGAATGGGTTGTTTTAACCCAATGAATGGGTTGTTTTATCCCAATGAATGGGTTGTTTTAACCCAGCGAATGGGTTGATTTAACCCAGTGATTTGGGTTGTTTTAACCCAGCAGTTTGGTTGTTTTAACCAAGCAGTTCAGTTGTTTTAACCCAGCGAATGGGTTAAAAGTTTGCCCAATCTGCTGAGTAGTTTTATTTAACTCAACTTGTTTTTAACCCAGCATTTTTTAGATCGTTAAGTCCTCCTGCGATATGATGAAAGAACAATAAAATTTTCTTCTGGGTTACTATACGATGCTGAAAGACCTGCTTAGCATTTTCTTTTTGACATAGAAGTAGATGAAAAGAAACTACAGACTTTTGATCACTTACACTATATTGCTTTTGGCTTAAATAAAAGCACATTTTATAATAATAGAGTAGAGTGATAACCACAAATGGATGTCTGGGTGGGAATGATGATGTAGTGCTCAAAATGTGGCTAAAATGAAAACTCACTTACATTTGAGTTTCTTCTTTGTCTAGATTTTAGCTCTGGACAACCAACTTCATGATAAATGCCATTGAAGGAGGAACAAGTATGGTGAGCACTAAAATTTTATTGATTTATCTGGCCATATTTTGCAGACGCAATTTGTCTAAACTGTTGAGCGGAAGTGTGCATGCCCGAAATTAATCATTCGTTTCTGTTTGTTTTCCCACAGATTTTAAAAAGCAGGTAATAAGACCCGTGAATCTTTTTTTTAAAGCCAATTCATCCTATATGTACACGCACGTCATTGTTCTAGTGGTAATTTGTTGACCCAGAGGTCTATAGACTCCCTCTTTCACCAGCAAAAGAGCCCCTGATTTGTAAACCCTTTCATTGGCTAGTGGAGGAGTTGTACCGCGGTAAAGGCCAGAGGAGGGATGGGGAGGCTGCTCATAATGGACTGCTGTGTATGGGAGGGTCGTGGGAAAAGCATCGCCATGCTGTTATTGTGATATTTCAACCAGGACTCTGGACTGACCCTCCTAAAGACACATTGTGGTGACTGCCGTGCTAATGGGGGAGCCGCTCGCTGAGACCACAATAGACGCATCTCTGCGAAGAGGCCTCCCCCACCTCAGTGGCCTGCGCTGCATGTGGAGGTCGTGCGAGGACAGGCTGATTTTAATGCAGTTAGTAGGTGAATGGGTTTGTGAGTTCACTTAATGGACGAGCTGCATCATTAGGAACGTCGGACGTGGTACGGCGTCGCCATCTTGGCCTCTTAGGGTCTATATAAAGACTATGTTGTTGTCGGTGTGTGACTGTAGATGAATGTGGTTTTAGCCAAGAGTATTAGTGTTAGTGATGTGAGCAATATATATATCAGTGTACAGGCAGGGCTTGACATTAAAGAGGGCCTATTATGCAAAATTCATATTTAAACACAGATGTGTGTGTAAGCAACCAGCCTATAATGGTAAAAAATCATTTTTTTATAATCCCTATATATCATAAACATTCTCTCCAAATGAGCGGTTCCAGATTTCCCCCTAGTCTTGTGTAAGAAGCCCCACCCACGACTGGTGACAGACTCTGCCATGTTAGCATAGCTCCTCCCCTCAGTGAGCTGTACACAGTCCGCATTTAACAGCAGCATTCAAGTAAGAAATGTATTCTTATTAAAGCTACTAAAGTTATTCAGTCAAGAGCAGTGAGTGATTTTCTGATGTTCTTTTGTTGTTTGGATCATATTAACAGCATTTACAGCAGTAGGTACTGTATATTACGCTGCTGTCACTTTAATACACAGATCTCATATACACATGTGATTTCTTTCCCTGCTGTTTACTGTTTATGCGAACTTTGTGTGTTTTTGACATAAACGTGTGTGTATATGACAGTTTAAGTGCAATAAGAGTGAAAGAGAACTCAGTTTGATACTCACACGACACGCCGTCTGACAGTCAGCTTTCTGTGCGCGTGCTTAAGATGTGTGCGCTCAGAAAACCATATATGAAAAAAATGGCTTTAAAACATGCAGATAATAAACTTTCATGATGACGAAGAACTGCAATGTCACGTGAACATGGCCACGATAAAGATGATAAAACCAAATGGATGTTTTGTTTTTGGCAGAGTATCCGATGCAGGAGTTCTACAGGCTCCACCCTCTTCTGGAAAGGGGGCGGGGAGCAGCAGCTCATTTGCATTTAAAGACACATCCACCCAAAAATGAGCATTTACAACATGGTATAATAAATTATCTGTGGGGTACACGATACCAGCTGCTCTTTCTCTCTCTTTCATCTCTCAGACAGAAAGTCGGCACACAAACCTGCCTCCCCTCACTCAGGATGAGTATTGTTGGTGTTACAGGGCTTGAATTTCGGCGTGGGATTGCACATAATTTTATTAATTCCCGCAGATTTTGTTCTCACACCCAAAGTGCACCACATAATCCGCCTCTCAGTACTAAATTGAGTTTTTTTTTTACTGCTTATTGCACTTAAATAGTCAAATACACAGTAAAATAATGTCAAAATGCCGGTCTTGACGAGTATTCACATAAACACAGTCAGTTATGTTTGAAGTGAATGTAAACAGTTGAGAAAGAAATCGCATGTGTAACAGTATAATGGATCCCTGCATCAGGTCTTAAAGTGACAGCAGCCTAATATACCTGCTGCCAAATTATGAGATAATATTAAAAATATCTATAAGGCAGTTTTTCTCCATGGTATCAATGTTAAAATTGTGGCCAGTGAAAATGCTGAGTGACTAGTAACTTTGAATTGAGTGGCTGGTGATAAAAAAATTGTGCAGGGCATTTCTTAAATACAGAAGAATGAATGCTTAAGACTTTCTGTGAGCTCTGCTAATAGGAAAATCATTTCATCTGTAAATACATAAAGATTGAAGACAGATTTTGTTTTATCAGAACAAGATTATAGTTCAGCAACTGCTTCATCCAAACTTGACTGATACCTCAAAATAAGGTCTGCTGTTGCTTTACTTGGTTGATTTTTATCACCTGGCAGATGATAAATTGGGCATAACAACCTTCAGGCACACTTGCGGGTGAATGCATAAGCTAAACATCTCAGTGGTTTTTAAACATGCTGGAAATCGAACAAAGAGAAAGTTTTTGTGATGCAGTCCGTCGGGGAACACCATGTGGATGTAGTTCTTGTTGGTCGAAGAGGTGTCAAACAAAAAGAAAGTTTAAGTAGGTGTTGGTGTCGTGTTAATGTGCTGTCGTGTGATAATCGTGCCGGTCTGTTTGGGTAAAGTCATAGAGCTCCAGGAGTTTGAGCCGCAGCAGGCAGGGTGGTAAGTGTGAGGTCACCGCGAGTGCCCTTTCTGCATTGTCCCGTCCACTGACTTTTTGACCTCTTATGTCTCTTCCTCACCATTTGACTCTCTTGTTTCTCCATTGCCACTCCCGCCCTGCTTTACGCCGCATTGTCCATGTCCAAATCTTTAGATCTCCTTGACAAATGCACTAGTACATTTACAAGTCCAAAAGTGATTGAGTGGAACACGACCAAGAAAGGGCGTTTCCACGCCTGAGGGTGGCCGTATTTCTGTGAAAACCACAGGCGCAGACATCCCATGTGTCACGGCTCTCGGCTTTGGGGCAAAACTCTTTCAAGGTCACGATGGATGAAACGCCTCCTTGCCCATTTTTCTGACACTGGATTCCACTGTCCTGTCTGTGTGAACGGACAGCAGTGGACACTCATACAGTGTGATTGGATGAGCTGCGTTCATAAACACGACTGTGAGACTAATGAACTGTTTAACTTATTGGAAGGATTGTTTAGTCCCAATTCATTATTAGTAGTACTAGTGATTTTATTTATAATGTGACTCTTTTAGCCTAACTTTATTATATTTTAAATTAATATTAAAAATATTGATGTTGCTGACATCTATCTATCTATCTATCTATCTATCTATCTATCTATCTATCTATCTATCTATCTATCTATCTATCGTTCTGTCATTCTATCTATCTATCTATCTATCTATCTGTCGTTCTGTCATTCTATCTATCTATCTATCTATCTATCTATCTATCTATCTATCTATCTATCTATCTATCTATCGTTCTGTCATTCTATCTATCTATCTATCTATCTATCTATCTATCTATCTATCTATCGTTCTGTCATTCTATCTATCTATCTATCTATCTATCTATCTATCTATCTATCTATCTATCTATCTATCGTTCTGTCATTCTATCTATCGTTCTATCCATCTATTGTTCTATCAATCATTCTGTCTATCATTCTATCTATCATTCTGTCATTCTATCTATCTATCTATCTATCTATTGTTCTATCAATCGTTCTGTCTATCGTTCTATCTGTTGTTCTATCGTTCTATCCATCTGTTGTTCTATCAATCATTCTGTCTATCATTCTATCTATCATTCTGTCGTTCTATCCATCTATTGTTCTATCAGTCGTTCTGTCTATCATTCTATCTATCATTCTGTCGTTCTATCTATCTATCTATCTTTCTGTCATTCTATCTATCGTTCTATCCATCTATTGTTCTATCAATCATTCTGTCTATCTATCTATCTATCTATCTATCTATCTATCTTTCTGTCATTCTATCTATCGTTCTATCCATCTATTGTTCTATCAATCATTCTGTCTATCATTCTATCTATCATTTTGTCGTTCTATCTATCTATCTATCTATCTATCTATCTATCTATCTATCTATCTATCTATCTATCTATCTATCTATCGTTCTATCTATCTTTCTGTCATTCTATCTATCGTTCTATCCATCTATTGTTCTATCAATCATTCTGTCTATCATTCTATCTATCATTTTGTCGTTCTATCTATCTATCTATCGTTCTATCTATCTTTCTGTCATTCTATCTATCGTTCTATCCATCTATTGTTCTATCAATCATTCTGTCTATCATTCTATCTATCATTTTGTTGTTCTATCTATCTATCTATCTATCTATCTATCTATCTATCTATCTATCTATCGTTCTATCGTTCTATCTATCATTCTATCCATCTATTGTTCTATCAATCGTTCTGTCTATCGTTCTATCTGTCATTCTATCGTTCTGTCCATCTATCACTCTATCCATTTATCATGCTATCGTTCTATCTATCTATCTATCTATCTATCTATCTATCTATCTATCGTTCTATCCATCTGTTGTTCTATCAATCATTCTGTCTATCATTCTATCTATCATTCTGTAGTTCTATCTATCATTCTATCCATCTATTGTTCTATCAATCATTCTTTCAATCTATCATTCTATTGTTCTGTCCATCTATTGCTCTATCTATCTATCTATCTATCTATCTATCTATCTATCTATCTATCTATCTATCTATCTATCGTTCTATCCATCTATTGTTCTATCAATCATTCTGTCTATCATTTTATCTATCATTCTGTCATTCTATCTATCTATCTATCTATCTATCTATCTATCTATCTATCTATCTATCCATCTATTGGTCTATCAATCGTTCTGTCTATCGTTCAATCTGTCGTTCTATCGTTCTGTCCTTCTATTGCTCTATCCATCTATCATGCTATCTATCTATCTATCTATTGTTCTATCCATCTATTGTTCTATCAGTTGTTCTGTCTATCGTTCTATCTGTCATTCTATCGTTCTATCAATCTATCATTCTGTCGTTCTGTCCATCTATTGCTCTATCCATCTATCATGCTATCTATCTATCTATCTATCTATCTATCTATCGTTCTGTCGTTCTGTCTATCGTGCTATTCATCTATTGTTCTATCAATCATTCTGTCTATCATTCTATCTATCATTCTGTCATTCTATCTATCTGTCTATCTATTGTTCTATCCATCTATTGTTCTATCAATCGTTCTGTCTATCGTTCTATCTGTAATTCTATCGTTCTATCAATCTATCATTCTATCGTTCTGTCCATCTATTGCTCTATCCATCTATCCATCTATCTATCTATCTATCTATCTATAGATCTCATTCTATCTTTCTATTTATTTTATCCACCAGATAGAATCGGATTCTAACAGCATCTATAATTTCATCTATTGTTCTATCAGTCTAGCTATCATTCTCTCATTCTGTTGATGATTCTGTCGATCTGTCATTCTCTCGATCTATCTATTGTTTTGTCTTTCTGTTTAAATCTTTTTTTTTTTTTACTTTTTTTAAACTTTTAACATAGTTTTTCCTGTGACATCTGTGCTTAAGGTCACTTTCAGTATCTCTTCACACAGATACGAAGCCCTGACGGGTTCCATGAGAGAAAACAATAAACGGCCTTGTGTTTTTAGATACGTCTGGTGAAGATAAAACTGAATCTACAAATATTAGACACCTGCAGTCGGAGAGCCTCCAGATGTCGTACCAAAGTAAGTTTGTGCTTATAAGTTACAACTGTCGTTTAGCTTAATGAGAACCAAAACTCATTAGAATAAAGTTTTGACTTTTAAAGTTTACATGATAGCTTGTCAAAGCCTGAATTTTTTTTAAATGAACGGTTTTAGTATTTGTTTTTCATTTGTAGTTGAATTTGGGTTAACATTACCCTTCACTCATCCTACAAGCACCAGGGTCAATATTTATGGAGAAAATGGTCTGATGTGGCTTTGAATGTTAGGATCCCGACCTTGGCTAAACTCTCGGCCGATGTGCCTTAATAAGCAATGCCGCTGGAGTCTGACCCCAGAGGTCAAACATATGTCAAGGATAATTTGAGGTCAAATGAAGCTGACCTGATGTAATCTGCTTTGAAAAGCACCAAGCGTTTGCTGCGTTTAATGATGCTGATGACTCAAAAGGGGTTTATTGGACCCTTAATGCTGCATAAACTCACTTGAAAGACTCTGCAAACACACACACCTCCTTCAAGACAAGACAAGACAAATCCACCTCATTAAGAGAGGAACGTTGGGCGCCAAGGACGTCGGCGACAAATTCAAGTGCTTTGGTCATGGAATGGACGTTTTTGCCTATTACAAGTGTTTCAGTACAAACAGTCACTGTTTATAGAGTTAAAATAGAGCAGACAAGTTAAAGTAGACTACTAAACTGAGTACTGGCAAATGTGTAGCGCTCGGCACCGTAGTGTTCACAGCTGTGTGTTAAATCTTTCTTTCGCCCCTCCTGTCTGTTCCCTGATCTGGACACTCACTTCTATGGACTCAAACCAAGCCTTGCACTTCTGGTCCCGGAATTTTGAGTGACAGCTCGGCTTTATATGTCCTTTAGCCTTTATCTAAAGAGTCAGAGGTCAAAGGATTAGTGTCTCAGGTCAAGTATAGCACCTGTGCATCAATATAAAGCACACAAAAGGGTCAGTCTGCAAAAGAATAAGTTTTTTTGGGTGGAATGCACTAATGGTGAGGATAAGCTGCATGGGAGATGAAGTTTCTGTATTTGTTGAATGTACCGCTTTCCCTGGTGTCAGCTTTCAGGCATTTCTATAAATATGTGTTTTGAAAAGAAGGATTTATAAGTTTCACAAGTAACACACTGAAGACTGAAATGATATTTTCTTGTAAAACATACTCCAATGATCTTTATTTACAACTTTACTGTGTAAGATTGAAAAATTATTAGTATGAATGTCTTATTTTCTCAACCTCATATCATGTTATTTTTTCCCATAGAATACCAAATTAAATTTTTTGAAATTCATATTTCATGTTGACCACATTGCCAAGCTCCAAAAGTGACAAAATCACCAAACAACTTCTATTCCGAGACTTCTAAAGTCATATGACAGCTTTGTCGTCATGGAAATAGTCAAATGGACTACTTTTATAACTTTTAAATATAATATTCCGTTCATTAAGTGCGTGAAAAGTACGAAATAGCTCATAACTTCCCAAACCAATAGGCGTAGGCTCAAGTGTCATTGCCGAACAAAATGCATGTCTCGATTCGATCATCATTCTGCAAAATTTTGGGGTGTTTTGGATTTTTTTGGAAAACCTACTTTTGCAAACTAGTCCTAGGTTTTTGCCACGATCGGAATGAGACCAGTGCTCTGCAAGATTCTCTGGAGACTGATTGTCAATAATTATCAAAAAAAGTTTAAATTTCGATTCACGGTCCGTAAAGGCCGCAAAAAAAGTTCCAAGTGGGCGGAGCCACTTTTACTAAAATGGCTATAACTTGTGAACGGAATGAGATATTTTCACCAAATTTGGCACACCTATGTAAAAGCTCATTCCGTGGTTGTGGGAAAAAGGACAAGGCAACTGGCCACTTGGTGGCGCTATAACAGGAAAAAAACCTTGAAAATGGCTATAACTACTTCACTTTTTGTACGATTGACTTGAAAATTGGCATGCAGTGACTTTGTCCAAAGTGCCATGACTGTCTATGAGGACATTGGCGTATCTCAAAAAACATGTCTGCCATCAGCCAATGAATTTTGAGCAGACAAGGTTAACGATGGCCGATCGGAGTGAAACTTGCTGAGCCTGTTTGACTCACGGCCCTAGAGGCCTCTGAGAAATTTAAAAGAAATCGGCCACCGGGAGGTGCCTATACGTTTTTCATGTGCGTAAAGGATTGTGTATTGCGCAATTTTTTGCACATACCCACGACATTCGAAACCACATGGTAGAACTCCTCATTCTGAGCACCTTTGCCTCTAGGACCGCCGCTGTCCATCGAATTGTTCTTTAAATATTGGAGATTATTTCAAAAACCAACTTGGGCGAACTAGTCCTAGGATTTTTAACAGTCGATAACTGTTAAAAAGCTTTAAAAATCATATATTTCTTATGGTAAATTGCCTGTAATGGCTATAAATGGTCTTTTCTGTATATGATTTAAGTGGTTACATGCTGGCTAAATAAAACTTTTTACGCATGTGCTGAAGCGCTTGAACCCTGATAATCGCTGCTTGCAGATATATTTTGTTTTTTTGTCTTTTTTAGGCTTTGCCAGCCATTGATACTGTGAATGGTCGTTGTATGGAAGACGTCCGCTTTCTTTTTAGTGAAAGGAATCAAAACATATGAGTTAAAAGTGTTCAGCGAGACAGGAAAACTTACATGAACCTTGCGAGTCTGACTAGGGTTACCTTTGTGTGTGTACCTTAACTTAAAGAAACTTTCCCACCCTTTGTTTGAACACTCACAATAAAGGGTGGCATAGAAGCTGGCGAATGCACTCGGTGCCTTAACGCAAGCAGCCATATCCATTCAGGGCTCTGAGAGGGTGTCTCTGAGGGGAAAGGGTTATCAGATACGGACGGTGGGGAAAGTGAAAGCCTTTCTATGTCTATGTGAGCGAGGCACTCTGGAGGCTGAATGGATATGGCTTTTAAAGGCCTAGATTACAGTAAAGCTGGCCTACATGCTCTTTTTATCGGTCTGTGTCTCCTCAATCACTGGCATCTCTTCTCTCTCGCCCTGTGAGGCCTTCAGCGCTCCGGCTTGTCGGCCAGTCAATGGGCTTTGTCCCGGCTAGAATTTAAACAAGTGCCTCGGCCCTCCTTTTCTTCTGCCTTTGTAGAGAGAAGTCGGAGGTAGAGAGCGTGGATCATCTGTGAATCCCCTCAGACAAGATGAGCTCGACTGAAGTGTCTGATATGAATGTAAAAGATAGAAGAAGAGACGGTCTTCGCTGAAGAGAGGTGGAATCAGGGTTCTGCAGAATTTAATTTAATTTACACTCCTGTTACGCATGTACGTACTATATACTTATTATAGTAATTCCAATAACTGCGTAATAACCCTGAACCTACCCCTAAACCTTCTATTCTGTATGTTATTCTTTCAAATTATCTGTCTATCATTCTATCTGTCTTTCTATTGGTTTTTTCCATCCATCCATCCATCCATCCATCCATCCACCAATCCATCCATCTATCATCCATCCATCCACCAATCCATCTATCCATCCGTCAATCCATCCGTCAATCCATCCATCAATCCATCCATCCATCCATCATCCATCCGTCAATCTATCCATCCATCCATCCATCCATCCATCCATCCGTCAATCCATCCATCCATCCATCCATCATCCATCCGTCAATCTATCCATCCATCCATCCATCCATCATCCATCCGTCAATCCATCCATCCATCCATCCATCCATCCATCCATCCATCCATCCATCTGTCAATCCATCCATCCATTTTTCTATCATTCTATTATTCTATTGATCTGTCTATCCATCTATCTGTCATTCTAACTATCTGTCTATCATTCTGTCTATCATTCTAACTGTCATTCTATCATTCTTTCCATCCATCCATTTACCAATCCATCATCTATCTGTCTGTCTGTCTGTCTGTCTATCTATCGTTCTATCTATCTATCGTTCTATCGTTCTTTTATTATTCATCTTTCTGTCATTGAATCTACATCTGTCTATCATTCCAATAATCTAACATTCAGTCCATCTGTTTCTATCCATGTATCGTTTGAATATTATAAATTTGTCTTGACAAACTTTGTTTTTGTTAAAAATTGTTAGATTAATTAGTTTCAGATTCTTTTTGTTTTAATTCTGCTTTCTTACATTTAAATTCAAGAACTGAATTGAGACCACAAAGACCTTCTCAGTTCATTTCTGTATGCTGCACATGGAATAAAATTGTACACATTTGTGCATTTTTGGAGAAATGCATCTGAGACCTCCATTAAATCTTTTGAGATATGAAAGAGCAATCTTTCCTCTGGGAACGCTCCTGGTTGAGATCAGGAGGGTCAGGCACATATCTCCTCCACAGCTTTTACGTTCTCCAGACAAAACCCGCTCATCACGACCGCTTTTGCTGAAGGGAGGGTTTCTGGATCCGTAAGTAGTGCAGAGAAAAGGATGATTTTGAAAAGGGAGAAAGAGTCTAAAGGGTGTTCTGTGAGTCGTAACCTTTGTTCTGTTGGGAAGAGGGCTAATGTTCTCCAGGCTCTCCCAAAACAATCAAAAGGGGAGCTGCCCTTCAGCAGCCGGGGCCTCCTTCTCCTCCTGCGTTTCTGTCTATTCCAGTCCCACTCCGCTCAGAGAATAATGCCGGCCTTTGTAAATATCACGACACATACAGAATCTTTACCAACCTATGAGGTTGTAATTGACTAGTAGTGGGGATCCCTCGGGAGATGGGCGATTCCTGGAGGATGAATTAAATTACCAGTTAATTGATTCCTTTATTGATGTTTTTGTTAAGGGGGTGAAAGCGGAGGCGCAGTGAGATGTCAACAGTTGTAGACTTTACTGCGATCTGACTAGAGCTTTTCTCACAATAAAGACATGGAGAAGCGCTTTTGAAACCTTGATGTAGTTTTCTTTGTGAAACTTATACAGCATTTGCAGTTAAGAAGCAGACTTTGTTAGCCAGAACAACAAGCAGTGTTCGGTGTAAAGTATTAGCAAAAGATTAATGATTAATTCCCTTCCAAAAGTAAAGTAAGGGAGCCCATCTTGGGTTGTTTTTAATCCAGCATGTTTTTAGAGTGTATCCTTGTATTGTTCAACTGGTTGAGGTTGGGAAAATAATTAGTAATATGTAATGAACTTTTTAGAGAGGGAGTAATTAGTGCAGTAATATAATTTTACAATTTAAGGTGGAATTAGTAGCCAGTAATTAATTACTTTTTAAACTTACCCAACACTGCTTGTAAGCTACACTCTAAAAAATGCTGGGTTAAAAACAACCCAAGTTGGGTTGAAAATGGACAAACCCAGTGATTGGGTTGTTTTAACCCAGCAGTTGGGTTGAATGTTTGCCCAACCTGCTGGGCAGTTTTATTTAACCCAACTATTGTTTAAAATTACTATATGGCTGGCTTAAAATGAACCCCCCCCAAAAAAAAAGGAAAAACAAAATAATCGTTCATTAATCGCAATCAGGATAAAATGTTCAATTAATCGAGATTTTGATTTTAAGTCATATCGTCCAGCCATACAATACAGTCATTTTTAAATAATAGTTGAGTTAAATAAAACTGCCCAGCAGGTTGGGCAAACATTTAACCCAACCGCTGGGTTAAAATGACCCATTCGCTGGGTTAAAACAACCCAAACGCTGGGTTAAAACATCCCATTCGCTAGGTTAAAACAGCCTATTCGCTGAGTTAAAAACCCAGTCGCTGGGTTAAAACAACCCAATCACTGGGTTAAGACAACCCAATTGCTGGGTTAAAACAGCCCAATCGCTGGGTTAAGACAACCCAATCGCTGGGTTAAAACAGCCCAATCGCTGGGTTAAGACATCCCAATCGCTGGGTTAAGACAACCCAATCGCTGAGTTAAAACAGCCCAATCGCTGGGTTAAAACAACCCATTCGCTGAGTTAAAAACAATCTATTCACTGGATTAAAAACAATCCATTCACTGGGTTAAAACAGCCCAATCGCTGGGTTAAGAAATCCCAATCGCTGGGTTAAGACAACCCAATCGCTGGGTTAAAACAGCCCAATCGCTGGGTTAAAACAACCCATTCGCTGGGTTAAAACAATCCAATCGCTGAGTTAAAAACAATCTATTCACTGGATTAAAAACAATCCAGTCGCTGGGTTAAAACAGCCCAATCGCTGGGTTAAGACAACCCAATCGCTGGGTTAAGACAACCCAATCGCTGGGTTAAGACAACCCAATCGCTGGGTTAAGACAGCCCAATCGCTGGGTTAAAGCAGCCCAATCGCTGGGTTAAAACAACCCAATCGTTGGGTTAAAACAGCCCAGTCGCTGGGTTAAAACAGCCCAGTCGCTGGGTTAAGACAGCCCAATCGCTGGGTTAAGACAGCCCAATCGCTGGGTTGAAGCAGCCTAATCGCTGGGTTTAAACAGCCCAATCGCTGGGTTAAAACAGCCCAGTCGCTGGGTTAAAACAGCCCAATCGCTGGGTTAAAACAGCCCAATCGCTGGGTTAAAACAACCCAATCGCTGGGTTAAGACAACCCAATCGCTGGGTTAAGACAACCCAATCGCTGGGTTAAAACAGCCCAATCGCTGGGTTAAAGCAGCCCAATCGCTGGGTTAAAACAACCCAATCGTTGGGTTAAAACAGCCCAGTCGCTGGGTTAAGACAACCCAATCGCTGGGTTAAGACAGCCCAATCGCTGGGTTAAAGCAGCCTAATCGCTGGGTTTAAACAGCCTAATCGCTGGGTTTAAACAGCCCAATCACTGGGTTTAAACAGCCCAATCGCTGGGTTAAAACAGCCCAGTCGCTGGGTTAAAACAGCCCAATCGCTGGGTTAAGACAACCCAATCGCTGGGTTAAGACAGCCCATTCGCTGGGTTAAAACAGCCCAGTCGCTGGGTTAAGACAACCCAATCGCTGGGTTAAAACAGCCCAATCGCTGGGTTAAAACAACCCAATCGCTGGGTTAAAACAACCCAATCGCTGGGTTAAAACAGCCCAATCGCTGGGTTAAAACAGCCCAATCGCTGGGTTAAAACAGCCCAATCGCTGGGTTAAAACAGCCCAGTCGCTGGGTTAAGACAACCCAATCGCTTTGTTAAAACAACCCAATCGCTGGGTTAAGACAGCCCAATCGCTGGGTTAAAACAGCCCAGTCGCTGGGTTAAGACAACCCAATCGCTGGGTTAAAACAGCCCAATCACTGGGTTAAAACAGCCCAATCACTGGGTTAAAACAATCCAATCACTGAGTTAAAAACAATCCATTCGCTGGGTTAAAAACAATCCATTCACTGGGTTAAACAACCCAATCAAATAGTTTTTCTAGTAACTAACTAGAAAACAAGTGGAAGTGTGACAAAATGCTGCTTTTTAAATGTAGTTCATTAAAAGATATTGTCCACTTAAATAGCTTTAACATAGTTATCTTTGTTTGCTCTATCGATTTGTAGTGGAACTAAAAATAAATCATTTCTCATTAATAAATCAAAAATTATTTTCAAAATGAATCATTTTTATTTGCTTCTTTTTATTGGATAATTCTTTTGTTGTGCATAACATCTTGGACATGTTGTATTATGTTAGTGTGGCTTGTTATATTAAATTTGTGTTCTCATGACACAGAGGTTGTCACTGGTCTAGCGCCTGTGCTCGTAATGTATTTTGACAGACAGGCTTTTATCACTGTGATTCTTTTTCTCACACTTCCCACGTCATTTCTCACCTCGTCTACAAACGTGCGAGTGTTTATCTTTGTTTTTCATGCTTTCTGTTTGCATTCGTTTGTTGGGTTTGTTTTGGAGAAGTTGGAGAAGTTTGTTTTGACTGTGTCCCAATCAACCTTAATTCACCCTATATCTGCACCTTGAGAAAAGTAGGTTGTAAAAATAAACCTTTTCATTATCAGAGAGCATTATTGTGTATTTTACACTTTCCCATAAAGCTGTGTTTTTGCATTTTAAAGGGGAAGCTGAATAGAGGTCAGTGTTTACCAACACACTCAAGTGTCCAAGCGTCCATTTCAACCTCAGATAATCCCTAAAACTCATTAAACATGTCTGCATGTTGTGCTTTTGACTGAGTTTAGTTTCTGTATTGTGTTTTCGTGTGATCTGGTTGGTGATGGAGACCCTCATGGTTTGTTAGTTGCATTTGCTGCTTCTGAGAGACGAATAAAGCTCATTACTCAGTGGTTTTGCAGGATAGGCCACATGTTTAGATTTCTTTAAACTGTGCCACATGAAATGTCTACGAAATGTTCTCCACATGTGCTTTGATTTTACAATCCCTCTGTTTCTCTCTCTGATGTGGACGTCAGTGATTTTGTCTCTATAGTGAGCAAAGAAATGTTTTTTTATTGGCTGATATCTACAAAGCTGCATGGCCAAGGACAACAGTAAGTCATCAAGGGAAATATCACATGTGAACATAATATTTTTGTTGTCTGTCATTTCCGATCATGCAGTCAAATTATGTGCAAAAAAATGAGAAAAAATTATTTGTGTTGGGTTGCATAAAAACAAGCCATTTTATTCCAGAAATGTTTAAAATGTAATTTTCACCACAGAATATGTCTGCACAATTAATCGAAATAAAACTGAAATCACGATATGGGAAAAATAGAAATTTGATGGTTTAAAGTTTGAATGTTTAAAATGAAGAAATGAAGACTCATTTTACAGTAATTATTCTGTTATTTTTATTAAATACTCATTTACAATGAAAGATTACAATAGTATTTTTTATTGTTTTATTTATTATTAGTTTTATTTTTAGTAATAATAAATATAATATAATAATATTTCATATTTCATATTTTTTATATTTTATTTAGTAATAATAATAATTATTGTTGTTAATATTTAGAATATAATACTATTTTATATTATTATAACTGTATAATAATAATAGCTTTTTATATAATACATAAATACATAAAATATACATAATTATATAATAATTATTATTATTAATAATTAGAATACAATAATATGTAGTATTATTTTTTATATTTTTATTTAGTAATACTAATAATTATTATTAATAATTATAACATAATTATTTTTATTATAACTGTATAATTATTATTATTATTATTTATAGTATAATATTTATTATTATTATTATTATTATTATAGTCTTATTTATACATTATCACAAAATGTTGGGCAAATTGTGCAGATCTGATTTTTTTAATCACATTTTTAATCGCAATTGCAATTTTTATAAGAAAAATTGCCCCCCCCCCCAAAAAAAATATGCATCCTTACCACAGAATGCAGTTCAACAATGCAAACATGATGTAAATTGCATTTTCTAGTTCAGAAAATATGACAGAATTATGTGAAGCATGTATTTTTCTCCTGTTTAGCTGAGGCTGTTGTTTGTAGACTAATAAACGAGTAAACTAGTAATGTGCATCTGTTGACGAGGCTGATTGAGATTAGACAAAATGACTTTCTCTGTTGAGTTAGGGTTAGGGTTAGCTGTCCTCGATATATATCGGTCTCTCAGTAGTGTTTACGCTTGACATTTTCACATAAATGAAGCACTTCATATCTCTAAATGTGAATTGACATAAATTCAATAGCACTGAGTGATTCATGTGGACAGTGTCCCGGAGTGAAATCCATTGATTTTTCTCTAATCTTGGGATAGAGGAACAATAGCATGTTAACAAGAGAATCGATGTGCTAGTCACATCTGAGGGAAAAAGGAGTCCCATTCAAAGCCACATTTGCTCAGTTTAGTGTACCAGATCAATGGCTGGAGACGATCAAAGACATTCTTCCTGAAGCTTTAAAGGCTTTTGTGCGAAGGCAGATTCACCTGTGTTGATATGGGATGCTTTCAGCCCTGTTTTGCTGCGTGTCATCACAGCATGTCAACCTTAATGTTCAAAAATGCTCCTGTCAACACCCGACGGACTGTGACTGAGTGCGTTTCTCTCATGTATTGCCTCTAGAGTTTCAAAAGAGTCTAACATGTGCTCAGATTCGCCAAGAAAGTCAGAGATCAAAATATGATCTCAAATATTTCTCACACTGACATTAATTTCAGAGCTATACTGTATGGCAACAATTTTTGTCTCTTTATATCTGAAAGTTACGACACTCAAAGTTCAATGCAAAGGGAGATATTTTCTTTTAAAGAATTCGCTGTTTAAGGACTACAACAAACAAAAAAAGTGACATCACTAACCCTAAAATTTACATTAACCCCGCCCCCGAGAATACACAACAAAGGGGGCGGGGAGAGTAGCTCATTTGCATTTAAAGGGACGCTTTATATTTTTTAGAGGGGCAAATTTGACAAGCTATAATAAATGATCTGTGGGGTATTTTGAGCTGAAACTGTCATTATCTAGCTTAAATTTTGTTCTCATTCAATAGTGTCAGTGCAGTTGAATCTGTAATATTTCTGAATATTAATTTTCTTTTATAGACGTCGTGAAACAGAAGTTGCGCTGGTCTTTTCTTCCCTATTGTGCCGTATATCCAAATGATCTGGCTTCGCAAACAAGAACAAATGTAGGGCGGGGCTTGATTTTGTCTGTGTGGAATTGATTGGATGGTTGTGGTTTGCTATTGGTGGATCTCATGTGAGTGACAGGTTACCCCGCCCTTGTCATCAGAGAAGAGGGGAAGATATTCTTATTCAAGATTACGTGGAACATGAATTCATGTGCACCGATAAATCATTTATAATAAACACTGCAAGATTCCAAAAAAAAAACAAGACAAGAATCATGCCAACTTTAAACTTAACTGAAATTTGAAAGAGCAACATTTGAGCAATAACATTTTCTGTAGGAGCTGCTTTTGTAGTAAACAGTTGTGTATGTGCAGTCTGTGTGTGTGTGTGTAGCGAGTGTGTGCGGTCCTGTTAGTGTATTGTATGAGATGATAACCGTGAGTTTTTGCTGGCTGTGACTTTGCTCCGCTGGCAGGCATGTCTAATCCTAAATGCACCTGATGTGTGTTTGTGTGTGAGTGCATCTCGGCCCACTCAGGCTGATGCATATTGACTTGACGTGCCCGGTGCCCTGCAGCGAGACTCTGGGCCGCCTGACCCCCGGCCCACGCTCCAAATTTGGGGGAACGGCAGCCGTAACAGGCACCATGGGGAGCGATGTGTAAGGACCTTTCACATTGCCCTGGCACAGATCTCTGTTATCACCCCTCCTTTCCAAAACACACTCACACACACACTGATGACCTCTGCGTGCACTCCTGCATGACACATCACTCGCTGGCCAATCAAAATACACAGACATGTTTGTGTTTATATTTACATTGCCATTCAAAGTTAGGAAATTAATACTTTTATTCAGCAGAAATACATTCAATTAGTCAAAAGTGACATTAAAGACATTTTTTATGTTACACATGATCTTTAAAAAATCCTGGAAAAAATGATTGATGGTTTCCACAAAAATAGCAGCAAATCATCATATTAGAATAAATTCTGAAGGATCATGTGACACTGAAGACTGGAGTAATGATGCTGAAAATTCAGCTTTGATCACAGGAATAAATTACACTTTACTATATATTCACATAGAAAACAGTTATTTTATATTGTAAAAATATTTCACAATTTTAACTGTATTTTTGATCAAATAAATGCAGCCTTGGTGAGCAGAAGAGACTTTTTTCAAAACATTAAAAAATCTCTTCTACTCCAAACCTTTGAAGGGTATATTGTAGAATAGTGTAAACTCTAAAAAAATGCTGGGTTAAAAACAGCCCAAGTTGGGCAAACCCAGAAATTGGGTTGTTTTAACCCAGTGAATGGGTTGTTTTTAACCTAGAGATTGAGTTGTTTTTAACCCAGCGATTGGGTTGTTTTAACCCAGCGAATGGGTTGTTTTTAACCTAGAGATTGAGTTGTTTTAACCCAGCGATTGGGTTGTTTTAACCCAGCGAATGGGTTGTTTTAACCCAGTGAATGGGTTCTTTTTAACCCAGAGATTGGGTTGTTTTTAACCTAGAGATTGAGTTGTTTTAACCCAGCGAATGAGTTATTTTTAACCCAGCGATTGGGTTGTTTTAACCTAGAGATTGAGTTGTTTTAACCCAGCGAATGGGTTGTTTTAACCCAGCGAATGGATTGTTTTAACCCAGCGAATGGGTTGTTTTTAACCCAGTGATTGGGTTGTTTTAACCCAGCGAATGGGTTGTTTTTAACCCAGTGATTGGGTTGTTTTAACCCAGCGAATGGGTTGTTTTTAACCCAGCGAATGGGTTGTTTTTAACGCAGTGATTGGGTTGTTTTAACCCAGCGAATGGGTTGTTTTTAACCCAGCGAATGGGTTGTTTTTAACCCAGCGAATGGATTTTTTTTTAACCCAGCGAATGGGTTGTTTTTAACCCAGCGAATGGATTGTTTTAACCCAGCGAATGGGTTGTTTTTAATCCAGTGATTGGGTTGTTTTAACCCAGCGAATGGGTTGTTTTTAACCCAGTGATTGGGTTGTTTTAACCCAGCGAATGGGTTGTTTTTAACCCAGCGAATGGGTTGTTTTTAACGCAGTGATTGGGTTGTTTTAACCCAGCGAATGGGTTGTTTTTAACCCAGCGAATGGATTTTTTTTTAACCCAGCGAATGGGTTGTTTTTAACCCAGCGATTGGGTTGTTTTAACCCAGCGAATGGGTTGTTTTTAACCCAGCGATTGGGTTGTTTTAACCCAGCGAATGGGTTGTTTTTAACCCAGCGAATGGGTTGTTTTCAACCCAGCGAATGGGTTGTTTTTAACCCAGCGATTGGGTTGTTTTAACCCAGCGAATGGGTTGTTTTTAACCCAGCGAATGGGTTGTTTTAACTCAGCGAATGGGTTGTTTTTAACCCAGCGAATGGGTTGTTTTAACCCAGCGAATGGGTTGTTTTTAACCCAGCATTTTTTAGAGTGTACTATGAAATGCACATGAAACTTACACTATTCTACAATATACCCTTCAAAATGTTGGTTTTGATGTGATTTTCTGCTCACCGAGGCTGCATTGTTTGATATTTAGGACATTTGTTTTCTTTTTTGTATGCTAAATAGTTTTTAGCATATAATGTACACTGTAAAATCAAAACCAGTTGTGAGACTTTTTGTAGTTCAGTCATTTAAATGTATTCTACAGCGATGCATATTGTACTGTTTCACACATTAGAGCTGATGTATTGTTGTGGAGTGAATGAGAGTTTCTTGGCTTTTCCTTTACAAATGTTCTTCTCCCTCAATGGACGATATTGATTTTAGCCCACGGCTCTCTCCTGACCTGACACGCTGCATTCAAAAAATCCCTTTAATCCAGAAGATATCAAGTCAGTATTAAAAACCGATGTCCCTCTGTCATCAGACACACACAGGAACACTCTCGCTAAAGCCTTTCCAAGAACCACAGTCTGACTGTGAAATGAGCCTTACATGATGATGATGATTATGACGAGACATTATTTTTTGGGGGGGTTGAAAGCTTCCTTTTGAAGTTCTGCTGGTCTCCTGAGCCTCGGGTCTCTAATAACCCAAATTGACTTGACTTCGTCGAAAGGGGCGAGTCGTTCCCTGAGGCGGTGAGGTAAAAGATTTAAGGAGCTCAATGAAGTCAAGCATAACCCGTGAACACTAATCTAATGCCTTTCTGCCTGCAGAAATCTACAATACACATAACCAATAAGCTTTTTATTCCACCTTGAAATCAGTTTATAGAATAATGGTGTTATATTTTCACATGTGCTTTTGACATTTGCATTGAAGAATGATGCATGTGAAAATGTGAGCATGCTTGTGTTTTTATAATGTAAAAAAAATATATATTTCCCATGTTATGTGAGAAAGTCGCATGGGGAAAAAATGGCTTAAACCAACCTGAAGTGGTTTGTTGGTCTTAACTGGTCACCAAACTGGTCAGTTTAGTCTGATTTGATGATTTTAGATGGTTTTTGGATTGATTACTGCTTGATTAACTGCTAGTTGGTCAGGTTAAGACACAGTTGGTCAGGCTATGTTTATGCAACAAAAACTACCCAAACACTGGGTTGTTACATCTGACCCAGGAGCTGGGTAACACAAAAACTACCCAAACGCTGGGTTGTTACGTCTGACCCAGGATCAGGGTAGCACAAAAACCACCCAAATGCTGGGTTGTTACATCTGACCCAGGATCAGAGTAACACTTAAACCACCCAAATGCTGGGTTGTTACGTCTGACCCAGGATCAGGGTAACACTTAAACCACCCAAACGCTGGGTTGTTACGTCTGACCCAGGATCAGGGTAACAAAAAAACCATCCAATAGCTGGGTTGTTACGTCTGACCCAGGATCAGGGTAACAAAAAAACCATCCAAACGCTGGGTTGTTACGTCTGACCCAGGATCAGAGTAACACTTAAATCACCCAAACGCTGGGTTGTTACGTCTGACACAGGATCAGGGTAACACAAAAACCACCCAAACGCTGGGTTGTTACGTCTGACCCAGGATCAGGGTAACACAAAAACCATCCAAACGCTCACCCAGGCGTTTGCAACTCATCCAAAAGGCTCAACCCAGGACTTGGGTAGAAAAGATAACCCAAGATTTAGAGTGTAAAAAATAAAGATAAATCTTTTCATGTTATGAAAGAAAGACACATAAAAAAAAGGTTTAATCCAGACTGAAGTGGTTTGTTGGTCTTAACTGCCCACTATACTGGTCAGTCTGGTTTGGTTTCGTGGTTTTAGATGGTTTTGGATGCTGTTCAAGCTCAAGAACAGCTGTTTGGCCAGTTAAACTGAGCAGCAAACTACCTTAGGCTAGTTTAAACCAGTTTGAGAACTCAAGAAAGGTCTGCCATTTCTCTTACATCTTATGTCTGATGTTTTGAGAACAGTCGATTGATAGAAAGGGAAGAAACTCATGGTAGTTAGCGCCGCAGCCCGTAAGTGATTCGACTATTACTTTGTCAATATTGATTGATATCTTGAATAATTGCCAGGGAGGGAGGGAAACCAGGTGCTGAGTGGAGAGCCGGGCTGGACGCTGGGTGCCGTGAACTTCACGGCGTATTATTGACGGTGGAGGAACCCGGTCGAAGCATTGAGCCATTGTTTAACTTGGCACACCGTATAGCTCCCTGGGGTTCGGCCCATAAAAGGCTTTCTGTTACTAGTTGGAGTGCTTATTGTAGAAAAATTGTCCCTCTGAAAAATTAGCATGGAGCAATGAAGAATGCGTAATGTTGGGCAAATGACAGCTGCTTTGCTGAAACAATAGATGCAAAATGGCTTTTCCTTCGGTGCTCTTCTCATGGAAATCAAGCCCCCTTCTGCTTTCAGAGGCGAAGAACATGTTCACAGCGCAACTGGTCCCATTCGAAACCAGTTATTCCCATACCCGCTGTTTCAATATAATGAGAACTTTAACCCCGTTCTCATTGTACAAAGATTGAGATATCGAGGTGGTATGTTGGAATTTAGAGTGCAAAATTTGGGTTTTGGAAAGTAAAATCTCATTCATTGTCTCCATATAAAATATATAACTTTTTCAAAGTGAATTTTGAAAGGATTCAATGTGAAAAGGGGAGACAATTATATTTTAAATCATCCGTGTGAAAATAAACCTGGAAAGAGACGTGAGGATTTGGCGAGAGATTCTTAGTGCATTCCAGTGAATTATTCATGGGATATATCATAAATTAAATTAGGAAAGCAGACCACAGATGCACATTATATGTTGTCTTTTTGCACAGTGAAATACAAAGGAAAAATGAAAAAAATCAGGAGGAAAAGAATTCAGCGGCTCACGTCATAGATATTCTTGTTGTACCATCAATGTCATATTAAAATACCAAGCGTTGGGTTATTCTCATGACGTCTGAAAATAACATGAAGGAAAATGTACAGCTCATTCAGTCAAACTCATGGATAAGGATTATTTGTAGCACAACCTGAAGATTTGAAATGATTTTTGAGTGGAACTTTCCCAAACTGGAAGTGCTTCCCATAATCGTTAGGAAGGATCGGTAGGAAAAAGGTGGATATAAATGTTAATCACTGTCAGTTTTTTAAAAATAATTTAAAAAAAACTTAAAACCTATTCCAACAATATACACTACCGTTCAAAAGTGTGATTGATTTATTTATGTATTTGAAAGAAATTAATACTTTTATTCAGCAAAGATGTTAAATCGATAAAAAGTGATAGTGAAGAATAAATTTTGAATAAATTCCTGTTCTTTTTTAACTTTTTATTCATCAATGAATCCTGAAAAAGTATCACAGGTTCCAAAAAAATATTATTTCCAACATTGATAATAAATCATCAAATTAGAATGATTTCTGAAGGATCATGTGACACTGAAGACTGGAGTAATGATGTTGAAAATTCAGCTTTGATCACAGGAATAAATTATATTTTAAAGTATATTAAAATAGAAAACCATTATTTTAAATTGTAACAATATTTCACAATATTACTGTTTTTTTTTGTATTTTTGATTGAATAACTGCTGGCTTGATGAGCAGAAGAGACTTCTTTCAAAAACATTAAAAATAGGAATGTGTCCAAATATAAATAAATATATATATAAAATATTTATTTGGATGCTCAGTTATGTTTCTCCATGAAACAGCCTCCCAGAATGCACGATCTCTGAGGTTAATGGGTCCATGAGTGATTCCTGTGTGTTTTCCAAGAACGAGGGACTCACTCAGATTAGCGCTTTATATGCTAATGTATTCGCTCAGCTAATTTGGCATTGAGGCCTGAAACACAAAATGAGCATCATGGTGATTGCAGGCAGATCAAGTTTCAGCGGTTCACCAAATTAATCACAGGCCGCGTCACTGATGCTAAAAAACAAAACAGTTAAAAATGTGGAGTTTTTATTAATGGCAATCATGAAGGAATTCTGTGGAATATGAATATTTTGCATTGTGTTGCTTCACAAGATGATGGCAATGGCATGCTTTTTGATGCAAGTTAACAAATGTCTATTTTTAGTATCTATAGCCAGTTACTTTACATATATATTTAAAAAAAAAAAAAAAAAAATTGGGGCATAATTGACTTTTGATTTAAAGGCTTCTGCTTAAATGCTTCTAATTAGTTTTGTAGACCAAAATAAATTGACCAAGTATATACATTTATTGACCAAACTATGTATTTTGTTATATGTATGACTTGGAGAAGATAGTGAAGCAGAATGTTCACTAGTGTTTAAAAGCATCCCATGATGCACCTCATGAAGCAGGTTGATGACTGTCCAGAGCTGCAATCTAGACGAGAAGAAGCTCAAATATAAGTTTTCATTCGTGTCACATTTTGATCATCATTCCCAGACTTCCACATGTTTCCCTCAGTATTTTGTCTCGTTTTCCAGTATAACATTCTTAAATCAAGATACATTTACTTGAGAAGCAAAATGACTTAAATTTGTCACATTTTTTGTCAAATCTGCCAATGTGTTAAGAAAAATTAACAATTCAAAAGGAAAACAAGTAAATTTTTCTTACCCCATTGGCAGATATTTTCCCAATTTTGATACATTTTTCAGAAAATCTTGTCATTTTGCTTGATTCAACCCAAGTTGGGTTAACTTTGGACAAACCCAGCAGTTGGGTAGTTTTCATTTGATTTACATTTTGATCATTACATCATTCCCAGACTCCCGTTTGCGTGAGTTTTCATCACTTTGCTATTATTCTTCTACGTGCAAAATCGCAGCAATATAGAAAGTAATAATGTGCATGTTTTAGTAAGTATCCTAAACCTGCAGCAGGAAATCTGCAGTATGTGAAATATTCTGTATATTTGTAAACTGTGAGCGTGCACGTTTCAACAAACAGCCTCAAGAGCCCTATTTGGTCGAAGAGAGCGACGGGCTTGGCTCGAGACCCCCTCGTTTCAGGGTGTTTTCAAGTTTCGGCACGCCGGATTAAGGCATGAATTTACATTTGTTTAATTAAGTCAGTCTAAGTGGATCCCATGAAGTATTATAAACTAATTCCAGATGTCTCCAACAACAAATATGTAAGCAATTGAGAGATGTTTGCACCAGCCGCACAGATAATTACTGGCGATTACCCCTCCGAATGGACGTTAAAGCTTTAATTTGTTAGTCATATAGGCTTTCACAGATGGCATTGTGTTGGTTTAAGGCTAAACATTTGAAGACCCTCCATTCATCACCTTCGTAGCTTCCCTTTAGCGCCTTTCTGCTTCCAAACAAGGGCTTTTTCAGTTCCAGCAAACACTCCAAACACATCTTCCTGGTTTTATTTAAGGCGCCCATTCATCTCTGTTGGGGGAAAATATGCATGCGTTTATGTGATCTGTATGATTACCATCACAATATAGCTTTATGCCGTGCTAGGGATGTTCGTCAGAGGGCAAATGAGATGGGCACTTTTTTGAAGCTCTTTGAAAGTTGGAGCTGGCGCTGTGTGCCTTCTCATTGTTCCAGAGTCCCGGCTCGGCTTGCTTGGTATTCCTCTCACAGATGGGCCTAAACTTTGGCCTGAGAGATGTGCTTCAGGAATTCAGCCTGCTGCCAGTCCAATTCACTCACTAGTCAGCTTTCCAACTCAATTTCTTTCTCTCTCCGTCTTTGTCTTTGCTAATTCTCTCTCTTTCTCCTTCTCTGCGTCTCATTTCCTCCGTTTGTCGCTGCTCACTTTCAACGGCGCCTTTCAGAATCAGTTTGTTTGTTAAAACTGGAGTATGTCACTTGTTTATTGTTAAAATTATCTTTTGCTGCTTTTGCATTGTATGTGGATCAACTGGAAAACAAAATGAAGCAATTTTCTCTCAGGAATTGCTAGTAAATTTCACAGTTAAAGTGGGATTTTCAGCCCGCTTTGTATTGTTATAACAACATTGTGACTAAAAGTTTGCTAAGAAGTATTTCCTACTAAAGCAAAGCGGTATTTGACTCTGGTAAGCGTATCCAGAGCAGACTGCTGGGCGTGGCCTTGGATATGCACAGTGCATTATGGGTGTTGAAGTTTTCCTACCTATTTGGCAAAAGGAAAGATCTTTTTCTCTGTTTTTGGTAGCACTGATTTTATTTCTACTGTATAGACAACCGAGTTTTATTGAAAGTCCATTTAGCCAGCAGTGAAGTACCCCTTTAATTACAAAGAAACAGCAAGTTACACATTGAATTAAACATGAAGTAGAATAGTACTTTCTTTTTAAATGTACTCCAATAATCTTTTTTATTTTCAACTTTGAAAAAAACTCTTTTTTTAACAGTGTATTCACTGAAATATATTTGGTGTAGAAACTTAACTCGGAAAGTAAATTTCACAAATAATTACAAAGAAACGACATGTAACACAATGAATTAAACATGAAATTTTGAAGTAGAATAGTACTTTCTTTTTAAATGTACTCCAATAATCTTTTTTATTTTCAACTTATTCAGTGAAAAATATTTAGTGTAGAAACAGTTTTAACTCAGAAAGTAAATTTCACTAATAATTACAAAGAAATTGCAACTAACATACTGAATTAACATGGCATTTTGAAGTTTTTCCAAACTTTTGCAGTGTATATGTAAGGTTGATTTGCCTGAAACGTGCAAAACATTGTTCTATTTTTTGACAACAACAACATCATGGCATGAGTTTCAATTGTGCCATGAAGCAATTTAAGGTGTGCAAAAAATGGATTTAGTTTTGTTCATCATCATCTTTCATCCCTACAGATCCGAGAGACGTCTCTCACCTGCCTTCACCTACAAGATCCCTTTCACATCCGAGCCGCAGCTGCGTTCTGTACTCGTCAGCACTGATTGGAAGGCCGAGCTTGAGGAGAACGCAGTGATTTGTTCTCTGGACGTGTCACTTCTATCAGGTGGTTCTCTTCACCGCTCTGCTTATTTGCCTCTGTTGGTAAATTGAAACTTCATCCATATTTATGCAGCTTGACACTTCACTTCAATATGATTGATGGTTAGCCATTTCTGTGACTGGTTATATACATTAACCAGTCAGTGTAACGTATACAAACTGATGGAAGACTTTGTGCCAGGATATAAGGTTCATTTATGCCATAAACCGACTGAGTTTCGTATTCCAGATTTTATTCTCTCCCTGTGGGTTCTTAAAGGGTTAGTTCACCCAAAAATGAAATTTCTGTCATTAATTACTCACCCTCATGTCGTTCCACACCCGTTCATCTTCAGAACACAAATTAAGATATTTTTGATGAAATCCGATGGCTCAGTGAGGCCTGCATTGACAGCAAGATAATTAACACTTTCAGATGCCCAAAAAGCTACTGAAGATGTATTTAAAACAGTTCTTATGACTACAGTGGTTCAACCTTAATGAAGAGACGAGAATACTTTTTGTGCATCAAAAAAACTAAATAACGACTTTATTCAACAATATCTAGTGATGGGCGATTTCAAAACACAGCTTCATGAATCTTCGAAGCTTACTTTGTATGTTTACTTTGTAGATAGTTGTAGGAGTGCATATCTCCCTACTGAACAGCTGAAAGTAGTAAAGAAAAGACATTTCAAAATAAGAGTCCCGGTGTATTTTGGGCTTGTTAACAATTAAAAGTCCTGCATTACGCATAATTTTTTTTCTGGTTATTATTGGTATTACACAATAAACTGTAACATTTACTTTATTTAATGGACCTGAGCTAACATGATCTAACAATGAATGGTTGTAAAGATGAAATATAGCTGCGAGCAGCAATTATCGGGGTTCAAGCACTTTAGGGCTTTAAGCACATGAAAAGGTATTATATTTTATTTAGCAAGCATGTTAGCACTTCGATCATAGATGGAAAAGACCACATACAGCCAATACAGGCAATTTACTAAGGAAAAATGAAAGCATAAAAAAATGACCCATGAGCAACTTTGATTGGATCACAATTTTGACATTTGGGCATTAGCATACAGTTAACGACCTATGGTTCCATATTTCCTACGGTGGTTTTGTCTTGATCAGACTAACGGTTTCCAAGATTTTGGCAAAAGTTTTTTAAGCGCTAAATCATAACATTGCACAAACCATAAGGCGAAACCTGGCACGTTTGGTATCGTTGGACTCGGCAAGGATTCAGGAGTCTAAGTTGGTGACTCTCATGAAAATAAGTCGACCACGTTCAAAGTTAAAGCATTTGAAAATTCAGGAGTCTAAGTTGGTGACTCTCATAAAAATAAGTCGACCACGCTCAAAGTTAAAGCATTTGAAAATGTAATTTTCAAATTTTCAAATTTTCATGGGAGTCACCAACTTAGACTCCTGAATCCTTGCCGAGTCCAACGATACCAAATGTGCCAGGTTTTGCCTTATGGTTTGTGCAATGTTGTGATTTAGTGCTTAAAAAACTTTTGCCAAAATCTTCGAAACCGTTAGTCTGATCAAGACAAAACCACCGTAGGAAATATGGAACCATAGGCCGTTAACTGTATGCTAAAGCCCAAATGTCAAAATTGTGATCCAATCAAAGTTGCTCATGGGTCATTTTTTTATGCTTTAATTTTTCCTTAGTAAATTGCCTGTATTGGCTGTATATGGTCTTTTTCCACTAGGTGGCACTGGCTCAAATATTCTCAGGCTCCTTCAGGGCATTATGCCGATGACCCATACAGAGTTTCGTTCCGATCGGCCTTCGTTAACCTTGTCTCATAGATGCTCAAAATTCATTGGCCGATATGTTTTTTGAGATACACCAATGTCCTCATAAACCATCATGGCTCCTTGGACCAAGACACTGCATGCCAATTTTCAAGTCAATCAGACTAACGGTTGCATAGTTATAGCTGTTTTCATGTTTTTATAGCACCACCAAGTGTCCAATTTTTTTATTGTGACCAAAGATTGAGCTCATACATATGTGTACCGAGTTTGGTGAAAATATCTCATTCTGTTCAAGAGTTATAGCCATTTTAGTAAAAGTGGCTCCGCCCTTTTAGAACGTTTTGGCGCCCCTTAGCGAATCAAAAATGCAACTTATTTTGATAACTTTTGACATTCACTCTCCAGAGAACATTTCTGCACTGGTTTGGTTCAGATCAGGCGAAAAACTAGGACTAGTTCGCAAAACTAGGTTTTGGGTAAAACAATTTTTCGTTTTGTTCACCGTTTTGAGTCTACAACAAACGGTCTAGGAGTTATGAGCAGTTATTGGCGCCACCTATTGGCCAATCAGGGTCATACTTTGTCAGTCTCTCCCCAAATTGAGTCCTATCATCTGGCCAAGTTTCAGGTCTCTAGGCCTTACAGTTTGGTCTGCATGATCAGTTTTACGGCAGAAGAAAAATAATAAAAATCCTTTCAATTGCAATACACTACATGCTTAAAACCCTAATAAATACGGTCAAATATGCATTGCTCAATGTTAGTTAATGAATTAACTTAAAGTGTGACCATGTTATTTGGGCATGTGTTAAAAAGGTCTTAAATTTAATTTGAAAAACTTTGCAGAAACCCTGATTTCATTATATTATATATTATATTCATTATCATTATATACAGCCAAAACTGCACGCCCATAAGCAAAGATGGCGTCATACCGGTCTCGTACATCCAGGGCATCCCGCGAATGAGATGACTACAACAGGTATTTTTGATAAATCTGCCAACTTTTCTTCGTCAAAATGAGGTTATCTGATTCCAAACAGATTAAGAGCATCAGTGAATCTCCTGAATAATTAGATCATTTTCTGTGTGCTGAAAGCTCGCTTCTTGGCAGTCGTCCATCTTGATCATTGTGAAGCGGGTTCATTCTGAAGACGGATGGATTGGTTGGTCAGTTCGTGGTCTGAATGGCCTCGTCCTGCCCGCTGCGCTGGACATTAAGGCCTGATGGACAGCGTTAAGCCTCTCTAAACACTCGAGGATGAACACAGCTGCTGGGAGAGACACTGGCCCACTGTGTTAGCGCCTTCGAATAAGTACACAGACTCTGTCTCCGCTCAGCAGGAGGCCCCTAGGGGCCCCTCGGTGCATCTCTTGATTGTGTCCATCAACGAGCATCAAACCCCAATCCACAGCTTTGTGTCTTCTTTAAACACTGACACGCACATTCAGAAAGCTTTACAGGAAGATACGTGCATCATATGTTTGGCGATTCGCTCGCAATTTCACTCGTTGGAAAAGAGACGCGAGGGAAAGATTAGCCAGACGACTGGTGCCGCGGTTCTCTTGCCAATGTTTGTTTATGTCGCAGTTTCTGCGATGTGAATGTCGGCTAATTTAGTACGAACACAAGCTGCGAAGTCCGTCCAGTAATGAACCCTCAATGAAATCAGATTACAAACAACGGCGGCTCGTTGAATCGCTGCCATATTCTGCACGTGCAATTACCAGGTCAGTCAGCGATCAGGAACTCTGACACTAACGAGGTTAAATGACTGCATGGGATTTTGGCTCGAGCGTTCTGGCTCGCTATGGTGAACAATTAGTTATGCAAATATATATAAGAGATGTAGAAGGCAGGAGCTGGAAGCCAGAAACCAATTAATGAGAAATTTGGTTGGACGAATGACAACAGAGCGGCTGGAAAAGGGGTGATTGAAACACGATTGGCAGTCAAAGACTTGTTGTTGTTGTTGTTCCTTTTTCTCCTTCATTAGACATGTAAAATAAGACGTTGTTTTCCTTTAGCGATTCATCTCAGTCACGTGTCCCTCGTAATCGAAGCCAGAGCTCCCGGTTGATCTCTCAGATGTCTTCTCGTTGCGATTCGAGAACGTGCATTTTTCTTGAAAGAGCTTTTGAACGTGCCTTTTAGGTAAGCAAACTAATTCACAAATCCCTTTAAGAGGCTGAGAGTGTTTCGTATTCCCTCCACGGCTTTACTTAAACCCTCGTAATGATAGATGTTTGGCATCTTCTGCGCCGCCGCCTTCTTGACTGATGAAGTCACTCATGCTTGTAGATTAGTATGTGGTGTGGTCTTGACCTCAGAATAGTCATGTGGGACTGACCTACAAGCAGAACACATTCTGTACTGGAGAAGAAAGGTCCAACTGAGATATCTTGAACAGTAAATCTCAATTGTTTTAATTGGTGATGAAATTGAGACTTTTGCTTTTTAGATGGTTCTTCTGCACTCTTTAGAAATGAAGGTTCTTTATTTGCATTGATGATGTTCCAGAACCTGTAATATCCATGGAGTCTTTCCATTCTACAAGAGGTTCTTTATAATGGAAAAAGTGTTCAATGAAAACTATTATTTGGGAACCAAAAAAGGTTCTTCTACACTCCTTAAAAATAAAGGATCCAAAAGGTGATTTTCACAGCAATGCCATTTCAGGTTCCTCAAAAGACCTTTCAGTGAACAACATTTTAATAATCTAAAGAACCTTTTTCCACTATAAAGAACATTTTGTCCAATGGAAAGGATTTTAAAGGGTTTCTGTCTGTGCTTTTATTTTTAAGTGTAAAAAATACCCCAAAAATCCAACATCTGCAATCTGCAAATGAACTCAAATATTTTGGTAACACTTCACAGTAAGGTTCTGTTTGTTTACATTAGTTATTAGTTAACATGAACTAACAATGAAATTACTTCTAAAGAAACTATTAATCTTACACTTTAAAGAAAAATGCTTGGTTAAAAACAACCCAAGTTGAGTTGAAAAGGTTAGGTTGTTTTAACCCAGCGAACGGGTTGTTTTAACCCAATGAATGGGTTGTTTTTTTAACCCAGTGAATGGGTTGTTTTAATCCAGTGATTGGGTTGTTTTAACCCAGCGAATGGGTTGTTTTATCCCAGCAAATAGGTTGTTTTAACCCAGCGATTGGGTTGTTTTAACCCAGCAAGTGGGTTATTTTAATGCAGCGATTGGGTTGTTTTAACCCAGTGATTGGGTTGTTTTATCCCAGCGATTGGGTTGTTTTATCCCAGCGAATGGGTTGTTTTATCCCAGCAAATAGGTTGTTTTAACCCAGCGATTGGGTTGTTTTAACCCAGCGAATGGGTTATTTTAATGCAGCGGTTGGGTTGTTTTAACCCAGCAATTAAGCTGTTTTAACCCAGCGATTTAGTTGTTTTAACCCAGCAAATGGGTTGTGTTAACCCAGCAAGTGGGTTATTTTAATGCAGCGATTGGGTTGTTTTAACCCAGCGATTGGGTTGTTTTATCCCAGCGATTGAGTTGTTTTTTTAACCCAGCGATTGGGTTGTTTTAACCCAGTGATTGGGTTGTTTTAACCCAGCGATTGGGTTGTTTTAACCCAGCAAATGGGTTATTTTAATGCAGCGGTTGTGTTGTTTTAACCCAACGATTAAGCTGTTTTAACCCAGCGATTTGGTTGTTTTAACCCAGCAAATGGGCTATTTTAAGTCAGAGATTGGGTTGTTTTAACCCAGCGATTGAGTTGTTTTTTTAACCCAGCGATTGGGTTGTTTTATCCCAGCAAATAGGTTGTTTTAACCCAGCGATTTGGTTGTCTTAACCCAGCAAATGGGTTATTTTAATGCAGTGATTGGGTTGTTTTAACCCAGCGATTGAGTTGTTTTTTTAACCCAGCGATTGGGTTGTGTTTTATCCCAGCGGATGGGTTGTTTTAACCCAGCAAATGGGTTATTTTAATGCAGCGGTTGGGTTGTTTTAACCCAGCGATTTGGTTGTTTTAACCCAGCGATTTGGTTGTTTTAACCCAGCAAATGGGTTATTTTAATGCAGTGATTGGGTTGTTTTAACCCAGCGATTGGGTTGTTTTATCCCAGCAATTGGATTATTTTAACCTAACTACATGGGTTCTTTTTAAGCAAGCAATCCAGTAATTTGTAAACAATAATTGGGTTCAATAAAACTACCCTGCAGGTTGGGCCAACATTTAACCCAAACGCTGCTGGGTTTTTCCATTTTCAACCCAACTTGGTTTGTTTTTAATCCAGCATTTTTTAGAGTGTCGTTAATGTTAAATACAAATGCATAGTTAAAAGTGTGTCAAAAGTTGTATCTTTTAATATTATTTAATGGACCTGAGCTATCATGAACTTACGTTACAAAATATTAATAAACACTGTAAAAAATTAGTTGTTATTAAATGCATGAATTAATTTTAACTACTGGGACGTTATTGTAAAGCGTTACTAATAGCCTATTTCCAATGAAAATTCTACCAAGGGCAAAACAAAGTTCTCATTTTTATGTCTCTTAATGAATTTTAAGCCTTAATTGCTCCCTAAATCATTTGAAAGTGAAAGTGTCTGTCATGCATTAATGTACACTAGAAATAGATGTAATATTTAATACTTTTTACCATCATATAGGAGAATGCATGTCCAGCTATGAGCTCTATTCAAAATATTACAAATCATTTTGTGTAATATTTTTTAGTCAGTCAAATCTGTTTGATATTATCATCCATTTAAGGGTTTCCTTGAATCCAAACTTGGATATGTAATGTAAGCCAAATATGATAATTTGGCCGTACACGGCTGTGCTTATGGCGAGATCAGAGGCATACCACGAATGCTGCAGGGGATGAATAATTTTGGAGTAATCCTTTGTTTTTTTGACCCAATTTTTCAGGCCCTAATTTTCACCAGCGCTCATTTGATCTAGGATTTACAGCTCTTACCAACAGAACTGCTGCGGTTCTTGAGTTCATATCGATCGGTATTGTGGTTCGGCCAAAGTAACATGCAAGAAACTAATGCGATGTTATTGTAGCGGATCCACAAAGCGACTACCCGTCCGAAAGAACGTGTCTCTTTATCAGTGTTTAATTGCCAGTGAAATAGCTGGTGACCATTTTCCTGCTCTTCAACTTTGAAAAGCATTACGCCATGCTTGATTTGAAACTTCTCAAAATTGCTGTTGTTGTATAAATCCCCAATAAGTGTTTTATTATGACTGGTCATAATCCTCTCAATAGAACGGCATCTGCCGCAGTCTCTCTGAATCATCCTCATTATCTGTGCTGGAGGAGGTGTGTCTTCTGCAGATGTACCGTGAAATTTGTTTGCACAAAACTCAGAGTCCTAAACCTTTGGGCAGTTTCCTATGAATATTCATGAGGCGCACACAGACGTCACCCTTTTCCCGAGCCGTGCTTATTATGAATATTCAAATGATGGGAGGTGGTCGTCACTCCTAACAAGCGTGCTGTCCTCATGAATATGCATGAGGGGAAGGGGCCGCTTTGTACTGCAACGGAAACCCAGCGTCTGAAACGGGCCGGGATCCTCAGGAGCAGCACCAAACCATCTGGACCTTTTGGTGGCACAATATAAAACGCGGCCGGTTATGAAAGCGTGAGCCTTTGTCCAGATGCCGCGAGTGACCCGTGTACCTAAACGCCGCTGGTGCGCTTGTGTTTTCGAGGAATGGTGGAAACGCCGATAAATACTCGATGGGGTGGTAATGAGGGCGGGATTGAGGACAGTCGTTGTTTGTTAGATAAAAATTATACTCATAAATATCAAATACATTTAAAATACGATTCACAGAGTACAACTTTCATTACTTTTTTTGTTAATTTATTGTAAAGGGAAACTTAAAAAGTCGAGGTATAGGAGACAAAATAGTGAAATTCTGCCAAATTTCACTTTTGATAAAAAGAGATACAATAAAAAGCTATCCTTTAGAATGATGACATTATATTTTTTATATTAAATATATATTTTAGATATAATTCATATAATTTAAATTATTTGAAATTAACATGGCAACAAATCAGAAATCACTTTGTGTCAAATTTTTTGATCGTTTTGTGCAATTTCCCTGCCATTACCCATCTTTTTAGCTTTTAACTCTCTCCCCACCAGTGTTTATTTTAAAAGTTGCCGGCATTTTTTATCATTTTCACAAAACTTTCATGGCCCACACAATATTTATTGTATGAATATCTGAACATACAATATATCAAAAGAAAACAAACAAACAAACAAAACATTTTATTCTAGCTTCATGCATTCTTTTTTTATCAACACGATAAAATGTTTTGATCAAAAAGCTGAGAAAATCGAATTTTTGCCAAAGACTTCATCTGGATGGGATTCAGAGGGATGATCTAAACACAGATGGAGTAGATCAAGTCCATCAAAGCTTCCTTTCCTTTCCTCTTCATGGGTTCAACATTTCATTCAGTAACGTTAGGCTAGGTTTTGATTGATATGCTGTTTAATGTTTGATGATCGTGATAATTTACGTGCGTCAGCAATGCTTCTATCGCTTGTTTCTGCTTCTTCTTTGCCTGTGTTTTGATCTGGAGATTCTGTACTCATTCAGAAGATGCATAATAGCGCCCCCTATGGTATAACAGTGAAAACATGGATCGCCAGAAAATTCCGTCAGTGGGAGGGAAAGGGTTAATGTGATCAAATCACACCGAGGTTACAGCTTCTATCGCTTGTTTCGACTTCTTCTTTGCCTGTGTTTTGATCTGGAGATTCTGTACTCATTCAGAAGATGCATAATAGCGCCCCCTATGGTATAACAGTGAAAACATGGATCGCCAGAAAATTCCGTCAGTGGGAGGGAAAGGGTTAATGTGATCAAATCACACCGAGGTTACAGCTTCTATCGCTTGTTTCGACTTCTTCTTTGCCTGTGTTTTGATCTGGAGATTCTGTACTCATTCAGAAGATGTGTAATAGCGCCCCCTATGGTATAACAGTGAAAACATGGATCGCCGGAAAATTCCATTAGTGGCGGGGAAAGAGTTAATTTGCTCAAATCACACTGAGGTTACAGCTTGTATTGCTTGTTTCAGCTTTTTCTTCACCTGTGTTTTGATCTGGAGATTCTGTACTCATTCAGAAGATGTGTAATAGCGCCCCCTACCGTATAACAGTGAAAACATGGATCGCCAGAAAATTCCGTCAATGGCAGTGAAAGGGTTAATGTGCTCAAATCACACTGAAGAGTAAAGTAAAGAGTTAAATTCAGCTGTAAGACAATAGTGTCATTATTCAGCTAATTTCAGTTCATTGTTGATTCAATCCAGTCATATCATTCAATTTACCTCAGGGCTCGAAAATCAAAGTTTTGCGTTTTTCAAAAACTATTTAAAGGGACAGCCAAAAATCAGCCGGAACTAGACTCGTGTACGGCTGTTGCCGCAAGCCAGTTTTATAAAGTTATAACTATGGATGTTTTCCTTACAAAAACCCATTGCTTCGCTTCAGAAGGCCTTTATTAACCCTTTATTAATTCAAAAACGTGTCCCCCCTTTACTACAATTATAAAGCTTGGAAGAGCCAGCATATTTTTTAATATAACTCGATTGTGTTCGTCTGAAAGAAGAAAGTCATATACACCTAGGATGGCTTGAGGATGAGTAAATCATAGGATAATTTTCATTTTTTGGGTGAACTATACCTTTAACTACTTTAACACCTGCGTCACCTGCCAATAGCAGGGGTTAAAATAAATGTAAAGCAAGACTTTTCGTTTCAGATGCTGAGTGGTAGTTTGAGTCATGTACTGATGTTTCACACACTCCGGCGCTTCAGTCTTTCCTCGGCTGATATGCTGCTGTGTTTATCCGCTGTATAAGACGGTTTGTTTATGTCACGGCCCCGTCTGCAGTGACCGGGGCCCCACAGGTTATTTTCAGGGGCTGAAGACATGGCGTCTGGTGACTCATCCTGGCGTTATCAGCCTCTCGAGTCGTGTTCCTGTCCAGACGGCTGGCTATGACAGAACGGCTAACACTCCAGTCATGAGGGCTGAAGTGGCGTGCCTGAACCCTGACGCATGCAGGGACACTTCTGTCCTCGCGCCGCCGTTCACTCGAGGTTTCTGCGAGTAACACATGTTGTTTTTTAGTCAGGCATTGAGATGTTAAAGCCGTCTCCTACCACAAACAACTCTGCTTGTGCTTTTATTCTGTTTTAAACACTTTCTGCACCAGATGCAAATGCAAATATTACTACATTTGAGAAAAATCTGAAAATGTGAGTGGTGCTTGGGCATGCAAAATTTGTCACCACAATGCAAGGGTGTTGTGGGTGGTTGCCAGGGTGTTGCTATGCAGTTGTCAAAGTAATATGAGTAGTTTTAAGGTGAGACACTATACAGGCAAATTCATTGTTTTTTTCATGCACTAGTCAGTTTTGAGATTTTGCTTCCATAACATTCTTCTTTCAAACTAGTGAAAATTCCAAAATACATATTTAAGTGTTTGTTTTATTGTACTTTATCTATTTGCATCTGTAGATTTCAATTACAATACATATCTTTACGTTACAAACACAACTCATGACTGTTTCCAAACAGGTTTCCCAAACACTTTCCCCTGCCTGCAATAGTTGTACAAATGCATCATTTTGCCTGTAACTGACACCATTGGTTGGTTAGTATTTTGACATCCAAAATGCAAATACATTATATGAAATCTTCAAAGTTGCTCTCTGTCTTTGCAATGCGTGCCGTTTCAGAACAAACAGGAAGAGATGACATATGGATCGGCGGTGGGGCCCTGCCAGCGGTTATGACAATGAGGGGCCCTGGTTTCGCTTCTATAGGAAATCCACCTGTTCAGTTTGATAGTATCCCAACACTAAAGTGACAAGACTTGAATAGGACCCGAATCCCTCCTCTATGGGATTAAGCAGAATGATATGCCAAGTCCATCTTTTGTGTTCCTTCATAAAACCGCTGTCACTTCCAAAGAAATCTGTCTTTATTCTTTCCCTCGGGATAATGCGTCAAGCTTCAGGCCTGCTGAAATGCACCTGATATTGACACACAATGAACAGAAAGACGCAAAGAGCTCGTCTTTGTTGGGCAATATTTGTTAATTGTGGGCTGAGATGTTCATCTCATCTTGACCCCGAAAGGCAATATCTTGTTTTCGTGCGAATGCGCGTTCAAGTGTGTTTTATATAACATGTCAAAGTATGACCACAGGCTAAAAAGAAATTTGTGCTACGAACATTTTTCCCAAGTACCATCTGTAATTGCTCTTCTTTAAGAATGAGCCGAGGTTTTGTGTACTTCCCCCTTGACATCATGAAAAAAGATGGGACTGATTTTTGTTCTGTGGGAAAACATGTGTTTGTGGGGCGGCATGTCAGAAGTGCTCTAACCATCTACATGTCAAGTGATAAATGATCGTACAGGGGCCCATGAGCGCTGTGTTTGTTGTAAGAGGACCGTCAGAATGACAAGCCCTTCGTTCTCCACCGCGGGTGGAAAGAGATGGATTTACTCTACGATGGAAGTGATCTTGAGTTATTCTGCACTCGCTTTGAGGGTGAGATGTGTGTTTGAACAAACAGGCCATTTGCATTGTCATTTCGAAACATTAGATGAATTGTTCACCCCATACCGAAAATTCTGTCATCATTTACTCTCACTAACGTAGTTTAAACCATTTTGCAATTTCAGTGCAGTTGCAGTAGATGATGATTTCAATACTGCCAAGGTAAAAAAGCACCCTTAAATTAGTGCAGACAACTCGTGCACTGTATTGCGAGTCATATGTTCGATTTTTAATTGAAATGAAGGTGAAAAAAATATAAATATTAAATAAACAAATTTTTAAAAATTGAATTTTTGCATTGGCAACTAACTGAAATAAGTTTTTTTGAAGGACTGAAATGACTGAAACTGAAAAAATAAAATCGATCTATGCAAAATTAAATATATGAAGCTGTTCTCGGCGGGTACACGAGCACTGCCGCTGACGGCCTGGAGTTCGCATCTCCAAAAACATTTTAAAAAATGGTAAAATAGGTGCTATGATTAAACATGAGTTACAAATTTCAAGTCTAAACAACTACATTCTCACCTAAAACACTCTTAAAACTACAGTTTGTGGTACAAGTGAAGTATTTGTAAAACAAATACGCTGGACTTCAAGCGGAGTGATACAAACGGTGAAAAGCCAGGAGTGCTGTTATCACTAGAATATCACACAGCTCTCAGCCAATCAGATTCGACCAGAACCAGAAAACTGAAAATATAAAAATCATGATATTTATAAATACTATAATAGTATATAAATAACTTGAAATAACACTGCTGAGTTATTGATTGAATTTAACTCATAATCTCAATATCATTTGTTTATGTTCAATTAGATGAGATGTAATTGATTCACCATTCTCATGCATTACTGAATACTGCAAATGAGATTTAAGAATGGATGATTATCAGTAAATAATTAAATTTCCTCATGCAAACCTTTCATATGACTTGCCATTTAGCATATGAATAGTAATTATGCTTTTATGGAGTTTTCTTTTTGTTTGACAGACTGTGGTCATTGTATATTTTTGTTTTAAAGCGGTCATGACATGAGAAATCAGATTTGCCTTGATCTTTTGACATAAAAAGGGTCTTTGTAACAAAGCATTTATTAATCAAGCTCCAAAAACGACTCGTTTTGATATCGCAGGATTTGTGATGTCACACGGGCAAATATATTTGCATATGCCCGCCTCCATAGCAAGCATCGATGAATAGTATACATCATCACACCATAGGCCCCGCCCACTGGTGTTCAGTTGCTTAACAGCAGACATTTGGATGTGAGCGTCGCGTCAAACGCAAATAGAATCCATTATAATCACTGATGCTGTCTACACTGATACAGTGTTTTAATGGCAGATTAAGGATTATATGTTTGTTCGGAGCATTTTATTTTGTAAATGGCACAGTGTAATGAAGAGTTTGCAAAGAAACTTTTGTTGATACACAGCAAAATCCTCAGAGTTAAAGTTAGTAATTAAGTTATGATTGAGCATTAGTGATGAACGCCTGCTGTTAACAAGCAGAATCACTGAAGAGAAACACAATAACTACAAAGGACTTCCAGCCACGGCCTCAGATGAACTTAACTGAAGATAAAAGACATTAAATCTCTCAGGATCTGATTAAACAACTCCACAAACCACATATTATCTCATTAACTTTAACTCTGCTTCAGTGTTATTTTAACTCTATGTACATATGTTCTCTGAGCAGAGTTGATTTAACTCTGGGTATTTTGCTGTGTAGATGACTGTATTAAAGTGAATGATTTCATAATGTAAATGATGCAACAGCGTTAGCCAATCGTAACAGTGGCCGTTTACTGAAAAATTTTAAAGGAGCCGCGCCTTAAAATGGATCATTTCAGATAGAGGGCCAGAATGAAGGTTGGAAATTGTTTTTGCACAAATATATATTTAATTTTTTGGTGCAAAAAACTTTATTAACATTATAAGTGAACCCTTAAGGAACATATTAAAATAATGACTCCTTTAATATGTAAAAAAGCAGCTCAGATGTTCTGCCTAATTTTGTGTTTTAAGTTAATCATACAGGTTTAGAACAACTTGAAGGTGAGTAAATGATGACAGAATCTTTATTTAACGCTGTTAACTAGTCCCTGAACCACTGAGACCCGTCTGAGTCTGAATCAGGCCTTTTTCAGTATTGGTGTCTCCGGGATGCGGCGGGTAAAAATATCTGCGATCAACATATTTTGATTACTGAAGTGGAACATTCCAGAAATTCCCTTCCGCAAACTCACAAGGACGAAAAATTCTGGAGCGTTTTACAGAACACAGTCGCCCGATGACAAACAAACTGCGTTCGGCTACACAGACACGAGAGACATTTATTAGCAGCAGGAGTTTTATTGAAATATCAAACAGTTCTGCATTCAGTGACGTTAAGTTCATTAATTGTTTTACAGTCACTCATTGAGATGATTTGTACCTCTGGCGGGTTTAAGATGCCCGGGCCTGAAGAACTTCAGTCCAGATCACTCACCATATTTGGTATCGTCTATGAGTTTTGTGTTTTGCTCTCACATGATCTTTTCAACACTGTTTCTCTTTGTGTTTGAGCAGAGAGACGATTCTGTCGGCTGGAAGTAAACTGAAGCTACAAGCCTGTAAAATAAAGTTCAGCTCCCGCCTGCCTTTGGAGGAAAACATGTATGTCTTTGCATCACTGTGTTGTTTTGTGCGAGTGCTGGAACAGGATTGTCAAACTCTGTCCACATCACTCAGTGTTATTGCTCTTTTACAACTCAGATAGTGTGGAACTGTTTGTGCGTGAGATATTAAGATCACGAGCCATACTGTACTGGTTTCAGAGGGTTTTTAGGCAGTTTAACAGGCTCTTAAGTGCATGTGCGCTACCAGTCAAAAGTGTGTTTTTGTTGAATAATTAGGGTAGGTTGTTTTTAGTTTCTTCTGTTCAGCAAGGTTGCATTTCTTTGATCAAAACTACAGTAAAAATAGTGAAATATTATTCCAATGTAAAATAGCTGTTTTCTATGTGAATATATAATAAAGTGTAATTTATTCCTGTGATCAAAGCTGAATTTTCAGCATCATTACTCCAGTCTTCAGTGTCACATGATCCTTCAGAAATCATTCTGATATGATGATTTGCTGCTCAAGAAACATTTATGATTATTATCAATGTTATTCAAAAGTTTGGAGTGAGAAAAAATACTTTTATTCATCAAATTGATTAAAAGTAGCAGTAAAGACATTTAGAATGTTACAAAAGATTCCATTTTAGTTCATCATGGAATCTTGAAAACAAAATGTATCACAGTTTCTACAAAAACACGAACTGTTTTCAACATTGATGATAATAAGAACCATTATTAATAATTGAGCAGCAAATCAGCATGTTAGAATGATTTCTGAAGGATCACGTGACACTGAAGACATGAAAAATTCAGCTTTGCATCACATGAATAAATTACATTTTAAAATATATCCACATAGAAAACAGCTATTTGAAATTGTAATAATATTTCACTGTTTTTGTTGTAGTGAGCAGAAGAGACTTTTATTCCAAAACATTAAAAAATCTTACCAACCCCAAACTTTTGACAGGTATATAATTATATACACTCATAAATATACATAATTCAGTGTTTTTATTATTATAGTGTCAGATTCAGGCTTTCTCAGCTATGATCTATTGTCTAATAATGTGTTTTCCTCTGGTTCGGTGATTCCCAGTATTGTGAGATTGTGTGTTTCTTTTCAAAACATGTAATTTGGCTCCTGCTGACACACACACACACACACACACACACACTAATGTGCACGTATGCCATAATCGCAGTGCTGACAGATCTGGGATGTTCTGAGTTTTAAAGTGGCATGGTCAGTGGTGTTTAGTTTGGACGAGTTTGAAAATCTGTCACAACACAACAAGTTTATAATTTACTTCCTTATGTTTGTCCAAAAAGGACAAAAAAACAACAACAAAGACCGCATGTTGTGCACTATATTCCTAGTCTTCTCCCCTTTGCAGCTCTCAAAACATGGTTTCAGTGGTGCTGTTGAGACATCTAACGGTGCAATATTAGATTTAAGTATTGTAGCTGACCATGCTGCGTTTATTTGATCAAAAATACAGTAAAAATAGTGAAATATTTTTACAATTTAAATGAAATGTTTTCTATTGTAATATAATGTAAAATTGAATTTATTCCTGTGATCAAAGCTGAATTTTCAGCATCATTACTCCAGTCTTCAGTGTCACATGATCCTTCAGAAATCATTCTAATATGCTGATTTGCTGCTTAATTATTATTGGTGCTCAATTATTAATAATGATTCTTATGTTAAAATTTTTTTGCAAATAATAGATCATTTATTTAGCACAAACCATGCAAAATACCCACTTCAGTTTAATATTTAGAGTTAAATGTTTGCTCATCTAGTCATAGCGAAGCTTGCTTTAGCAAACACAGTTTATTTCTTGAAATTCTAACACAAAAGTCCATGCATTTCCAAGGAATCGAGAACACGACCTCGGTTCTAGCAACACCAAGAATGCATGAAGTGGCTTTGGATAAATGTGCATGAATGAAAGCGGTCAGTCTTGATGCAGAATAAGAAATTTATTTCATAACAGTTACAAAGAACAAAATATTTAAAAGCATTTTTATCTTACATAAGCTGTACAGAGATGGCATGTATTTGACTCTAAATGATTCCGGAATAGATGCTAGAAGTATTAAATAGAAAACTGGAAAACAAAAAGACAATTAAAATTGATGGAAAAATATGAAATATTCCATTTATCTACTGTACAAAAACAACTTGAAAATGGAATCCGTTCTATTGTACCCTGATACATCGTTTAGGCCTCTTGCGCGTTTAAAAAGTATTTTACAAAAGAATCCGATGGCCTCGCCATCTCACAATAGCTAAAGTCTTGGCCTCTTTGGTTCCATAATTCGGTATAATACATTTGAACAGCATTCATTTGCTTCTATAAAAATAACTTTTCTTTTTTTCAATGGCAGGTTTTTTTTTCCTTTACTAATAATGCAACTTCAGTGCAAACATTGTAACAACCATCCGCTCGGAAAGTTTACATTTCAAGTATTGAAAAGAGTTCATAACAAGTATCTAGTGTGGGTCATCTGGTGTAGGTCACTACTATACATTGCATAGCTTGTGTGGCACTTATTTCAGAAGAATTGTGAACCTCGTGGTACCTTCGAAGGCAAGTGCTTTATATTGTGCATTCTCGATATTTTTTGCAAGTGCTATGCTGCACTATGAGATCGCTCGATTCACTTGTGTTTTAGAGGAGTGTGTGCCGTTTGCTCCACACGCTGTTCCGTGTTTCTTCGGCTTGTTGCATGAGTAATCAGGCTCCCGAGACATCACGAGACACGCCTCATGATTTATGAATGGACCTCGTGTCTGTCGAGAAACCCAAAAAGTTTTGCTCTTTGCAGATGTTCGTTGAAGTTCAAGATGGATGCTCTCGGATGGATTGGTTGTCACTCGATGTACTCGTTGTGGGAAGTGCTGACGTTGTTTTGAGAAGATGGTCAGTGCTTTTTGATTCAGTTCTGGGCAGGTACATGGATATAAATGTCTTTAAGATCACCTCTCCTCCGTCTTTCAGTTTGTTCCATTTTTTCAAGAGAGCTAAACCTGGGGAAAAGACGTTCCCGTCGCTCTGATGTGAAAGCTGAGAGTATCGTACAAACTAAATCACTCGATGGTTAAAGAACATAAATATATGTACAAAGATGCTGGAAGAGTTGGGGTGTGTGTTTGAATGTGGACGTGTGAGCATGGATAAAAGTGCGGTCACATTTATCGGTGCTCTGCGAAATTTCACAGATTTCGCTCATGTTCATCTCTACGCTATTGAAAATGGACGGTTGACCTTTTTTTTGCACATGATGTTTAGCTGAAATGTGACCGCACCTTAAAGAGTTAGTTCACCCAAAAATGACAGTTCTGTCATCATTTACTCCCCCTTGTGTCGTTCCAAAGACTTCCGTTCATCTTCGAAACACAAATGAAGATATTTTTGATGAAATCTGAGAGATTTCTGTCCCTCCACTGACAGTCTACAAAAAAGTTCATAAAGAGATCGTAAAATTAATCCATATGAATTGAGCGGTTTAGTCCAAATTTCCTGATGAGATTTGATCGCTTTATATGATGAACAGATTTAATTTAGACTTTTATTCACATATAAACATTAAACAACGGACATATCAGTTGCGGTAAACGGAAGCTCAAGCATGTTCATGTGACGTGCAAGAACCAATGAGGTTCATACGCGCGTTACGCATCACGTTTGAGATTCAGTGAGAGCCAATGAGGTTCATACCCGCGTTACGCATCACGTTTGAGATTCAGTGAGAGCCAATGAGGTTCATACGCGCGTTACGCATCACGTTTGAGATTCATTGAGAGCCAATGAGGTTCATACGCGCGTTACGCATCACGTTTGAGATTCATTGAGAGCCAATGAGGTTCATACGGGTGTTACGCATCACGTTTGAGATTCAGTGAGAGCCAATGAGGTTCATACGTGCGTTACGCATCACGTTTGAGCTTCAGTGAGAGCCAATGAGGTTCATACGCGCGTTACGCATCACGTTTGAGCTTCATTGAGAGCCAATGAGGTTCATACGCGCGTTACGCATCACGTTTGAGATTCAGTGAGAGCCAATGAGGTTCATACGCGCGTTACGCATCACGTTTGAGCTTCAGTGAGAGCCAATGAGGTTCATACGCGCGTTACGCATCACGTTTGAGCTTCAGTGAGAGCCAATGAGGTTCATACGCGCGTTACGCATCACGTTTGAGCTTCAGTGAGAGCCAATGAGGTTCATACGCGCGTTACGCATCACGTTTGAGATTCATTGAGAGCCAATGAGGTTCATACGGGCGTTACGCATCACGTTTGAGCTTCATTGAGAGCCAATGAGGTTCATACGTGCGTTACGCATCACGTTTGAGATTCAGTGAGAGCCAATGAGGTTCATACGCGCGTTACGCATCACGTTTGAGCTTCAGTGAGAGCCAATGAGGTTCATACGCGCGTTACGCATCACGTTTGAGATTCAGTGAGAGCCAATGAGGTTCATACGGGCGTTACGCATCACGTTTGAGCTTCATTGAGAGCCAATGAGGTTCATACGCGCGTTACGCATCACGTTTGAGATTCAGTGAGAGCCAATGAGGTTCATACGCGCGTTACGCATCACGTTTGAGATTCAGTGAGAGCCAATGAGGTTCATACGGGCGTTACGCATCACGTTTGAGCTTCATTGAGAGCCAATGAGGTTCATACGCGCGTTACGCATCACGTTTGAGATTCAGTGAGAGCCAATGAGGTTCATACGCGCGTTACGCATCACGTTTGAGATTCATTGAGAGCCAATGAGGTTCATACGGGCGTTACGCATCACGTTTGAGCTTCATTGAGAGCCAATGAGGTTCATACGCGCGTTACGCATCACGTTTGAGCTTCAGTGAGAGCCAATGAGGTTCATACGCGCGTTACGCATCACGTTTGAGATTCAGTGAGAGCCAATGAGGTTCATACGCGGGTTATGCATCACGTTTGAGCTTCTGCAAGAACCAATGAGGTTCATTCTCGTGTTACGCATCACTTTTGAGCTTCTGCAAGAACCAATGAGGTTCATTCTCGTGTTACGCATCACTTTTGAGCTTCTGCAAGAACCAATGAGGTTCATTCTTGTGTTACGCATCATGTTTGAGATTCAACGAGAGCCAATGAGGTTCATTCTCGTGTTACGCATCACGTTTGAGCTTCCTCAAGAACCAATGAGGTTCATACGCAGGTTACGCGTCACGTTTGAGCTTCAGTGAGAGCCAATGAGGTTCATACGCGGGTTACGCATCACATTTGAGCTTCTGCAAGAACCAATGAGGTTCATTCTTGTGTTACATCACGTTTGAGCTTCCGCAAGAACCAATGAGGTTCATTCTTGTGTTACGCATCATGTTTGATATTCAGCAAGAACCAATGAGGTTCATTCTAGTCTTTATCGAATTCTTTATGAACTTTTTGAAGCGTCAAAGTTTCAGTTGCGTTGAGTAGGTGTCAGATTTCATCTCTCAAGCTCTCAGATTTCATCAAAAATATCTTCATTTGTGTTTCGAAGATGAATGAAAGTCTTGAAACGTCACGAGGGGGAGCAATTAATGACAGAATTTTCATTTTTGGTTGAACTAACCCTTTAAGTCATAAATATTACTTTCTTACTATGATATTTTAGTAGCTTTTGGAATATTTTCAGGTCCGTGTTTTCTCAAGCGCAGCCGCACTCCTCGACGATCATGTTGGGCACGTCCCGTTTCACGATGTTGTATTCGTCGTCGAAGTACAGCATGGACATGGTGCTCAGTTTGGTCGGGATGCAGCAGGAGTTCATGGATCCTGGACTCATTCCCCGCATGCGGTATTGGTTCACCACGGCGGTGTGGAAAGACGAAGCCGATCCGGGAACCCCGGCCATGTACGCGGGACAGTTCCCTTCACAATAATTCCCAAAGTACCCTGACGGGGCGATGATCCAATCGTTCCAGCCGATGAGGCGGAAATCGATGTAAAACTGTTGGCGGCAACACAAGCTACTGCTGCCGTCGCATTCCAGGCCTCGTTTGCGGATGCGGTGTTTGTTGTCCGCCGCTCGCGCTTGCACGACCAGGAAGGGGCGGTGAGACTCGTCGGCCGTGTTGACTAAAATAGGCACGATGCCCATCTTGTCGCACCCCTCGCACCGAACGTCCAGGTTCTGCCGGCGATCGCCCTTGGAGAAAACCATCTGCACGGCGTCCGTCAATGGAAAAGTGTGCCAGCCGCTGCGTTTAAGATCCACACGTTTCTCCACCAAGTTCCACTTGCTCCCGACACCCGGTTCCTGCGAGTAAACCTTGACCGTGATCTTCCTCCGAGAGCCCTTCTCCAAAATATTAGGCAGAATTTTGAAGTACAACCACAGGTTGGCCTGGGACACGTGCAGGTTCTGGTTGCCCTCGTTGGAGATCACAAAAAACAGGCTGGTCTTGGAGGTCAGCGACTCGTCTGTGGGATCAAGAGAGGAGAAAAGAGGTCAGCTCAGTGCATTTCATCAACTGTTACTCAACTGAACCTGGTGAACTGAAAGCCTATAGGATAAAGCCTCGCGGCGGACTGAAGACTCCGGACATTAACATTCAGAGAGGCCAGCGAATCTCTAATGCCGATGTGAATGGCCTCCCAAAGTGGGACCACTTCAACCTAAAGACATTAAATTGTGTTCGTTCTGATGAGATTCTCATTACTGTAATATAGTTAATTGATTTTTTAAATAAAATACATTATTCTTTTCACATTACAGTAATGTTTACAGTAATAATAATGTCTCTTTTTTCCTGCAAATAGGTTTCATTTTGTGCAAAATAAAAAATAAAAATCTCTGATTTTAAGGTTAGGATTGTTATATTTTATAGGGGAGAAATGGGCTTGCTTAACTTCTCATATAAATAATATCACAATAATTACATCTCTTTTTTTGTCCTATAAATGGGTTTTCGAAGGTTTCATGAGATTCATCCATCTTATTCTATTAAAGCATAAATTAAATTTAAATTAGCATAAGTTTAGCAAAAATATATCAGAGAATTGCACTTGATTGTCATTAAAATACAAAAATCCATTAAAATACTACTTTTTTTTTTTTTTGCAGAACATAATACATCAATTTGTTATGTCTAATTTTAAGATAAAATATGTTCTTGAAACCTTTTATTTTATTAAACCTAAAATTCAGCATAAATTAACGGCAGAACAACACTTTGCCATTTAAATTATGCAATTTAATAATGATAATGAGAATAAATGTCAATGCAAAAAAATAATAATAATTTTTGTTTTATAAATAAGCTTTATTTTGACCAGAATATAATAGAAATTTGTGCATAGAAATTATTTTTTATTTCTGATTTTGAGGTAAAATATGACCCGCACATATTCTTGAAACCTTTTATTTTATTAAACCTAAAATTAAACTTAAATTCAGCATAAATTAACGGCAGAACAACACTTTGCCATTTAAATTATGCAATTTAATAATGATAATGAGAATAAATGTCAATGCAAAAAATAATAATAATTTTTTTCCTATAAATAAGCTTAATTTTGTCCAGAATATAATAAAAGTTTGTGCATAGAAATTATTTTTTATTTCTGATTTTGAGGTAAAATATGACACAAACATGTTCTTGAAACCTTTTATTTTATTAAACCTAAAATTAAACTTAAATTCAGCATAAATTAACGGCAGAACAACACTTTGCCATTTAAATTATGCAATTTAATAATGGGAATGAGAATAAATGTCAATGCAAAAAATAATAATAATTTTTTTCCTATAAATAAGCTTAATTTTGTCCAGAATATAATAAAAGTTTGTGCATAGAAATTATTTTTTATTTCTGATTTTGAGGTAAAATATGACACAAACATGTTCTTGAAACCTTTTATTTTATTAAACCTAAAATTAAACTTAAATTCAGCATAAATTAATGGCAGAACAATACTTTGCCATTTAAATGATGCAATTTAATAATGGGAATGAGAATAAATGTCAATGCAAAAAAAAAAAAAAAAATTTTGTCCTATAAATAAGCTTAATTTTCAGCATAAAATAGATATTTGTGCAAAGAAATTATTTTTATATTTCTGATTTTGAAGTAAAATATGACACAAACATGTTCTTGAAAGATTTCATGAGATTCATTTTATTTTATTAAACCTTAAATTAAACTTAATTTAAATTAAATGCAGAACAAAAATATTACTAAGATTGCAATTTAAATAATTTTTGACCAATAAATAAGCTTCATTTTGTGTAGAATCTATTTTTTTATGACTGGAACATGTTCTTGATTGGTTCCATTAGAAACTTTTTATTTTATCAAACCTTAAATGAAACTTAAATTCAGCATAAATTAAAGGCAGGTCAAAAAATACCACTATGACGTATAATAATGCAAATAAATGTCAACAACAAAATGCTTAACTTTGTGCTGAATATTATTTTAATAATCATTCTCCTGATTCTAAGGTGAAATATGAGCTGAACATGAGGTTTTTTGATCTCAGTGGTTAAAGTGTGTGTTCTCTGTGTCTCGTTCTGGGGTCCGATCCAGTGCGGCCGGGGGTCTGGATGAAGATGACAGGACCGAGAGAGCTTATGAGAGCACAACACAACCCTGCAAAGACTTCCCAGCGAAAGCTGCTGAGCCGCAGAGAGCGCACAATGAGCAGCGTGACGTCACAGGAAACGCATCACAGGAGTCGACATACAGCGGTACAGTGAGAGCGCGATCAAGCACATCCCTCTGACAGTCACAAAAGCAGCACATTTACATGATACTGAATGCTTCTGGTGACACCAAATCTCTCAAAATTAATCAAAATCTATTATTTGATATCTGAACTAACTCATCCCATGCACATCATTTTGTCATGTGATTTCTCAACTGTTTCTCATGCACGTTTATGTGATAGTGATGCTTGATTTAGCAAACAAACTAACATGACAGTTTTCTGTTTTCTCTCTCCCGTTTTTTCCCACTACAGACTCCAACATAAAACAAGAAATATGATGTTTCCGCTGCTCTGGGAGCATTAATAAATCTGAGCCTTCGGGAATTTGGTCCGCAAAACACACATAAAAGAGAAATGTTTAAAAATAAATCGAAAAATATTCTGCATATGTCATGAGTTATGTGTGCATGTGTATATTTGTGTAGATGAAGCGCGCAGCTGTGCCAAAAGAGCGAGTGAGCGATGTGTGCCGGTCACATGGGCGGCTCGCAGGCTTCTGATTGGATAATCACATTTGGTTTGAGTACAGCTCTGTAACTCATTTAAATGTAAACTCTGTCTGGCTGAATTAGAGGTAATATTTCATGAAGACTTTCATTAGTAACAATAACAAACAATATTACACTATATGATGTTCCTGGGAACATGTTCATTTTTGGGTGAACTATGTGGCACACGCAGTGAAGTATTTATATGGCACTTTTCACAATAAATTATTCTGAAGCAGCTTTGCTGAAAATAAGGAAGATCTTAATAATGTGTGATGATATAGTTTACATTTTGCGATGATAAAAGTTGAGATTTGCTATATAGTAGGCATATATAATGCTTTAAGTATACTGTATGTACGTAAATGAAGTTGGATATACTTATATCTCTCACTGCTCACTTATATACGACCTCTGAAGGGTCATAGGGCTGAAGCCTATCCCAGTATCCAGGGAAAACATCTGAAATTGAACCAAGCTAATGTAAGAATATCACTAACACTGATGAATAAAGAGTATAAAGTAAGGCTATTAAATAGCAGTCCCAAACTAGTTTTTGTTAATACAATAAAGTTAGTTGGTAATGAGCCACCACAGTCCTCAAAAACATGACAAAGAGTGAAAATGAAGTGGTATTTTGGTTAAGTTTTTAAAAATAAACTACATTTAACATGGTTAATACACAAAACTAACTTGAACTGATAATTACTGAAACTGGTTTGCAATACATCAATAAATCAATTTTAAAGATAATTGCAACTTTTTATTTCACAATACTGATTTTTTTCTCTCACAACTGCGGTATATAAAGTCAGAATTGCGGTATATAAAGTCAGAATTGCGCGTTATAAACTCAAAATTGTGAGTTATAAACTCAAAATTGTGAGTTATAAAGTCAGAATTGCGAGTTATAAAGTCGGAATTGCGAGTTATAAAGTCAGAATTGTGATATAAAGTCGGAATTGCGAGTTATAAAGTCAGAATTGCGAGATATAAAGTCAGAATTGCGAGATATAAAGTCGGAATTGTGAGTTATAAAGTCGGAATTGCGTCATATAAAGTCGGAATTGTGAGTTATAAAGTCGGAATTGTGATATAAAGTCGGAATTGTGAGTTATAAAGTCGGAATTGTGATATAAAGTCAGAATTGCGAGTTATAAACTCTAAATTGCGAGTTATAAAGTCGGAATTGCGAGTTATAAAGTCGGAATTGTGATATAAAGTCAGAATTGCGAGATATAAAGTCAGAATTGCGATATAAAGTCAGAATTGCGAGATATAAAGTCGGAATTGCGAGTTATAAAGTCGGAATTACGAGATGTAAAGTCGGAATTGCAAGTTATGAAGTCGGAATTGCGTGATATAAAGTCGGAATTGCGAGTTATAAAGTCGGAATTGTGATATAAAGACGGAATTGCGAGTTATAAAGTCAGAATTGCGAGATATAAAGTCGGAATTGCGAGTTATAAAGTCGGAATTGTGAGTTATGAAGTCGGAAATGCGAGATATAAAGTCGGAATTGTGATATAAAGTCGGAATTGTGATATAAAGACGGAATTGCGAGTTATAAAGTCGGAATTGCAAGATATAAAGTTGGAATTGTGAGTTATAAAGTCGGAATTGTGATATAAAGTCAGAATTGCGAGATATAAACTCAAAATTGTGAGATAAAAAGTTGCAATTACCTTTTTTATTTTTCACTTAGTGGCAGAAACGAGCTTCCATAGTCAACAGCTTTCATGCACGTCTTTCAAAATAAAAGTTCTGCATCAGAAAAACATTTAGAAATACGTGTTTCTTTGACGACACACACTCGGCAACCACCTCAAAAATATCTTGCAACCCACTTTTGACCCGCTTTCTGTAGCCAAATCATTGAGACACAAACCATCAGGAAACGAAGACAAAACTCGTCGCCATTAAGCTGCTGTCAGTGGGACAAAACAATACCTGGGCGGGACCTTCTATAGCCACAATACAAGCGGCCCAGCATGTGCCCACCTGACCACACAGCCGAGGTAATCTGTGTGTCATTAAACGGGGGTTCATCCACAGGGGTTTGCAAACGCCATTAGGACAAACAACACCTCACTGCTTGTTTCATACACTTACAGTTCCTGTTCTATAGTCCTACAACTGAAAACACACTGTATGTACATTACAATGATAGTGACTGACTCAACACTTCAGAAAAACATTGCCCGGCTACCCACTAACCCTAAGAACGAGCGCTAGTGATGCTTGAACGCGACTGAACACAGGAGGGATGGTGTTTACTGTCACTGCCGGTTCCAGCTGGCCAAATCAAAGCGTAAAAGCGAAGCTAAAAACAAGCTGTGACGTGGGGCGAACGCATGATTACAGGTTGGACGGCTTCCCGCTTCGATTCAGGCCTTTAGTAAAGCGCGGAGCACATTCATTATTGGGCTCTAATAGACAGCGCGAGCGAATTATCCCTCTTGGCACCCGTCCTCACCTGAGTCTCCACACACCATTAAGATGTCACAGAAACCTAGAGGGACTCAATTGGCCTCTGCCAGCGCAGGGCAGCACCATTCTTACAGAAAACGAGATCCTCAAGAAGATTCTGGACGTCTTCCAGAGCTCCATGTCCTGAGGTCACCCCGCATCCTAATGAGACGCACAGGCAGCTTTACTGATGTGCCAGCGGCTTCACAGCTCCCAGAATCCACTGCCTGACGGCTTCATCCAGTCACTACGACTGCAGAAAACTGCTTTCTGAGTGGTTATGCTTTCATAAATTCAAAGCCATAAATTTGTGCAGTTTTGTTTTAGAAATTATAATTTGTTACTTTTTTAATATAATGTCTTGAGTTGGATTTTTAGGTGTCTAAAGTTTTTGTTACAATTTATGTATTTTTTTCACTATTACTATTTTATTTTTTATACAATTTTACTGTTATTATTATTATTATTATTATTTACTTGTTTTAACTTCATATTAATTTTTTTTATTTTATTTATTTTTTATTTAAAATATTTTTCTATTACTCATAGATGAAGCCTTAAGCATTTTTACGTGTATTTTATTTTTAATACATTTTTATTTATTACACTCTAAAAAATGCTGGGTTAAAAACAACCCAAGTTGGGTTGAAAATGGACAAACCCAGCGATTGGGTTGTTTTAACCCAGCGGTTGGGTCATTTTAACCAAGGGAAAGGGTTGTTTTAACCCAGGGATAGGGTTGATTTAACCCAGCGGTTGGGTCGTTTTTAACCCAGGGAAAGGGTTGTTTTAACCCAGGGATAGGGTTGTTTTAACCCAGCGGTTGGGTCGTTTTAACCCAGGGAAAGGGTTAATTTAACCCAGTGGTTGGGTCGTTTTTAACCCAGGGAAAGGGTTGTTTTAACCCAGGGATAGGGTTGTTTTAACCCAGCGGTTGGGTCGTTTTAACCCAGGGAAAGGGTTGTTTTAACCCAGCGGTTGGGTCGCTTTAACCCAAGAAATGGGTTGTTTTAACCCAGCGGTTGGGTCATTTTAACCAAGGGAAAGGGTTGTTTTAACCCAGGGATAGGGTTGTTTTAACCCAGCGGTTGGGTCATTTTAACCAAGGGAAAGGGATGTTTTAACCCAGTGATTGGGTCGTTTTAACCCAGCGGTTGGGTCATTTTAACCAAGGGAAAGGGTTGTTTTAACCCAGGGATAGGGTTGTTTTAACCCAGCGGTTGGGTCATTTTAACCAAGGGAAAGGGTTGTTTTAACCCAGGGATAGGGTTGTTTTAACCCAGCGGTTGGGTCGTTTTAACCCAGGGAAAGGGTTAATTTAACCCAGTGGTTGGGTCGTTTTTAACCCAGGGAAAGAGTTGTTTTAACCCAGGGATAGGGTTGTTTTAACCCAGCGGTTGGGTCGTTTTAACCCAGGGAAAGGGTTGTTTTAACCCAGCGGTTGGGTCGTTTTAACCCAAGAAATGGGTTGTTTTAACCCAGCGGTTGGGTCATTTTAACCAAGGGAAAGGGTTGTTTTAACCCAGGGATAGGGTTGTTTTAACCCAGCGGTTGGGTCATTTTAACCAAGGGAAAGGGATGTTTTAACCCAGTGATTGGGTCGTTTTAACCCAGTGATTGGGTCGTTTTAACCCAGCGGTTGGGTCATTTTAACCCAGGGAAAGGGTTGTTTTAACCCAGGGAAAGGGTTGTTTTAACCCAGCGGTTGGGTCATTTTAACCAAGGGAAAGGGTTGTTTTAACCCAGCGGTTGGGTCATTTTAACCAAGGGAAAGGGTTGTTTTAACCCAGGGAAAGGGTTGTTTTAACCCAGCAGTTGGGTCATTTTTAACCCAGGGAAAGGGTTGTTTTAACCCAGCAGTTGGGTCATTTTTAACCCAGGGAAAGGGTTGTTTTAACCCAACAATTGGGTTAAATGTTTGACCCAACCTGCTGGGTAGTTTTTATTTAACTCAACTATTGTTTAAAATTACTGTATTTCTTGCTTAAAATGAACCCAAAATGGACATTTGTTAATATATTTAATGAATAATAATTAAACAATAAATATTTTTAAATAGCTTATTAATAAATGTTCACCTTTTGATTATTATTGTTGCCTCTAGTAATTATGTGTCTGATTTTTAATTTCTAACCTATTTTGGGTTCATTTTAAGCCAGACATACAATCGTTGAGTTTAATAAAAACTACCCAGCAGGTTGGGTCAAACATTTAACCCAACCGCTGGGTTTGTCCATTTTCAACCCAACTTGGGTTGTTTTTGACCCAGCATTTTTTATTTCATTAAAATATATTAACTTGTAATTGAAATGACTTTCCTCGTCAGTTGACGTCATCAATCTGTTTTCGTTTTTCAACCACCTTCTTAAAAACACTTTGCTCCATCTATTAAAATCCTTGTGAATTATTTTTTACGTTTCTGTTTCTGAAATATGCCACATTATGGATGGTTAATGCGTCACAGTCAGAGTTGATGATGACTTTAAGTGGAAAGCTCAGATTCTTGTGTGTTTTCAGTGAGTTTAAACCTGTCAGACTTCAGCAAATCTGCAAAACAAAAAATAAGCGGCCTTTTATCAACATAAGCATCAGACAACATATACTGACCGGTTAACCCGACACAAACAGTTCACCAGTCATTTTCAGTCTCCATCATGAGGCATTTCGGTAAATTGTTCCTGGATCTCGTCCGGGTGCGAGTCTCATCTTGGCAGCCTCAGAACAACACAGCACAAAGGGTCAAAGGTCCAGGTCTGCGCTGGGACTGAATAATTGCGGCCCGAATGGTGCTCGCGATCTCCTGGACTTCACGAGTGCCCGGTTTGGCCCTGGACGGAGGGCAGCGCTTGCGACGGGACCTGTGGTGTGTCGGTAAGACTCAACCCTGCTCATTGTGAATGTGTGCTTTACTAAGAAAGGATTCTGATTGCAGTTTGACCTGAACTCAGATTCACTGCAAGCTGCTGAATTTGTTTAGCAAATTCTACAATACATTGACAAGCTGAAAAAACTCAATTCTGGCCTTGAGATCAACATGAAACGCTCTTTGCATCCCATTTTACATGCATAATGTGACAGATTTTTGAATGTAACAGGATATTTAAGTGGAAAAAAAAGAAGGATGGGATGTGATCCTGACTCTTCTCTATGGAATCTAAAGGGGAATTCGTCCCCTTTATTGCATTAACTGATATTAAATTAGCTATTTGACGTCAACTGAAAAGAAAAGACATTTCGGAAGTTCGTGCAACAAGACAAACACCTTTTGTCTTTGTGAACGACGTGCACTCATGATGTAATCAGATCATAAGCCACTATGGCAGAATGCAATCCAGTAGCGTTTATTTTAGTGCATTTTCTCAGCCCTGTATACAAAAGATTTTAGTGTTTCGCAGTAATTGCAACTGAAAGTTATGCTGTGTGTTTCGCTGCTATCAGATAATAGATCTGTGATGCATTTTGATCTCATTTGTTGATTTATAAGTTGGCTTTAGTTTGATTCTTTAACAGGATTGTGAATGCATGAACAGTTTTCTGTGTGATTCCTGAACCCTGATGGCTTTAAATGCTCATTTTGATGCTTAGGTTCTGAAAAGAATAAAATAATAAGATGTTCTGATGCTTTAAAGACCAAAACACTGATCTGAAGAACCTATAATGAAACTTTTTTCAATCTCCAAAGAATCATATAGCAACCTAAACAGAACCAAATAACCTTTAACATGAAGATTTATTGTAGAATTCCCTTCATAGTAAAGAGTATCATCCCATACACATGGTAGACCGGGGCAAGTTGTCACGAGAGCTCTCTGATGATTTCAGACACCTTTCTAGAATCATTTTTGTGACTTTTGTCGTCCAGATTAAAAATTCAATATTTTTTTGTAATATCTGTAGCCTAATGCTGGGTTAAAAACAACCCAAGTTGGGTTGAAAATGGACAAACCCAGCGAATGGGTTGTTTTAACCCAACAATTGGGTTAAATGTTTGACCCAACCTGCTGGGTAGTTTTATTTAACTCGACTATTGTTTAAAAATTACTGTATTTCTTGCTTAAAATGAACCCAAAAGATGTTTAATAAATGATCTTTTATTAATATATTTAATGAATAATTATTAAACAATAAATATTTATTTAATTGCTTATTAATAAATGTTCACCTTTTGATTATTATTGTTGCCTCTAGTAATTATGTGTCTGATTTTTAATTTCCAACCTATTTTGGGTTCATTTTAAGAAAGACATAAAGTCATTTTTAAACAAAAGTTGGGTTAAAACAATCCATTTTGGGTTTGTCCATTTTCAACCCAACTTGGGTTGTTTTTAACCTAGCATTTTTTAGTGTATATTGACAATAAAAACACGCTGACACGCATTAATACAAGACTCACACTGTGAAGGAGATATACATGAACTGAAAGGTAAAGCTACATTTTTCATAAATGTCAGGCCGCGGGGCAAGTTGTCACATGTGTCTTAATTATAAACAATTTAGTAATTACATTTTCGGTTGGCTACAGTTTAATGTTTCTATGTTTTGTGCTGTTTAGTTAATTGTTTTGTTTTTAACAGCTGTTTAAACTTGGCCTCTAATCGTATATTCTTACTTGTGACAAATCTTTTAAATGAACTGACCTTTCCCAGAGCAATAGTTTTGTAATAGCTTAATTGTAGTAGAGACTTAATTGCATAAACGCACTCTTTTACCATGTCACAATCATAATGATAGCGACGCGTAAATGCGCGCACGCAGACCCGCCTCGAACACACCTGTCTCGGCAAAGCTGATGATCTCCGACGCCTCCTCCTCCACCTCGTTCACGGACGCGGCGTGTCCGTCCAGGTTCGGGATCTCCACCCTCCCGTCCTCGCGCACCTTCCCGGCGTGGAGCTTCTTGAGCGCGGTCACCATCGCCGCCTTCGGGACGGGGTGGGTGATGTTGGGTCTGTCCCTCATCTGTAACCGGCTCAGAATGTGTCTCTTCACCGCCTCCAGGAACTCCACGTCCACCCGTGTGGGTCCATCCGTCTGGCTGAGCCCGCAGGACGCGCAGCTCGGGCTGATGCTCTGGGCTTCGGTGTCCGGTGCCGGTGTGCAGCGGATGGAGGTGAGGAAGGACACAAAACAAAGCGCTTCGAACATCAAGCTTTTCATCTTCCGTGATAATAAACGGCAGGGGTGGCTGGAGAGCTGGATTGATGGAGATGAAAGCGGCCAAGTTCGTCCCGTCCCCCTAAAAAGTGGCACTTAAAAAGTAGGGAAAAGTGAAATAATTGGTCAGGCTGTAATATCCACTCCTAGAGGTCCGGTCCGGTTTAAGAAAAACGCAAAGAGCAATACAAAAGCAATAAATCCTGTAAACGGCTAGAATATGTTCCTTCTTGTCTTTGGTCACTCCGCGATGCTTTCTGTTCAATTCGGATCGATATCACAGCGAGGAAGACCCGTTTCACCATCCGATTCGTGAATGATGTCAATCAGAAAGTAGCCGGAGCTCTTGAGATGTGTCCACGTACAGCCGCGCTTTTACGCACGAGTCTGATGCGTCATGGCATGACTGGAAATCTCAGTATTACGCGTCAAAAAGCCCACAGACTAAACAAAGGAGCTGTCCTGGTGATTTCTTCACACTATTGAGTTAAAATCATCCATGATGAAGGGAAGCGAGCGCAAACCAGTCAATTTCCCCACAGCGTTTCCAAATAATCATTCGCCTTTATTTTAGTTCTTCAGTTGATGATCCCGTCCTCTTTTGTTGGACATTTTGACTTCCAATGTACGTTTCCCAAATACTTCTTCATCATCGCTCTCGGTGCTCGGGATGGTGTTCGGGAGCTTCAGCTCTGTTTCTCGTGCAAACAAACATTGTGCCGCTTTAGAGCCTCTGGAAAGTTTTTATACGGGACTGAAGAACCACGTGGGACGACCCGACAACTTCAGCAGGACTAATGCACATTCAGTGGATTTATGTAATTCTTATCAAAATGTGCTGAGATGCACATATAGTAATGATCGGTCCAATAGAATCTCATTTATGAGAGTTAAAATTGGCATATAAAAGTAAAATTAAATGCAAAGAAAAAAAAATCCTGTAAACATAACTTTTACATTAGTCTATGTATAGGTCAGGTAATATACACTCTAATGCTGGGTTAATAACAACCCAAGCTGGATTGAAAATAGACAAACCCAGCGGTTGGGTTAAATGTTTGCCCAATTAATGTTTAAAAATTACTATATGTCTGGATTAAAATGAACCCAAAATATACTGAAATTAAAAATCAGACACATAATTACTTGAGGCAACAATAATAATCAAAAGGTGAACATTTATTAATAAGCAATTTAATACATTGTTTAGATATTATTCATTAAACTGGGTTCATTTTAAGCAAGAAATACAGTAATTTTTTTAAACAATAGTTAAGTTAAATAAAACTACCCAGCAGGTTGGGCAAACATTTAACCCAACCACTGGGTTAAAACAACTCAATCACAGGGTTAAAGCAACCCAATCACAGGGCTAAAGCAACCCAATCGCAGGGTTAAAGCAACCCAATCACAGGGCTAAAGCAACCCAATCGCAGGGTTAAAGCAACCCAGTCGCTGAGTTAAAGCAACCCAGTCGCTGGGTTAAAACAACCCAATCACAGGGTTAAAACAACCCAATCACAGGGTTAAAACAACCCAATCTCAGGGTTAAAACAACCCATTCGCTGAGTTAAAACAACCCATTTGCAGAGTTAAAACAACCCAATCGCTGAGTTAAAACAAGCCATTCGCAGGGTTAAAACAACCCAATCGCAGGGTTAAAACAACCCAATCGCTGAGTTAAAACAACCCGTTCGCAGGGTTAAAACAATCCAATCGCTGAGTTAAAACAACCCAATCGCTGAGTTAAAACAACCCATTTGTTGGGTTAAAACAACCCAATCACAGGGTTAAAACAACCCAATCTCAGGGTTAAAACAACCCATTCGCTGAGTTAAAACAACCCATTTGCAGAGTTAAAACAACCCAATCGCTGAGTTAAAACAAGCCATTCGCAGGGTTAAAACAACCCAATCGCAGGGTTAAAACAACCCAATCGCTGAGTTAAAACAACCCGTTCGCAGGGTTAAAACAATCCAATCGCTGAGTTAAAACAACCCATTTGTTGGGTTAAAACAACCCAATCACAGGGTTAAAACAACCCAATCTCAGGGTTAAAACAACCCATTCGCTGAGTTAAAACAACCCAATCTCAGGGTTAAAACAACCCAATCGCTGAGTTAAAACAAGCCATTCGCAGGGTTAAAACAACCCAATCGCTGGGTTAAAACAACCCAATCACTGAGTTAAAACAACCCATTTGCAGGGTTAAAACAACCCAATCAACCCAGTCTGGGTTTGTCCATTTTCAACCCAACTCAACCCATTTTTAACCCAGCATTTGTAGAGTGTATATGAAGTGTAGCCTATAAATGGTGTTAGTCAATGTTCTATTAAAAAATGCAAAATTAATAAAATTTTATTTTATTATATCATAATAAAAGACTAATAGCTATTGTTACATTTCAGTAGGTGTATTTATTCAGATCAACAGATCCTTATTATAAGATAAAATACTTATCTTAATTTTAATTTTACTACTATTATGCAAAAGCAAAAAGGCGTGTTTTTAGGTAATTATAGATCATTTTGTTAAATCAATGTCAAATGTTTCTATTTACAAAAACAAAGAGTGAACTGTGGGTCTGGAGAAGATATATAGCCATTTACAGCCAGTATTCCAGTGCTGGAAAGTAAATGAGCACAACTTTTAACTGGTTTGAGTGAATGAACGTGTGAACTCGTAAACTGGTCGAGCAGGCGCCAGAGAAGCTCATTTAAACGTGACTGGCTCTCACAGAAAGAGTTTAAAAGTAGGCTAGCACTAAAGATAAAACACCTTAGCAGTTGTTTTTAAATAGAAGTGCAAAGGAGGTCTCTTAAAATAAAAGTACTCGACTAAAGAGTAACTTTATTTTACATTTATCTGAATAAAATAGTCCAGTCAGTGATGAACCGATAGCGCCTCACTGATGACGTTTAAAGTTGTAAAACAGCGCCACCACTCGCCAAAAATAAGAACTCACAAGAGAACAGCATGTATAAATATTATTCAGAATGTAAAATATTCGCAGTGTAGCCTATAGAAAATGTAATAAATACGTAAATAAATAAATAAAATAAGCATATGAAAATCAAAGTACAATTCACATTATAAATGACACTTTTCACAGACTGATGACGCATTTTAACGGTCATCAATATCGTAAATCCTGCATTTTTTGTTAAATGTTTGTACATTTATAACACTAGTATTATATTACCTTTGCTTCAGATTACAGAAAGCCCAGAAAATGTGAGAATTGCAAATAATAAAGTAAGTAAATAAATAAATAAATAAATGACCCTTTTCACTGACTGATGACGCGTTTTAACAGTCATCAATATCGTAAATCCTGCATTTTTTTTTTACATGTTTGTACATTTATAACACTAGTATTATATTACCTTTGCTTCAGATTACAAAAAGCCCAGAAAATGTGAGAATTGCAAATAACAAAGTAAATAAATAAATAAATAAATGAACCTTTTCACTGACTGATGACGCGTTTTAACGGTCATCAACATCGTAAATCCTGCCTTTTTATATATATATATATTTTCATTTTTAAAAAAATGTATGTACATTTATAACACTAGTATTATATTACCTTTGCTTCAGATTACAAAAAAAAAAAAAAAAAAAAAAAACAACTAGTTAATGCTGCTGTGAATGTATTTCTAATACAGCGAATGGTAAAAAAAAATTACATATTTTTTATCGTTATCAATCGCTCTCTATTTTTTTCCCACTTTTTGAAAGTTGTGAAAACACTTGTGGAGTTTTCCTTTTGCTATATTTTGCGCAAATGCAAACACACAAAAAATATATAATATAAAAGTTTAAAAGTTTAACCAGACTTCCGCTTCTGAGAAACGCGGAAAAATAAAAAAGATAAATAATTTTATCTCAATTCATAATAAGGACGATCTTAGCTGAAATTTCCATACATGATGTGATGGCGTCATATCCTTGTAATTTGAATATCCGGTGGGCGGGGCGGTGTAGCTGCACGGGAGTAGTGGAATTGATCCTGGGTGACAGAATTATGTTTTAATCGCTTATACACGCTAATCAAGTCACTGGATGTTCACAGATCAAACTTCCGGTGAGTGATCTATGAGAGTTTACGTTGTTTTGATCAGTTTGAAAATGTTTAAGCAGTTCGCGCAGACGACAACTGTTCAGTTTTGAGGTATTTCCTCGGATGAGGCGCCCTTATGTCTTTGTGGGAAAACTCTGTGATTGACTGTTTTCTCGTCCAATGAGAGGGCGAGTAAAGGAGGACCCGCCTTATAGTGTGTCCGTTGAGCCAATCAAGAGCTAGAAGAGGCGGGCTCTCACTGATAACAATGAGGAAGGGGTGGTGTCCGCGGGATGGAAAAGTGAAAATCGCTTTAAACAATTTAACAACCGCTTCATTAAAACTTTTTAGTACATTTTAGTAATGTATACTTGTTTTTTGTTTCTTACTGAGACTGTTGTCCTTATGAAGAAATGCTGAGGCTGTAAAATGGTAAAGTACCATGGTACTTTTACTGTGTACCATAATAGTGAATGATTATTCAAATACAGAACTGTAGTACTTCAAAAGATACCATAATACTATCATGGTGTATGACCTGAAACATGATGTTGATACGCTTAGGGGGAGAGTGGGGTAAGATGAGCCATTTTTTACTTATGTTGTCCTGAAGATAAGGGAAAATAAGGCAGAAGTACAATGAAAGTATTTAAAGTAATTTCAGGTAGGGATGCACTGATACCATTTTTTGAGGACCGAGTACCAAAATTTTTTTCCTAGTACTCGCCGATACTGATACCAATACCTATACAGTTATTATTAATTTCTCTTTCTCTCTCTCTCTTTTTTTTTTTTTTGTTTTTTTTTGTTGCAGTTTTACAAGCACAACACAACGAGACTAGTGAATGTAGGACAGCTTCTTTATTATTACTCTAATGAAGAAAGTAATTTTTATGTGCTTGTCACAAACTTAAACAACAAAAATTTCACAGTGTCCAATAACCTTCAAATGTTTCCTATCATTTTAAATGATCAGAATGTTTCTATGACAAAGGGTTCGAAAAATATGGCTTCTTATAAAAAAATTGTTCCTCTGGCTCAGTTTACCCCAGGTTAGGGGTAAGTTGAGCCGAGTCAGTAGGTGGGTGTAAACTGACCATCTAAATGAACCTGAATCAAACCCATGTGAAATTTTAAATATATTCCTATTTTAAAAACTAATTTAATAATCAAATTTCCTTTTACAAATATTCTTTGTAAAAATATTTATTTTTTTAAAGCTAAGTGAAACAACATAAAACCAACCAAATGAAGTTAAATTTCAGTATCTTTAATTGTTTGCATTTCTGAAACAATATGTTGAACACCAAAGATGTAACCTTCCCATAAACAGACTAAACAGAGAGTAAAATTAAATAAAAACTAATTACTGTCACTGAAACTAATAAACATTTTAGTCAAAAGGTTCTTGACATGGTAGTTTTTCTGCAATGTCGACCATGTTAGGCCATTAGAGACTACAGGTGGAGAGATATGTATGATTAAACATCCTCTGGTTCGTATCAGAGAAGGATTTGGTGTACTTGTACACTGTTCCTATCAAATAAACTCGAAAATAAAGATAAACTAAACCAGTTTTGCGTAATATTACACTGAAATGACACCAGTTTACACTTCAGATTTATCTTAAATTCATTGCCTTATAGTGGGGTAAGTGGCTCATCTTACCCACTGGCTCATCTTACCCCGCTCTCCTTAAATTATATACATAATATATATTGATATTTTAAATAATCTATTCTTTTGTATGTTTGCAGTCTCGCTCTGTTTCTTCTTCTAGAACACTAAAGTCATGGCAGCAAATAAGAGCAAAAATCAAAGTTCGCTGGTGCTGCACAAGGTGATCATGGTGGGCAGCGGCGGCGTGGGAAAATCCGCCCTCACGCTGCAGTTCATGTATGACGAGGTGAGTTCATCACAAACTTTATTTCAGCCGTTTACTCACCTTCATGTCGCTCTAAACCCTGTTATACTTACTTATGTGTTGCACAGTTTGTGGAGGACTACGAACCCACCAAGGCTGACAGTTACAGGAAGAAGGTGGTCCTGGATGGAGAGGAGGTGCAGATTGATATTCTGGACACGGCGGGACAGGAAGACTACGCTGCCATCAGGGATAACTACTTCCGCAGTGGAGAGGGTTTCCTCCTGGTTTTCTCCATCACAGAGCCGGAGTCCTTCAGCGCCACGTCAGAGTTCAGGTCTGGACATCCTGTTATCTGCGTTTACAGACCGTTCAGTGCAGCTCTAGTTTGGTAGTTACCGCACTGTATGTTCTGAGAATGATGTTATCATTACGCCGGCATCCTGCCCACAACAAAACATTGATAGTCTGAACACAGTTTCCAGCTCAAGTTATTTGTACTCACTGAAAACAACATAAGAACCTTTAAAATATGTTAAATCAGCTAAAAATTAAGATGCAAAATGACATTATATTTATTATTTAAATCTGTTCTGTTTTGTTTATGAATATATATGAGAGAATTTAGACCTGGGAAAGTCATGGAAATTAATAAAATCTTAAAAATTCATAGAGATTTTTATATAAAACTCAATTTCAGGTGGAATTTGCTGTTTGTGAGTAAATTTTTTTTTAAATGAATAGAAAAATATAAACACTGAGAAGCATTTGGTTATTGAAACTTCTACACTGCAAAAAATGCTGTTCTTACTTAGAGTTTTTGTCTTGTTTCTAGTCAAAATATCTTAAAGTTCTTAAATCAAGAAGCGAAAAAATAATTTTCTTGTTTTCAGAAAAAATAAGTCAAAATTAAATGAGTTTTTCCTTAAAACAAGCAAAATAATTTGCCAGTGGGGTAAGCAAAATAATCTTATATCAAACCAAAACTAAGCTATATAATCTTTTTTTCAGTTTGGATTAAGATTATTTTGCTTGTTTTAAGGAAAAACTCACTTAATTTTCCTAAAAACAAGAAAATAATTTTTACTTGTCAAGAAAATGCTTCTTGATCTAAGAATTTTTAGATATTTTGACTGGAAACAAGACAAAAATTCTAAGTAAGTACAGCATTTTTTTGCAGTGTATCATGTAATTATTCAAATATATTGATATAGTTTCTGAAAATAATGATGTTGAAAATGATCAGCTTTACAGCAGAAGTACTAGAAATATCTATAGGGGAATTTTAAAAGTGATTTCTAGACATGGAAAAGTCATGGAAATGTATAAAAATCATGCTTCTTTTACAAATATATGTTTTTCTAGTTATATTTTATTGGGTAGAAATTGCTATTTGTGGGTTTAATAAAAACTGTAATTGGGTTTATGCACGACAAACTTCAGTATTGTGTAAAACAGGTCGCATCACTTCTGGTTTGGGTCTTTTTGTGTGTGTGTTTCATTAAATATAGAGCAGTTTTATTCAATATGCCTTCAAAAGAGCGAGTAAAGATGAGAAAAACTGATGTCTGTCGCATGTACAGATTGATATCTGAAAGTATTTTATTAACATTTACATATTTAAAATGCCAACAATAAAAAGAACTAGCTAGATTAGCTGATTACCTTTAAAGTGCATCTGTTCACACTTCTGTTAACGTCTGCATTTTTTAAAAATAAAAGTTGTCATTTTTGATCATTTTCACAAAACGTTCACGGTCCCCAGAACAGAGCCTCCGCTTTAAAAAAACAAAAAACATTTCATTCTAGCTTCATGCATTCTTTTTTTTTTATTAACACTTGAATGTGTTGCAATATTTTGAACAAAAAGAAGTACTAGAAAATCATGTTTTTGCAAAAGGCGGGGAAAGGGTTAATATATGGAGTCAAATTAATGCCTTAAAGTTTTGCATAAAAATAAAGTTTTGCAAAACAAAAAAAAGAATTGAGCAATAAAAAAAATGTTTTGCAAACAAAATAAAGAATTGCAAAGGAAAAATAAAGTATTGAGCAGAAAAAAATAAGTTTTGCAAACAAAAATAATAAATTGCAAAATAAAATAACGTAGTGCAAAAATAAAAATATACAAAAATCAATGACAGCTGTAATCCTATTTTATCTTTGCCACATATTTTTCATGCTCAAACCTACTAAATCATTTGCAACGCTCATTTTATTCTGCGTTTCAGTCAAGCGTACGCTCACGATATCGGTTTTCCTATCTCTTTATGGCACTGGTTTGACGTGGGGGTGGAGTCAAGAAACGGGGGCACGCCCCCGCGAAACACGTCATCGGCAGGAGCATAGAGACAGAGCGCATTTATTATAATCTGAAAACCACGCCCACCGGAGGAAAAACAATCCAACCGTCTCCTTGTCTTGTCTTTTCTGACTCATTACAAAAAACAGAACAATGCCTAAAAGCTGCTGTGTGACAAGGTGTACAGCTAACAAGCTAAAAAACCCAGAAATAAGTTTTTATAAGCTGTCGACCCCAAAAAACGAATGTTTAAGGACACAAAAGTGGATACAGGCAGTGAGACAGAGCACAACAGGTCATATTACTATAAGAAATGCATTGGAGGGGGTCGTAATCGGCGACAACATATGCTAAACAAACCAACAAAAACAAACCATTCATTATTTTTAACCATTTCAAAGAATTATTTCACCTGTCGCCGATTACGTTCCCCTCCAATGCATTTCGTGGGGGCGTGCCCCCGTTTCTTGACTCCACCCCCACGTCAAACCAGCGCCATAAAGAGATCCGCACAGAAAAGTGCAGCGCAAAGGAAAACCGGTATCGTGAGCGCACGCTTGACTGAAACGCAGAATAAAATGAGCGTTGCAAATGATTTAGTAGGTTTGAGCATGAAAAATATGTGGCAAAGATAAAATAGGATTACAGCTGTCATTGATTTTTGTAATTGATTATATTTTTATACTTTATTTTATTTTGCAATTTATTATTTTTGTTTGCAAACTTATTTTTTTCCGCTCAATACTTATTTATCCTTTGCAATTCTTTATTTTTGTTTGCAAAACATTTTTTTATTGCTCAATTCTTTTTTGTGTTTTTTTTCATTAATTTGACTCCATATTAATATGCTCAAATCACACTGAGGTTACAGCTTCTATTGCTTCTTTCTGCTTCTTCTTCGCTTGTGTTTTGATCTGGAGATTCTTTACTCTTTCAGAAGATGCGTAATAGCGCCCCCTACCGTATAACAGTAAAAACATGGATCGCCGGAAAATTCCGTCAGTGGAAGGGAAAGGGTTAATTTGCTCAAATCACACTGAGGTTACAGATTTTATCGCTTCTTTCTGCTTCTTCTTTGCCTGTGTTTTGATCTGGAGATTCTGTACTCATTCAGAAGATTTCCTAATAGCGCCCCCTACCGTATTACAGTGAAAACATGGATCGCCGGAAAATTGGCAGGGAAAGAGTTAATACTTGACTGATAGTGTATTTGTACAAAGATTCTCAGTGTTGTATTAGGATATTAAATGTGTTTATGTGTTCTTGTCCGAACAGGGAGCAGATCCTGAGAGTGAAAGCAGAGGAGGATAAAATCCCTCTGTTAGTGGTTGGGAATAAGTCTGATCTGGAGGACAGGAGGCAGGTGTCTGCGGACGAGGCCCGAGCCAAAGCGGAAGAGTGGTCCGTCCAGTACGTGGAAACGTCAGCCAAAACTCGAGCCAACGTCGATAAGGTTTTGTTCCTTCAATACCCTGATACTCTCAGAATACATGCTGATCGTGAGTGCCTCAACTGGGGTTTGATGTTTGCAGGTCTTCTTTGATTTGATGAGGGAGGTGCGGACGAAGAAGATGTCTGAGAACAAGGAGAAGAACGGAAAGAAGAGTGGCAAGAAGAAGAAAAGCCTGAAAGAGAGATGCACGCTGCTTTGAGCTGCACGAACATCAAGCTTTCCTGTCCTGGACTGAGCCGTTTCTCTGATGAAGAGAGATCTTTTCTCTCCTCGACCCTTTTTGATGCCAAATACAATCGAACCAGAACCGTGAGCCACGGTGGCGACCTCAACTACAACTCTTTTTTTGTACATTTCTACAGGTTTTCCAATATCAAATCAGTAGTTCAACTCTAATCTCTGGAATATGGAGCTGTAACATTCCTCATTCATGAAACACAAACAGAATATATTGCAAAGTATTGAATTAAATGCGAAAAAACTACTTAGAAATTAATTTTGCTTGTGTTTCGTGAATTTCTTATTTTTTTACTCTATCACATACACATAAAACATTTGCTTTTTGAGCTAAATACTCTATTTTATCTGCCTTTTCCTTCCTTAAAGGCAAAGGCAACAGACATTCTATGCGATATATATGCGTTTGTTTGTTTGTTTTGAATGCAGTAAAGCATTATTATGAAGCTTAAGAAGGTGGTGAGATTCACAGATTTCACTATGCAAACTCATGAAATGTCACAAAACAGACAATTGATATTTTTGTAATTTCACTGATTTCTCTGCCTGATGATTATAGACCAAATAAACCTTCTCTGAATTTGTTATGAATCTCTTGTGTTTCACTGTTAGTTGTGTTTTGTGTCTCAGTGCTGAAAAAAGTCAATGAGAAAATGCTGGAATTTCGTGTTACGCTCTCGTTTCTGCGTTTGATGACCTCCGGAGTTTTGACAAAGGACGGCAGCAGGGCCATAAGAGTTTATGAGAGCAGTAAAAAGTGTCCGGAGGCAATCAGTCACCTTGACTTTGAATGTGAGAAACTGTCTATTCAGCATTTAACGCCCCATTGTAAAGACGCTTGGGATGTCCTTTACTTGCACATGCTCAAATCTGAGGATGCTAAAAATGCAAGCAATCTGGACGATGGAAATTGTTTTTTTTTTTAAATGGAATAAATCAGGAATTCTCACATCTTCTATGCAACAGGTTTAATCTTTCTGTGTTTAGAGAAGTAAAAGGAAGAAAAAACAAAGTCTAATTTCATGCTTCGCCAGCTCATGGAAATTTGTTAAATTGTTTTCCTTTGTTGTGATATGTGTTTTTAATTAATGTACACCACCACTCAAAAGTTAACATTACTATTAGTCTCTTATGCTCATTAAGGCTGCATTTATTTAATAATAAATACAGAAAAAACAGTAATATTGTGAAATATTATTACAATTTAAAATTACGGTTTTCTATTTTAATATACTTTAAAATATAATTTATTTCTGTGATCAAAGCTGAATTTTTAGCATCATTACTCCAGTCTTCAGTGTCACATGATCCTTCAGAAGTCATATTAGCGGCCTTCAGTTCCGCTCTCGACCAGCAGAGGTCAGTGTGCGTTCAGATGACCAGCAGTACAAAGCAAAAGTCTTCAACAAAAACGCGTTTGTAAGACGCCTAACAATTTCCTCTCGTGAAAATCAAGTGAAGCGTTTACTCGGGTATCTTTAAGGTAAGTAATTTCACTCGGCGTCCATCTTTGAAACAAGTACAGCTCCTATTTCTAAAAGAGAAACATCAAATTCTCCGAAGCTGTTCACCAAGCTTACGATTAAATTCCACATTTGAAATCACTAATTAAATATGATTACAACTTTATCATAAATGTGGTTTCTTATGCTCAAATAGTGTTAAAAAGCTTATTTTTCAGTCAGGAGCAGCCAATGCGCATGCGCAGTCGTAAGCGCGCGTCTCAGAACAGTATCCGGAGCTTCTAACGGCTGCTGCAGTGACGTAATGACTTTACCAATTGGCGATTGGCTGTTTTATTTACCTATTCCGCCATTTTGTCACTTTCCCGCCGGAACGCGCTCCCTCAGCTGGACTGAGTGGTAAAAGAAGCTGCTGCATGACTGGATTTAATAGAGGAAACTGGGAAAACACGAGTAAAACAAACGATTACACTAAAGGTTGCGCTCGAAAGTGTTCTTTATAACATGTCAAAGAAACATAATCCATGGATATTGACATGCAGCCAGGAATCGCGTTTCTTGACATTTATATGTTCCTGATTTCGACGTCGGGGAAATACATAAAGCAAATCTGCCTGTGAACGCTTTATATAACTACAATGTAGGTAGGTCTAAATCTGAGTAATCACTTATATCAATGTTATATATATATATATATATATATATATATATATATATATATATATATATATATATATATATATATATATATATAGTCCAGCCCTAAAACTTGTATAGTTTTTGTCAGTGTTTATTTAAAACACCCAATTATTCAGAATATTAGATAAATATTTAACTGATGAGTTGTCAACACAATATATAACCATACAGTATATAGGGTATGATTTTACCCCAAAAATCCAACATTTTGACTCAAAATGATAACTGCAAAACATGTTTCTCTGCTGGAGTCCAGCTGTTTCTGTGAATTGCAGTGATACATATGCTTCTTTTTTCTGTAGCTTTCAGCAGTCTGTAAAAATATACCTCAGATTTTGTGTCAAAGCTATTTGTACAGTCAATCGCAAAGCTCTTTCCCGTTTTGGATTTATTTTGTTTGTTGTTTTTCACGGCTGAAAACTAATGCTGCCACTCAGTGGGCGTGACCGCAGTCTTAACGGTCGACGGTGACGTCACGTGCATACCCTCTATATTTGTATATCTAAATTCTTTACTAATATTAATTTTTCGCCGCTCACTCAGGTAAATATTACATTGTAGTTCATGTGGAATGACAGTTTACTTAATAAGTTCAGTGTTCTGAATATTTTATTAAAACTGTTTGATGATTAATTGTGAATAAACGTGTAGTTGCGAAATGCAATCATAAACCCTCTGCTATTTATTGGGGCTGGGTATTGACACAATTTTCACAATTTGATTCGATGACTATTCACATGCTTTCAATTCGATTACGATTTCGATTCGATATAGATTATTTTGGATGTAGTATTTCAGTTGGAGTATGGAAAATTTTCTAGAGGAAAAAAAATATCTCAACTAATGCTGTAAACTACACATGAGAGTCAGCTGGTACTACTATAATAATATTGAAGGTTAAATTAACTTATTTATATACAAACACTTAAATTACACTCAATGATGTTTTTATTATAAATAAAGTTTAGAATTACATAATCATATTTCTACTCCAGTCCGTTTTTTTAAATATAAACATTTAAATCACGGCTGTCATAACTGCTTTATTCAAACATGCATTAAATATTGAAGAACATTAAAAATTATAATGAATATGTAACGGTGCATAGCTATATTTATCAGAATATTGCTTTCTAGAGTTCACTTTTCTAGCTGACTAATGAGTTTATGGTCACTGAATATGTTTTTCTGAGGTAAATGTGACGTTACGTGACATTGTTTACAAGCTGACGTCTTTCCGAGGTTGAAACACTGATTGAGCGATTACACGAGACATGATACGGATTTCAGTAAGTTGTACTGTATATTTTAACATACCTTCAGATGTTCATGCATGTTTATTTCACTGTAACTGGTATTAAAGCGGAGGAGAGGATGATCACATGTTTCTCTTTAACTGAGGCGCTAAAGCGATCCGTCACGCCACATTAAAAAGCGCCAAAGCGGTATTTATTTTTTGAGTCTCATAATAAGATGGACGTCATTTGAAATCTGAGACTTTGCTTCATATCAAAAGCAACAAAGCACAAAGATTATTGGGATTTATTGGATGGGAGGCGCTACATATTTTGCTCATTCATCAACTGAAAACAGACTAGACTAATCAATTCTTGGGATTTAAAAATCGATATCAGTTCATAAAAATGAGAATCGATTGAAATCGAGAAATCAATATTTTTTTACCCAGCCCTACTATTTATATTTTTTACTGCACTTCTTTTTACTTTTGTTTGACACCATTATTTCTTACGAAAATTAACCGTGTGTTTTTTATAGTAAAAGTGCACCATGTTTTTTTGGTGGATTTGTTACCATTTGTATAACCACAGTTTTACTACAAATACCTTGATTAAACTATTGTTAGTGTAGCAAAGTCATGGTTAATTTCATTACCATGGTTTAACTGCAATAACCATGTTTTTTGTTTTATTTGTAGTACAACTATGGTTAATTTTCCTAAGGGTTTTCACACATTAATTTGATTAACTTTCAATCTTTTTTCTTATCACACATGCAGAATTCAGTGGTTTATGTCCAGTGCTGAAGCAAGCTCTTCCATCACCTGGTTCTACCACCAATGGCCATTCCTTTCTCCTGATTTCAGGAAAGTGAGGCCTTTACTGGCAGTAATGAATGATGGGGCTCTCTTGACTTCAGATCTGTAGAGTCTGAGAAGATCTGAAGCTCTCATGATGGAGAGAAGCTCTTTTGATGGCTCTTCATCACATGCCGATTGCATAATGAACCACTGATGTAGTCAGTCAACCTGCCGGAAGTTAAGCTGACCAAAAAGCCTTCAGGAATCGGCCTTGCAAACGGATACTCTGGTGGAAGAGATGCGATGGAGCCACAGAAGGATCTTCACTAAGCTTTGGTTCCCTTCCTCTTCAAAACTTGGCAAAAAGTGGCTTAATAAGTATTGTGCTGCTGTTTACCTCTTCACGTAGAAGAGCGTGTATCCGTTCTTCCCAATGTTACTTGACACCTTTGACCAGCTGGATCTTCTGATGCTGGTGTCACTGCATTCCAGCCAACCAGACCCACTGAGTACAAGTCAGAGGAACTTTAGTATGATGATTAATGAGTGGAAATATAGAAGAAACCCCTACCACAGTACAAACTGCTGCCCAGATGTTACACAACACCAGCTAGTTTGTACTTTGTGCTGCTGTCGTTTGATGCTTCCATCTGTTGAACACAAACACAGATTATTAGATGCTGCTGCATCATATAATATTCAAATGACTGGCCAGCAGAGGGCAGATGTTTGCTGAACTGACATGCATCTGTACTGCAGGACAGTGAAAACTCTTCTGGAACTTCCAGTCGATCCTTGAGTTTGTGCATTGAGGATCTAATGTCAAAGCGCATGACCAGAAGTACCATCACCCTGTTGAGAGATTCAAATGATCAGAAGCTGTAAACCAGCTCAGGTTTAGTTATTCTGCAGGACTAATTAAAGGGGACCTATTATGCCCCTTTCACAAGATGTAATTTAAGTCTCTGGTGTCTCCAGAATGTGTCTGTGAAGTTTCAGCTCAAAATCCCCCACAGATCATTTATTATAACTTGTCAAATTTGCCCCTATTTGGGTGTGAGCAAAAACACGCCGTTTTTGTGTGTGTCCCTTTAAATGCAAATGAGCTCCACTTTCCAGAAGAGGGCGGAGCTTTAACAGCTCAACAACAACAAAGCTGGAGAATCTCACGCAGCCAAAATGAGGATTGTCAGTAACGGTGTTCAGCCTTACATTGTTCAAACCGGAGTCGACACTGATGGAGAGACTCAGGAAGAAGTTACAACTTTTAGACGTTTCTGAATGGTTAGTGGATAAATTTATGTAGTTGCTTTGGAGTTGATTCAACTCATCCACTAGCATGTGCCGTCATGTTCATCTTTTGTGTTGAATTGACCCTCGTTTGTGAAGCAGTCCGGCGTAAAATGACGGCATGACAACAACACTCTACTACAACAACTCTTCCTCTTCTCTAAAGCAGCCCAACATGGCCCTGCCCCCTTTGTTGAGTGTTCTCGGGGGGCGGGGTTTATGTAAATTTTAGGGTTAGTGATGTCATTTACCCAGGAAGAAGCTCGTTGTAGTCCCTACCAGCCGTTTGTTGAAGTCCTTAAACAGCAAAATATCTCCCTTTGCATTGAACTTTGAGCGTCGTAACTTCACAGATGTTGTTTATGCTCAAACAGCAACATTACACACTAACTAAAGTTAAAAAAGTGAAATCATAATCAACCATCCCTTTAAAAAAAACGATGACAGGAGACATCATCAGAAGTTGTTCCTCACGTTTTTTCTGCCTCATATTGAGTCCAGCAATGAGTCTTCATTCTTCATGAGGAGATGTTCGCTTTCACATCAAGGAATCATTCCAGGCATTTTAAACTCAAACACCAAACCATATTGATTCATAATGTCGAGTGAATCTGCTATGAACCCCAAATATTCACTCATAGTGTCATTTCTGTTGCATCTGAAAGGTAGGACTCGTTCCTTCACTTTTTAGACTTTGTGTTCTTTATATGTTAAGGTGAAGATGTAACTTTTTTCAGGTTTTTATTTACTTGTGTTCCTACAGGATCACACATTGACTCTATGATCCAGATGTATATATCCTGATGGATATATGTCATGGAAACAGATCAAATAATGGAGAAAATCTTGCGGATCCCAGTAAGGACTCCCAGTATTGAAATTATTCCTATAAGTGTGACCTAACAATTCATGGTCTAAAAGAGATGAGCAAAGGAAACTCTACCTTTAAGTCAACTATTCCACCAGAATTCACTGTACATGTCACAGGTAAATATTTCATTTCAAACAAACATTAGACAAACATCCAGCTAAACTGTTTTAGAAAAAAACATTCCATGAATGATGTATTAATGTTTTTGTTCTAACATTATTAAAGACCAGATGACTTTGAACAAACGTTCTATTAACGTTATGCTCATAACATTGAGAGAACTTGCCAGAACATTAATCAGAGTTCTGAGAACGTTTCCTCTTAGCTGAGTAAACTTAACCACTACCAGGTTACCAGGTTACCACTACTAGTTTCAAACATGAACTTTGTCTTTTCTTCAGAATTTTCTTCAAACTCCACCAGACATGACATTTGACCTGGAGGACTGGTGAGACGGATCTGAGAACACTTGTGTTTATTTCAGGCTACACAGTAAAATGGACCACAAAACTTCTGCAGAGGAAACTATTGTTCTATTTCATGCTCTACGAATGTCACATGACAGTGCTGCCCCCTAGTGCACATCGCAACAACAACAACAATGTATTGAGGTACATACAGTAGACAGAATTGGGATTTATACAACACATTCTGGTTTTTAATTTTTTTAATGTGCATATCAGTTCTAGTTCTTTTAGATTGTCAGTTTTGTTTAACAAATTGATTTTACAGCTGTATTTCAATAGTAGCTTATGATTTGTGAATTCAGGTAAGCTGAGCTACTGAGTTGACTGTCACCCAGTTTATCTAAATTTACTCTGATGAAAGTGAAAGTATATTGGAGAGAGTATGTAAATAAGTTTGCAGCCCTCATACAGAAACATGCAGAAACAAGTTCAAAGGTTGGTTATAAACCGGTATTTGACCTGCCAACAAGCAATGCAGTAAAATAAGATTAAATAATAATCTAAAATGTAATCATTTACAAATGTGTTGCACATTACTTTCATATTCCTCTCCAACCATAAATGCTCAGCTGGTCTTGTCCAGAAATAACATTATGAGCTGTGCTACTTATGATTACAGATCATACACATGAACATGGCTCATATGTTTCCATATCCAGTCAGATAAAAACTTGATGTGACAATATTATGAGCTTTAACAAATTAGACTGTTGCATTGCACATTAATGCGTGTACATTACATTTAAAAAGGTCATAATGAGCTGATCAAAATTGCAAATATTGCTAGAAAAGATTTGGATACCTTGTATATTAATATAGTAGTCAACATTTGAAGTGGATCAAAACCTTTCATCAAAGTTGTTCTAAAACCTTCTTCTTATGAACTTTTTTGATCCACTTCAAATGTTGACTAGGAGAAACAGAACTTTTATTTTTGGTTTTGAATCATACAGAGTATATATACAGTATATAACGCTTTATTTTGATGTGTAATTTACATACAGTTTTCAATCCAACAGCATTAAATAAAAACATAAACATATATTGGATTATTTCCTTTTAAAAAAAATTGAAAATACTTGTAATTTCTAATTTCTTCTGCAAAATCATGAGTAGCTTCATTTGCAGAATACAACATCTGTTCATTGAAAACATAAACTTTACTTATAATTACTTATAATTGCATCTCTTTCCTGCCGGACTGAGTGGCAAAAGAGCCTGCTGCATGACTCGATTTAATAGGGGAAACTGACAAAACGCGAGTAAAACAAACGATTGTTGGTTTAAACTAAAGGTTGGACTCGATATAGTGTTCCTGTTACAACTTACCAAAGATCCAGTGATCCATGAATATTGACATGCAGCCAGGAATCATGTTTTTTTTTTTTTACATTTTTATGTGCCTGATTTTGACGCCAGATTTCGGTTCAGATGTTTTGTTATGCTATTTATTTCTGCAAAATAAAAGGCTGATAACTTGCTCTTTGTGATTAAGAAGATTGAGTGAATGTAGTCAATAGTTCTGGTGGATGAAAGGAGGTAAAGCCCAAAGGCCCTGATAGTCTTAATCTGGTCTTAGTGTCAGTACAAGGATAGTGGTTATTATGTAGACTGTGAGGCCGATAAAGAGAGCGACAGTGTTCAGGATCACCGCCGATCTGGAGGAGCTGATCGCTAAGTCTTGCTGTCCAGACATGTTAGCATCTCGAGCCTGCAAAAAAAGAAAAAAAACCTCTCAATGCATGTTTTCCTTTCATACTAAGAAGCTGCATTTTTCATTCTGTAATGTCATATGATACATCATTGCTTTTGATGCCTCCAAATGTAAATCCAAAGTTCAAAGTTATCAAGAGTTATAACCCTAATTACGCTGTAATCTCCGGTGTCTGAAGAGATGACTATGGCATCATTTCCCAGAAACTGTTAAGTTTCAGTTGCAATATGACCATCTGGTTTCCAAACATTTGGTTAGTAGATAAATCATAAAATAGTCATAAAATGTATTAAATCAACTCGATAAAATCTTTTATCATCACATTCTATAAAGCATTAAAGTGTTGCATCAAGATTTATTAAATGGTTAGTACTACACAACACCCTTAGCAACGTTCATTGAAGCGTACTGTATTATGTAGAAGAGTGTTGTGAGAAAGAGATCGAGTGAGCGAGTTTATTATCTGCATTCAGATTAAGCATTTTCCTTCAGGTCGGTCCTATGTTCATAATAAAAAATCTGTTTAAAAGTCCGGTGCTATATCTTGTCCTTTTAACAGTTAAGGGGTTTTCCCATGACTGACAGCACTAGTCAAAGCATTTGTCAGTTACGTCTTGTTCTGTGTTCCCAACATTTCAGGCTTTTCAATATAAAAGTCTTTGCTACTGACTGACACACTCATAAAGACAGTCTTTGCCTCCATCTGTTGCTGTTCACGGTCAGGAACTACTTTTTCTGGCGAAAGGAAGGCTATTAGTGATTTTTACTCCAAGAAAGTTGCATTGATACATATTTTTTGGTTTTAATATTTGTAGTGTGTGGTAACTGTTTTATAAAACTATGGCTGTAGGGGTTGCAGGCACTTTAACGCCCTTCAGCCGTGACATATTCATGATACAGGACAGCCTCTCGTACCTTATTACTTACATATATTATATAACGTGACATCAAAGTACCGCGAGAGCAGACGGCTCCATATGCTTTGAAATCGCTCTCGCAGTACTTTAATTTCATACACCGATCGGTCTGTGCAGTGCCACTTCAAATCCAACAAGCTGGTTAAGCCAATTTGTTCAAAACATGGATTAAGAAATGAAATGCCGCTGTGTGTTACACGGAGACAAACAGTTCTGCTTTGTCTTTATATTTTCGTTGGCAAAATTGAGCAAAACAGACAAAATTGTGTCTAAAATAACACAATATGCCTGTTGACTTCTTTTTTTATTGAACTGTTGTATAAAATCAGTATCACATTTGCAGTCGTGCTTTTCTGGACAGAAAAACAGCACTCGTTGCTCGAAAGCTGAAAACCGCTGAAAGCGCCAACAGTGCCCCTGTTTGAGTTTTTCTCTTATTTACATCACATGATGATATAGGCTATTTTATTATTTGTATGATTGTTTCATTATGAGGCAATCAAATACCCTCGAAATGAAAGCAAATACTTACAGAGCACGAGCAGATGATAGCGGCAAGTCCCAGAGGGCAACAGCAGAACAGCAAGGTAAAGATGGAGTAGCACAAGTAATCCGGCACTGGAGTGACTGCTGACGTGGAGGTCATGAACACGGTGGGCTGAATGGTGACCCCAGTGTGATCTGCATTCGGTCTTTGTGGATATGCAGGCATGCCTGGATAAGGCTGTTGTTGAGCATACGGGCCCTGAGGAGCATACGGGCCCTGAGGAGCATACGGACCCTGAGGAGCATACGGACCCTGAGGAGCATACGGGCCCTGAGGGCCACCTGGAGCTCCGTACGGCTGGCTGGGATATCCAGAAGGGTTGGGAACGGGCCCTGGGCCATAGTATCCAGCATTAGGATGTTTCTGGTATGGTGGTGGCAAAGGCTGACCCATCCTGGGCTTCTGTGATGGACCCTGCTCTTCTGGGTCATTGTATGATAAGTTTATTCTTCCGATTGTTGGTCCTTGGTTGTACATTTCTTGTCTTGTGCTTGTGATCTCCGTGCTCCTCACTGTTGAATCTGCCGTCCGTATTGTGCTTCTATGCACTTTGTCCTCTGATGGTGATGTGGAGATTCATAGCACTCTAATGGGAGGTGCTCTAGTGAAGATTCAGTTTGATAATTGCTTTATCTTATCTAAATGTTATGCTAATACAGTGTTTCTCAACTTGATAATAGTATGGAAAAACATGCAACTTTAAAGGATTAGTTCACTTTCAAATTAAAATTTCCTGATAATTTACTCACCCCCATGTCATCCAAGATGTTCATGTCTTTCATCAGTCGAAAAGAAATGAAGGTTTTGAGGAAAACATTCCAGGATTTTTCTCCATATAGTGGACTTCACTGGGGTTCAACGGGTTGAAGGTCCAAATGTCAGTTTCAGTGCAGCTTCAAAGAGCTCTACATGATCCCAGACGAGGAATAAGGGTCTTATCTAGAGAAACCATCACTCATTTTCTAAAATAAATTTACAATTTTATACATTTTAACCATAAATGCTCATCTTGAACTAGCTCTCTTCTTCTTCTTCTCTATTAGAATTCCAGCAGTGTAGACACTGCTGAGTGTATTACTGCCCTCCTCAGGTCAAAGTTTGGACTAATGTTATATACTTGCACTAGCATATTGTATATGACAATTTAGTTCAAACTTTGACCTGTGGAGGGCAGTAATACACTTAGCAGTGTCTACACTGCCGGAATTCAAATAGAGAAGAAGAAGAAGAGACCTAGTTCAAAATGAGCATTTATGGTTAAAACGTATATAATTTAATTTTTTTTTTTTTAGAAAATAGCCGATGGTTTCTCTAGATAAGACCCTTATTCCTTGTCTGGGATCATGTAGAGCTCTTTGAAGCTGCACTGAAACTGTAATTTGGACCTTCAACCGTTTGGAGTCCAGTGAAGTCCACTATATGGAGAAAAATCCTGGAATGATTTCATCAAAAACCTTCATTTCTTTTCGACTGAAGAAAGAAAGACATGAACATCTTGGATGACATGGGAGTGAGTAAATTATCAGGACATTTTAATTTGAAAGTGAACTAATCCTTCAATAAAAGTGAGGATAAGACAATTTCTATATCTTTTGTTATTGATGTCCAAAATTCTGTCTAATCAAACTCAATTTATCTGCCATTTGGTAGAAGCTCATCCAATTAGTCAGATGTCAATATGAACAGGTTGCGTGACACCAGTGTTATTGTCATAAACTGCGGCGAAACACATGGGGAGGATCCAGACGCAGTATTTATTAAAAGGGTAATCCGCCATCGTAATACACATCCAGGCAAAAGGTCATACATAAACAAACAATCCAAACAATAAAAGAGTAAAGGGCTGAGGCAAAACAGAAATCCAAAGGAACTGACAGAGAATCAAAAGAAACAGGATACATAAGCTCTCGGAAATTCAGTAAGACACATACAAGACTTAGCAATGAGTGACTGAATTGACCACGCTTATATAGGGTGACCTAATGAGGCTAATTAGACACAGCTGAATGCAACAAGTGCTGATGAATCCGGCAAAGGATTATGGGGAATGTAGTCCATGTGTGAATGGCAATAAACAAGAGGGGAGTTCCCTCTGGTGGACAACCAGGGCACTCCAGCTGGTGATCGTGACAGTTATTTTAGTATCATTGAGATCATTATTGAGGTACATACAGTAGACAGAATTGGGATTTATACAACACGCTGTTGATCTTAAAGCTTTATTCTTTGTACATATCAGTTCTGGTTCTTTTAGATTGTCAGTTTTGCCAGCTATCAAGGAATGCATTAAAATAATCATATTCCTCTCCAACCATAAATGCTCTGCTGGTTCTTGCCCAGAAATAACATTGTGAGCTGTGCTACTTATGATTACATATCATACACATGAACATGGCTCATATGTTTCGATATCCAGTCAGATACCAAGGAAAACTTGAAAATTATGAGCTTTACCAAATAAGACTGAATAACAAGGCAAGGCCATAATGAGCAGATCAAACTTGCAAATATTGCTAGAAAAGATGTTTATACCGTGTATAATAATATATTAGCAGAACACATGGGGCCCTATTTTAACGATCTAAACGCAAAGTGTAAAGCGCACGGCGCAGGTGCACTCAGGGCGTGTCCAAATCCACTTTTGCTATTTTAACGATGGAAAAACGGTCCGTGCGCGGAGGCGCATTTTTAAAATGGGTTGTCCCTATTCTCTTAATGAGTAATGGGCGTAACGTTCAGTAAACCAATCAGAGTGTCATCTCCCATTCCCTTTAAGAGCAAGATGTGCTCGCGCCATGGCGGATTGCTATTTACATGGCGTACACGCGATGAGTCAGTTAATATATATGTGTGTGTATTGGCAGGATTGTTCAATTAATTAGCCAATTTCGTTCATCATTATAAGTAGTAATAGGCTGAATTGAAAATAGGTAGCCTAATTCTAATACACACAATGACTATTCATCATTACATTTTTATATTTATGTAGCCTACACAATAATATTCTTTTACACTGTAATCCTTTTGTTTTTAATATTTGGCATGTTTGTGTGATGCGCATCCCTGTGTGTAATAAACAAAGTCAACGCGCACTGTGGACGCGCCCAGAGGCGCAGTTTCTACCAACGCTCTAACAAAAAAATATTGCGCCATTGACTTTAGACTTTAGACCAGGTTTGAGTTGGTCTATGGCGCAGTCTGTTTTCAGCTCCTTAAAATAGCAATGCGCCGGCAATGCGCCTGAACACACCTCTTTTTTAGACCAGCATGCCCATGGGCGCACTAACTGGCGCAAATGCATTTACTAATTTAAGGACGTGGCGCTGAACGGGAAAACGCGAACGGCGCCGGACGCAAACTAGCAAACACACTTGCGCTGCGCCTTGCGTCGCATTGCGCCGGGTGTATTATAGGGCCCTTAATGTGTTTCATTAAGAAACAGAACTATAAAAAAACCCAGAACACTCAAAGAGTCCTTTTTCTTCATTTAAAGGCTTTATTTTGATGTGTAATTTAGTTACATATAATTTACATACCGTTCTCAATCCAACAGAATTAAATAAAGAAGAAATAAAGCAAACATACATTAGATTATTTCCTCAAATTGTCTTGAAAAAGGGTCTGCAAAATCACAAGTAGCAGCATTTGAAAAGCACAATACAGCATCTGTTCATTTAATTACTCCGTACACCCACAGTAAGAGGACGGTGGCTATTGTGTACAGTGCAAGGCCGAAACCGAGGGCAACATTGTTCAGGGTCAACGCCGTTCTGGAGGACCTGATCGCTAAATCTTGCCGTCCTGCCAGGTTAGCATCTCGTGTCTGCGAAAAAAAAAAAAGAAGTTTTCCTTTCATACTAAGAAACTGCATTTTTCATTCTGTAATGTCATATTATAGATCATTGCTTTTGATGCCTCCAAATGTAAGTCCAAAGTTCAAAGTCATCCAGATTTATAACCCTAATTACGCTGTAATCTCCGGTGTCTGAAGAGATGGCTATGACATAATTTCACAGGAACTGTTAAGTTTCAGTTGCAATATGACCATCTGGTTTCACAACATTCAGTTAGTAGATTTTTCATCACATTCTATAAAGTGTTAAAATAATATATAAAAAAAATCTAAAGCTATATATGTATCAAATCAGTGCGTCAAGAACACAAATACATACATACAACATATACATATTGACACATCATTATAACGGACTCATGTGTGCTTAATGTATGACTCCTGTACATCACTGCAATTGTCTTTACTATCCTTATCCATCAAAACTTTACTAGCAAGACGATGGTTTGCTTTATCCAGCTGAGAAAAGTAGTTTGCGTATCATCTGGCTATACAGCGGTGGGATGTTTTCTTTATCTTTATCTGATTGTTTGAATGAATTTGTTTAGACTGAAAACTTTCCCGGAGTTTAGCGACTTATAATGATCTGATCGCAAACAGAGAAGCGAAATCAGGGTTAGAACAGAAATTTCCGGGAAGCTTGCGTCATTAGATGCTCAGTTTGATACACTCCCGCTTCAGTAATATATATCTTGTCAATTAAAACATATTGAGATATTTTTATTATTTGTATGATTAATTCATTAGGAGGCAATCAAATACTCTTGAAATGAGTGCGAATACTTACAGCGGCAGAGTAGATAACAGCAGCGAATCCCAGAGGGAAACAGCAGAAGAGCAAGTTAAAGATGGAGTAGCACAAGAACTCCGACATATGATTGGACGCTGGTCTGGAGGTCATGATCACAGTTGGCTGAACGGTGACCCCAGTGTGACCTGCATTCGGTGGATATGGCTGCTGTTGGGTATATGGTCCCTGAGGGCTAACTGGAGCTCCATACTGCTGGAGGGGAAAGCTGGAAGAGTTGGGATAGGACCCTGGCAAAGGCTGAGCCATCCTGGGCTTAGCTGATGGATTCTGCTCTTCTGGGTCACTGAATGAGTAGTTAATTCTTCCGATTGCTGGTCCTTGATTGTACATTTCTTTTCTTGTAGTCGTGATCTCTTTGGTTTCGTGCTCCTCGCTGGTGTATCTGCCGTCAGTCTTGTGCTTTAGTGAACCGTGTCCTCTGATTGTGATGTCGAAATTTATAGGACTGTAATGGGAGGGTCGCTGCAAAGATAAGATGAAGCAATCCGCTTGTTAAGTCGTGACGTCAGCTAAGCCTGAAAACGCGAACGGCGCCGGACGCAAACTAGCAAACACACTTGCGCTGCGCCTTGCGTCGCATTGCGCCGGGTGTATTATAGGGCCCTTAATGTGTTTCATTAAGAAACAGAACTATAAAAAAACCCAGAACACTCAAAGAGTCCTTTTTCTTCATTTAAAGGCTTTATTTTGATGTGTAATTTAGTTACATATAATTTACATACCGTTCTCAATCCAACAGAATTAAATAAAGAAGAAATAAAGCAAACATACATTAGATTATTTCCTCAAATTGTCTTGAAAAAGGGTCTGCAAAATCACAAGTAGCAGCATTTGAAAAGCACAATACAGCATCTGTTCATTTAATTACTCCGTACACCCACAGTAAGAGGACGGTGGCTATTGTGTACAGTGCAAGGCCGAAACCGAGGGCAACATTGTTCAGGGTCAACGCCGTTCTGGAGGACCTGATCGCTAAATCTTGCCGTCCTGCCAGGTTAGCATCTCGTGTCTGCGAAAAAAAAAAAAGAAGTTTTCCTTTCATACTAAGAAACTGCATTTTTCATTCTGTAATGTCATATTATAGATCATTGCTTTTGATGCCTCCAAATGTAAGTCCAAAGTTCAAAGTCATCCAGATTTATAACCCTAATTACGCTGTAATCTCCGGTGTCTGAAGAGATGGCTATGACATAATTTCACAGGAACTGTTAAGTTTCAGTTGCAATATGACCATCTGGTTTCACAACATTCAGTTAGTAGATTTTTCATCACATTCTATAAAGTGTTAAAATAATATATAAAAAAAATCTAAAGCTATATATGTATCAAATCAGTGCGTCAAGAACACAAATACATACATACAACATATACATATTGACACATCATTATAACGGACTCATGTGTGCTTAATGTATGACTCCTGTACATCACTGCAATTGTCTTTACTATCCTTATCCATCAAAACTTTACTAGCAAGACGATGGTTTGCTTTATCCAGCTGAGAAAAGTAGTTTGCGTATCATCTGGCTATACAGCGGTGGGATGTTTTCTTTATCTTTATCTGATTGTTTGAATGAATTTGTTTAGACTGAAAACTTTCCCGGAGTTTAGCGACTTATAATGATCTGATCGCAAACAGAGAAGCGAAATCAGGGTTAGAACAGAAATTTCCGGGAAGCTTGCGTCATTAGATGCTCAGTTTGATACACTCCCGCTTCAGTAATATATATCTTGTCAATTAAAACATATTGAGATATTTTTATTATTTGTATGATTAATTCATTAGGAGGCAATCAAATACTCTTGAAATGAGTGCGAATACTTACAGCGGCAGAGTAGATAACAGCAGCGAATCCCAGAGGGAAACAGCAGAAGAGCAAGTTAAAGATGGAGTAGCACAAGAACTCCGACATATGATTGGACGCTGGTCTGGAGGTCATGATCACAGTTGGCTGAACGGTGACCCCAGTGTGACCTGCATTCGGTGGATATGGCTGCTGTTGGGTATATGGTCCCTGAGGGCTAACTGGAGCTCCATACTGCTGGAGGGGAAAGCTGGAAGAGTTGGGATAGGACCCTGGCAAAGGCTGAGCCATCCTGGGCTTAGCTGATGGATTCTGCTCTTCTGGGTCACTGAATGAGTAGTTAATTCTTCCGATTGCTGGTCCTTGATTGTACATTTCTTTTCTTGTAGTCGTGATCTCTTTGGTTTCGTGCTCCTCGCTGGTGTATCTGCCGTCAGTCTTGTGCTTTAGTGAACCGTGTCCTCTGATTGTGATGTCGAAATTTATAGGACTGTAATGGGAGGGTCGCTGCAAAGATAAGATGAAGCAATCCGCTTGTTAAGTCGTGACGTCAGCTAAGCCTCAACTCGTTTCACTTGAGAATGCCATCTCGACGGGCGTTTATGAGCGCTATTTATTCATATTATACATTTAACATTTTAAAAAGTTAAACATTTAAATTACTCAAAGTCTACTTTGTCTGCTCACAGCGTCACAGACATTAATATTTTAATGATTTATAAAAGATGAATCACTGTCTGGCCATTTGGGATTTTGGTATGGAGATAAAGGTTATGATTATAATTTTTGGTAGTATTACACCACATCGTGTGTGTATATTAGCACCGTTTGTTGTTTTCTTGTGGTAGGAGATAGAGCATTTGGACCCGGAAGCGCTGCCGCGTGACGTCAGACTTAACCGAATTAGCACACTGAATATCCGCCTGAACCTCCCATTCAGCGGAGATTCAGTTTGGTAATTGCTTCATCTTATCTGAAAATGATGCATGTTTCTCAGTTGCTCGATCAAGCTTAAAAATGTTTTAACCATAAAGTCAAAAATGCAATTCAATCTTAAATAAAATGCAACTTCGTTAATTTGTCATATGTTACAAAAACAGCCTTCTTCCACCTCAGAAACATTGCTAAGCAAGGGAACATTTTATCTGTTTCTGATGCAGAAAAGCTAGTTCATGCATTCATGACCTCTAGACTGGATTTCTGTAATGCATTATTAGCTGGTTGTCCTGCTTCCTCTGTAAACAAGCTACAGTTAATAGAGTTCTTTCCAAGTCAAGAACATATGATCATATAACAACAATTTTATAATTTCTGCACTGGTTACCTATTAAGTTCCGAACTGATTACAAAGTATTGCTACTGACCTATTAAGCCATAAATAGTTCAGCTCCTACGTACTTAACCGATCTTCTATCATTCATCTTACAATCCGTCATGCTCTTTAAAGTCACAAAACTCTGGGCTTTTGGTAGTACCTAAGTCCAGAGAATGTTTTTGCATTTAACTCCTAAACTCTGGAATAGCCTTCCTGATACATATATATATATCATTAAAACCAGAACACAGCGAGTCCTTTTTTCTTCATTAAAAAAAAATGCTTTATTTTGATGTGTAATCTAAAAGAATGAAATTTGCACTAAATGAAATGTGAAGTGCTCAGTACATTGATAATCAGTTTTCAATCCAACAGCATTAAATTAAAACAAAATAAAATCATAAACAGTAGCTGCATTTGAAGCAGAATACAGCATCTGTTCATTTAAATACGCCGTATGCATGCAATGAGAGGATGATGGTCAGTATGTAGACTGCAAGGCCGATACCGAGAGCGACATTGTTCAGAATCAACGTTGTTCTCGAGGATCTGCTTGCTAAATCTTGCTGTCCAGCCATGTTAGCATTTCGAGTCTGCGAAAACAACATTTTTCATTCTGTAATGTCATATTGCTTTTGATGCCTCCAAATGATCCATAGTTATCCAGAGCTATAACCCTAATTATGCTGTAATCTCTGGTGTAAAAGGATAATTCAGCTGTCTAATGAGATGACTATGAAATCAAAGGATAATGAAAATAATGAATAAATGTTGTTTTTGGTTATGTAGCGAAGAATCAGTTGGACAAATGCGGCATATGTGAAAGCACAACAGCGCATACTGCTCTGAACCTGGCATAACCTGTTAACATAGACACAGCAAAAAATCACACTGCAAAGTATGTGACTATGTGCACCCATCCCTAATGACATCATTTCACATGCAGGAACTGTTAAGTTTCAGTTACAGTGTAACCGTCTGGTTTCCCGGCATTCAGTTACTAGACAGTCATAAAATTCATTGATGTTATATGATGAAAATATCACTGCATCACAAGCCTTTTATTATCACATTCTACAAAGTGTTAAATTGTGTAAAAGTGTTATCTCAAGCTACACCGATCGGGCATAACATTATGAGCACTGACAGGTGAAGTGAATAATTGATTATCTCTTCATCACGGCACCTGTTAGTGGGTGGATATATTAGGCAGCAAGTGGACATTTTGTCTTCAAAGTTGATGTGTTAGAAGCAGGACAAATGGGCAAGCGTAAGGATTTGAGCGAGTTTGACAAGAGCCAAATTGTGATGGCTAGACGACTGGATCAGAGCATCTCCAAAACTGCAGCTCTTGTGGAGTGTTCCCAGTCTGCAGTGGTTAGTATCTATCAAAAGTGCTCCAAGGAAGGAACAGTGGTGAACCGGAGACAGGGTCATGGGCAGCAGAGGCTCATTGAAGGCTGGCCCGTGTGGTCCGATCCAACAGACGAGCTCCTGTAGCTCAAAATGCTCAAGAAGTTAATGCTGGTTCTGATAGAAAGGTGTCAGAATACACAGTGCATCAGTTTGTTGCGTATGGAGCTGCATAGCTGCAGACCAGTTTGGTGACCTGTCCACTGCCGAAAGAGCATCAGAACTGGACCACGGAGCAATGGAAGAAGGTGGCCTGGTCTGATGAATCACGTTTTCTTTTACATCATGTGGATGGCCGGGTGCGTGTGCGTCTCTTACCTGGGGAACACATGGCACCAGGATGCACTATGGGAAGAGGACAACCTGGCGGAGACAGTATGATGCTTTGGGCAATGTTCTGCTGGGAAACCTTGGGTCCTGCCATCCATGTGGATGTTACTTTGACACGTACCACCTACATAAGCATTGTTGCAGACCATGTACAGCCTTTCATGGAAACGGTGTTCCCTGGTGGCTGTGGCCTCTTTCAGCAGGATAATGCTCCTGCCACAAAGTAAAAATGGTTTGAGGAGCACAAAAACGAGTCTGAGGTGTTGACTTGGCCTCAATTTCCCCAGATCTCAATCCAGTCGAGCATCTGTGGGATGTGCTGAACAAACAAGTCCGATCCATGGAGGCTCCACCTCACAACTTACAGGACTTAACCCACACAGCAGGAGACTCCTAGGCAGATCCGCATTCAAGTCGCCAAACCCACGTGACTGTCACATTCGTTTTGGCACCGCCCAGAGGATCAGCTTTGCCTCCGGGCGGCGCCGTAAATTCTACTGTCAATCAGCGGATCCTGAGTGGACCCATGTCGGATCCGTGGACGCGCACGCGCCTTTACTGTAACGGTTGTATCAATTTGCGGGTCCCAAACGGACCCGGTGTGGAGGTAAGGTTTTAATCGCGGATGCAGCGAGGAGCCACGGCGGGTCCGCGATCCGCCTTCATTGCGGATCTGTCACTGCGCGCAAGTAGACGCCAATACGGGTCCATTCGCGGATACGGTTCCTTTGCTGTGTGGGAAAGGATCTGCTGCTAACATCTTGGTCCAGATACCACAGCACAGCTTCAGGGGTCTAGAGGAGTCCATGCCTCGACGGATCCAACACCAATAGGGGCCAACACAATATTAGGAAGGCGGTCATAATGTTATGCCTGATCGGTGCATATACTGCTGTGTGTTTGTATGTATATATATTTGTAATGAGAGCGAATACTTACAGAGGCAGAGTAGATAACAGCAGCGATGCCCAGAGGGAAACAGCAGCACAGCAAGGTAAAGATGGAGTAGCACAAGTAATCCGGCATATGAACGGACGCTGGTGTGGAGATCATGAACACAGTGGGCTGAACGGTGACCCCAGTGTGACCTGCATTTGGTGGATATGGCTGCTGTTGGGTATATGGGCCCTGAGGGTCACCTGGAGCTCCGTATGGCTGGCTGGGATATCCGGAAAGGTTGGGATAGGGCCCTGGGTATCCGGCATTAGGTTGTTCCTGGTACGGTGGCGGCACAGGCTGACCCATTTTGGGCTTCTCTGATGGATCCTGCTCTTCTGGGTCACTGAATGAGAAGTTTACTCTTCCGATTGTTGGTTCTTGATTGTACATTTCTTTTCTTGTACTCGTGATCTCCTCGCTATTGAATCTGCCGTCAGTCTTGTGCTTACATGAAACTTGTCCTGTGATGGTGAGGATTTATAGGACTCTAATGGGAGGTGGTTTGCAGCTTGTGGCGGAGGTTCAGTGGAGGTTCACTGTGATAATTGCTTCATCTTATCTGAATATTACACTAAACAGTGTTTCTAAACTTGTTGATCGAGCTTAAAAATGTGTACCAGCTTGATATCCTTGGGATTTCGGAGGTACGGTAGCCGGGATCTTTCCGAATTGTTAGCGATGATAAGACTCTGGGCATTGAACTGACAAGTGGCGTCAGATTTCACTCTAAACTTTAATTATACAGGGTTTAATTATACAGCAAGATATACAGGATCAGTGGCTTTATTGCATCAGATATGTGTCACTTAATTTGCTCACAGCTGATTGGTCCCATTTTGGTTTGCAATCTCTAACCCAGAATAAAACCTGCTCCAGAGCAGGTTATCCGTGTGCCGCAAGTCTGATTCACCACTTGGACTTTTTGAGATTGCTGGCTGATTTTGGGAAACTCCTTAAGCCACTGTAAAGATTGAAGGTATCTGTGTGTATTATGACTCGGTGAGATCCACCAATCAGAGAGATTCCCGAATCTCAATCGATCTGGTTCAATCCTAATTCTAATTATTGTTAATATGCATTTCATTTTCCAGGAGCTCATTGCTTCTACCTTCAGTTAAATTGCTAACCGTGATTGTAAATTAATTGCCTAAATTATTACATTATTTGCTATCTGCATTCTTTAAATTGTAATGTTGACATGCATTCTCTGTAAAGCTGCTTTGAAACGATATGTATCGTGAAAAGCGCTATACAAATAAATGTGAATTGAATTGAACAACCATTTTGTGTTTTGGCTTGTACTGTATTTTATTTCATGGTCAAAATGTGCCTGTAGAAATCTGTAATCCTGTATTGTTAATGTAATGTACTTCTGTTACCTATCAACCTTCAAAAAGCGATAAAAACTTCAATAAAAAAAAGGAATACAATAATTATTAAAAAGTGAATAATAGCAGCCTGCATGTCCTCTCTTCACCAGCAGGTGTCAGTGTGAAATCACATAAACAAAGCCATGATATTAAACTTAAAGTGAACTGCGCAAGGTTGTCTGATGTTATTTGAATGTATAAAGTTGTAAATATGGACATTTTTCTTAGAAAAACGCATTGCTTTGCTTCAGAAGGCATTTATTAACCCCCTGGAGTCGTATGGATTACTTTTTTTTATGAATGGATGCATTTTTTTGTCTTCAAAACATTCACAACCATTATAAACTTTGGAGGACTAAGGATATTTTTAAATATATCTCTGATTGTGTTCGTCTGAAAGAAGATAGTCATATACACCTAGGATGGTTTGAGGGTGAGCAATTCATTTTTTGGTGAACTATCCCTTTAAGATCTAGTATTGCAAGTCAAGGGTCAGTCAGTATTACTTTTTGGTATCAAATTAGGCGTTTTTATGTAACTGACTGTGAAAGGTTCACATTTAAAAAAAAAAAAAATCTGATTACTAACTTGCAGTTTATGCAACCGCCCGCAGATGACTTGTTAGTCTCACACCATGAGCTTTAAGGTGCAGTATGTAAGATATTCTGTCCACTAGAGGTCGCTAGAGGTCTATTCAAAACAAAGGCGTAGTTTGATGATGCCAAGTTTGAGAGCGGAAACTTGGGACATGTGGTCTTCACCTCAACATACGGTGCAAAAGAATAGGGATTGGACTCGGGAAGAAATCATGTTCATGGATGCGATTATTAACGTTACTGTAGTGTGAAGCAGAGCAGGAGCGAGTGTTGTGGAGCTGAACGAGGAGCTGGAGCGATTGATCAACACACGCCTCACGAGCAGCGGGACTTTTATTTTATGACACAGTCGCCGGCGCCGCTTCCGCTTTTCCGGTCATGAGTATGAGGTAACGCAGCTCTGTTTATCATATTAGATACATTTGAGAGTGTTGAAAATGATGTTATAACGTTACTCTGTGCGTTCGCTCGGCGGCTGCTGTGAGACACTGTTACACACTGCAGTAAGATAGATCGATTTTACAATATCATATTAAATGCTGGATGGCTTGTGTTGATAAATGGCATGCAATTAATTTTAAAACGTATTGTATGATGGAGAAAATGCTGTATTACTGTTACTAAAAATAAAGCTGCATCTGATTATGCTATGTTAGCTACTTCACAAAATAGTGTTTTTCTCTGAGGCATGGTAAAGCATGGTACTCAGAAAAAAATCAAGAAAATTAGATTTAAACAATAAGACTAAACGTGTTGAGCTATATAACAATAATTAGTTTTCTGTCTATAAATATATCAAAACAGTTGTTCCCTTGTCTATTAAAACATGTAAATATTAAAGCGTCTTTGGTGTTTCCATGGTTTCTGCAAAATAAACCGGAAACCGAGGGTAACGCGGGTATGACGCAATTGACAGGCGACTCCTCACACGTCCCGCAGCCTTGGGTAAAATTGCAATTTTCTCATGATTTACAAATAGTTGCAAACATTTGTACTCAAGTGAACAAAATATATAACACTGGCCTAGTGGTTTTACTGCAGAAATCGTACATATTGCACCTTTAAAAACGCAAATCTGTTTTCATTAAAGGGTTAGTTCACCCAAAAATGAAAATAATTTCAAAACACTGCTTCAGGAAGCTTCGGAGCGTTATGAATCAGTGTGTCGACTCATGATTCGGAGCGCCAAAGTCACGTGATTTCAGCAGTTTGGCGGTTTGACGCGATCCGAATCATGATTCGACACAAAAGATTCATAACGCTCCGAATCTTCATGAAGCAGTGTTTTGAAATCGGCCATCACTAAATAAGTCGTTATTTTGATTTTTGGCGCACCAAAAATATTCTCGTGGCTTTATAATATTAATATTGAACCACTGTACTCACATGAACTGATTTAAATATGTTTTTAGTACATTAATGGATCTTGAGAGAAGAAATGTCATTGCTCAGGCCTCATTGAGCCATCGGATTTCATCAGAAATATCTTAATTTGTGTTCTGAAGATTAATGAAGGTCTTACGGGTGTGGAACGGCATGAGCGTGAGTAATTAATGACATTATTTTCATTTCTGGGTGAACTAACCCTTTAATGAGGAAGAGCCTACAGTATTCAGATTTTATACGTAACAAAGTAAAAGAAAAATACAATCCTGAATCTTGCATGCGTAAAACGTTTTTGTTAAGAATAATATCGGCGACTTTTAATTGCTTCAGCAAGCCCTCACTAGGACTTCTACGCTGAAAAGTAGCCAAGGAGGGCGTCATTTTGAAACGCTCCCTCACATACGTCGCTTCACACAGCTGAATATATTAAGCCTCCAAATAGCCGCCCGGTATTTATATTCCTGGAGTGTTCTCGTCCGTCCGCGCGTTCCCATAAAGAAAACAAGCACGACTCGCACCTGTGTCAAAAAGCAATTTAAAAATAATTGAAGCTCAGAACAAGAAGTGCGCGTGTTTTTATTCTGATGAGGATATTATTGAATGCGCTTGTAGAGCTCATTTCTGGCGCGGTGGATTTGCAAAAGGATTTATTCTATTTGGGATCTTGGAGCAAAGGAATACAGCAGAGTCCTCAAATCCGTTCGGATTGACAGGTAACAGAAGACATTATTTCCATTGCGTTATTTGGCGCAGTGATTCTGTGATCGGGCCCGTCATTCATTCACACGCGCGACTTTGACGCGACGCGTTACATGACATTGTGTCCAGTGTTTTGTTACAGTATTATGTATCGATTCGGCAAAAGTAGCACACAACAGAACTATATTGTGTAACGCACATTCCCCACCATCCTGCGCTCATGCCGGAGGACAATTTCTCTTTTGTTTTATCGCGTTTCTGTCTGTGAATAAAATATTTTATTCCGTGAAACGCCCTGCGCACTAAAAACCTCATTATTATTATCATTTTCCTTCATTAAACGCAATTTAAGCATTTTAAAATTATATATTCAGACAATGTTCAATGCATTTCATCGTGTTTTATTGGGGTGATTATTTATGCAGCAAAGGAAAAATATTCAATAAGTGTCCTAATACAATAATATGGAGTAAAGTATAGTGGAATAAACATTATTAATACATTCAGATCTGAATATGAGATTCAACAGATGCATCACCTGCACCTGAAAATGTGAATGTTTTTTAAAAATATTCACAATTTTCAATGTTTCTTTCATATTAATTTACAGTGAAAGTAAAAGCTGCATTTAAAATATTTTATTACATTTTTTTAAATGTATTATTATAATTTAATTGCATGTTTTTAGCATGAATTTTACTAAAATTACAAAAAACATTATTAAGTATGTATTTTCATTATATTTGGCAATTTGTATTTATTATGTTTACATTTTTAGATGTAAAAATCGCAGTGCTATAGCTTATTTATTTACAATATTTTTGACAATTTTTTGGTCTGTTCTAGAGATTTTATATCATCTTTATTTCTTATGGTGTGGCATTGTTTTATTTATTTATTTAATTACATATTTATTTGAAGTTCTGTGGACACACAGCTATCAATTATTTTATATTTGTATCTATATTTGCTCAAGTCACATAAATTGTGATTTGACCAAGTTTGATTAAGTAATAATGTTTTTAGCGGTTCAAACCTGGGCTGCTGATTGATAAGTTGTGGGTTCAACCCCCCGGACGGGACAATTGAAGATATCCTATCATTGGCAGAACCTGTAAAGTGTGCGCTGTTAGTTAAATGAGCGTGTAAACATGTATGTAGGCTGACCAAACTGTTGTTGAGTCTTAAATTGCCCTCTGAAGTCATGCACATTTGCTTCAGACCTGCTTTGCATGCTTGATGTGGTTATAAATGATTTATTTAATTGCCTGAAAAATGGAGTAAGATAACTGTGAGAGTTTGTGCAAATACACCTGAGCTACGATAACATGCTGGTTTACATTGACGACCCTCCTGTCATGTTTTGGGGTGTTTGGATAATGTGATTAGAGGGTTTACTGCTGTCAGCTCTCTCTCTCTCTCTCTCTCTCTCTCTCTCTCTCTCAGGTGTTTGTTTAGACACAGGTTACGCAGGTGTCATGTTCAATCAGCTTCAGTATTGGTCTCTGCACGGCGTTGAGTTGAACAGACTGTAAACAAGACTTTGTGAGCTGACTATCGCGGTCAAGTTTGTGAGACAGAACCACTTTTTAATTCATTTTCTACTCTGAAGCACATTTATGTGTTACTAGTGTCACCAAACTGAATCGCAATCTGTTTGAGCGATGCAACAGAGCATGACAAGTTTGCCAACATTGACTCACTCAACCAGTGGTGTTATTTTGTCATTATTTATCCAGTTCTGTGATGCACATATTACACACTTTACGTTTAAAATAAAGTTGTATTTATAATAATAATAAATAATTTACTTTTAATATGGGTCAGTAACGTGACGGGTCATTTTCTTGTCCAAAGGCCTAAATAATAATAATAATAATAATAATAATAATAAAAAACAAAGATATGACATCCAAAGTATGTAAGGTAGCACAACTAGATCTCTTTTATTGAATCCAAAAGGTTTTAAATATACTTTTCTACATATAAAGATATTTTAAAGATTTTGAAGTGTCAAAAGGTCATTCGGTCTAACCGTCCAAAGGCCAATACAGCCATTTCATTTGTGATTAAAATATCTTAAAATGTAATAAATGTATATATTTTTTTATTCTGGCATGATTTTATAACATCATATATCAACATAGTGCAAAATGATATTAAAATTATGTGTAGAAGTCGTTGCTTTGTTATGAGAAAGAATTAATTTAATTGATGTCATTCGGAGTAACCAATACAAAGGGACCATTTTGGATCAAGTCATGTGGTCAATATCATGTGACATCATTCAGTACCACATGGTCATGAAACAAAGTAACTAACTCTCTTTTAACTATTTGAAAAAATTCATGTTTTCTCTTGATCATACGCATGTCCCGAAACATCAGGTCATTCGGTGCAACCGCTATAAAACATGGAAAATGTTGTAATAATTTAAAAACTTGTACTAAATATAAAATGTTTGATTGTCATTTTGCTAGATATCAGCCTGTTAGCATTGTTTGAAAATATCGTCATTCGGTAAAACTGAAATTTTGGTTAAACCAAATGACTTTTTTTGGTGACAAATTTTGTCCATCTTGTAAAAAATGACAAAAGCAGTGTTAATTAATTATTAAAACCACATAATCTCATTGTTAACACTTAATAAAACTTCAAAATTAATTATATCTCCATTGTTTTTTTTTTCGTTTATTTGTCAATGACCTTTTATATGAAGGATATCTATATTATATAAAATGTTTTATTTTTTAATTGAACTATATTTTGTATATAAAATATACACTATAAATTATGTACTTGTATATATTTTTTAAATTCCGCTTTGAAGTAATTTTTGTTTCTCACATTTTTTCCTCCCAATGTTTAGAGCCAATTTAATGCTTGATGATAGATACAGTATGTTTACAATCAAAATTGGATAAAAATTGGAATATGGCATAAAACATTTGTGAATAAAGCAGCGTTTCCATCCCATGTGTTAAAGAGAACAAAATCGTCAGCGTGTTTTTTATCTGAAAATTTGCATAAAAATAGGTGGATGGAAACATGTTTCACTGTCTTAATTTCGTTTAGTGATCTGCAGCGAAAGGTTCAATCTGAAGCGACTAATGAGGAAGATTTCTAAAGGAGAGACATGTGTTGAGCGTCTCATCTCTCCGCAGCTGCTCATAATGACAGTTGACCCTGTGCTGTAAAAGCCCTGCGGGAGATTTGCATCATTATTAACTTCAGCAGAGGAAACCCTCCTGAGCTTCATCCAGTTTACCTGCTTCTCAGAGGTTTATCCAAAGTAGTACAACAAGTGTTGCATTAAATCAACATCCACATCCTCTAAAGAAGTTTCCCTTTAGGTTGTTCTGAGGGGGTTTTAGTGCATGGGTGGTTGCCGGGTCAAGTTAAAAGAGTGTATCCCTCATATTCTAGCCTTTAGATTTGGCTCGGGATCCTATAAAAGGTGACCCACAAATCACTTTAGACTTGATCATTTTGATTTGAGACTTTGTGTACATCTAAACCTTCTGGCAAGGGCTTCAGGATAAACAAAACTTCCATCACAGTTCAGATATGTGCCGAACCGCCTCTGGATCAGTGTTTTTCCTGTGTCTGAGGTAGCCGAGGGTCTGTTCGCGTGAGATAAGCGCGGACGGTCACATGATCTCGGCCGTCGTGGGCCGTGTGTCTGTCAGATGCAGATGCAGCTGCGCTGACAACTGAAACCTCGCTGCTGTGTCATGCTGCATGCGTGTTGTTGACGGCAGCGGTTCTCAACTGGTATGTCGTGACCCAAAAACAGACGTCTGTTCTGATAGAGAGGCCGCAGGGAAAAACAGCCCTGAATGCAAATAAAAACAACATGCAAATCATTCAACTTTGATATGCTTTGCAAAATGAAGCCATTATGATTTGTATTATTTTGGCTTTTGCTGTCGGTCAGTTGTCGTTTTATTAATTTTGCATAATGCTTTATGGTAAAATGTTTGTTTTAGATGGAAATGGTGTCAATTTTAATGCTGTGTTGAGTTGGAAATGTTTTTTAGAATAAAAGTCAATTGATGTTTTTACATTTTGATTAATGTATTTGTCTTTTATCCAAAGTGACTTTGATTGCATTCAAGTTATGCATTTTATCAGTTCATGAACTATAGGAATCGAACCCGTGACCTTGATGTTGCTCTTCTGTTTGAGCTACTGAAAAGCCAAGATCTAACCGTCTCAAATATTAAAATGATCATGGCATGAGAAATCAAATTTGCCTTGATCTTTTGACGTATAAGAGGTCTTTGTAGCGTCCTGCAAGTTTCATAGTTTAAAGGATTAGTTCACTTTCACATCAAATTTTCCTGATAATTTACTCCACCCCCATGTCATCCAATATGTTCATGTCTTTCTTTCTTCAGTCGAAAAGAAATTAAGGTTTTTGATGAAAACATTCCAGGATTATTCTCCATATAGTGGACTTCAATGGGCACCAAACGGTTGAAGGTCAAAATTACAGTTTCAGTGCAGCTTCAAAGAGCTTTAAACGATACGAGGAATAAGAGTCTTATCTAGCGAAACGTTCGGTCATTTTCGGAAAAAATACAACCGTATATATGCTTTATAATCACAAATGGTCGCCTTGCATGTACTTCCGCTTTCCGTATTCTTCAAAAAGCTTACGCCGTATGTCCTACGCCTTCCCTATTCTACTTTGTACAGCTTTTTGGAAATGGCGGGTCCTGGTTTTTCGCTTTTTTTTTTCTCCCTGGTGTTTCGCATGCGTCCGACATATCAGCGTACACCTACGTCACTGATACTTATCCTCTATATATCTATGAGTTGTCTGGACTTTTCTAAGGCCTCGGCTGTAATTGCATGGCCAGTACAAGTGTGAACTAACCGTGTAGTTGAGTGTTTATCAAGTCTTGCAGCTTCCGCTGCTTTCATAATGGTCTTCGCCCTGTTTTATTTTTCCTACCTGCTGTTTAACGGCTTCAGTTAAATTTACTTCTAATAATTGGTAGTGTACCTGTTCTTCATTTGGCTCTTTTGAGGAATTAAATGTGAGATATCTAGGATTTGATCTGTGCACTGGAATTGGTGTGGATGATTTAATCCTGACTCTCCTAGTCTGTACTCTGGTACTCTGGGAGATCTACTAGCAAACCTCATTTGGCCATGCGTTAGACTGCAAATAGAAGCAAATAGAATCCATTATATGAATACAGATGCACAATCAGTTTCTGACATGTGTCATGCACTTCAATCTGTTGACAAATGGAAGTGTAAAGGAGCGTTTGATGCGTCCAGTTTAAACACTTATTTGCTCATCTCTGTAGAGACTTCAGAAGGATCCTAGTGCCTGAAACAAGTGGATGGTTTATTTTAATGGCTTCCCGGATCACGTCTGAGGATTATGTTTGTTCAGAGCATTTGACAGCAAATTGTTTTGTACACGAGGCACAGTGTAATGGAGAGTTCGCAAAGAAACTTTTGTTGACAGATGAAGCAGTCTGCTGTATTAGATCTGACAGCATCTGCATCACAAACCGTAAGTAAATGATTTCATAATGCTTTGTAAATGACAAGACGAGCGCGACACACGCCTTGAGAGCAGCGGGACGTTTATTATGCCGCAGTTGTAGCTTCCACTTCTTGCGGTCAAGCTTATGTGGGGTAAAGCAGCGCTGTTTATCATATTAGATACATTTGTGTGTTGAAAGTTGTTATAACGCTACTCTGTGCGTTCCCTCGGCGGCTGCTGTGAGACACTTGTTGCACACTGCAGTAAGATAGATCGATATTAGTCATGGTAAAACATGGTACTCGCTGTAAATCAAGAAAACGAGATATATATATATATATATATATATATATATATATATATATATATATATATATATATATATATATATATATATATATTGTGCAAAAACTTTATTAACATTAGAAGTGAACTTCAAGGAACATATTAAAATTAAAAAAGGAAAAAGAAATCAATGTCATGACCCGTTTAATATAATAGAGGTGATTTTCTGGTGTTAATCAAACATGTTGCTCAAAGTTGAAATATGATTTGCATAGTTTTGCATGACAAGCACTGCATGAATTTACTTCAGAAAATGTAAAAGTCTAGTTGCTGGGCTATTTTAATCACTGTATTTTCGCTTCATCTTTCATTTTCACATGATACGTAAGTGATGACACACTGACTGGCACTTCTGGGATTTTGATCAGATTTGGTATGACATTTAAGATTGTGTTATTTCATTTTTCTAGTTTATTGTCACAGAGATTCATTTATCCCAGATCTTATTATTGCATTACTTATTTTTCATTAACTTGAAGGAATCGGTTTTGTTCGTAAATATTCAGTTAATTTTAAATTCATTATGAAGTCTGAATTAGAGTTTTGGCATAATTGGACACATCTGCTGCCCCTTGCGTGTTTGTTTATTAAATATTCATAAAAATGTTTTTCCCCATATTTATATTTATGCATCTAGCTGGTGCTTTATCCAAGATAAGTTTCATCAGTTCATCCTGTTCCTGAGAATCCAACCAATAATGTTGACGTTTCTCGCACCATGCTGTACTTCTGGAGCTTCTCCTCACTTCAGTCTTGGCTCGTGTGTGAGGACAGCACTTACTTCATGAATCACGGCAGAAATATGGAGATCAGCAGATCTGGATGAGGAATTGCATCTCAAGCCTCCTCAGGGAATTCCTCTCGCTCCAGACTTCGAGACGATCTGCTGAGGTCATGGCCATCATCTAGACCGATATTTAACTTGATGTCTGTCCACACGCCTCTGATAAAATGACCAGCTGTGAACGGCTTCAGGATATTGATAATCCAATAAAAGCTGACGTTTTCAAGTGGTTTTGGCTGGTCGTGGAGAAAGTGTTTCCTGCTTGCAGAAGGAAGACGTGCCATTTAATGCACTGAGAGAATTAAAATGTTTAAAGTTTTAATTCGATTACTTCAATGCATCGGTACAAGAGCCAAGAGATGTTTTAGATTTCATACGGGGCATGTGATGCTGTGTAGATAACTCGATTGAATGTGTTTTTAACAAGCGCAGTTGTGCAGGACATTACTGAATAGATCAGATTATCTCTATATTGAACACAACAGTCTGGCTCCGTAAATTTTGTTTTGTGTTTTTCCATAGAGAAATTTATTTTTAGCAATAATGCATTAACCTTTCTAGTGGGAATGCGTAATTTAAACAAAACCAAAACTGTGATATGAGCTTTTATTGAACTGAAGAACCGTCATCTCAGATTCATGATCTTCTCAGGCTTATGTTGTGTTTGAGAAACAGCCCTGGTTTCTCATTTTATTCATATTCTTCAGATCTTCCTGTGGAAATCTGTGCATTCTGCTTTCTTTTTGATTGTCCTCTCAATCTCAACTCTTTTGTCCAGTTGATGTCATCCCCAGATGACTCCAAAAGGGAGTTTTTCCTCTTAATTAGCAAATGCTCATGAAGATCTTATGAATGGAAACATGTGGCTGTTGATGCACTTATTTCTCCATGTTCGTTTGTTCTAGTTTAATATGGTTGGTGTATTTGAACTTTGGGCCATTAAAACACAATGATTTTATGAAAGCTGTGGTAAAACAGATGCTGCTGCTGCTAGCTTTCTCCTTAACGGTTTGTTTTTTGTTTTTGTTTTTGTCCTCCTCTCCTCCTCCTCCTTTTTCTTTTCTTCCTCCTCCCTCTGCCTATTTTTTCTTTTGTCTTTTCCTTCCTTTTCCTTTCTTTTTTTCCCCATTTTCTTCTCTTTTCTGTTTCTTCCTCATTTCCCATTTTTGTCATCTTCTTTTCTCCTCCTCCTCCTCCTCCTCCTCCCCTCTTTCTCCTTCTTCTTCTTCTCCTCCTCCTGCTCCTTATCCTCCTTTACCTCCTCCTCTTCAATCTCATTTTTCTCCATCTTGTCCTTCTCCTCCTTGTCGTCCTTCTCCTCCTTGTCCTCTGTCTCCTTCTGTCTCCTCCTCTTTTACCTCCCCCTTTTTCTCCTTCTCCTTTCTCCTCCTTGTTTCTCCTTCTCCTTATCGTTCTCTTTCTCCTTCTCCTTGTCTGTCTCCTCCTACTCCTCCTCCTCTTTTACCTCTTACTTCTCTTTCTCCTTCTTCTCCTCCTCCTCCTCCTTTCTCCTCCTTCTCCTTCGTATCCTCCTTTCATCTTTTTCCATCTTCTCCCTATTCCTCATCCTCCTTCTCTTTCTCCTCCTTTCTCCTTCTCCTCCTCTTCCTTCACCTCCTTTTCCTCCTTTTCCTCCTCTCCTCCTCTTTCACCTCCTCCATCTCCTTCTGTCTTCTCCTTTTTACCTCATCCTCCTCTTCCTCCTTCACCTTCTTCTATTCCTCCTCCTCCATCTTTTCCTCCTCCTCCTCCTCCTTCTCTTCCTCCTCCTTCTCCTTTCTTCTCCTTCTTTCTCCATCTCCTTCGTATCCTTCTTTACCTCCTCCTCCTCATCTTTCTCCACCTTCTCCTTATTCCTCATCCTCCTTCTCTTTCTCCTCCTTTGTCCTTCTCCTCCTCCTCTTCCTTCACCTCCTTTTCCTCCTCTCCTCCTTTCACCTCCTCCATCTCCTTCTGTCTTCTCCTTTTTACCTCATCCTCCTCTTCCTCCTTCACCTTCTTCTATTCCTCCTCCTCCATCTTTTCCTCCTCCTCCTCTTCCTCCTTCTCCTTCTCTTTCTCCATCTCCTTCGTATCCTTCTTTACCTCCTCCTCCTCCTCATCTTTCTCCACCTTCTCCCTATTCCTCATCCTCCTTCTCTTTCTCCTCCTTTGTCCTCATCCTCCTTCTCTTTCTCCTCCTTTGTCCTTCTCCTCCTCCTCTTCCTTCACCTCCTTTTCCTCCTCTCCTCCTTTCACCTCCTCCATCTCCTTCTGTCTTCTCCTTTTTACCTCATCCTCCTCTTCCTCCTTCACCTTCTTCTATTCCTCCTCCTCCATCTTTTCCTCCTCCTCCTCTTCCTCCTCCTTCTCCTTCTTTCTCCATCTCCTTCGTATCCTTCTTTACCTCCTCCTCCTCCTCATCTTTCTCCACCTTCTCCCTATTCCTCATCCTCCTTCTCTTTCTCCTCCTTTGTCCTCATCCTCCTTCTCTTTCTCCTCCTTTGTCCTTCTCCTCCTCCTGTTTCACCTCCTCCATCTCCTTCTGTCTCCTCCTTTTTACCTCATTCTCCTCTTCCTCCTTTACCTCCTCCATCTTTTCCTCCTCCTCCTCCTCCTCCTCCTCATCTTTCTCATCTTTCTCCACCTTCTCCCTATTCCTCATCCTTTCTCCTCCTTCTTTCTCCTCCTCCTCCTTCACCTCCTTTTCCTCCTTCTCTCTTCCTCCTCTTTCACCTCCTCCTTCATTTCCTTCTGTCTCCTCCGTTTCACCTCCTCCTCCTCTTCCTTCTTTTCTTCTCCTCCTCCGTCTCCTCCTCATTTGTGCTCATCATAAGATGGACCCCAAACTCTTTGTTAGTGGGTCATGTTATTTGCAACCCTTACTTTATAGAAGATGTTGAGACCAATATTAATATTATATGGCATAAAACTCAATTAAAGTGTAACGTGATCTTAAAATGTGCTGGACTGGAAAACACAATTATATCATTAACTTGTGACTACACATTAAGTCTGAATTTATCACTTTCTATAACCCAAGAAAACTTTTGAAACTTGCCTTTTTTACCCTCCCCTTTTTTTTTAAATGTGAATTGGGGATACAGAAAAATTCAGTGCTTTATTGATTTTTTTTTTTTTTTTTTTTTTTTTTTTACAGTCAATTCTAATTACCACAATAATACCCCATCATGCATTAGTTTCTGACCTATTTTCAGTGTTAAAAACATCTGATCTGGACAGACATGTTTATGAGATGGTTGGAGTTCTTGCTCATTTCTCCCCCTTATTTTAACCTTCTCTCTGTTTCCCCTTGTTTTTGGTGCTAAATTATGAGAAAATAGAAACATCCTTTTGCTTTTTATAACTGCAAGTAGGTTAGTGGGTTCAACGTAAATAAATAAACATAAAAAGAGTATGAATATAAAAAAATGCAGCCAGGCTCAGGCTGTATCCTTAAGGGAACGCCTCACACTGATGCTGGCTTTATATTTAATGCCGAGCTCTTGGCTTTCTCTCAACACACAACATTCAGAACAATCTCATCCAAACGCATCCACGAGGTCCAGAAGATTCAGCTGAACTCTGGGTGAGACCCTGTGAAATCAAAGCAGACCCTCGGGCGTGTTTTTCTGACGGGCGGATCACACTTCTTAGACTGTGCTGGTTGCCAAAAGCATCATCTTGTCAGGTTATTGTTAACAGGATAAAGATACGCTGACCTCATGATTCCCTATGAAGATCTGATCTGGTTTAAAGGCAGGGTAGGCAAAAAAATGTATAAAAAACTTTTTTTCAAAATTTGTTTAAACTTTATTTATATATCAATACATAATTAAAATGTAAGTACTCTGAAAAAGAAAGTATAAAAATCGAGTGTCTGTAGACCTCTCACGACTGTTTTAAAGACAGCTCATTATTTCCATTCACTCCACCCCCTCCCTTCTGGGCTCCTTCCAAAGCCACGCCCCCAAAACGCATGAACGTGTGACTCCGACCACTGAGCTGGAAGACGCATTATTTACCTGAGACGAGCGGAGAGGAAGGAGCACGGCATGTAGTGACATCATGTCAGAATCACATGTAATAAAAATAACTTTATAATTATGAAGATAAACAAACAAGATGTATTTTAGTACTCACTATCAAGCTAGCATATTGATATTGGTAAAGTTTAAAATATATATTTTTTGATTCGCTAACGAGCTATCTATAAGGCAAAGCTAAAAACAGGTTGCATGATACACGTTTTTCCATTACCATCATTTACACTGTGATGAAGATGAATTTCGTGTAAGATTCATAACATATACGTTGTTCTACAGATCAACAGAGTAACATACACTCAAATATCAACTCACAACTGCATTGCAGACACAAAATAATAACACACACATACAACAAAGTGTGTACGACACACACAGATACAAGATAAAGACATCAGTAAACATAGGTAGAGAATATAAAAACAAAACAAAGGCGAAAAAAAAACGTGCAGGTAAACTTACAGGTGAACATGGTAAAAGAGTTAGACAGAGGGTAAAATTATGCACAATTCAACACTATAGCTATCATTATTTATCGTCTCTACTACGGCTCGCTAAGTAATGTTATGTTAGCTATATTACGCAGCTACGTGTGCTAATGACACATGCTTCATGAAAAAATAAACAAAAAAATATGTATGATCAAAATACAAAAAGAAAGATTTACCTGTCCAGCAGAAATAAAGCCATCAAGGAGTCACTTTTCAGCCCCTTGAGTTCCCTCAGTTCTCGCCATCGCTGGAAAGCCACGCCGATATTAACTCGCGTTTTATTTCTTTGTTTATCCAAAGACTTTTTGTTCATTGCCTTTTCTTGTACTGTTACTGTCTTCCTTTTTTTGCCTGGTTTGCCTTCACTAACTGCATAGGCCGATACTGTGAATTTAGCTTGCTGTTTCTCTGCCATTGTTTTGGTATTCCTAGGATCCATGCCTCTTGGATTCCCCAAATCAAACGTGCGCGCGCAAGTGGGCAGGTCATGTGTGGCAAAAGGGTGGTTGCCATGGTTGCGAGAGAGTGACAACTGCCTAAGCCAATCCTATGTTTCGTCCCGGATGGAAATAATGAGCTGTGTTTAATACAGATTAAACGGTCTAGAGTCACTCGATTTTTATACTCTTTTTATCAGAGTTCTTACATTTTAATTATGCATGTATATATATAGAAAGTTTAAACAAATTTGGAACAAAATTTCTTACCTACCCTGCCTTTAACCTGATCCGTTTCAGATTCAGTTCATCATTCTGGGTTTTTCCTGTTGGTTTTCTCCCTAGGCATCACTGAGGAGTCATCACTTACTCACCCTCTTGTTGTTCCAATCCCTTTGACTTTCTTTCCTCCGCTGAGCACAAAAGGAGAAAATCTGAAGGTGGTTTGAAGCTTTTATGAAGCTCAACATTTCATTTCCCATTGTAATTGACGGAAAAAGCCTTCAGATTCCCTCCTTTTGTGCTCTGAGGAAGAAGGAAAGTGGTAGTACTTATTTTTGAGTGAACTATTCTTGTCAACCAAGTTTTCTAAGCTTTAAACCAAACCAACCAGCTCAGAGGTGAATCATTATTACAACATCTGATTTTGCAGCAATAAGTCTGAAAAAGGTGATCAAGTCTACGAAACTCAAAACGGCCCTCTTCCTGTTTCCATGGTAACAGTGACATCTCTCATTCGTTGATCTTGCTTTTACACTTTTAATGAAATAGAGTTTTTTTTTATAATCAGAACTAAAAGGTGTTCTGTTAGCGGTTACTATAAATAGGCACTGTTCATAACACTTTAAATTAAGATAGATACACATCTCTAGATCTTTTTATTGAATGCAACAACAATAAACACTGAGTGTGACCAGCTTAGTTCAATTCTTTGTAATGAAACGGTTAATAAAAATCAGTGACTCTCTGAATCATTTGGTGATGTTATGGAATTAACACCTGACTCACTCACTGATCATCATTATTTTCTGACACGTCTTCTCGACCTGAGAATGATTGCTATGTTTTACTTAAGACTCGAGAGACTTAATTAATTACTGACTGTTTTATGTAACCACATCGTTATGAACGCCTGTCTTGATATGTTTTCAATACCTAAATATCCATATTAAAGGATTAGTTCACTTCAGAATAAAAACTTCCTGATAATTTACTCACCTCCATGTCATCCAAGATGTTCATGTCTTTATTTCTTCAGTCGAAAAGAAATGAAGGAAAACATTCCAGGATTTTTCTCCTTATAGTGGACTTCAATGGGCACCAAATGGTTGAAGGTCCAAATTACAGTTTCAGTGCAGCTTCAAAGAGCTCTACATGATCCCAGATGAGGAATAAGAGTCTTATCTAGAGAAACCATCGGACATTTTATAAAAAAATAAACATTATATACTTTTTAACCACAAATGCTCGTCTTGCACTGCTCTGTGATGCTCCACGCATGACGTAATCATGTTGGAAAGGTCACGCGTGACGTAGGTGGAAGTACAGCAGTAGGGCGAAAAACTCCATCTCAATTTCTCCTCCAACTTCAAAATCGTCCAACATCGTTGTTTTACCTTTTTTTTTTTTTTTTTTTTTTTTTTTTTGTAAAGTGCGTTTGACTTTCTTTGCACGTTAACTTTGTAGACACTGGATCGGTGCTTCTGCCTACGTCACGCGTGACCTTTCCAACATGATTACGTCATGCGTGGAGCATCACAGAGCAGTGCAAGACGAGCATTTGTGGTTAAAAAGTATATAATTTTATTTATTTTTTTAGAAAATGTCCGATGGTTTCTCTAGATAAGACTCTTATTCCTCGTCTGGGATCATGTAGAGCTCTTTGAAGCTGCACTGAAACTGACATTTGGACCTTCAACCCGTTGAACCCCAGTGAAGTCCGCTATATGGAGAAAAATCCTGGAATGTTTTCCTCAAAAACCTTCATTTCTTTTCGACTGAAGAAAGAAAGACATGAACATCTTGGATGACATGGGGGTGAGTAAATTATCAGGAAATTTTAATTCTGAAGTGAACTAATCCTTTAATTTTAAATTCAGTTTTCGTTTCTGGAATCCGTTTGAACTGCATTGCATATGGATTATGAATTGTGATATTCATGATTTGTTATGCTTTGAATGAATGTACAGTAAATGATTACACTGTCATCTGGATTGAGAAGAACTTTAGTTTCTGTAGTTTTGTGTTTAGATTGAATGGAGGGTATTAGTAACCACATGTCTTACTGTAATGAACCTTTTTGTTTTTCTGGAACATCTCAGGACGTTATTGGACCGGTGTGATGGGCTGCTTTGACTCTGTCTCAGGACTTTCTCTCAGGACTTTCTCTTGCGTCTTGTCTTTAGATTACCTGAGCACTCCGGTAATCTACGGCTTGTCCGTTTCTTCTCTAGCGGTGCTCAAACTTTATCATTAGACTTTCGCTTTGCCTCTCAGTACTTTCTTTCCATTTACTTTTTTCTTTTCTATTTCTGGGCTGCTGGGTTGCAAGAACCTGCTGGTACGTCTGTATGCATGCTCCACATGCAAGTTTTTCTATATAATATTGCATAGAAATTCACAGAGTATGATTTTTCCATGGTTGATTCTGATTGTTGTTTTTGTTTTGTTCGATACTGGTAGCTGATTTATTTATTTGTTTTCTTTAAGCAAATTTATTTTACTGAGCTTAGTTTTTAACAGCAGATGGCACTGCCATACTCTGCTTGCTTCCAATTCCTTACACACACCACTTGAACCTTCTATAAAATAATCGTTCATAAAGTTCGAAAAGGTTGAAGTGAATTACAACAGTGTTTGCAGTGGGCTGTACATTAATCTGGCATCATAAAAGCATTCTGAGATGCAAATACATTCTCAGACTCAGCCGAACACACAAGCACTCTCTTTCATGAGCATTTGAGCGTGCGGTAAAAAGTTGCCTAGAGCGCCATCTGCTGTTAAAAACTAAGCTCAGAATCGATTCAAGAGGGAATCCACGATGCATTCGGAGAATCGATCCATGAATCGCGATGCATTGATTTATTATCAGATATCTGACTGAATAAAAATGCAAACTCACACTCTGACAGTAGGTGGCGCTTATGGAACCGTAGCGATTATAGCGTTTCATTCCTTACCACTGTAGACTAAGCAGCTCTGCGGTTATAAATGCTACTCTATTAGGCGTTCTCTATTATACGGAGGTAAGTTGAAAAGAAAGTGCCATCGAATCATTTCTGAAGACTGTTTTCTTCATATAAACCTCCAATTCCGTGTTTCTTTCAATATTTCGAGCATCACGAACAGTAAGCTGCTGTGCCTTAGTCGACTAATTAACCATATAAATTAATAATAATGAGTCTTTAATCGCCTATATATAATACATAGCCTAATCAGCACTCAAACGCTTTTGGTTAGTTTTTGTGACGCGCTCAAGTTCACTTGAGACCGAGATGTCAGAAAGCGCATCCTTTTTGTTTTCATTATTTTACAAAAGCACAACGTTTTGTTGTTATTGTGAGTTTACAGAAATAAAAGCAAACCATTTACAGTTTTGAATGTTGGATTACTCTTATCTTCATGACCAAAAATTGAGTATTTTAAATTAAATGCAAGTGATCGCACCGGCGCCTCCATGTCATGCAAGCGCGCTCTCCAAACAAACGCTTGGATATCCGCCAAATAATAGCGCACATTTATCTACTACTTAAGTGTTGTAATATATTTTCACACAAATTACATTTTGGGAAATGATTGCAATGTTTGTGTACAAGTCCGGATAAGAGATCGGCCAAAATAAAACGAAATGCGTCAAGCCATCAATCGGAACAGGCTGTTTTTTGATCTTTTATTTATTTATTTATTTTGCTTTTTGGTTCCAATTGATAGCTGGTCAACCAGTGCATGTCTAATACTGCAGTAGAGTGTGTCTATGGTGCTGTCTGTACTATGTAGGCAGCACTCTAGGTGTTTGGAACGGCTCCTGTGACTGTGGGAGTGTTGAGGCCAGTGTAGCAGAACAATCTACCGCAGTGCGCTGCAGCCCGACCTCACCTTCTTATCCTCTCTCTCTCTCCCTCTCTCTCTCTATACTAAGCCTGAATCTCCCAGCAGCACTGAGTCTCAGCTGGCAGCTTTAGCCCATTAGCCGGTCGTGTGCTATGTTCGGACAGTGCCAGGGGTTGGATCCTGTCTCTTCAACCCCGATCCTGGTGCCGATCGTGTCCAGTCATCCTCAGCCGTTACTGGCACCGACGCTGTGATGTAGCACAATCTGTTTCACAGACAGAAGAGCCACAGTACTGAAGCGAGGGTTTTTCAGGATTAGTGGTCATGTATTATCTGCGTCTCTCCTCTGTGAGGTGACGTGGTCAGTTTAAATTCACTTTCCATTGCATTTACGGCGCTTTCGCTCCGAATTCTACCCATAAACCCACATTGGCTTTCTAAATTAATCCCACGTTGCAGCACACTTAAAAGAATAGTTCATCCAAAAAGAAAAAGTGTCATAATTTACTTCATTTTACTAATATCTTTTTTTTAATTGTGTTTCCAAACCCCAAATGACTTTTCTGTCTTTGAAATTTTTTAATAAGCACAAAAGGGAATTTTGACAAATATCCAGGCCACTCTTTTTCCATATGAACAATACAGTACAGTCCATACAGCTAAAAAGAAAACTTAAAAATGATGAAATCGATCTATGAGAATGATTAACCAACCCAAGTTTATATGAGCAGATAGTACTGAGGCCCTTATGGGAGACAATATAGAATACATTTAGCAGGTTGAATTGTTTGTAGAAACACATTTGTGCAAAGTTCTTCCTCACAAGTGCTCCATGATGCTAGTACCTTGTAAACATAATGGATGTAAAATAAGTCTCTGATGCCCCCAGAGTGTGTCTGTGAGGTTTTAGCTCAAAGTAGCCCACAGATCATTCTTTATAACATGTTAAAATTGCCACTTTTTGGATGCGAGTAAAAACAAGCAGTTTTTATGTGTCACTTTAAATGCAAATTTGTTGCTGCTCCCGGCCCCCTTTCCAGAAGAGGGCGGAGCTTCAAGAGCTCATGTTCCGGCATACCGACAACAACAAAACAGGACAATCTCACGCACTCAAAGTGTCAGAAACTGGATGGATGGATTGTTCGACTACTACTACTACTACTACTACTACTAAAAATAATTATTGCAATTACTATTGTAAAAGAACATTAATATAATGCAATATAATATAATACAATATAATATAATTATTGTGGGAAAACTGTGGAAATCAAGTACGAATGACATTCAAGGGATTTTTTTTTTTGTTTTTTTTTTTTTTCTCTCCAAAGCTTTCCTCAGTATTGGACAGTCATCGTCCTGTGATAGGACAGCATCTACACAACTACAACGACCCCAGTCATTGGCCAGTCGTTGTAGTTGTGTAGATGCTGTCCAATCACATTGTTTGAACTGTGGGCATGTTGTTGTTTATCATTCTCAGTGACATTTTGCATTAAATGTATCTGCAAGTGTTCGAACTTCAACCTCAGATCTTTAGCAGTTAAACAAACATCTTTTTCAGTCAGAAACCTCCCACACATCCTACACAAACGTCTGTCACCGGTACGGCACAAACACTCGACTCCCCTGTGCTTACAAGGATTCAGTTTTTAGATGTAGCTGAAATGATCCATCCTGTTTTAGTGCCGTGGATCTGTGTGGGCTGTATAGATTTCCCCTGGTTCCTGCCAAGGTGTTTGGCGGCACAGAGCCCCAGAGGGAATCGCTGTTGTCGAGAGCAGGTGAGCGTTGGGATGAGTGGGCTGATTCAGACGGAGGAGAGCAGTTGGATGCTCCTCAAACGGGTGTCTAGTGTTCCATTGCGTCAGAACACTGTTATATAAACTCCACAGTATGAAGAGACTGTCGGATGATGGGGACGGCTTTAATATCTGCTTGTTGTCTCAGTGCTGATGAGAGGACGATGACTGTCCACTTCAATACTGTAAATACTGAGGAAAGCATTGGAGAAAAAAAACACCCTGTGATTGTCATTCGTACATGGTTTCCACAGTTTTACCACAATAATTATATTATATTATATTAATGTTCTTTTTCAATAGTAATTGTAATAATTATTATTTTTAGTAATAGTAGTAATTGAACTATCTATCTAGTTTGACACTTTGAGTGCGTGAGATTGTCCTGTTTTGTTGTTGTCGGTATGCCGGAACATGAGCTCTTGAAGCTCCGCCCTCTTCTGGAAAGGGGGCCGGGAGCAGCAGCTTATTTGCATTTAAAGGGACACACAAACTGCTCGTTTTTGCTTGCATCCAAAAAGCGGCAATTTTAACATGTTATAAAGAATGATCTGTGGGCTACTTTGAACTAAAACTTCACAGTCACACTCTGGGGGCATCAGAGACTTATTTTACATCTTGTAAAAAGAGGCATAATAGGTCCCGTTTAAAAAGTTAAAACTTATTTATTTAAGGTATTCTGTTATTAACTTGTATTTTAACTGTTGTTGCATGTTTGTTATGTGTTATACTTTACTCATGTAGCAGATTTATGTATTTACTAAATTAGAAAAAAATAATTGTAAAAGTAATGAATATGAAAAATAATTTGAACTTTATTAAGAAAATTGTAAAATAAACAGATCTAAGCTTTAGCAACTTCTTGATTCGGCAAACCTTGCAACTTCTACTTGGCTATAATCCTATTATAGTTTTTTCACACAAAAAAAGTTAAAAACATGCAATCAGGTTCTGGCGTTCTTAACGCTGTCAAAATAAGAGTCTAATCGCTGTCAAAATAAAAGAGTCTTTTGACGACCAAACAGAAAAACTTGTAATAAAGATTTATAAATGCCAAATATCAGCTGTTATATTGCATTTGGCAATATATCAGTTGACCAATTATTTTTTATTTTTAAATGTATTAATTTTTTCTAGTCATACCTAGCTCTGAAATGTTTGTTCTTTTTGTAAATATAATGAGTATTGTCTGGCTTTTCTTGTCCTCAGATTCTTCATCAGGATGTTGCAGTGATTGTAGTGAAACATCTGATCGTGACGATGGGGATTTTTGGGAACCTGGCCTGTACGGGTCAGGCCAACTGTTACAGCAACTCTTCCAAAGACTACTGCTACTCGGCCCGGATCCGCAGTACTGTACTGCAGGGGCTGCCCTTCGGAGGGGTTCCCACGGTCCTCGCGTTGGACTTTATGTGCTTCCTGGTAAGTGACTGGCGTGGGAAAATGTACACCTTGATATCTCTAAGCTCTGCCTGTAGAATAAGACAAGAATATTTGAATATTGGCTGCAAAATACCTAAACACACCAAATTAGTGCTTTAAAAACTTAATGGTTCAAACATCATTAAATGGAAAATGAATAGTTAAATCTCAGTGTATTACCAAACACTCATTAACATGAACTATTATTCAACAAGGCTTTTTTTTTTTAATTGGTAACATAGACCACAAGTAATCGAGTAACTCAAGTATTGTTTTGATAAGTAACCGACTAGGAGAAATCCGTAGTCATGCAACCCCTATTTCCCAGTCATATTTTACTCAAAAAAAAAAAAAAAGAGAAGATGGCAATGTATTTTGCCTTTAGAAAATAAAGCCTACTTTTAAAATGGTGAAATAGTGTTGCAATGATGCCAAAATTTCAGTACCAATTTCAGGATGTTGACCTTGCCACCAATGGATTGACCCACTTTTCTGGTTGTCTGGTCAGTTATATTGACATGATCTCTTCTGATGGGAAAAAAACCAAGCGGCCATGTATTTTAAATGTTCGTGAGCAGACAGAGCTACGCAACAACAGTTGTTTAACCTACCAACTCTGTCAGCTTGACTGACTCTCAGCTTCATGGCTGTCCTCTTGACCTATATTTCTGCTGATGACTTCAGCAGCGAGCTCCACATCAATGTAAACTGCAAGCTGTAGTTCTGCTTCTCTTCTCAAGTCAATATAAACAAGATTTAAAGCTCTAAACCACATCAGAAGCAGATTTTATCCTCCAATTCATTAATTGCATTTATCTTTTCTTCAGTGTGGTAACTAGCGGTAGGCACCTATTACAGTATTGAGAATTTCACGTCACAATATTGATTTATTTCAAAAATGCTACATTTAAGTTTAAGCAGAATATTTGTGCATTAGTTTGACTTCTCTCTTACTCATAGTTTGTCTGATCATCTCTGCATCTTTCTCCAACTCAGGTTCTTCTTTTTGTCTTCTCCATCTTACGGAAAGTGGCGTGGGATTACGGCCGTCTGGCCCTGGTGACTGATGCTGACAGGTAAGGACATGTCGCTGTCAAATCTGTCTGATTGATGGGTGTCATTTAGATATCAAATTGAATGGATTGCTCTCGGACCATCACTAACTGCAAGTCTCGTGTGAATTCTTCTGTATATTCTTTGTAGAAGACATGTCTGTGTGGTGTAAAAGAACATGTATGTGTGTGTATTTCTTGGGAAAGTGCAAGATAAAGAAAGCTAGGGTAAAAAAGAGAATTTCATCCCACAGCCTGGAAAATGAAGGGATTTTGGCCATTTCAGAATCCCTGTTCCAGGCTATCAACTGAAATGACCAGCATCAATGAACATGATCTCATGCAATCAATAAAGTCTTCTTTTAGATTGTCGCCAGAAGTGGCCAATAATGGGCAAAAACCTGGTGTTTGAGTAAAATCACTGTGAAGAGCAGATTCAACCTCACTTTCTGTTAACCACAGGTCTTAGGAGCACATTTGATTCAATAGAGAAGACCACCTCTGCTTACTGACTTTAAAAAGAAAAGTCTCATGGGATGGAATTTAGGTCTTCTTTTTTTTTTTTTTGAGATTATGGATCCAAGCCCACTACTATTGCCATTTTAGCCAAATTAATGACAAACACAGTGTTACAAAAGACTTTAGCCTTCATCAGAGTCTAATTAAATGGCAAAAGTAGAGAAAATTACAACAGTTTGGTAGAACCAAAAGCTGGACTTGATCAAAGTTGAAGATTTATCAGGATTTCCTAGTTATAGCGCCCCCCCATGGACAGAATTGGATGAAAATTGGTGCGTGCCCTCAAATTGTCCTGATGTTCATATGTTCCTATTTTCATTAAGTTTGATCATTGCATTCAGAAGTTACGTCCATTCGTAGAAATAGGCTATGCCCAAACATTTAATTGGCTTGTGAATGCAGAATGAATTAATGAATTAAAATCCCCTGAATGATGTTCTTTCTGGAGTGTCTCTTAATTATGCTAGTAGTTTTGGATCCTTATTATTCAGGTTCTGCCTCACAGAGATGGTTCTCCTCCATCTGTACACCCCAAGTGGTCAATAATAGGCGAAAAACTTGGTGTTTGAGTAGAATCACTGTGAAGAGCAACCTCCTTTAGTAGTTAGGAGCACATTTGAGTCAACAGAGAAGACCACCTCTGGTTACTGATTAAAAAAAAGTCTCTGTGTCTCATGGAATGGATTTTAAGACTTCTTTTTTTTTTCTTTTTTTTTTTTTTGAGATTATGGACTAGGGCTGGGTATTGACACAATTTTCACGGTTCGATTCAATTACTATTCGCATGCTTTTGATTTAATTCTGATTTCGATTCGATATCGATTATTTTGGATGTAGTATTTCAGTTTCAGTACATGGCAAATTTTCTAGAGGAAAAAAATCTCAACTAATGCTGTAAACTACACTTGAGAGTCAGCTGGTACTACTATAATAATATTGAAGGTTAAATTAACTTATTTATATACAAACACTTAAATTACACTCAGTGATGTTTTTATTATAAATAAAGTTTAGAATTACATAATCATATTTCTACTCCAATTAGTTTTTTGAAATATAAACATTTAAATCACGGCTGTCATAACTGCTTTATTCAAACATGCATTAAACATTGAATAACATTAAAAATTATAATGAATATGAACCGGTGCATAGCTATATTTATCAGAATATTGCTTTCTAGAGTTCACTTTTCTAGCTGACTAATGAGTTTATGGTCACTGAATGTGTTTTTCTGAGGTAAATGTAACGTTACGTAACATTGTTTACAAGCTGTTTTACTGACGTCTTTCCGAGGTTGAAACACTGAGCAATTACACGAGACATGATACGGATTTCAGTAAGTTGTACTGTATATTTTAACATACCTTCAGATGTTCATGCATGTTTATTTCGTGCTGTAACTGGTATTAAAGCGGAGGAGAGGATGATCACATGCTTCTCTTTAACTGAGGCGCTAAAGCGATCTGTCACGCCACATTAAACAGCGCCAAAACGGTATTTATTTTTTGAATCTCACAATAAGATGGACGTCATTTGATATGAACAAAAGTCTCAGATTTCAAAAGTAACAAAGCACAAAGATTATTGGGATTTATTGGATGGGAGGCGCTACATATTCTGCTCATTCATCAACTGAAAACAGACTAGACTAATCGATTCCTGGATTTAAGAATCGATATCGGTTCGTAAAAATGAGAATCGATTAAAATCGAGAAATCAATATTTTTTTTTTTACCCAGCCCTATTATAGACCCAAGTCCACTGCTCTTTCCATTTTAGCCAAATTAATGAAAACACAGTGTTACAGTGTTAATCTCCAATTATAGCCTTAACCTTAGCCTTCATCAGAGTCTAAATAAATGGCAAAATGACAACAGTATGCTAAAACAGAACAATTTAGTAGAACCAAAAGCGAGACTTCTTGATCAAAGTTGAAGATTCATCACAATTTCCTAGTTTTAGCGCCCCCCATGGACGAAATTGGGTGAAAATTGGTGCGTGTCCTCAAATTATCCTGATGTTCATATGTACCAATTTTCATTAAGTTGGATCATTGTGTTCGGAAGTAACGTTCATTAGTAGAAATAGGCTATGCCCATACATTTAATTGGTTTGTGAATGCAGAATGAATTGATGAATTAAAATCTGGAGTGCCTCTTGATGATGCTAGTAGTTTTGAATCCTTATTATTCAGGTTCTGCCTCACAGAGATGGTCCTCCTCCATCTGTACACCCCACATGTCTTCCTCATCCGGTCTCACAGCTTGAATATACAGGTGCTAAACTAAATGCACCCAAAAACTTTTCAAGAAACATTTCTTTGGCAGGAGTAGTAAGGAAGTGAATTAAAGCCTGCACACACACACACACACACCATCTGCTTCATAACACAGTGTGTTTCATTATCTCTGAGCAGATTTGCTGTGTTTCTGCTGCTGTCAGTGCACATCACTGCTGTGTGTTTCTATTTTCACTCTGCTCTTCCTCCTTTCTGCTTTTCTTTGCTTTTTTCTTCCCTCGCTGGTGCGGAACAGAGCCAGAAATATTCCCTCATATCATTTTCCGTCGAATCGATCATGTATTATTTGCTTATTAATGTTGCTGGAAATAGACTCAGCCACTGGCATTGTCTTTTTTAAACTTGGTTACATAATTGCCACACATATATTTATTTTAAAGATCTTTAATCTGGTGTTCGCTAACCAGAAAGTACCATTAAATATTTATTTTAACAATAATTTTTTATTCTGAAGGGTTTGAAGACTGTTGTACTGATTGTTTTCTTGTTGAAAGTCCAATTGGTTGTGCTCCCATGATGCTTTACTACTTCCTGTAGAGGAAATGGAGCATTGATGAGCTTCCTATTGGCGTCTCACAGTTGATTGGGCATTTTGCATGTCCAGCTCCCTTCTTACTCTCTTTCACAGTGTACATTCGTCCATCCTCTCACTCAATCTCTGGTTTATGTCATTTATGGCCAAAGGCAATTTAAAAACAACAGTGACTTCAGTTCTGTTTATTGACAGTGATTTTTAGATTGAAGTGTTTGTGGACCTGCTGAGTGCACAGCGTCCGTCTGTAATTACAGCGACACACTCCTGGGGAAAGACCCGTCAGATTGCTGATTCTGTACATTAAACACGAGGCTCCAGTTTACGCTCTCGTGACTCTACGCTTCATAGCGAACAGATTTACACACCACTTGTAAACACTTGAGTGCTTAAGTGAAAGCACAGCTATAATGTGGTGTAATGTAGCCGCTTTAGGCAGTTGTAATTATTTTATTGAAATGCAGAGCATGTGCATAGTAGCTACTGTGCAAACTGGGCTGGGTCATTAGAAAAGTTTGGCATTGGTACTGCACTGGCACCTAGTTTTGTTTTGTTTTATTTTATTTTTTATATTTTGTTATTTATTTTTATATTTTATTTTATATTTTATATTGTTTTAATTTTACTTAAGGGTTTATATTTAGTATTTTTTATTTATTTATTTTTTTACTTTTTTAAAATTAATTTCTTTACAAGAACGCATTTTAATTGCATGTCATCTTTTAAAATTTGTTTTCATTTTTTTATATTTTGTGTTGTAATATATTAATTTTATATATAATATAATATAATTTAATTTATATTGTTTTAATTTTATTTAAGGGTTTATATTTTATTATTATCTTATTTTTTATTCTTTACAAGAACGTATTTTAATTGCACATTAAAATGTTTTTTATTTTTATATTTTGTAATATATTAAATTTATATAATTATTTAATATTTAGTATTGTGTTAATTTTATTTAAGGGTTTATATTTAGTATTTTTATTTTACTTTTTTATTTATTTACAAGAGTTTTAATCGCACATTTTATTTTTTATATTTAGTTTTTTTATATATATATATATATATATATATATATATATATATATATATATATATATATATATATATATATATATAAATTAGTTAATATTTTATATTGTTTTAATTTTATTTAAGGGTTTATATTTTATTATTTTATTTATTTTATTTTTCTTTACAAAAATGTATTTTAATTTCACATCATTTAAATTTGTTTTTATTTTTTATATTTTGTTTATTTTTATATTTTATTTTATAATATATTGAGTTTTTATGTATAATTTAATATTTAATGTTGTTTTAATTTTATTTAAGGGTTTATATTTAGTATTTCTTTTTTTTTACTTTTTTAATTTACAAGGAAGTATTTTAATTGCACAGTTTTCTTTTATATTTAGTTTTTTTTTACTTTTTATATATATTTTATTTTTATTTTTTTTTAAATTTTATTTAAGGTTTTATTTAATTTGTTGTTAAGATTTTTTTTTTTTTTTATTTCTTTACAAGAACATATTTTAATTGCACGTCGTCTTCAAAATACATTGAGAGACACTGATATGTCCTCAGATACATGGTGTGTCTCTAATCGCCTAACATCGCTCTGTTTCCACAGTTAAAGATCTGACAGCTGCAGCCTTCAGAGATTTTCTTTGATTTGAATGAATTCAAGCTTATTATTTCCTTCCTCTTTTTTTCTTTCCTTCCCAAGACAGAAGAGAAGATTCAACGGTCTGGAGGAGCGGGAGTAGTATGTTCAGTTATTGTTCCTATGCTTTACTCTGGTGAACTAACTGCTCACTACTTCTGATAAACTAGTGTGTGTGTCTTCGTTTGTAATTATGGAGGTTCCTCACTTTTGACCTTTTCTAACACACCACGGGTGACACATGTCGCTTTAGAGATGCTGTCCTGAGTGTTTTCTCTGATTGCACACCACATACTAATTTTCCTCTTTTGTGTGTGTGTGTGTGTGTGTGTGTGTGTGTGTGTGTGTGTGTGTGTGTGTGTGTGTGTGTGTTTGTGTGTGGTGTTGTTTGACTCACTCATGTGAATTTGCTTTCCAAAGGGCCTCTAACACATGAGTGTCAATAACCGCCTGTCCTTCGTGTCTCTTTTTGTGACGTTTGTTATGTGACTACAGTAGGAGAAAGGAACGGAATAACTATGAGCCCGTACGCAGGTAATAGAGCTCTAGCGTGTCTCTCTGACCCGTTGTGACCCCAAAGAGTGGATCCAAACAAGACCCCCTCAGTATTGTGAGTCTTCCCGCCCTTGTGAATGTGGCCAGTCACGTATATCTTCTCATGTAGAGCTTTCCTTCAAAAGTGGTGATCGTAGGTGGATATGACCTCCTCAGACCTCCTCGCACACGAACACAGAGCTGTTCTCTGAGTTTTATTCACCCTCATGATATTCCAAACTCAGGATGAGTCACAATGGGTGACGACTTGTCATCCAACAACCCATTAATCAGGTTGGTGAGTGTATCTATTTTATTGTATTTATTTTTTATTTTAAGTTGCAGCTTTAAATTTTATTTTATTTTTACTTTTATTTTATTTTTTTATTTTTTTTTAAGATGCAACTTTGTTTTTACTTTTACTTTACTTATTTTATAAATTATTTTATAAATGTTTTTATAATTTATAAAAAAAATTATAAATAAGAATGTAAAAAACTATTTATTGTATTTTCTTTTTTTGTTTTGTTTCAGCTTTATTTTTTACTTTTATTTTATTTTATAAATGTTTTTAATTTATAAAAATAGATTCTATTAAAAATAAATTATAAATATTTTTTTTTATTTTAAGATGCAACTTTATTTTTTTACTTAACTTATTTTATAAATTATTTTATAAATGTTTTCATAATTTATAAAACAAATTATAAATAAAAATACAAAATAATCTATTGTATTTATTTTTTTCAGATTTATTTTTTACCTTTACTTATTTTATTTTATAAATGTTTTTAATTTATAAAAATAGATTATATTAAAAATAAATTATAAATAAAAATATAAAATAAACTATTTCATTTTTATTTTAAGATGCAACTTTATTTTTTTTTACTTAACTTATTTTATAAATTATTTTATAAATGTTTTCATAATTTATAAAAAAAATATAAATAAAAATACAAAATAATCTGTTGTATTAATTTTTTTTCAGATTTATTTTTTATCTTTACTTATTTTATTTTATAAATGTTTTTAATTTATAAAAATAGATTATATTAAAAATAAATTATAAATAAAAATATAAAAAACTATTTTATTTTTTATTTTAAGATGCAACTTTATTTTTTTACTTAACTTATTTTATAAATTATTTTATAAATGTTTTCATAATTTATAAGAAAATTATAAATAAAAATACAAAATCTATTGTATTTTTTCAGATTTATTTTTTACTTTTACTTTTATTTTATAAATGTTTTAATTTATAAAAATAAATTATATTAAAAATAAATTATAAACAAAAATATAAAAAACTATTTTATTTTTTATTTTAAGATGCAACTTTATTTTTTTACTTATTTTATAAATGTTTTCATAATTTATAAAAAAAAAGATAAAAATACAAAATCTATTGGGTTTTTTTCAGATTTATTTTTTACTTTTACTTTACTTATTTTATTTTATAAATGTTTTTAATTTATACAATTAAATTATATTAAAAATAGATTAGAAATAAAAATATAAAATAAACTATTATTGTATTTATTTTTATTTTATTTATTTTAAGTTGCAGCTTTTTTTACTTTTACTTCACTTATTTTATTTTATATATATATATTTTTTTAATATTTAAAAAAAAAATTATAAATGCTTTTTAATTTAATATTTTTATATTCACTTTTTATAAATAAAATAATAAAAAATAAAAAAGGACAAAAAAATGCTATTAAAGCACCATTGAAGTAGTCCACACTTGGAATATAATAGAAGTCATTGGACGACTTTCATGATTTTTTTTTTGTATTTTATTAAAAAAAAATTTATTATTTTATTTTTTTATGGAAATGAGCATGAACATTCTGTAAACATCTACTTTTGTGCATCACAGAAGAAAAATAGTCACATGGGTTTGGTTTGGAATAACATAAGAGTGAATAAATTAAATTTGAACAGAATATATACAGTATAAATCACAAACTGTATAACGTTTGGAGTCATTTATGGCCTCAGCAGAGTTTTTTGCCACACAAACACTGCTGTCTTATTGACTGATTTGACTGACAGGTCATAATGAAAGCAAGCAAGCGTAGAAATAGATCTCGGATCCAGTTCAGTATATTACAATAACACAATGCTCAGGAAATGCTCAATTCATTTTTAAATTTTAATTCTGGCCCGTTTGAAGCTCTGTTCTTATCACTTCATTTGAGACGCACCAGAGCTCCTGCTTTAGAGGAAGATCCCTGCGTCCCTCATGCGCAGATCCGTTTTCTGCCGTTAGTCTAATGAGTCTGTCAGTCATCAGGACCCACAGCAGAGGAACCACGTTAATAAAGTCATGTGACAGAGTCCTTTTTTACGAACTGTGCCAGTGCACAGACAAGGAAAAAGAGGATCCGGCTCTTTAAATTAACTTCAGAGATCATGTCCTCATCAAAGCCCGTTAGTGATGCTTTAAAGAGCATAAATAAATGGGTCAATGACGTGACGGGTCATTTTCTTGTCCAAAGGCCTTAATAATAATAATAAAAACAAAGATATGACATCCAAAGTATGTAAGGTAGTACAACTAGATCTCTTTTATTGAATCCAAAAGGTTTTTGGTGACGACATTCATGTAAAAAAATAACAAAAGCAGTGTTAAGTGATTATAAAAACCACATAATCTCATTGTCAACACTTAATAAAACTCAGGTTAGAGGAAATGAGGTTCACAGATCCTGATGTAGCTGCTAAACACTCAAAATTGAGTTTCAGGAGGCTGTAAAAACCACGAGCGTCTTCCTGTCAGGATTGTTTAGATCTGTATTTGTTCTGCGGTGTGTTTTGGGAGTAGATTAGTCTTCATCTGTGGGTTAATATCTTTCAGCGTACGGAGGGGAATGTGCTTTACAGATGCATTCTCAGTTCCTCAAGCACATAAATACTTAATATCCCATCAGCCCCGAGATGAGACGGACCTATATTTGCTTGTGTGGACCTGAATGTTCTGAAGGTCCGGCTGCGCTCGGTTCATTTCAGGCCTTCAGAATAACCAAAAACAACCAGTTTAACCCTTCAGAAGACCTGAATTTCTAACATGTTTCTCACTTTATTCTTTCTCTTTTTCCTTCTGCTTTCTGTCTCTTTGTGTGTGTGTGTGTGTGTGTGTGTGTGTGTGTGTGTGTGTGTGTGTGTGTGTGTGTGTGTGCGTGCGCACAGTGTGGCTTCAGCTCTACATTCTGAAACGCCGGACCGTTATGAACGTCTCACCTCCGTCTCCAGCTCGGTGGATTTCGAACAGCGAGATAACGTAAGACACCTGTCAATCACTCCCTCTAGCCCCGCCCTCCCCTCTCATCTGCATCCACTGCTGTTTGACTGTCGGCGGGTCACGTGACTGTGTGCGATTAATAATTCAGGGTTGGCTGCAGTCTTTGAGTGAGTGTGTATGGTTTAGTCTTCAAACATCATGTGAAAATGTCTGCTGGAATTCATTTCTACACATGAGGGCTAAATAAAATTAATACTTTTATTCAGCAAGGACACATTAAATTGATCAAAAGTGACAGTAAAAATTTTTAAAACATTGATAATAATCATAAATGTTTCTTGAGCATCAAATCATCATATTAGAATGATTTCTGAAGGATCATGTGACACGGAAGATGCTGAAAATTCAGCTTTGATCACTGAATATAAATTACACTTTACTATATATTCACATAGAAAACAGCTGTTTTACATTGCAAAAATATTAACCTATTTTTACTGTATTTTTGATCAAATAAATGCAGCTTTGGTGAGCAGAAGAGACTTGTTTTGAAAAAACATTTAAAAATCTTACTGACTGTTTAAACACATTCTCAAAATTCTGTAAGTTTAGTGTACATTTTATTAATTTTTAGTTTCTTATTTTCATCATTATTTTAAATGTATATTTTAATTTTTAAATTCTTAAACACTATTTTGATTTGTTTTCTTTTTAAAAGGATTTTTGATTTTACATGATTTTATGATTTTATTCATTCTTAAGAATTTATTTAAATTATTTTGTGTAAATTATTTTAATGAATAAATTAATACATTTTTGTTGATTATTTAAAAATTAATTCGTTTTTAGTATGTATTTTTAGTGTACATTTTATAAATTTTTAGTTTCTTATTCATCATTTAAATGTATATTAAATGTGTATTGCAATTGCACATTTTATTTTTTTTATACATTTTTAGTATTTTTTTTTTTATTTGTTGTTACTTCAAAATTATATATTTGTACATTTTAAACATTTAATTAATTTTTAGTAAGTTTTATTTATTTTAACTTATTAATTTTTAGTTTCTTATTTTCAACATTATTTTAAATTTTAAATTCTTAAACACTTTTAATGTTTTATTTTGATTCGTTGTTACTTTAAAATGTATTTGTATTTGAATTGTACATTTTAATCATTTAAGTTTTAGTAAGTTTATTTTAAGTGTACATTTTTATGTTTTTTTTTTTGCATTTTTATTATTTAATTTAAAATGTATATATTTGAATTTTGCATTTTATGATTTTATAAAGTAGTGTTTTATTTTGATTTGCTTTCATTTTAAAATTATTTATTTGGTAACGCTTTATTTTAGTGTAGTTACTGTAGTAATGACTATAAATTATGCATAATTACATGCAACTTATACATGCAACATGCATTTAGTAATGAAAAATGTTTCTTGAGCATCAAATCATCATATTAGAATGATTTCTGATGGATCATGTGACCCTGAAGATGCTGAAAATTCATCTTTGATCACTGAATATAAATTACACTTTACTATATATTCACACAGAAATCAGCTGTTTTACATTGTAATAATATTTCACAATTTTTACTGTATTTTTGATCAAATAAATGCATCTTTGGTGAGCAGAAGAGACATTTAAAAATCTTACCGACTGGTTAAACACATTCTCAAAATTTTGCACAATGTTTTGAAATTACATTTTTTGCACTTTATCCGTAAGCAAAGCCAAGTTTAAAAAGCTACATGAAGACGATTTGTTGGCAATTTGGCTTTGGATCCAACTCAAAGTCTTTATTACCCATTTCCCAAAGCGCGTCTCCCAGCCCCTCTCGCTCCCGGCGGACATCATTGATTTTTCCATGCAACACTGACCTCACGTCGTTATATATGCTCGGAAAGAACCGAGCGGCCTTTATAGAGGGCGAAAACTTCCTCCCTCCATCATTTGTGTTTAAATCACAGTCATGATGAACCAGCGTTTCTGCACTCGTTTCAGACGCCGTCCTTGAAAGTCCCCAGAAGCCTTCAGGAGAGAAACTGACTCGACAAAACCCCCAAATAAACTCCCTTAAAGTGAAACTGCAAGATTCCTTAGTGGGAAGTGTGTCTTATACAGGAAACTTGTGTCCTATATAGGATGCTTGGCCTTCGTTATGAATTCTGAGATGTGGAAAACATGGACGGAGAAATGCCGATTTTTGGCCGATACGTCGTGCATCCCTACTTAGTGGTCTTCCATTGTTAATCCACGATCGTGACGCGCCTCCAGCAAGTTTTCAGCAGGTGAAATCAGCCACCTGTTTTCCAGCCTCTTAAGAGATCAGTGCAGGACTTCAGCATCTCCTGTCTCTTCACCTGCGTTCACCTGTAATCCTGCTGAGAAATCACCTTCTCATGACTGACCCGAGTCTTTCACAGGCCGAGAGGATGTGCTGAAGCCATTAAACACATGACTTGTATTAATATATGCAGTTATAGTCTGTTTATTGTTGTGTGTACTGCATTATGTGTGTGTGTGTGTGTGTGTGTGTGTGTGTGTGTGTGTGTGTGTGTGTGTGTGTGTGTGTGTCACACATTCATTTGCTGTGTTTTCATTGCAGGGCTTCTGCTCCTGGTTGACGGCCATATTCAGAATAAAGTAAGTGATTCTTTGGCTCTGGTGTGAGTTTAGTAAGCAGAATATGCAGCACTAGATCTGTGTTGCTCACTCTATAACGGTTTCTCAAACGTTTCTGACAGCCGAACCCCTTTGACCTAAAATAATAACTTAAAATCTCAAGATTTCAAGAAAATATTTCAATAATTTCACAGCATGTTCATGATTCTGTGATTGACGGTTAATGGACATATGAATGCGGGTAAACGAGTAAAATATTTAATCTTTTGTTTTATTATGATTTGTTTTATTTTTTTAAATTATTTTTTGATTTGATTAATTCTTAAGAATTTATTTAAAAAAAAAATTCATTTAAGTGTACATTTTAATTATTTAATTAATACACTAATACATTTTTGTTGATTATTATTATTTTAAAATTATTAATTTGAATTGTGCATTTATGATTTAATAAGTATTTAGTAAGTGTTAGTTTTTAAGTACATTTTTATGATTTTATTAATTTTTTTGGTTTTTTTATGATTTAATTTTTAGGTTTTTTCATAATTATTTTAATTGTACATTTTAATTTCTTATACACTTAATGTTTTATTTTGATTTTTCTTTTTAAAATTATTTTTGATTTTACATGATTTTATGATTTTATTAATTTTAAGGATTTATTTAAATTATTTTAAGTGTACATTTTAATAAAAAATTTTTGTTGATTTAAAAATGATTAATTGTGCATTTTTATGATTTAATTAGTTTTTATTAAGTATTAGTTTTTAGTGTACATTTTAATTTTTAGTTTCTTATTTTCATCATTATTTAAATGTGTATTGTAATTGCACATTTTAATTTTTTATACATTTTTAGTATTATTTTGATTTGTTGTTACTTAAAAATTCTATATTTTATTTGTACATTTTAACCATTTAATTTTTTTGTAAGTTTTATTTATTAAGTTTACATTTTAATGATTTAATTAATACATTTCTGTTGATTATTTTAAAATTATTAATTTGAATTGTGCATTTTTATGATTTTAATTAGCTCTTAGTTTAGGTTAAGTGTACATTTTTATGATTTTACTCGTTTTTAGTTTTTTATTTTCATCATTATTTTAATTGTACATTTTAATTATTTCATTTTTAGTAAGTTTGTTTTTTATTTATTTTAAGTGTACATATTTATGATTTTTTTTTTTTTTTGTCTTTTCATTATTTAATTTTAAATGTATATATTTGAATTTTGCATTTTTATTTTATAAATTAGTGTTTTATTTTGATTTGCCTTCATTTTAAATTTTTTTTTATTTGGTAACACTTTATTTTAGTGTAGTTACTGTAGTAATAACTACAAATTATGCATAATTACATGCAACTTATACATGCAACATGCATTTAGTTCATTATTATTTTTCAGTACAGTATAATTTTACTGTAACATGGACACCTTAAAATGAATATATTTAAAAGTATATATTTATATAAAAATATATAATATACACATCACCTCATGAATCTCCTGCAGTTTCCTCACAAACCCCAGTTTACTCACTGTATACTTTATACTATATATTCTATATGCCATACTATTTATCCCAGTTCATACTCTCTACTTCCCATTCCACACTTCAAACCCAAAACTCAATATCTCCTGTATGTTCTTTACATTGTACACTATATTCATTATATCTTGAAGTATTTGAATATATCTGACGTGAGTCTCTTTCCCCGCAGGGACGAGGAGATCCGGGAGAAGTGCGGTGAAGACGCCGTCCACTATCTGTCCTTCCAGCGGCACATCATCGGTCTGCTGGTCGTGGTGGGCGTGCTGTCGGTGGGCATCGTTCTGCCCGTCAACTTCTCAGGCAACCTGCTGGGTAAGTCCTTGAAGAACTGTGGATTACTGGTTGTGGTTATTGGCCATAAGCTTCAGTAGATGCCATTAGACGCCATTATCATCCAGTTATGTCTGTGAGCCTCATTAGCGCCGGCCGTGTCCGTCCCTCTGCCCTCGGCGCGCGATAGATTACTATCAGAGAGGGTTAATCCACAGAGCTCCGCTTGAGTAATGAGATTGAACTTCTATCTGCTCGCCGGGTAATTGGACTCCTGTTACGGGGACGGAGAGAGCAGCGAAAGACAGAAAAATGAATGGAAAGGGTCAAACAGATGAGAGGACGCTTTGAGACGGGAATAATGTGGACAGAGTTCTGTCAGAAACATGCTTCGTCTCTTAGACAGGGAAAGGCCGTTGTTGTATTGTGTTTTTTGGCTCTACTAGAACAGGTTTGTTCATTATTTTCCTCATATTCTCATTGTTGCAGCTCCTCTCTTCCCAGTCTGTCAGTAACGC